>NC_041011.1:3946150-4592150 GCF_004193775.1 Glycine soja
TGGTGGATTGGACTTGATGGACTGGAGTGATTCATGTGCACATGTTTGCAATTTTACTGTATAGCCTATATAGGTTTGATATTTTGAGAACTGGCCCAAAAGAAATTACTACTAGTTTTGTTTAACTTAGGAAAGTTAATGTCAAAATACTAAGGAATTAAGCCGTCATGATGCTGACTGAACGTGAGTTTGGTCAAAATTTCTATATACTATATTACTACTATAAAGATTGATCTAGTGAGGATGTGAGACATTTTCCACACTCTAAAATGAAAACCTATAACTCCCTCCAACAAACTGTTTAATAGGCTCATGCTTTATCTATTGTTTGTTCGAGTTTGTGATAGGTTAATATAAATTTATCTCCAAATGTAATATAGATGCTGTTATTAACTATGCTTATGTATGTATCAGGTGATAATTAAACATGAACCTTTTATTGATGGTGGTAAGATGATTACTAGTTCCCCATTCATGACTTCCATGTTACAGCCTTTTGGAAAACTACAATTTTTTATTATTATTTCAATTGATCTTATTAAGCAAGAGTCAGTTCATCTCTCAAGAGGACGCTCATAATTATTATTTTGCTAAAGTAAAATTCCTTGGTAAAGTGCCTATATATAATGACAAAGAAAAACTTGGACTTAGTTGTGAAGTTTGATGGGGCAGGGAAATAGGTAGAAATCTTGGGTTTAAGTTGTGATACTTCTAAATTTACCAAAAACGAGGGGGAATGGGACTTTGTACACAAGATTATAAGTTGGTGGCTTCCCATGGAAACAGACTACTTGATCTATACGTTGGAACTTGGAACAGATGAGACGGATCAATAGTTTATAAGATAACGGCATTTTTGTTGTCTCTTTTCTATATTTTGCAATCTGTATACATTTATGTTTTATGCTACTTCTATATTCTTATTTCCATTGGTCTCACTGCAAAAGGATGTTGATTTTGAATCTCCGGAAGCTAAAAAGCAAGTTCGTGGTTCTACATCTACGAAAAGATCTCATGCCGCAGAAGTCCATAATCTCTCAGGGAGGGTGAGGGTTTGTACTTACATAACTTTGATGAGTCTATGAATTTTATGTTGTTTTTCTCATTTTCAGAAAGTTTCATATTGTATTTCCCTGCAGATGAAAGCTTTGCAAGAACTTATACCTCGGTGCAACAAGGTCAGGACAACAGAATTATTAAATTTTTTAGTACCTTTTTTGTTTTAATTTATTATGCTTGAGATTTTACTTCCTTCCTCATAGCTCTTTCTAATATTGATTCCTTTTCTGAATTTGATAGTCTGACAAAGCTTCAATACTGGATGAAGCAATTGAGTACTTGAAGTCACTGCAAATAAAAGTGCAGGTAAACCTTTTATATAAACAAATTGTTTTGCTAACAAAGCAATTGAGTACATTAATCGAGCAATCTACTTGAATATGGTTTGATTTATCAGCATCCATAATTTATAAAATGTCTTTGAGCCTTAAAAAGGTTTAAGGAGAAAAGCGAGAAAAATAAGGATGACAAAACAAAGCAATAAACTGTTAATTCTTATTGAAAAGTTTTCTTTAGAGGAAACTGCACATCCTTTTAGTGAAAGAAGCAGGGTGGCAGAGCCAAAGAGGTTGTATTTGGAATATGAAAAAAGAGAGATGAGAGTGAGAGAGAGAAAGAAAGAAAGAGAGAGATTGAGAGAGAGAGAAAGAGTGAGGAGAGAGAGAAACTCTGGGAGATGGAGAGTTACACCGAGGGCTAACGGAGCTAAGTGTGAGAGAGAGAGCATCGGGGAGACGTCTCGACGGAGCTATGCCGGAAACTTAGGAAGAGCTAAGTTGACTCATTCAGGGTCCAATTGGAGAGATAATAAGGACATCACGTCCTTATATTTCTCCCGCTTTGCCGAAGACATCACAGAGAAAGATCTGTGGTATCACTTCAAGAGATGGGGGGATGTCCGAGAGATTTTCATTCCGAAAAGAAGGAACCTGGCGGGAAGAAGATATGGTTTCGTCAGGTTTAAAGGGGTTCAAGACATCCCTTTCTTGGTGAAGAAATTGGATAGCATCGTTATAGGGGGTCTGAAACTGTTCGTTAACCTCCCAAAGTATGGGAGGGAGAAAGGTCGAGAGACAAGGGGTAATATCCAGGCAAAGCTACCCATGGACAGAAAGCAAGGAGGGGAATTTCGTAATCGAAATGCGCCGCCAATATCATATGCAGACGCACTGAGACGAAACACAAGTAGAGAGGGAGATCAGAAGTCTGTTTTCATCCCCAACAACCAACATACTTCCTTATCGGTGGCCCAAATACAACTTGAACCAGAAGATACTTTGTGGTTGAAGGAAGCATGGGTAGCTCACTTAAAAAACCCAGCAATGTATGATCGTGTGGAGGAAGAGTTAATGTGGGAGACGGGAAAGGATATACGCACAACTTTCATGGGTGATGACCAAGTCCTCCTGCTGGGTCTCTCTGAATATGACGCAAACCAGCTCATCAATGGAGACAGAACATTCCTATTCTCATCTATTGAAAGATGGCACCCAAACATGAGAGTAGATTATCGGTTAACATGGATTCAGTGCTGGGGGATCCCTGTTCAGGCATGGAACCCAAAACACTTTAACCAGATTATAGCTCCTATGGGTGAGGTTGTGGACATCGACGACGCAGTCGAGGAGAAAAGAAGGGTGGATAAAGCGCGGCTTCTTATCCGGACTCAATGGCGGCCATCCATTCAACATACGGTGGAAGTGATGATCGACGGCGCCAAATTCATGGTCCACATCAATGAGGAATCTTGTCAAGGTCACGTAGGATGTTCGCGGAGGGCGGGAAACGCAGAAGGGTCATCGGAGGAGATTAACTCCGATGACTCCATGTTCGATAGCTCATCCCACATCAACTGGGATCACGGCGATACTGCTTCAGACCTACCGGAGTTGGAGTCCTGTAGTAATCCTCACGGGGGAGCTTCTCAGTACCTCGCCGGCGCCGATGACCGAGGGGGGCTAAGTCGGGTACCTCCGCAGGTGTCGGAACTGCTATCCGCGCGAGAGGAGGAGGTCGCGAACTCATCGCGGGGCACCAAAATCCAGCAGACATGGATGTTACCCGCAGGTTTTTCAGACGGGTGCGACCCGGTGGGTATTTACCCTCGGTCCATAGCGGAAACACGGGTAACTCCTTTGCCTGGTCATAAATTCAAATCCTTTTCCCAGTTTGTGGAGACAAAAGCAGAGGAGAGACATGAGGTTAGCCCTGACGCCAGGAGTGTAGAGGCTAAGAAACATCACAAACAGAGTTATGGTGGTAACGGGAGGTCTAGGGGGGGGTTTTCGGGCCAAAAGAAAGATCATGCAGAAGACGGAAACGTGGCATTATTTGAAGACAGGGCTGACACATGTGATAAGCCTATGGACAATGATATGGAGGGGCACCCAACAAACAACAGTCTACGGTCAGCACAACAAGATGAGCATTTTTCCTATTCTACCCCCAAAGACAAAAATTCTTTGCTGGGCCTTCAAACAAAAGTTGGGCCAGACGGAAATCAGTGGCAAGTTTATTCAAGGAAGAAGAGGTCCCAAAAGCAATCAAATATGGGCCTCCCCTCATCTAATCCTAATGTTTCAACAATCTTCGAAAATAATCAACAGCACCAGAATAATAGTTCGATCCAGCCAGAGGAAACTCATCAGGTTTCTTTACAGCAACAGATCACTATGGAAGCAGCAGTGGCAACCCCTATATCAGAAACCCAACACGATCATGAGGCAAATCTCATATTGGATGTGGCAAAACAGTTGGGTCTTACTGGAGAAGGGAGTAGGGAGGATATTCTGGAGAAATTCCAACACATGGAGGAGAGAGATAGAGCGGAGGCAACAAGAAGGGCTAATAATAGTAGGAATCCATGAAGATAATTTCATACAACGTTAGGGGCCTTGGGAGGGGTGTTAAGTGGGGAGCAATCAGAAGAATGATCAAGAAGGAGACTGTGGACTTTATTTGCCTTCAAGAGACTAAGAAAGATGCGGTAGATTCACCTATGTGTCAGGCTTTATGGGGTAATGTTGATGTAAGATGGGAAATACTCCCAGCTATTAATTCTGCTGGTGGTATTCTTTGTCTATGGAGTGAGAAGTCATTCAGATTGCAAAGGAAGATTCTTGGAATTGGGTTTATTATTCTGGTTGGGGAATGGATTCAAGAAGCTCAAATGATAACTCTAGTTTCTATCTACTCTCCTTGCGACATTCATAACAAAAGGATTCTTTGGGACTCTATAAAGCAGCTCAGGCAATCTATGGAGGGGGGTTTGTGGTGTTTAATGGGAGATTTTAATTCTATAAGGAGCCCTCATGAAAGATTTTCTGATGTACAAAGCCTTCATGAAGATAGCTGTACCAGAGAATTTAATCAATGGATTGATGATTTAGAAGTCTTAGAGGTCCCCTGGTTGGGAAGGAAGTTTACATGGTATAGACCTAATGGTACATCTAAAAGCAGACTGGATAGATTTTTGGTTTCCCATGACTGGATGGTTAGATGGCCCAGCAGTTCTCAATGCACTCTTGCTCGGAATTTCTCAGACCATTGCCCAATTGTACTTCGCTCTAAGGAAATTGATTGGGGCCCAAAACCTTTTCGTATCTTGGATTGTTGGCTTAGAGATAAATCTTTCAAGGAGGCTGTTCACCATAGCTGGAATGCTATTCAACAGCCAGGTTGGGGTGGATTTATCCTCAAACAAAAGTTCAAGAACTTGAAGCACAGCTTGAAGGCTTGGAATAAACATCTTTTTGGAGATACTTTATCAAAGATTAACAAGATTGAGGCTGATCTAAACAAGCTGGAGGAAGACATAAGCCAAAGGATTTTGTCCCCTCATGAACAGCAGCATAGAAAACAACTGCAGGAAGATCTTTGGGCCGCAGCCCAAGCCCATGAGTCCTTGCTGAGACAGAAATCCAGATCAAGGTGGATCAAGGAGGGTGATTGCAATTCTCGCTTTTTTCACATGGTGATAAATGCCAACCGCAGTAGCAGCTCTCTGAAAGGAGTTATGGTGGATGGTGTTTGGACAACTGAACCTCCGGTTGTGAAGGAAGAGGTGAGATCTTTCTTTTTGCATAGGTTTATGGAACCAGACATCCACAGACCCACTTTAGATGGCACCCCCTTTCAATGCATTTCTCATCAACAAAATATAGAGCTGGTGAAGCCGTTTTTGGAGGAGGAAGTGAGGGAAGCAATCTGGGATTGTGGGAGTGACAAGAGCCCAGGGCCTGATGGGATCAACTTTAATTTCATCAAGAGCTTTTGGCAGTTGCTCAAACCTGATATTCTTCGTTTTTTAGATGAATTTCATGCTAACGGAATTTTTCCTAGGGGAGGCAATGCTTCCTTCCTAGCTTTAATTCCAAAGAAGGTTGATCCACAAGTTTTGAACGATTACAGACCTATATCCCTCATAGGCTGTATGTATAAGATTGTGGCGAAGATCCTAGCTAAGAGAATGAAGACAGTGCTGCCTACCATCATTAATGAAGCTCAATCAGCGTTTATTGAAGGGAGACACCTTCTTCACAGTGTCCTCATAGCTAATGAAGTCATTGATGAAGCTAAAAGGAGCCATAAACCCTGCCTCATATTCAAAGTTGATTATGAAAAGGCTTATGACTCGGTATCATGGAATTTTTTGCTGTATATGCTGAAAAGAACAGGGTTTAGTCCTAAATGGATCAGCTGGATGGAAGGGTGTCTGAAATCAGCCTCAATTTCAGTCTTAGTCAACGGTAGCCCCACAAAGGAGTTCAAGCCTCAAAGGGGTCTTAGACAAGGGGACCCTCTAGCTCCTTTTTTATTCAATATAGTTGCTGAGGCTTTGAATGGTTTGATGAGGACAGCGCTGGCAGCAAACCTATACAAAGGCTTCAATATTGCTAGTTCTGAAATCAGTATTAGCTTATTACAATACGCGGATGACACGATCTTTTTTGGTGAAGCTTCTATGGAAAATGTGAAAGTTCTCAAAGCTATACTTAGAACTTTTGAAGTGGTTTCTGGTTTAAAAATAAATTTTGCCAAAAGCTCTTTTGGTGCTTTTGGTAGGGATGACCAGTGGAGGCAAATGGCAGCTACCTACCTTAATTGTAGTCAGTTAGCTCTTCCTTTTGTTTATCTTGGTATACCCATTGGGGCTAACCCGAGGCAAGCTCATGTGTGGGAACCTATTATACAAAAATTTGAGAGGAGACTAGCTACTTGGAAGAAGAGATATATCTCATATGGGGGGAGAGTGACTCTTATCCAATCAGTCCTTACTGCTCTCCCTATTTATTATTTTTCTTTTTTCAGGGTTCCCCGTATGGTGGCTGACAAATTAATCAGAATTCAGAGAAGCTTTCTTTGGGGAGGAGGTCATGACAACAACAAAATTGCCTGGATATCTTGGAAAACAGTTTGCTTACCCAAAGACAGAGGAGGTTTAGGCATTAAAGACATCCATACCTTTAATGTGGCCCTCCTTGGAAAATGGATGTGGAACCTTATGTACCAACAAGGGGCTCTATGGGTGGCACTTTTGGAAGCTAAATATGGGGGCTGGAGAGGTCTAGTTGGAGAAGGAAACTCAAGCTGTCAGTCAATTTGGTGGAGGGATTTAATAAAAGTTATGCATTTGCCCTGCAATGGAAAGACTCTTTACCAGCAAATTAAGTGGAAGGTAGAAGCTGGAGATAAGGTCAGATTTTGGGAGGATAGGTGGATTAGTCACGATCAATCTTTAGCTGAAAAGTACCCGCGGCTCTATGTGAATTCCAACCATCAATACCAGCTGGTTGGTTCCATGGGGCAGCATAGCAGCCTTGGGTGGAACTGGAACTTTACTTGGAGACGCCAGCTGTTTGACAGAGAAATAGAATCAGCCATATCCTTCCTCGATGAAGTTGAAGGTATATCCATTAATCCTCAAGGTTCCGACACTTGGGTTTGGACAGCAGAAGCATCGGGTATCTTCTCTACTCGAAGTGCTTACTCTTCGATTTGGGAGGAGGTAGCTGTTGACAACCTTCACGTCTGCTTTAAGGACCTTTGGAAGATCAAGATCCCGAGCAAGTTTTTAATGTTTGCTTGGAGGTTACTGTGGGACAGATTACCTACAAAAGTTAATTTAAGGGCCAGGCAAGTGCAGATCTTGGATCTGACTTGTCCTTTCTGCAGAAGGGGGGAGGAGACTGCTTCCCACATTTTTATTCACTGCAGTAAGACTCAGCCTATATGGTGGGAAACAATGAATTGGGTAAATATGCAGGGACCTCTTCCATGGAGGATAACAGATCATTTCATGCAGTTCTCTTCATTGAAAGAGGCTGGTATAAGATCTAGGAGGTGGCAGTGGTGGTGGATGGCGGTTACTTGGTCTATTTGGCAGCTTAGAAACAGCATTGTATTTTCCAATGCAACTTTTGATGGCAACAAACTGGTTGAAGATGCATCTTTTTTAGTATGGACTTGGCTTCACAATTTGGAGAAGGACTTCTCTTTACATTTTAATCAATGGTCGAGTAACCTTCGACAGAATTTTTTGCAGTAGTAGGGTTACACTCTTGGTTTTAATTTATATGTATTCCCTCCATATTTTGGTTCCTTATCAGACTGTGTTGTCTGCTTTCAGGAACCAATTATATGGACTTTTATTTTGTAATAGTACCTCTGGTACTTTTTATTCAATATATATATATTTATCTTTGCAGACCAAAAAAAAAAAAAAAGAGGTTGTATTTGGCATAATGTTATTTAGATGAAAGCTAATAGTATTTATTAAAGAGTTCGCATGTTCTACACAATTGTGAGTTTGTGACTCAATTTATGACCCATATTATGTCTATTGGTCATATGCTATCATGTTTATTTACTATTTACATTCCATGGTAATATACTATCATTTGTAACAAGAACAAAATACAATTTATGTATGCAGATAATGTCCATGGGATGTGGCATGGTACCTATGATATTTCCTGGAATCCAGCAGTATATGCCACCAATGGGAATGGGGATTGGGATGGGTATGGGTATGGGCATGGAAATGGGAATGGGGATGGGAATGAGCAGATCAGTAATGCCATTTCCCAATATGTTAGCTAGTTCAACTTTGCCAGCAGCAACTGCAGCTGCTCATTTGGGACCAAGGTTTCCTATGCCTCCTTTCCATATGCCCCATGTTGCTACACCTGATTCATCCAGAATGCAAGGAGCAAATCACCCAGATAATAATATGCTTAACTCACTTGGTACACTAGATCCAGATGAATCACGTATCCCAAACTTCACTGATCCTTATCAACAGTACCTCAGTCTCCAACAGGCACAGTTACAATTAATGCAGGTAAATTTATTGTATTCCAGTCCACCATTACATATCATCTTCGGTGCATCATCATAATACCCTTCTTTAAATGATATGCACCGGCAAAACTCTGTTGGTTTCCAAGGCACATCACTAACAGGCTAACTCTGTTTTGAATCCCCAATTTTAGACAAAAAAAAACTCGAGTTTTGGATTGATACCCCAGCCTTGTTTGTTTATTATTTTTAAAAACAGTATTATGTTCTCCAAGATTTGTTTGAGCGCTCATCATATTTGAAAGTGTTTGTCCCTTAAGCATATTTCTTTCTTCAAAAAAATTGTCTTCTGAGCAGTTGAACAAAGGAACTTGAAGAAAGCAAAACCAGAGGATGAGAAAACATCTTCTTGCTGTTTCTGTTGTTTTTGTTTTTAAATACTAGTCTTGGAAACAATTTTCAAAACTTAACAGATTTGAGATAAGAAATTTATTGTTAGAATTGTTTTAGAAAACAGTTTTTTTAAATAAAGAAAGTGAGAAAGGGAATCAAACATACTGTTCGTGTATCTCTTTCTTTTTATTTGTCATTTTTTTTAAAGATGCAAACATTTATGAAGTCCATTTGCATATGTGGTATCAGACAATGAACCAACCAAATGTCAGCAAGCCTAGTACCAGTAGAGGTCAAGAGAATCCAGAAAAGCATCAGTCAGGTAAAGTGTCATTGTAGTCTACTAATTTTTAATTTGTTCTTTTTACTGTATCTATGAAATATACTTGCTATTTACAAATCCAACTGGGCTGCACTTGCCTTTAGATCAATGTGGGCGTGCAATTTGAAGTATATGAGAATTTTTTTCGTACTTAATATGTTTGGCTAATACTATTTAATCTTTGCTTATAAGCCAGTAATGTATGGCTAAGGTATATCCATTTTTTTTCTTGATATTCAGACAAAACATGATTGGTTGATATTACAATCTAGCCCTGAAAATTCAAATGGTGCGGCTCACTATTGGATAGCTGGTAGACTACCAGTAACTCTCACTTCAGGGGATTGTAAGTCTTTTTAGTGCTCAAAGGTTCAAATCCTGATTGATTATTAGGTACGAAATAGAAATAGATCATGTTAAGAGTGGAATAGTGCAATAAAGATTAATCATCGCTTTTGACAAGATAACTTCATATTAGTATCATGGTAATAAAAAAAAATCATTGACAATGGATCACTTGTGCACATTTGCAGGTTAGCTTTTTCCGGCATCTAGACAAAAGCTGTTGTAATATGCGAGAACTAACTTTTTAGCAGTTCTCAGTAACAAACAAACTAACATGTAAATTATTTTCACCTTCGCAGTATTTCTGTCCCCTTTCTTTTGCCTAGCACTTTTTACCCCACTTAAAAGTTCATACTATTTTAGAGATTATTTGTGTTGGCAGGTGAAGTTCTTTATACAGTCTAAACGTAGAAGATCCTTTCTGTTTAGTCTTGGACTGGATTCAGATTCATGTTCTGCCCCCTATTTTGCCGTTGTACTATCATTTTTTTACTGCTAGACATTACAGCGGTATATGGATGGTGATTATTTATAAAGAAAACAAAAGGTGAAAGTGAAACAGTCCCTCATTTACATGACTCTTGGCACTAGCTATTCTTCCCGGCGAAGCACGTATATTAGCCAAACAAGAATACAACACAATAATGAATGCTTAGATAGTGAACACAACAAATTCTAAAATTTATATTATGCGCTGTGACTAATATATAACATAAAATAAAAATAAAAAACTGTTATAAATTGAATTTGATTATAAATATAATAAAATAAAGATGTTTAATTGTTGTAATGTTATATTTGAGTGGGTACAAAATTTTTAAAAATAATTAAAATTTAAAAACATCTAAGAGGTATACCAAGCATTAATTATGATGAACGTTAACCTCAATTTGGAGAATACGGGGTAGAAGGAAGAGAAACATTAAAAAAAGAAAGACAAATGTGATAAGTGATATTGTGAGAGAGACAGAAAAGAAAATAAGTTATAGTGAACATTTTTCTTGAGGCATATACAATGGATAACCATTCAACAATCATTTAAAGTACCAGGGTTTTGTGTATATTTCTTACATCTTTACTTGAGTCAATTAGTTGTGTTTGTTAAGAAAGATAAATACGTGAGAAATAAGGTGGAAGAAAGAAAGATATAAAGGGAATGTAAATGAGTATAAAATAAAGTAGATGTAGGAGCGTATAGTTTAAGAAAAATTAGTACCAGACTCATGCAATACACGATAAATTAGTATAAATATATTATTATTCTAATTGATAATATAGTATTAATCTTTCATTTAAGGAAATATATCTTTCATTAATATGTAAATTTTTAAATTTTTTTATTTTAATACTTATTATAATAAAAAGACAATAAATTTTAATAATATATAGAAATTAAGTATAACGTTTGTTTTTTAAAAGAATGGTGATGTTTATTTTCATATTAATATTGTAGTATATATATATATATATATACTTCATATAATAACTTATATATTATATAAAATAAAATATTAATGATTTTTATAAATATGATTTGATATTATGCGAACTAAATTATTATTAAGGATGACAATAAGACAAGATAAGTTTGAGCAGTAATCTATCATCATCACCCTGCTAGATGAAAAAACATTTTGAGGTGTATTTAAAGTTAGTTTATTAATATCTATAAAATATTTTTTATAGTATTCATGCCTGTTTTGTGTTTGTACGAATATTTATTAAGTATCAATGAATATTATAAATTTTTGTAAGTAGATTCACGGGTATATGTGAATATTTGTTAAAAAAAACAATATTAATTTAAATTAAAAATAAAGATCAGACTCATACATCATATTTTCTACACACCGAGATCCCGTCAAAGTTCCAAGCCATATCTTATATCCATTAATTCAGCTCTTAAGGAGTCCCCAAATATATACTCGTATAGTCATTCTCTAATTTAAGTTTCACCTAAATCATGAGCAATTATCATATATATATCAATTACATTAATTTTGATTGATAATTTTTAGAAATTTGAATTTGGTTCGGTATAGTTAAGAAATACCAAATAACATGTGTCATCCGAAACTTGAGAAGAAAGATTGCTTCACCATGTGGATTATAAACCTGTTTTTTATTCTTAAATTTATTATTATTATTGATAGGGAAGAAATAAGAAAAAAAAATAGAAGAAGAAAAAATTGCAAGATAATCCATTTTTTTTCAATAATTGATTGTTCAAAATTTAGAATCAATAATTATCATGTTCCACGATTGATTGTTTTACTTTTTTGCCATTTTTGAACAAAGACAATTGATTCTAAACTAAGAATCTTTTGCTGATTCATATTATCTCTTTTAAATTTAAATTACTTCATCTTTTACCTTCTATATATATTCACCCTAAACCCTACGTATAGGCTTTCCCTCGTTTCAAAGGCTTTTGGTTCTGCCGCAGAATACGACATAGCGTGGGATCGTTAAATCCACTCCGATTTGTCCTCTATCGTTTCATCTAACTCTAAGAAGGCTCTCTTTAATTAATCATTAATCATTCGTTCTCACCGAAATTAAATTAAATTAATCAACTCATGCATGCAGATCTTTGAATTAGACAAAAGAAGTGGGAAGAAGTGTTAGATGCTTTTAGCTAGTCTCTGCGTTCAATGGAATTCGCTGTGTTGTCATCCATATGGGCTTTCTTCTTGGAATTTTTCACTGGGCTTTTAAATTAACATGATGATTTTTATAGCGCATTGCCCAAGATTTTTTTAATTAGGGATTCAAAGAGAGCGAGAAGGTGCATTGTTGATCCCAGGAACTTTAGGGCAGTGAAGCTCGCAAAGGACGCAATGTCACTGACCATGCAGAAGGACAACGTGAAGAGGATCATGCAGGGAGTGTTGTACTAACCACTGTAGAAGATGGTGGTGTCATGTGACAACAAGTGTGAGGTGGGTATATTGTGCAGACTTGATCTCAATGGCGATAGGTGAGAGAGGTTAATCTTATCTCTCTAGCTTTCCTTTCTTTTTTCTCTTTTTCTCAATCTTTGACTGTCTCACTTTCCCTTTTTACAATTTCTTCTTGATTCGTTTCGTTCTTGGCAGCATGAAACAAATGCAGGTATGTATGAAAAAGAATGCAGATACGTATGAAAAAATTGCAACCTGATTATTATTGTAAAGAGTGCATTTATGGTTCATTTCCATTTATTTTTGCAAAAAAGAAAAAAATATATATATCCTCACCTTTTTATTTTTTTTCTCTCCTATTTCCACACAATCAAATACAGACCATTTCCCATCTCTCTATTTCCCCATCATTTCTCACTTACCAAATGAACCGTTAAAGTAAAACGAAATTAAGTGTACATTTACTATTTAGAATAGTGTTGCACACCATGTGAAAACTACAATGTGTAGTTTATGATTGAACGCACGATTTTCTTCCAGTAAATGTTTCCGAATTTAAATATATATTACTTCATGCAACAAATGGATTGCATAAATCAAATGTTAAGTTCATTATAATTTCATATACTTAGTCCAATCATTCCACTGTTGATTACCGAAATTAACTAAAGCCTTATAATTTAAAATTACCAAAATTAACTATTGCATTTAGGATAACTTTATCTTTTTCTGTGTCCAATAATTGGAATAATCAAGTTGGTTCACGAAAATGTAACGCGACAATTCAAGAGAGCCATGGCCCAAAGGCAACACTTGACAGATTTGAGTTTTACCAATACAATGCCTCAAGATACAAAATTTATCATACATCAAAAGCTGAATCACAGGGCAAAGCTGTACAAATGTAAAAGAAATATTAACCAAAACCTGCAAATTTTGGAGGCTTATCTGCTGTTCCTTTCATATTCAACAAATTCTTTCTTTCAGTAACCATTACTTGCAGTCAGGGGTTGATGGTTGATAAAATCTGGAAACCAATAGAACAAAGAAAAGGCAAGGAGGCTTAAGGTACTTGACAACAAGTCGAATTTATCCAATGTGATTCAACCCTATAAAGGTTTCACATGCAGTGGGGAAGAATGCACATCAGAAGCAATATATAGCATTACCTTGTCAGTGAGCAAGCGAAATGCCTCCTCTGCCATAGCTTTATCAAGCTCCTAACATTGAAACACAAATTTTTAATGAAATTTCTCTATAACATTTGCTCGGTGAGTATTAAAACTAGTAATAATAAATAAATAACAGTGCACGATTGCTAGGCAAGCAGCTAAAAAACCAACACATACAAGTGAGATGACAAAATTTAGAAAAGATAGTGACTGAGGGAGAAAAAAAAAAGTTACATTCTCTGCATTTGAGGAGCAATCAATACGGCAAATTAGTTCTTGAAGGGCTTTATCATTCAAAGCATCACGAATCTCACTGGAAGAGGCTGCATCAAAAATACAACCATTCTAAAAATTAGCCAATATCATGGTTCCACCACTGGAATTTCTGCACTGTGATCCTGTATGTAGGGCATTCTTATATACATACAAAAAATACCTATGGCCTCCAGTTGGAATTTTTCCAGCACCTCACTTGATTCATCAACAACTAATGGCTTTTCTGCAATTGATTCTGAAACAGCAGCTGATGAACAATAGAAAAACATTAAAATTAGATCCCCAAATTGCTTAAGAGCAATTAATTATTACATGGCCTCTAGTTGCCAAAAACCATAAGTTTATTTCATACTTGCACATTGTTGATTGCTTTAGTATGGCATAAAAGTACAAGATGTGTAAAACTGCATATATGTACATGGTGAGTACATGCCAGTTAAGTTTCAGACTAATTTAAAACTGAAATTTTGGAATAAAACTTCTGCAGATAAAAGGTAAGGTTATCAAGGAATCAGCCTCTTGCTAATACAAGTTAAGGCTGCCTAGCATGGACCCTTATGATGGTTTCAACCTTCCCCTAAACCCCATGTTTCACATATAAGGATGCCCTTCAGTTCAGCATATACAATCGATGAGGCAGATAAGGAGATAAAGGAAAAGAGAACCCTCATCTTAAATGATGTAATGAAATGACATGAGCCTATCAATATAAAACAACAAAATCCAATATCTGGCATGGGAAGGGGTGACGAGGAAAATCAAACAATATGTAGACTACCTCATCAAAGTAGTTATGGAGGTGAACAAAACTCTTACTTGTTTTGGCCTCTGAAGGTTGTGGCTTGACGCATGGCAATTCTGCAACATTGAAGTATGTTTGATCAATTCAAGAATCAGGAAGGAAATTCCAATAAAGGCAGATCATCATAGCATCATGGCTCCATGGTGAAAATATCAATTGCCCCATGAACAAGCTAAAATGAAATACCTCCAATTTTTATTGCTAAAAGTCAATAGTAAAGAAAGAACCATGCAAGCAAGCATTTAGTGCTCAAGTAGCACAAGAAGATAAAATAAAAATATTTTCCATTCCTTTCACTTGGAAACCTTTAACCGCATTACTTCGAACACAAGACAAGCAAACGAAAAACATGAGGAGCACATGAATTAAATGGCGCGGACAAGCATCATACCTTTGTGTTTCTTGAAACAGACCAGAGAACAACTGCAAGCAGAAGGAACAACACAACAATTTTCAAAAAATAAAAATAACAACAACAACAACAATAACAATAAATACAAAGGAAAAAGAGAGACAGTAAGGTTTGGGATATTTATTGCTTACTAAGGTAAGTAACATGAAGGACACTTGTATTTGGACTGAGCTTCGTTGCAGACTTGGCACTGTCGAGGACCCATCCTGAAGTCAAAAGGGTCTCTGAAACAGAAGCACTTATGCTTTAATCTTTTATATTATAAGACTGAAACGTACAGAACAGAATCGAGTATTTCAATGGAAAAAAGAAAACAAAGAACTTATGTTATCAATCATCAGTATAAATTAATTACAGGAAATTCAGGGGGCAGCGCCGTCGGCCAAAGTCGTTGGTTTGGGAGGAGCTTCGTTGCTCTGCGCAATTCAAAGACGGAAGCGCTTCCAACTAAAAGAAACTGTAGAACCCACAGCTTGGGTTTAGCAACTCCTTTGTTTTAACCCTATCTCAGCAAAATATATTTCTGAAAATATATGTTTTTAGTCAATAAACTTTGGTATTCTCTTATTTAATCTCTAAATTAATAAAATAAAAACTTATTTTTAGTCTTTATTCAGGTAATCTTTCCTAACAATGTTAACTTGTGTTCAATATGACAAATAGTGTTTTTTTTTCTTTTTTAAAAGTAATTAAAATGATGTGGGAAATTGATTTTTTTAAAAAAAAGTTATTAAAATGTCCTTTTCAAACACATTAAACTCTAATTTTCAAAAGCTATATATGCACGTAGGAGCTTTAGTTCGAGATTCATAGTTCAATTCTTCACACTCAAGATGAAAGAAATGTGAAAGTGGAAAAAAGTTGTTTAAAGTGATAACCACAATTATACATAATGAGAAAATGTCATGAAGATGCATAATTTTTTATAACCATTCAATACAATGGTGCGTCAGGTTGGTAGTATTATGTATTCTTTGTAATGGTGGTGTATTTATGGTATCACTTTGGTTTATATATATATATAAAAAAAATCTTATGGTGCCATTTTGATACTTAACCATTTTGCAAAAAAAAAAAACCTATAACCAAAGCATTTGCTCCCTAAAACAAATAATGCCCTCACTTATTACAATTTAACATGCAAGTCTAAAAGATACTCCCTTCGAAAGTCCATAAACCACATAGTGTCACCTATTACAAATTTGTCTCGTTCAAACATAAGTTAACACCGTTAAAGCACAAGTTAACACTGTTAGGGATAACAACACTCTATGAAGCATCATTAAATGGCTGTGTGAGTACCTTAAACACCCTGATCCAAAGGAACCCTCTTATTCTGAACATAATTTCACTCTCACCCTTCAGTGAAACCCCATTACACATAGTATCTTTGCTTAGCCATTTGGAATTCTGTGAGGTTCTTCTTAAAAGAAAACCAAGTTTAGAAAGTGAAGTTGACTCTGAAGGACGTTTCCCTCTTCATCTGGCTTGTGCTGAAGGGAACACTGAGGTTGTGAAAGCTCTTTTGCATACAAACTCAGATGTTTGCTTGGCTTTGGACAAAGATGACATGCTTCCTCTCCACTTGGCTGTGATGAGAGGACTCATAGGAGTTATTAAGGAGTTGACCAGAGCCAGACCAGACTCAATACAACAGAACATTATTGATGATGGTTCTGTTTTGCACTTATGTGTTACGTATGATCATTTGGAACCAACAGCTCCTGCTTGCCATAGACGAAGAGGGTAACACAGTTCTGCATGTAGCAGTGAGGCTCAAACATATTAAGGTACTATTTAGTATTCAAGACGTGTTTAGATAAATAGTTTAATTAAACAACTATTAAATAAATTCTTATCATATAATATATGAGTTTACTCATGAGAGTTTAACTTCAAATAAAATCTTTTAAGTGTCTCACTAGTGTTTACTAACTTTCGAAGATTGTAGACTTCTGGCTATTATTAGTACTTCAAGTGAAACATGATTTGAGACTATAAGAGTATCTCTAGTGGAAATTGCTTATGGGATTCTTAAACTCGAGCTAGTTCTTATGCAGTTTTGAAAGACAATTGGTTATTAACCGTTCTTAATTGTGAGACAATTATGGGATTCAATTTTAGTTCTTAAGGATTGCACCATTTGAGAGAAAATTCGTTAAAATTCTTAAATTCTATGCGGCATTTTTAGGCCTACAAAAAGTGAGTTAAGTCATTCTACATTTCTACCTTGTACCATTGGTGATGCTCTAACTGCAATGTTTCTTTAGTGTGTTTGGAAGAAGCAACTATCTGTTGCTTTATCTTCACTACGAAAAATTAATTGTTTTTTTCTCCACCAGGTGAAGTTATTCCAAACACACTAATTGTTTGAATAGTGTTAGGGCTGTGGGAAACAATAGTGATTCCTTTTTCTATACTTTTGCAGACCATAAAATACCTACTCATGCTACCTGAAATGAGAACAGCAGTTAGTGCTTTAAACAAGGCAGGTTTAACAGCTTTGGAGGCGTTGGAGCGCTGTCCAAGAGATTTCATAAGCCTAAAAATTGAACACATGTTAACTGAAGCTGGAATTCAAACTGGCACTGCACAACAAGGGTCATCATCATCACCAAGCATAGCTACTCAACCATCACAATCCAAGAGAAGCAAAATATGGGAAACATTATGGTTAAAGTACTTACAATACCAAAGTAATTGGATAGAAGAGAAAAGAGGAACATTGATGGTGGTAGCCACTGTAATTGCCACCATGACTTTTCTGTCAGCAATAAGTTCACCAGGTGGGGTTTGGCAAGAAGACACAATAACTGGTGGATTCAACTGCACTACTTATGGCAATATTTGTAAAGCAGGCACTGCAGTTTTAGCATATGATTGGCCACATGGGTTTCTGAAGTTCATGACCTTCAACACCACTTCTTTCTTCTCCTCTCTCAGTGTGGTGCTGCTTCTCATAAGCGGGTTTCACCTCGAGAACAAGCTCATGATGTGGATCTTGATCATGGCTATGACCTCAGCACTCACATTCATGGGACTCACATACTTTTGGGCACAGAGCTTGGTCACCCCTGATCACATTGTTGATAAAGTTAATAGGATGGGAATTCCTTTGTCTATAGTTTGGGTGATCTTGCTTCTAGTGACTGTTTTGGTTCATGTGGTTAACTTGTTCTTGTGCGTAAAGAAGTTGGTCAAGAAGTGGAAGAAGCAGAAGCTGCTGCTTGCTCAAAGCCATTCCTCCGAGAGTTGGTCCAGTGAATGAGAATTACAATTAGAGAAATAGGATTGTTACAACAACTAATAGATAGAATAATTGTGATTGGATATAATTATAACATGGAAGCTAAAAAACACTAAACTAGCTATGTTGTATATCATGGATTTAAATAAGTCCTTATCTTTTGATCCACTATTTGTGTTAAAATAACTCAACTGTAGTGAGCAGTTTGTATGTAATTAAGCATGTTTATTGTTCAACCACTATGATCGACGGAAAAGTCACGCTTAACTCAACCGAAAAAATGATTTGTCAAAGAACCATGCTTAATTTTTCACGAGGGGTGAACCTTAGTTTAGGTGTCCAAACCAAAAACACCCTATCAAATTTGAAAAAGACGAGTCTAACTCACAAGCACACCATCATCACAGTGAAGCAGGAGCTTATTCAACGAGAAACAACTAGCAATGCCACGTGAATATTGAGTAGACGTTAATGGTGGTAGCTATTATGATGGAGTTTAATTTGCTGCCGTGACTATCATATAATCATCAATAAGCCCCTGGTGGAGTTAGGTAAAAGAATATAGGAATTATCTAAATTGCAATACTATTAACATGCCCTGCAGTTTTTCTTAAGCAGCCCCCAAGGTCCTACCCTATACACTAAAGTCAAGAATAATCCATCTCGACTCTGTTGTATAACTAAAATGCAAATCAAACTGAACTCTCAAAAGCTACAAGTTTCTGAAAATTATGTTCAAATTGTCCCTCCAAGAGTTTAAACACCCTGTTCTCATCATCAATTGTGCTACAAATTCGACTGCAGTAAGTAGTTTCTCTAAAGCAATAAGCATGCATATCTTTTTACACGAATAAAGGCCAAGGATAATGAGCTGCTTTATAATAGAATATGGAACAATTTCCAAAATCAATGGAATTGAAAGAAAACTATATTGAATTAAAATCGTTGTTGAGATTCAAAGCCTCCAAAATAAAACTGACATTTGTTCGCATAATACAAATGATTTGGCATTTGTTCGCATAACTAGAACATTGAAAAAAAGACAGGAGGAGCGAGGATGATAGAGGATAGTATTTCACATATACAGCCCTTCAGGCACCCCTTCTTTCTTCTTAAACATCACTTTATCCTTGGCCTTCTTAAAGTCGGCATGAGTCACCTGAACAAAAAAGTAATAGTAAGAAGATATCATAAATTGGGGAGAAAAAAAACTTCAAATTATATTATATACAATACAAACCAAAGATACACATTAAACAAATGTAGACAAACAATAGATAACTTTGATAGGTAAAGATAGGATTTACTTCAAAGTACAAATTTGACCCCAGTCCAAGTGTATGCTCATGCCCTAACAATAATACTTATGACTTAACAATGAATGACCACCCACTGGAATCAAACCCAGCATCTTTTCGTTGACACTGATTAATCTACCAGTTGGGAAAATCTTCAGTGACAAAGTATGATATTTCATATAGAAAAGCAGGTTCCATGCTTTGAAGAGGCAACAAGGAATACTTCCACAATATAATTCCTTGTTGAAAAGTATGCAAGGAACTCCAATAATTCTTAGCTATTTTTTAGTTCCTTGTTTAATTTATAATAGACCCTTCCATTCACCATTAGCAGGAGTTTAAGAACTAATTGAGGGATGAACTGCAAAAGCTCAAGATGTCTATTTGCGCAGCATAAATTTTAGGGTGAATGTATATTCTTTTCCCTGATAAATAAAACTAAAAAGGTTTAATTTTGTTTATCGTTAGTAACTTAACCCCAAGTTAATAGAAGGGTCTACTATAACAATAGTAAAAGTTTGAGGACAAATTAGAACAAAAAGAAAGTTCAAGGAGTCTATATTTGCAAAAAATACAAAGTTGGGATGGTTACATGTTCTCTTCTCTCTTTTTTGCTTTCTTACTTCTAGTTTTGCTTTCTTTTCATACCATGGCATCTAGGATGTCATGCACATTTCATACATTTGTTAATATAACAAATTATTGTTTAAAACACTTGCAAACATTTCCTTCAAAAGATTTATAGCATTGCAACCCCCCTCCACTTTTTCTCTGCCACTCATCCTTCAATGGTGTGTGTTTCAAACTTTAGAACGTTTAACCTTTGGAGAAATCCACCTATGCTATAGTTTTACTTGGCTTAATATATTTTGGCTTTATCAATATGAGTTGTAAAAAACTAGCAACTTCCGTACAACAATGGAGTACTATTATTATATCATATAAACAAGAGAGATTTCTTACCTTCATTCGGCGTTCTCGTAGAGCAAGTAAACCAGCTTCAGTACATATTGCCTTTATATCAGCTCCAGAGAATTCATCTTTAGTCATAACAAATTCTTCCAAGTTGACATCATCAGCTAATGTCATCCTCGATGTGTGTATCTTAATTCCAAAGTATGAGAATGTATAAGCATATGATTGAACAAAGTATGCATGTTAAGATATCACATAGAATCAGCAGAAACAACATCTTATGTTGGGTTCGTTTATTTTGGGAAAATAATTGTTTTTTAAGCAGCTTCCCAAGAGCACATCTTAGAAAAAGAGACTATTTCCCATAATTGGCCATTTGTTTAAGCTTAAAAAAAGTAATTCAGCAATATAGCTTTTTTTTCTATCATATTTTCAGAATGTGTTTGGATTAGCTTATTTTGAAGAAATGATAACTTTTTTTGCAACTACTGAGTTTTTTGTTTAAAAAAGAAAAGTGATTGTTTCTCATAATATAATATAAGCTCATGAAGAAAGGAAAAGAACAGCATTTCTTTAAATTCTTTTCCTTTTCAAAAAATTACACAATTATTATAAATTTTTAAGCATGTTAAAAAAACTTTAAAAAAACAAAAATAAAGAAAGAACACAAATGGACCAGGCCATCAAGATTTCCCAAACACATGGTAGGTGTATTGCTTTCACAAAATTAGTCATGCCTACCTGAAAGATGCGTCTCCTTGTTTTGATATCAGGAAGAGGAAATTCTATCTTCCTGTCAATTCGACCAGGCCGTAGCAAAGCTGGATCAAGACTTTCAATTCTGTTGGTTGCCAGAATCACTTTTACATCTCCTCTAGAATCAAAACCATCTAACTGGTTCAGCAACTCTAACATGGTCCTTTGAATCTCACGTTCTCCACCTGAGTGAGCATCATACCTGTAAATACATATTTACTGGTAAGCTCATGAATGTAGGAAAAGAATCCCAAGAGCTCATAGAGTGATACAAGGCATCACTCTTCCATCCCTGGTACCTTCATGACAGCTAAAGTTGGGGATTAAAATTACCTTTTTGTACCAACTGCATCGATTTCATCAATGAATACAATAGAAGGAGAAAGATCATCGGCAACTCTGAAAAGTTCTCTCACAAGTTTTGGGCCATCTCCCAAGTACTTTTGTATCAATTCACTACCAACAACGCGCAAGAATGTTGCTGATGTTGAGTTTGCCACGGCCTGAATACACAAAAGGCATTGTCTTAAGATGCTGGAACACTCCTTAAATCAAAACACTGCCTAAAGATAAAGGTAGTAAAAAGGAGATGCTGAAACTCTATTAAAACAGCTCTAGAAGAAGCAAAGATAAATGCAAACCTTCGCAAGCAAGGTCTTCCCAGTACCAGGTTCTCCATATAAAATGACCCCCTTAGGAGGCTTGATACCAATGTCTTCATATAGTTCAGGATGTGTCAGGGGTAGCTCAACTGCTTCTTTAATTTCCTGTATTTGGGCATCTAAACCACCAATGTCAGCATACGATTCCAGAGGAGCTTTCTCGACCTTCATAACAGAGACCATTGGATCAACTTCATCTTGAAGAAGCCCAACAACAGAAAGAACCTGATAAAAAAAAAACCATACATAAACATTATATGGCCAGCATCTAACCACGTGAACCACACCAATATATGACCAATTCAATTAAGAAAACAACAATTATGTCAACTTCGATGTCACGTTACGGTTCTAAAGAACATTTCAACCACAGCTTTTCCCACTCTCTTCTCAGGTTCAGATGGTCCCAAATCACACATTAAGTTCCTTCCTTCTTCAAGAAGGATTATAATGCTTCTTCGCTTATGCATTGTGTAGATTATTAGACAATTTATCATGACTCCATTCCCAAACTACAATAAACAACAATAACATATAATATCTACTCTAACACGCTGTCAGCAGCCGCAATCACCAACACGAACAAAAACTTCAAACAACCTAAAGATACATATTCTATGACCCCCTTCAATAGGTTTACAATCCATTAATTTTGGCCACAACGTCAAAGTTGCGGGGATCTCCACAACCACAATTGTGACCGCAATTTCCCACAATACCAATAAACGCAACAAAACCTAGCCTACATATAAAACTTCATACTATAAATCATTTTATATCAGAAGATTATGTAAGCTTCACGCACACTGTCGAACTAGTAATTATTATTATCGATCTCTAAGTCAAACCCTAGGCAATGAGGTATTTCCAATAATTTCATAATTTGACGTATTTCATTTCAATAACCACCACCAATAAAAGCGTAAAGCGAGTGAGCAAAACCTTATTATGCATCAAAATAGCACAACCAGGCTCCAACTGATCCTTATCGACGAAAGACAAGATTCCGACGTAATACTCAGGCCCGACGGAGGAGGAAACAATAGCGTGATTCTCGTCGATGAGCTCTTCGAGATTTCCGACGCTCATGGGAGAGCCTCGGAGATCGTCGACCTTGGATCTGTCTTCCTCGGCCTTCTCCTCCTGCGGCTTGAGTCGCTCCTGATTCGCCACGAACTCTTCCTCCATCAGTAGGTAGTCCTTGATCCGCTCCAGCTTCAGCAGCCGCAGCTTGCACTTCGTCACCGGAGTCACCGTCGGCAGCCGCGCCGCCGCCTCCGGGCCCTTCTGCTTCCGCTGTTTCCGCCCCACGCGTGCTGGCGGCGCCGCCGGCTCGAACTTCTTCTCCTTCTTGTCGCCGCCGTCCGGCTTCCGGTCGCCCTGCCGGTTCATGCCGCCCGGAGTTCCCTGACCCATGAATTCCCAAATTCGAAATGTGAAGACCTAACCACAACAAGGGTTCGAAACCAGTGTTCCGTGTTAGGAAGAAAGAGGGATGGTATTTTTATGATGTAACTAAAAGACTTCTACTACTCACTTCCGGTATATAAGAAACAAATTAGAACTTTTTTTTCTCTTAAATATAAAAATTATATGATAATTTTTAAATGTATTAATTGTTAATTTTTTATATTCTTATTTATTAGAAATATTACTAGATAAGTCATATTTATTAGTAAAAGAATATTTTTAAAAAAATAAGTAATGTCATTAAATATAACCACTACTTAAATCATTTGATTCAATGGATATTTTTAGAATAAAATTTAAATGTATGATATTATTAATTAAAATTAATCAAACTAGTTATTTTTATTGGTTTTAACGAGATTGGTATTTATTTCTTATTAATAAGAATGGAGGTAGTAGGGTTTAATAGTCTTCAACAATCAAATTGTTGCTCCTTTGAAATTCTTTTAATTAATTTACATCCTTATAAAAATAGTTAATTTAATTAATCAATATGTCAATTATTTATATAATTTTAAAAAAAAAATTTATTCTTTTCTTTATATACTTAATTATTTTTTATTAATATTTGAAGAGAGAATAATTAAGAGTATATAGAAAAAAAATAATTAATGTATCTAAAATTAAAAAAATATCTTATAAAAGAAGACAAACAAATTTCTAGAAAAAAGTCTTATAATTAAAAACGGAGAAAGTAATTCACACAATTAAGATTATCCTAAATTATAAAAAGAATAATATTGTCGACGCTCTTTCTAACACTCTCTTTAATACTCTATTTCTTTGTGATTTATAATCACCAATTTTAGTGGATCTCATATTTAAATTAGGAGATAAACTCATTAAAGCTTAATTATTATTTTAGTCCCTCAATTTAGGAGTTGCTTTTCTTTAGTTCCTGGAATTTAAAAATATTTTTTTAATTCCTGAAATTTAAAAATATTTTATTAATTCCTAAATTTTGACAAATTGTTTTTTTTAGTCTTTAACATGATAAATTAACACTTTATATCAATTTTTAACACTTTGTGATGATTTTTAAATACTTTGTGACAAATTTAAAATACAAATTCAAGCAGCTAACAAAAAAATAATTTATATCAGCTAAAAACTAGCACAAAGTATCAATTTATTGAAATCAAGGAAAAAAACAGTTTTAAATTTTAAGGACTAAAAGAATACACACCAAATTAAAAAAAAAAAAAAAAAAACTAAAACGGTAACTAAGTGATTTTTTTAATTCCGAAGTTTATATTTTACTTTCTAAAAGATCTTTATCGTTAAAATTTTTTAACTCTGTTAAAAACCTTTTTAAGAATTAAAATATAAACTTTAGGAACTAAAAAATTCACTTATTAAACTTTAAGACTAAAAAAATTACTTATTAACTATAAAAAGTAAATGGAATAAATTTGAAAACTATATAAACTGAATAAGTAATTAAATCTTAATTTAAGTCAATCAAGAACCTTTGTTGAAAAGAGAACATCACATTCACTTTCATTAGTATTTCTACCATAAACATGTGATTTTAATATTTAAAAGTTAAATATAAGTCATTTAATTTTATTATTATTATTATTATTATTATTTGATTTTAATCTCTTAAAATTTTTATTTTGCTGATTAAATATTAAATATTGTTGAAGTTGGTTCTAATGTGCATAAATTTCGAAATCAACAAAGAAATTTGCAAGCAAGATGGGTGAGTTTTATTGGCAAAGTTTAAGGATAGTGATCACTTGTAAAAAAAATTGATAGCAAGATTCTAGTAAAAAAATTGTGCGAGAAAAAATATACTACATGCTAGTATGTATATAGGTTTTTGGAGGTTACATTGTTTGATAGACATCCTAGTGTGAATTATTCATGAGTTCTCAAGACCCTCTATGATGATGGTCAACATTGAATGAAGGAGCTCATGTTGCAACACCCTGTGTGATCTATATTGGTGCTACTGGCTCGAGGTTGTGTGGAAGATAAATGTTAGTTGTTGACATTGTTTAGTTATCAAGGTGGTGTGTGAGAATATTCATGCACCAGATACTTAATTAGGCCATTTTTATATGATATATGCAAATTATATTAATGACCTATGCATATTAAGTTAAATCTGACAAATTAATTATGCTTCAGATTTGTGAAAGCTTTAAAACATCCTAATTTTCATTTCTTTTTCTTTTTTTATGAATCAAAAGTCGGAAAACCCCATCCCAACACTAAAAATAGTGCATAAACACGGTAGATGAAACATCCGCCAAAAAAATGTTATACAAAAAGGAAGACAGAAATTTAAAAACCTTAATACAACTATCTAAAGAATAACTAAACTTAGATAGTGC
Source organism: Glycine soja (assembly GCF_004193775.1). Taxonomy (NCBI): domain Eukaryota; kingdom Viridiplantae; phylum Streptophyta; class Magnoliopsida; order Fabales; family Fabaceae; genus Glycine; species Glycine soja. The sequence goes on from NC_041011.1 coordinate 3,971,824, forward strand.
ATCTGCCATTTGATTTCCTTCTCAGAAAACATGCTTCCAAACAAAAGTTTTTCCTATACTCTTGAAATGTTCAATACTTTGCACCAAAGGATAGCAGGGATGAGTATTGACACAGCCATCCAAAAGAAATTTGATCACTACTTTGGAATCAGATTCTACAATGAGACCCTTAAACCCTCTCTGCTATGCTATAGAAAATAGAAATGCCTAGAAAAATTGCCCATACCTCTGCATGCATACCAGTGCAAAACCCTATATCTGCAACAAGGCAAAAAGCATATTCCTACTCCAATCACATGTCTCCAGCAGCAGATTTCTTCGAGTGAAGCATATAGGACACGTCACAATTCAATTTATACTTACCAATAAAAGGAAAAGACCAACAAATTTGAGGAATTGACATCTCTGAAGGTTGTAGCGCCAGAAGAATTAAGAGACATATTATGCTCATTACTATCCCCTATGGCTTCCACTTGGCAAAGTATCAATGAAACTAGATTTTGAACGTCCAACCACTTATGCTAAAAAATCATAGTGTTTCTAGACTTCCACTAAAATTATACTCCAATTGAATCCCCTCACCTAAGACTTAGATATCAAATTTTTAAGTAACCAAGCACGAGTATCAAGTTGAAAGAAATCATGATCCAACCTATTCCTAGTCAAAACGTTCCTCACCTCTTTAGCATCTCACACTCAACAACATCATTGCATTTCATACACTGGTCATCGATAGTTAAGTTCCTCTAATTAGCAACATTTTGTCAGCCATCTCAAATGCCTTTCCACAAATTAGAACCATGACGTTGAACTCAATCACCGGAATTAGAACATTACCACACTTGTATTTAGCCCTCGTAACTGAACTCATAAGCATTTCTTATAGAACATAATGACCACTCCTATCTTCATCATGAAGGCAGTATTGAAATGCCTAGAATTTCTCAACCCCAAACCACCACAAGCTTTAGACTGACAGAGATAAGGGACGTCCCAAGTAAGGAGTGAGAGAAGAAAGAAGAAGTGAATAGGAAAAGAAAGGGACGTGACTCGCGAGGGAAAGAAATAAAATAGAAATTCTAATTAAAAATAAAGGAGTGTGGGAACAGAGAAAAATGGAGGTGAGAATAACATGCCCCATGAGCAAGGGTCCTTACGTATTACGGCCTTATGGGCCTGAATGAACTGTCCGTGTCAAGTGACAAGTTCAAAATCTCAACAAATGACAAAAAGACAAAAGTACTGGTCAAGAACAAAAAAAAATGGTGCAGGCCAAGAAAATATATTACTATTTTTACCGGAGAAAATCACGTTTGACATGCGTCAATTGATTTATTTCTGGTTGGTATATTTCTTTAAAGAAGTTAGATAATATTATTATAATTTTACCTAATTTAAAATTTGACATATCAAGTTAAATTAGTGGACCTATGACTAATATTTTTATTCAAAAATTTAGTTTTGCAATCTATTTCTTAATTTTGTATCTAATTAAATAAAACATTCATAATTTATAATAAATATTCTCTCATAATAAATTATTATATTTCTTTTAACATATTATGCACAGAAAACTTACTAATTTAGGAAAATGAATTATGTTGATGAGTCATGTTATATATTTCTTTCTTTCTTTTGAAGAAAAATATATATTTCTTTCTTAAAAAAGATGTTATATATTTCTATATTGACAACATGTTGTGGGGATGTACGTACAAAATAAGGCTGTTGAAGGGTGGTTCAAAAACTACTAGTTAAATGATAAATCAATACGCTTTGGAGAATATATGATTGCTTTCTATAATGTGCTAAATGCTTGATTTCTTATTCCACGTTGGACCATGATTTGATTTGGCTTGGGCAATATGTCGTGCTCTTGGGAAAGCATCAGGGTTTGCGCCAACGTTGGTGCCCTTTTTTACACTCAATATTATGATCAATGTATCTTTGGATGAGATATTGTCATCTTAAATAACAATTTGACAAAGTTAGGTCGATTCAATGAGCATTGAAGATACAGAGAAGAAGTGTCATACGTTAGTAGCATTCATGGGGCCACATAAATGATATAATGAAACAGGTGAGTTTGCTTACCAACTTGAAATACAGAAATGGTAATAATGGTTCTATCATTTAAAACAGTGCTTAACTTTTTTTGTATCTGTTACTTACAGTGGGATAGTTATACAGAAAAAGAAAGAGGAAAGAGAAAACAGAAGTTTTTTTTTTATTTAAATTGTTCATATTGTAATAAGATCAGTGCATAGATACATACATATATACCTTAAAAATAGCAGGGTACGTGCTTGCAGGTTTTGTATGAATAATCTTGAAAAGCTTGAAATAAATTTATTTATTTTCTCACACTCTTGGTTAAGCCATTGTACCAGAAGCCATAAAAAGGCCTTCAATTGTAATAAAACAATCATTTTGAAGTGTATATATACGTATCAACGTATGAACTCTACAGTGTGCTCTATATACATTCCCGAACCCACGTCGTTTCTCATCAAAATTAAAGACAATATTTAGTGTCAATATGTATGCACATGTAGCTTTTTTTTATGTTAATATCTCCTTTCAATCATGTGTGCACATGTAGCTAGCTGAACGCTTTAAGCTAACATTTCATAACATATGCATATTTTGCTATTCAGTATATGTATGATCTAGTGTCTTTCTGAAGGTCTTGAGATTCCTTGACTAGGTTCAGAGTAGAATTAGCGAGACAAATTTAACAGTGGTTAAATATGGAACAGAGAGTAAGTAATAGTGGTTAATGGGTTATTTACTATTTAGTTGACCGGTCCCTCTGGTTCCTATTCAATTGTTTCATTCAAATGGAATACCACTGGCATCTTTGCCAGTTACAAGTGGTGATATATTTGGCAAGGGTAACATGTAGCCTATTGCCATCCTCGGATAGGTGACATGGGCCACAAATTCTTCACTCAATCCTTTTACCTAACGTATTAATTAACAGTGACCATACTTATATAGCCTCATATTAACTATTGAGCAGCTGCTAGCGAGGAACATGATAGTTGACTGAAGTTTATGAAATTTTAAGGATCATTGCTAAGGAGGTTACAAAAGAATCAACCATTAAGCGCGTGTAGATCAACTGGTGTGGGGTTATTCTAGCATAATCAAATGATTCGAGTTGAAGTCTTATACATGTAACTGCATCAGGATTGCCTTAGTGAGGTTTTTTATTTGGTAACATAATGAAGTTGCATTTAGAAATTAGGGTGGAAGGAGTTAGTTGGTAATACTTTTCTATAAAAAAGAGTCACTCTATGAATCAGTGTTCTAATAACACTTAATTAGTACTATAATTCAAATTTTAACTTGAATATCTGTATTTACTATTTTAACAGCAAAAACTTGATCAAAGGCATTAACAACGGTCATAACTCTCCCTCTACCATGGCTAAACTAGAAACTGCATAGAGAAAGGGAACATATGGTGTCCCTCCTTCGATTTGAAATACTACTGATGTTATAAATCCTTTATTGGTGACAACACACACAGTAAAACAAAGTTACTGCAGCAAAACAATTAAAGCATGACAACGGCCTTGGTAGCGCGACTTTTAGTATCTTTCATTGCTTCTTCCTTTATATATGTTCAATTGGTCTAATGGCAATCCGTTGAAGAAATAGTCGGGGCCATAAATTAACTTCTAACCTGTTAAAGTATATACATAGTAAAATGTGTTTTGTATTCCTCTTTAAATTGATGAAGCACTTGTGGTCCTAGTGGATCATATTAAGCATGCATGATCAAATACCACGCAGTAAACAAAGCAGGAACTGTTACTATTTTGTGCCCTCATGCATGAAATATTGGATAGAATATATATATATAGCATAAGTACGTAATAGTATAATTATACATAAATAATTAAGATTTAAAGCTATACAATCACTTAAAAATTCAAATTGTTTATGCATTTTAACCTTGGACGGCATTCATAATATAAGATCTAATATAGATCATGTAACCTTTAAAAAAACTCACTTGTTTGGTTTAACTTTGATCTCATTCATAATATAATAGTTAATATTTATTTTTCCATTTTTACATTAAAAAAATTCTCACAACATGAGAATTACATGAAGTCATAGCAACCAAACAATTCATGTATAATTGAACATCGAAGTCTCCTCCTCGTAAGTCATACCCTCATATTAATTTGTTGGAAATAAAGTTTTGGTAATAAAGAGGCTGGTATGATCATTCAGCAAAATAATAAGTTGATGATTAGTTTATTTTCTCCTTCTTTTCCTTAAATTTTATAACTGTTACATGAATTTCATTTTAACTATATGCAAAATGATGTCCTAATTAACGATCGATCTTGTTAATTTGGATGTTTCATATTACAGAAATGACGTGTAAATGGCCCTTAAACACACGCAAACACAAAAATTAAAAAGTCTCTCAAAGCGTTTGATCTTTGAAGTATTTTTTAAATTAAAATGCTAGATTTTACAACTTCAACTTAAACTCTACTTCTCTAACATGCACTCTTCTAGACATATACTGTTTTCTTTTGTACATTGCCCTCACTTGACCAAAATTTCACATAGGAAATCGTCTAAAATTGTTATTAGCTAGTGTTGTCTTAGAGTTAGAGAAAACTTGACGTTCGTTATCCAAGCTGCTATTCTTTCGTTATTTCCTTCCTTTTATTTTTTTCGTTGTTAGAACAATATCCGACAACTAAGTTTATACGTTTGACAGATCTAGATAAGGCCTGAATGAGTTTTAGAGAGAAGCAAGCACGTACATATTAGTGATATTACAAAATGCATATGCTCTAATTTCAAGTGAAAATATGCATCCCATAAAACTAACAGAACCATACATGATAACATGTAGGAAATTAAAACACCCACTCGTTACAAACCATGAAATCACACTATTGCTACTTTTTTTATAAAAACAAAAAAAAATCACAAACTAGTACTACTACGTACTACTATTTTTTCCAGGCGACAAAGCCTAGATTTCTTAGAACATAACACCTCACGCCACAATTATTTTCTTAACGAAACACTAAAAGAAAGACTATATAGGCTATAATAGCAAAGTAGCGACCGAAAGAAACACGAAGGTGTGTGGTCTCAACTCTCAAGGGAGAGGAAGACTGGGCCCTTCACCGTTACCAGGACCTCCGAGTCCGCCAAGCCCACCAGGCCCACCGAATCCTCCAAGTCCACCGAGCCCAGAAGGCCCACCCATATTACCATCAAACCCAGAACCCACTCCACCAAAGGGAAGGCCATTGTTGCCAACACCCGAAAACCCATACCCAAGGAAGTTCTTCTGGTCCTCCAAACCAGCGTCATTGGGCATGTTTCTGGCACTTGCAACCACGGCAAGAGCAAGAACCACCAAGATCATGCACCACCTAGCCATTTTTCTCTCTACACAGCACTTGTTTTTCTCCCTTTCTTACACACTATGCTTAGTTGCTTTTTCACTTGGTAGTAGTGGTGGTAAAACAGTCCTTGGGGTTCTCCTTTTTATAGGTAAAAACTAATAAGAACGATATATGGGGCAGTTGAGCCTGTAGTAAATGAAACTTTAATGCCATTGCAAAGCCTTGCTGTCTGTCACCAAGCACGTTAATTACAACAATTACTATTACGGTATTACCACCAATATTCTTCTTCTTACTATTAGCGGCAAATGTGTGTTTGTATTTCTATTTCATATTATTATGTATTGATGTGTATATATTAGTTTTAGTTTATTATTTTTTCTAAATATATGTATATGTATTTTTTTTTTTACTTATTTTGTCTCAACTATTTATGCTACTATGTTAATTTTATTTTTGTGCATTATTGAGAGTCTTACTCTAATCATATAGAGATTTTTTTTTAATTCAGCAAATATTTCAAAGATAGTCAGACTTCTCAATTCCCATTACAACGTACAAATGAATAAAGCAGTTTAGGTATGTGTATGTTTATTTGTGTTTAATTTTTAAAATTTTTAATTATGGACTAATTTTGAAACAATAAGAATGAGAAAGAAATGAAATACTTTTTTTTTTAAATGATGTTAAAGGAAAGAGGAAAACAAAATAATTTTAAAATATTAATGTAAATAAATTGATATTTTTGTTTTATTCTATGCATTTGCTAAGAAATTAAGGGATCTGAAAATCTATTTTTATTAATATTATTAGTCACAAATATCACCTTAATTTTATTTGGTTTTTAACTTGAAAATGAAAATCATTTTTTATTTTTTATTTCTATTTTTAAGCATTGAAATACAATAAATAAAAATAAAATTAATTAACAGTTTTATAATTAATTTTTTTTTTACCAATAAAATAATTAAACTGAGATAATTTAGTGACACATTCAGTTTATTTTTATATTTTATATTAACGTAACAAATAATTTAATAGATTGGTAATTTGATGTAGACCAATAATTTAACTTTCTAATTAATTTTAAGTACTAATTAAAAAGTTTATTTTTCATATTGTTTTACAAGGAAAATATGCTATGAAGAAAGTGAGGTCAATGTGATAGGTACAACTTTGAATCCTTTTTTCTCTTAAAACAAATCCCTCACTCATTTTTTTAAGTTAAAATCCCTCATTCATTAAGAAATTAGTTATATTATTTAAATCTATCAGAACTTTTAACGTAAACTGAAAATAATAAATTTTAAGTTTTACATGAACTAAAATCAAAAGATCTTACCAAAAACTAGAAGCAAAACATAGTACAAATATATAATCTAAAGTGATAGATAACATAACAATCTAAAGTTAATTAACAAAACATCAGTTGCAATGATCATATTAAACAACTTCACATGTTGTTTGCTTGTTGGCAACTTCTATCCCGATTGGAACCTACGTAGTCATAAGAATTAATCAGCAAATGAACATCATCAAATATTTTAAAATACTCAACCAGAAAAATTCAGAACATAGTCAACTACACATTTTAAAGATGAAAGATAATAAATATGTTTTACAAAAGAAAAATTAGAATATCTTCCTAACAAACACTTGTTGTCTTTTTTAGAAGTCAACATCAGGTTTAACACATTTTTTTTACATGAAGTTTTAACGCTCAATTATATTTAGCACACCTATAAGGCTATAAGCCAAAAATATTTGAAGCTGAATACAACATTAATTCGACCAAACCCAAATAATTGGATGGATAATAAATGGTTATTAATGTGATTTTAAAAACTCATTTGTGTAAAGTTGTTAATTTTAAAATTGAAACTGATTTTAAAACTGTCCATTTTAAATATGTCTTCACCAATTATCATGTTCACGTAATTAGTAACCATTCATTTTTAAGAATTTCCTGAAACAAAAAATAATTTTTAAAATAAGAAATAAATATATCCTTCATTTGATTTTTTTTAAAAAGAGATTCACTAGAATATCACAAATAAAAGAATCAGGAGAAAATATAATTTTAAAAAATTGTAAAAATGAAAGAACAAATATAAACAATCAATAGTAGAAAAGTAAAAGCAGAAAAAAAAACTCTAAATTTTTAAAAATCATTTTATAAAATGTACATTTTTAAATTTTAACATTAATTTTTTTAAAAATTAAACTCAAAATATTTTTTAAAAATTCTAAAAAAAAATAATTTGAAATCCAGTTTTAAAATTGCCTTTTTTTTCTAAATTTTAAAACTTATTTTGGTTTGTTGATTGTTTAATTTTACAACCGGAGGTGATTTTAAAACTACCCATATTATGATGGTCCCATAATTGTGCAAGTGTGTAGCCGAACTCTTTTTTTAAAAAAAAAAAAACTCGTTTTTGTTTTAGATATTAATATGTTAATGTTAAAACTAAAACTGATGAAGAAAAATAATTTTAAAAAGATTGTAAAAGAAAATAAAAAATATAAATAATAGAAAAATAAATACAGAAAAATGATTTTTAAAATATTCTGAATTTTTAAAACACTTTTAGAAATCATTTTATAAATTATTAAGTTTTTAATTTTAAAATGAAAATATTTATACAAAAATGAATCCAAAAATATTTTTTAAAATTTTCTAAAAGAAAAATAAATTTTACGTTCACATACTTATTTTAATTTTAAAAGTGTATGTTCACACATCACAATAATCACGTAATTATTGAATTAAATAACCGATTATTTTCAACTCAAATATCATGTTCACACATCATATACTCACCAAAAGAATAAAGAACGAGAAGAAAGAAAAGGAAGAAGAAAATAAAATAAAATTTTGTAGACAGAGAAAATAGGAAAAGAAGGAACGTTTGTTTTAAATTATAAAAAAATTCCACTCCATTATACCCAACATAAGAATGAGGAGAAAGAAAAAATTAGAGTTTCACGCATTCATAAAAATAATATTCTTCCACGGTTTCACCCATATTTTCTTGATCATTGCTTAATCTCCTATGTAAAACCAAGAAAAAAAACAAAGTTAAATGTTTGCGCACACACACAAAAACTATGAAATTGTTAGAGTTTGTGATCTTAGTTTCTTTGTCCCGCATCATTTGAATTGTAAAATCTTGTGTGTGCTGAATCACGTTAAACTTTGTGTTTTTTTTTTTTTCCTTTATTTCTTTCTCTTCTTTTATTGTTGTACACTAAGAGAAATACCTTTACTCTTCAATGTCAGTCTCCGATCTCATCCCATGAAATAATATATGAATGTTTGCATGACATGCCTGCAAAGTAAGCAAAATATATGAATGTCGAGAGAGTGATGTTGATATGAATGGGAGGTACGATGGTAGACAAAGGTGAGGAAGAAAGTTTGAGAAAGGAAATCAGTTTTAAGAATAATTAATGTTGTGTATGTGATAGGATATGACAATTGTAGAATGTGTGAGACTTGGAATTGGAACAAAAATAAATAAAAATGCCTATTTTTAAATAATAATGAGTTACATGAGCAGTGGTAAGGATAATAGGTGGTAGTTTTTTTTTTATTAATTTAAGGAGTAAAGATGTCTATATATAAAAGTGGAGATCAAAAACAATTTTCAAATGAAATATCCTTTTTATCTACGGTATAGATTACTAGTATTGTATTGCTTAAAAAACAACTATTATTATATTAGATTTTAATTTCCATGCATTACTTATCATTTATACTATTAATTAATAAATAAATCATTCTAATTATAATTTTTAAAAAGAGATATTACAATATATAATTAATAAATTTACAATGCTATATTAACCTAAATTTTGATTGAACGAAAGTATAAAAATGTACTTCAATTAAATTCTTCCTCTCTCTTTTTTTATAAATTAAAATCTTTCTCGTATTATGGAGTAATGGAGATAAGTAAGTCCTTATATTCCGAGTCTTATTACACACAAGAAGATAAAAATTTGGGTGATTTCATGTTTTATATAATTCGTTGAACTTAGATTCATACAAACCAAATCATGAGTTGAAATATATTTGTTGATTTTTTTATCAGTATTTTTTTCTATTTTCTAAATTTAATTTTATGCATATTTTATATTTTCTTTTATTAATTGTAACATATATTAATAGTAATATTTGGATGCATAAATATTAAATAATAACATCAGAATTAATTTACCACTCATTGTCTATAAGTACATGATCCTACCACATTTGTCACCAGTATTACTCCTATTATTACTGCCACTTTATTCCCGTCACTACCTCCTTATCAATCCTGGCCATTACCTGAAGGGTTTTCCCCCCTCAAATTTGACGTATTATTTATTATGACCATCTCTAAAAGATAAATGTTTTTTTAAAAGTAAACTTAGAATTTATTTTAGATCTATAATTTTATTCTTTATTCTTTTACACAACTTAAATATCAAAAGTATACATTTTAATTTTAACAAGTTAAAAATTCTAAACTATAATTTTAATTTCATACGCAATTGGACCTTTAAATGGGTATCATAGCGTGATAGCACCGAAACAAATGGAAGTATTTATTTTAAGGCTTGGTCCTCATCGATATTTGGGCCCAAACAAAGTAGCTGACTTTTTTTTCATGACAATTGACTCTGGACGCATTAACCTTATATATCAAACATTCAGACATCCATATTTGAGAGGAAAAAAAAACAAACAAACATCCCATTTAAGCACATAAATCGGTAGGGCTGAGAATAAAGACACAAATTAGTGTTCTGGAGACTGTTTTAATAAATAAATGCAATTGCCTACTTTTTTTATAATTCAATTGCATACTATGAATGAACTTATGCGAAAACAAAAAGACAGGAGAACTGGAAAATTCCAGTAACTGAAAAGGATACTTTTTAGGCAAATCCTGTTTATCAAGCGCATTTTTAAAAGTAAATTTGTCATTCTAAAATTTTGTATTATTGATGTGTTGATGACTCATATGATATTTTACATATAAAATTTACTTAATGTTTTTGTTGGTTAGAATATTTGTAGGTAGTTTTAGAATAAATTATTATGTCTCATAAATTAATACAGAATTTTTCAATATATTTTATTCTTACTCACACACTTTTTGAGAAACATCCTGGTAGGTCATTCATAACCAATTTCATAACTACTTCAAGATAAATATACTTAACTGTGAAGTTTTTAAGTAATGAGTTATCAAAAATTATATAAATCTTAATATATGTAATATTAAATATTTTTTTTCAATCATCCTCAACTATACAGTTTCACACATGTACAACCTCTAGATCTCTCTAATTTTAATATGATTTGTCCGAGATGTTACACCTATATTTTTTGTCCGTTACTATGTTCACACACTTTTAATTGAAAAACCAAACGATTAAGAAAATAATCTCCTCAGTAATTTGCAATTTGGATGCAGAAGAGCACACACGCTTATATATTTATCCACTCACCCCTACTCTATTTTCTTAAGTAATCATGGTATACCTATTTAAGGATAATAAGATGATTTCCTTGGTATGTCTTCTTTTGTTCTACCTAAATACTTTTGTTCCTTTGGCATTTGGTACTGCCCAAAGAGAGTATTTGGCATCTCAAATGTCTAAAAGGAAAGAGTACTTACAAAAGAATACATCAATGCTCAAGTCAAATCTTGAAGTTAACAGAAAAATGAACATGAATAATTTGTTTACCTCGATAATCTAATCCATATTTATATATACATTAATGGGCCTTGGATCCATGCACTTTTTTCCTGATTATCATTTTGACTAATCCTAAATTAATTATTGTTAAGATGACAATTATGTGATCATCCATTATTATTACACTCTGTTACTAGTCGTGAGTTGAAGTGTTCGACCCTTCGATCATTTGAATGTCCTAGACCTTGTTATGATGTGAAGTGTTTGGTCTCTTTACTATTTGATTGTCGAGGACCTCCATTTGTGATAGCAACACAATAGCTCATACCAGTAACATAGCTACCTCGGCAACACCCACCAGGCCCAATAGGATATGGATGAGGCCCAATTATCTCAGCAATTACGCATAACCTAGGAGCAAATGATGACAAAAGTAGTTGCAGATTATTCCATTAAGAATTGGCAATCAGTTATAACCAATTTCCATATCAATTTTGTTATTGATTCTCTTATTCCCTGTTGGCCAATGATTGGCCTTATTCATTCTCTGTAAACACTATAAACACATTATAAGAAATGAGAAGAAGACACAGAATTATCACTAAGTTTCTTAGCAGGAACCTAACATAGTTTAGTACCTAACAATTTGCATGCTCGAGAATCTAGGTGTCCTTAAGAGTTCAGTCATTCGGCTATTCCAATGTCCTAGTCTCCAAGACCTCTCCAATACCCCTGTTTACTCAATATTTCGAATACTCTTGGTATATATAGTATCTAAAATTTTCTGTAGTTTTTATTAAGTTAAATTGCATTCAAATAAAATGAATAATAATATATTTATTCTTAAATGAATATAAAAGATAGGTTTAAATAATTTTTTTATTAATGGCTTAAATTTTTTTTTTCAATAAAGTAAGTGAATTTTGTTGTTAATTCATATAAATATATTTTTTAGTTATCTTCTTTCAAAAAGTTAGAATCATTATTTTTGGTTCTTATTTTTATATAATACGTGTTAATTATTTATTTTTTTATAAAAGGTTAAGTGATCATTCCAAATGACACTCAATAGTGTATGTGGTACCATAACAATAGGTAATATTTTATAAAAAATCTAGATCCTTAAAATAAATATTATTTATTTACTTTAAAATCAACGTTAATGAAAAAAATAGTGGTATTCTAGATTTTAGAAATATGAAAACTAAATGAATAATGTTTTATATGGACTAAAAGCAAAGTTCGCTCATTTTAATGGACAAAGAATAGTGATTTCAAATTTTAGAGAGATGAAAAATCATTTTTTTTTACAAGGAACAAAATCAAAACTCACTTATGGGACTAAAGCCATATTATAAATAAGATATATCACGTTTTAATCTATTAAAAAATAAATAATATATTCTTATATGTTGATTTTGAAGATAAATTCATATATTTAGAAAATTCTTTTAATGAACCATTATATTACTTAATTATCATTTTTAAATGTGATAACAGTCCTCATTTTATTATTTTTTTGGTAATTTGTGACTTTACTAATCTTTAGTAAAGTTTAGTTTTAATATATTTTTAATGCAATTTTTTATTAACTAATTGGAAATAATCTAATATATAACATTATTATAACAATTAACAATCTTACAATATGTATGACAATTCATTATTAGACAACAATATGAAAATCATTATACTGTCAACGTATTTAATTAAATTTTATTTAGCATTTATTTTCTATTTTATTTTTATTCATTAATTATTTTTAAATTTTATTTTCTATTTAAACTTCTTTTTCCCTTCAAATTACAACTTTAATTGCTTTTAATTTTATATTATTTTTTTTTCATCTCAAATCTCATTTTACACGTTAAATCAAGGTTTGCAATTTTTAAGTATTATTTTTTCCCAAATTAAATTTATTTATATTTTTGTTAAAGTTGCAAATGTTTTTACTTCTAATTTGATTTTTTATGTATGTAATTAGAAAAACTACATATTATGTGGAATATTTGTTTGCTGGTTTACACTTTTTTATACAGAGAAATTTATCAACAAGTTTTTGGTAAACGACTTAATTTCTTAAATATGTCAAAAATGCTTGATTTTTTTTATCTTGTATATGGAGAGAAAACTTATTTGAATAATTTTTATATTTTGAGGGTTAGTCTAATAACTTTTAGTGATAAAAGTACATGCGATCCTATATTGTAGTGAGGCAGTGTGCACATGTATCTTCTCATTTTTTAAAAAAATAAAATCATAAGTCAATTATTTTGGCTGAAAATTACAAATAAAATTTTATATTTCTGTATTTTATCTTCTCTGATTTTATGTATTTGCACATGCTGAATTCAGTTTTTATAATTTGTTACCAGTAGTTTGGGGTCCTAGAAGAAAGAAAAAAATAAAGAAAAATTGACTTTCCTTAAATGAAAAGATATGAAATGAAGGATGGTTATCAAAAAATTTGAGTGAAATATAAGGCCACTAAAAATCCAACTAGTTACAACACCAAACAAGCTGGTCCCTTAACAACCAATCATCTATTCGTTTTCAATTACCAGCAAATTAAGTTGGTCCCTAAGCATCAGCTGCCACACAGTTAATGCATCATATTTGTGCTCAAAGCATCTCTGACATAATTATTAAGCAGTTGACAGATTAAATTATCTTTAAGGATATACTCCTCTCACTCCGTTATAATTTTAGTAGGATTAATTTTGTCATTTATTGATTACTCTTTCTTATTCGATATAGAATGACGTAGGAAGATAATTATTTTGAGACAGAACAAATAATATATTCACATGTAAGTGCTTTTTGTGTTTTAACATTATAATAAAAATAATATTTTCTGATAAAAACATTAATTTTCCCCCTCCGCATCCTAGAAATCATTTAGACACTATTTTTAGCGATGAAACCCCTCTTATGATTTAACAACAAATCAAATATATATTATCATATCCAAAATTAAATATAAAATTATATAAAATAAATTTTTATATATTTGTCGTAATTTTGATTGTTCTAATTCAGATTGCTTTAATTCATGTTTTCACTCTCACTAATTCAAACACATAACTTCATATTAATTTAATTTCAGATTGTAACCAAAATTATTAATTTCAGATTTCTACATGGATACTAGTTAATAATAATTAAAATAATACTAAATTTAGTTTCTTTAAATAAGATTTTGATTTCGAGTGTTGTAAATAAAAAAAATATTGTTAAAAAAATTCACAAAAAATAATCAATCAAGTTTTCCAACGAAATAATATAATAACAAAAAATAATAATTTTGATATTTTTTTAACCTAAAAACAATTATTAAGAAATTAATAATAATTTTTATATTGAGACTCACAACGAAATATATTTAAAATATTAACTATTGCACTTTTAAATATTTTTTAATTTACTTTTAAAACTATGACACACTAATATGTAAAAATAAAAATAATATGATGCATCATAATCGATATTAGAAATATCAGAAAGAAAAACTCAAACTTAAAAAATCTTTTTCAGATAGAAAGACTCCCAAACCAATTGTGGTGAGTGTGTGACGTAGGCTATTTCTTCAACCTGACCACAGTGATTTTGAATACTACTAATTGCTATTAGATGTACCTATGTATGATAACACCTTCCCTAGTTACATCTCATTTGTTCCACTTATTTATCTTCAGAACTCCATCGATACTACTGACTTCTGAGGTGTTGTGCATGTACGTAGGCTAAACACGTGGTGGGAAGTTATTACTTTAAATTGATAGCCTTATTCAATTATCAGATAGGATCCAAATAATTCACCCAAAAAAAATATAGGAGCCAAATAAGAGGCAAATAGGAGCCAAAATATAATAGCCATGGAAGTATTAGAGAATGACATTAATTATAAGGTATTATTTTCACTTTTGTTACACGCATTTTGTCAATTTTACAAATTTCATCCTCTAATTTTTCTTTTTTTATTTATTTTTTTATAATTCATTTTATAAATATAGGTCGAGTATTAACTTTCTGATAAAGTGATAATAAAAGTAATGAGCTAGTACATTGATTTGACTTCTTTTTTTAATCTTGAGTGCAAATATGATTTAATAGTTATAAAAGTGATATTCACTTTTGGTTGCTACAAGTTTTTTCTTCATTTTACTTCCTGTAATTATAAGTTTTTTTTAAAAGTAAAATTTTGATTTTTTTTCATTTTTAATATGTCATTGATCCAGTAAAATTGGAGTCAGATGAAACAAAATTTTATATTAGAGCCTTAATTATAGAGAGGGATCTTTACCAATATAAATACCACACTAAACCAACCAAAAACATTATGGTTTGGTTTTTTAATTTTTTTGGATAAAACCCAACCTAATCAAATCTATTATTTTTTGGGTTGTGTATTAAGTTTTGGTGTTGAACCCTAATCAATCCATTAATATAACATTTTTTTCTTTTAATTTATTATTTGTATATGTTTTTTTAAAAAAGCGAAAATTATACACGACTACACAAGTCTCGAGTGAGTATACTGGCCACAACAATTACATAAGCCTTAATGTCTCGCTTTAGAACAAATCAAAATGTGTAATTTTTCTTTTTGTAACTATTAGCCTTTTCACAGAGTTGCATATGAATTTTTTAGTGTATCGCATAACTATTTAAAAAAATAAGTTAAAATGCATACACAATGTATATAACTATTTGAAAGTTACATCAAAATACCATTTGAAAATGTTAAGGAAAAATAATTTTTCAAAAATTATGAAATAATTTTATTTTTGTGTACTTATTTTTCCAATCCAAAGGTTCAGTTTGAATTTGATAAAAAAATATACATAAGTCTAACTCAATTCAAATTATTTTATTTAGGTCTTTGGTGAAATTCAATACAACTTTACCCATGAACACTCTATTGATGGATGAAAAAAATGTGATTATGAGACAAACACATTAAAAGTAACCCCTTAAATTTCTCAATAAAGGATAATTATTGAAAAAATGATAGATACTTTTTTATTATTTCCACCGTTAGTATATGTAGCAGATTTTGTGGTATTGCTGGTACCACTACTTAGTATATTTTTTCGGAAAAAATTTATACAAATAACATGGTAAGAAAATATTAAATTACTAGTTTATTTAACTATAACTCAAATACATAATTTTTTATTTATTTGCATATGACATATTCGTTTATAGTAAAGCAATTATTTGAGATTTTTCCGGATCCATTATTAACTATTTTTATTATATAAGATTAACTATTTTTTAATTTTTATACAACGAAAGTAACGGGGTTTAAATTTAAGATTCCATATATAATTATTCAATTTTTTTACTATTAAACTAATCCCAGTAAATCTAATTTTTATTTGATTATTAAGTTTTTTCCGGCTTTTGACTCTCTCTTTTTTATGTGTAAGTATTTTTTATTTTTTTTTACAAGGGGAAGTGTAAGTATTGAAGTAAGAGAGGAAATAACTCTTTGGTAGAAAATTAAACATTTCACATGCAAATTTATCAAATTATCTCATAAATAAACGTGACTTTATTTAATTTGTGTTCCCACTTAAGATAAACATTTCATATAAGTATATATACAGATATAACTTATTAAAAAAGTATTTTTTTTTATTTATTTACACAGTGGATACTACTCCTCTGAGCAGAAAAATAAAAGGTGACGAGTGATAAGTTATTGTACGAACTGCACTAGCCACATGCTGAAGAAAAACCATGAAATCGAGAAGGGCAGCATGTGAGATACAATGTATCCCAAAAAATCTTCAACTGGAGTACTTTATAGAATTATAGGTTACCATATATTAATTTAACAAACTAAAGGGGGCGATGGGAAAAAATTAAGCATGTGTGATGAAAAAACAATGAGAAAGGATTGGAGTAGTCTTTAATAACATGATATATATAAATTTTTACTCATGAAGATGTATTCATATCTTATGGGAATAATTTTTTCTACCTCCTTTGTTAGGATTAAATATTACTAAAATGTGAGATTATGTCTTTATGATGAATAAAATATACTCATGATTAATTTTTTTATAACCTACTAACAAATGCGGGATAATTTTCTCTCGTCTTAACTAAATAACCCATAAAATAAACAACCCTAAGAGACATAAATTAGTTAAAATAATTTTATAATTAGAAATGAAAGGTCAATCTTATTTTCTTATACCAATCTCTTTTATGTTTTGTTGACTTGTCTTCCTAATACTCTAGCATACGTCACATGATAAAACCTATAAAAATAACATAATAATATAAAATTTTATAGTATTTAATTATATATGAGAACCGATCTATTTAATATAGGAAAATTTAATTTAATTTTTTAAATGTATATAATTTTTTATTTAACCACAATCACACATCACAAATAAAATTAATCTATAATCCAAAACATCAAAGGATATCTATGAAGAGTCCGGATAAAATTAAATAAAAAAAATACCCCACATTATGGTCTATATCAACTTTGCAAAGTGATTACAATATCTCATTTCATTTTTTTTTTCTTTTTCCTCGTTAAAGAAAGAAAATACAGAAGACACGCGAGCTTAGCTTTAACTAAACTTGTCCTTCTAAAAGCTCAAAGGCCGTATTGGGCAATGCCAATCTGGTTTGGGTAGTACCTCGTACGGATAAACTACAAGACACACCCTCTCCTTTATAATATTATCGAATACATCGAAGCCATAAGCTCCTATACACTCTTATAGGTGATAACTGATACGTTGATATCTGTTCTGATGCACCACGTGTCCACTGCACAACTTTAAAATTGAGTTTTAAAATACAAGCTTTTGTCTAGTAATAATGCGCATTTCCATATTCTACTTAAGTGGGGGAGTAGAATATGTTTTCCAAGATCTAGTTGCATCCCCCTTTTCTCAATAATTACATTAAAGAAATGGCCTTATATAATCATCATGCTTTGTTTCTTCTCTTGTCTTGCCATTTTCATCTCATCAACAAGGCCATATAGTGGAAAGTGTAGCTCCTCATGAGACGCCACTTTTTCTCTCTCCCATCCTTGCTTCATTAATATACAACTATATTAAGTATGTTTTGTAGCAATATTTTTAAATATAAGCAATGTAAGTAAGAAAATTAAAATTTAAAATTCTTGTATAATTAATTTTAAAATTAAAATATAATAAAGACGTGTTAATATATAATAATAGGTGTTATTTTATGAAAATAAACTGAAAAATTAAATTACTTCTATAAAGTAGACTCTCAAGACGTAGATGGTTGGTGACTCTTTTTTTTTTAATAATAAATAAATACTTCAATTGGATGATAAGTTATAGCATTTTAAGGAAAGGACATTATTCGAGTAACTTACAATAATATGAAAATACATCACTTATCAATGAATGTCCACTCCACGTGCAAAAATCAAATAAAGACTTTCTGCCGACATCAAATTGAGCCAGTTCCATATGCAATTAATGACTTCTTTTTCTTTTTAAACTAGAAGAAAGTTTAGACAAGGAAAAGGTTCGGCAACGGAATTTACGACGACGAGATTAAAAAAGTTAATGTTATTTATCCAATAACTCATATAATAATATTTTTTATGTTTATTTTTTATCACAATTTTTATTATATTTTATATTTCTTTTTTCTCCCTTAATTATACAAGTTGTCAATTAGTGACGGATTTTAAAACCTTATAAAAAAGGCTATAAATTTATTTTTCTTTTTAAAAAAATTATTATTTTTACAAAAAAAATATTTTTTTTTATTAAATGATGATAATCTTAATTGTTATTATAATAACAACAAACACACAATTAATTTTACTTACACTAGTTATCACTTTAATTATTTTAATAAAACAACAAACATAATTAATTTTACATAATTTTACATTAATCGTTATTACATTAACAACATACAAAATTATTTTTTTATAATTTTATACTAATTAACTTAAAGTATATGTATATAAATGAAAACAGTTTTAAGAGGGAAGACTTAAGTCTTTATTCACCTTTATAATGTCTTTGATCATTGATTTTTCAATGACTTACACATTATGACATTTTATATAGTGAAGTTTTACTTCACTCTTTATTTATCAATCTGTTTAGGCTGCTTTCAGGATTAATTATTGTTCCCCAAACATGCATGAGACTTTTCAGGCGTGTTTTATCCTTACTCATGCTTTCTTACAAAATTTCTACAATATTAATCATTTCATAATTACTTTAAGTCAAACATATTTAATTGTGAAATTTTTAAGTGATAAATTATTAAAAAATAATTACATTTTATTGGTATAAGTAACATTAATTAATTTTGTTAAGCTGTCATCAAGTGTATAAGACTTCAGAATTTCTCTTATTTTGATATAATTGGCGTAGGGTGTTACAGCTCCCCCAAATCCAACCCTGGTTGTCATATTAGTCAATGCACAAGCAATGTTTATCTTTTTTACATCTCTACTAACGACTTGGAAGCTTAACTAATTTGACAACAAAATCAAATTCGGATGGACGTAAAATGATACTTTGAATCTTTGATGTGATAAAATCATATGCTAATTTATTTGAGAGAAAAATTATGTATTAATAGTATAAATTATTTTACACAATTATTTAATTACAATTTATTATGTGTAATAAATTTTATATTGTTAGTACATAGATATTAAGCTGAATTTACTTTCTCTTTTATAAAAAAGTTAAATTATTATTATTATTATTATTATTATTATTATTATTATTATTTAAAACGGGATAACTTTCGTACATGCTCTTTTTTCATATAATTACACGTCTTTTGTGACGCAATTTTTGAGTTTTCATTCTAATATGACAAACCAACATAAATTGTAACAAATTAGTTTAAAAGTGGATTTATTATTCTGTAAAAAAAATCCACTTTTTATATTATACTATATATTTAGGTATCTGAAATTTGTAACAAATAAAGCTTTAAATTTATTATGCATAATGGTTAAAATAATATCAAATAAAATTTATATTTCATAAAAAAGTTATTAAATAATATAAGTATCTAAAGTTTAATTGTTACCTAATTTAATCCAAAAGATTGACTTAGTGATGTAAAATATGATTATGTTCACACATAAATAAAAATAATTTATTCAGTGAAAAAATTTATGTTTGATTATCATTGTATAATTTTTTTAAGTTAACAATAATGAGAAATTATAAGTGAGATTAATCTCTATTTCAATAAATTTAAAAACATACATAATCTTTTACTAGCATTAACACTTTTGTAATATTTTTTTAAAATAAATATTTTTTAAAATAATATATATAACGATAATTTAATGTACTTGTGTATCCATGTGGGATGTGGCGAAGGGGTGTAAAATGCTTTTGTTGGTGACATGGTAAAGAAGATGAATTAAGGCAGAAAATTTACTACTTTAGAAACAAGAACAACGTAAGCACATGGTTTCTCTTGTCCAGAGGGAAAATGTATTGTTGACACAAATTTAATGGGTCATGGAAGCATTATCAATGATGCAACACAAGGCAAGCTTTGTTGGAGAATAACTTAATCATAGTTATTATATTGTCGCACTCGGCATTATGGCATGACGAATTTGCTATAACTTAGTTTAGTTGGAGGGGAGAAAAAGTGAAAAAAAGTGACAATTATAGACTTTTATAAGATGATAATTGTACCTAAACTTGTGTTGCCCTTTATACAAATTGGGAAATTCAGATCTTATATCTGAAATGAACCCAGAAATATAAAGGAACCAACATTCAACACAGGGCCAACACTAATAAAGTAATTCCACTTTCCATCGTGATGCAACAGATAGCCACATATCCCACCAATAAAAGAAGAATGTCACTAACTGGTGGACAGCGTTTTCTTTTTGAGTTTTCTTTTTTCTTTCTTTTTTGTCATGCTGATTAAACTATAATAAATTAATAACTTTGTTTTCCTGGCAATTGCAATAAACGTACGGGGGAAAATATAACGCCGTTTAGGTGAATTAAAGTACCTCGTACCTACATCATATATAGGTGTCGTTGAATTTGTATTTATAAATATGCACTATGTATAAAATTTGCATTTCTAATAATTCTTTTGTAGCGGTTTGATAATGCTTAATCAATTTAAATATTTTTTTTGTCATTTAGCCGGGTCTTGTTTTGATAATTTTTTCAATAAACACTTATAGAAAAAGAAAATAAATAAAAAAAAATTAAAGTAAAGTAAACTCCTTTTATAAGTTAAATGAAAGAGTTTTTATAATAAAAAAAATTAAAGGTAATAATATGTAAAGCATCAAAGCAGGACTAAGGCATTCTAATAAAGTTGACACTCCAAAGCCTACTAATCACCTGCACACCAATTTTCTTCAAAATGAATGAAAAAGAAATTAGAAAGCATGGGAGACTAGGCCAAAATCATGAAAAAAGATTAACAAAAATAAAACAAACTAAAATAATTGCGAGAAAAGTCTTCCCTGATAAATCTGGGCAAACAGTTTTTATAAATTAACTTATGTGCAAGTTAATTTAAATTTACGAATGTATGTATTTAGTTTCATTTTATCCATTTACTTTTTCTTTGATAAACTGTACCCATTAAAAAATTAAAAAATTATCAGAAAAATATTTTAGCGTAAGACATATTTAAATTATACTCATTCACAATAAGAATAAACCATATGTACTCTATTTATAAGTAAAGAAAAATAACTTAAAATTATAAGATCAATTTTATAGTTAACAGGAAAAAAAATGAAATAGTTCAAATCCTTTTTACTAACATTTATCAATAAATAATAAATAAAAAAGGAAACAAGAATACCCTACCAAAAATATTTCGAGGCCAGATAGTGGTTAGACTGATAAGGTTTCATTTTCCATTAAACCCAATTAAGAATATCATCATTGGAAATATGCACCACATCCACTATATTGGATTAGGGCTCCTTCGTTCAGCCAAGGTTCATCAAGAAACCAATCAACCCGCTTCTCTTTCTATGTCAAAACCATTTTCATGAATGTTGCAGCATTGGCAATAGCTTTCCAATGGTGAACTTGAATTGGTAGTCGTGCAGCTTTACATATGACTATTCTTTAAATATTTATGAACACAATTTTAAAATCATAATTAAATTAGCTAACTCGGCCAATTAGATCAATAATTGACTAGGTTATTGTTTCTAACAATTCAAGAAACGAGCAAAAGAAAAAATGGTTAAGAATTGGTGCCGATATTTTTGAAACACAATTAATTTTTTCTTTTTATTTTTTTAAATATATTTTGAAACGGTTTTTTTAATGAACAAAGACTTATATATGTAATTTATCTATAAATCCATATTATTTAATTATATATTATAAAAATTTATTTTTTAAAATATATAATATGAATTTTATATTTATTTAAAATTTATAATTTTATTTTATATTATCAATTTAATCACAAGTGAACAAATAAACTATAAATCAATATATTCATTAGTTCATTAATTGACGTAATTTTAAAAACATCATTTATGAGATATGACGAAACATGTCAATGACATGCGTGATATCACAAATTGATTTCGGAATGATAGTAGTTTTTTTGAAGTAATCTTTCACATGAGACCCAATACGATGGCTCAACCATGCAACAACAGTCCAATGTAATTTGCGGAGTGTACGTTGGACGCTTCAAAGTGATGCCATGAGTTAATTAACTGGAACCATGGAGTCTAGCCGGTCTAGGCCTAAATAAATAAAACCTCAACTTTACTTTTGCCATTAGATGGAGTCACTTGTGTAAACTTTGGTGCACAAGTTAGTAAATGCTACTCAGAGTTTTTAGAGTGAGGTGATGAATGTTAAACTGGATTGAGTTTTTTTGTTGGAATATTAGTGTGAAGGTGAAATCTTATATTGAGTATGAATGAAAAATTGAAGCATAAGATAAAGTGTGGAAGACCTACAAATTGAATGTTTTAAGATTTTGAGTTAGAGTGTGGTGTCAAATTTATTTATGTGGTTTGTTCGATGGTTTATTGGTGAAAAAATCTTTCTAATATTTATCTCTTCAAATGCACAAAAAGTCGTATTGGTATCAAAGTCGATACTTTAACAAAGTGACTCACTTGAACAAGTAAGATGGTTTGGCGGTGGATCCAAGCATGAGATCCTTTGTACCAAAAATCTTCTTGATGGTGAGTCCATATATGAATCGAAAGTCTTCCTAGTAACATGTAGGTCATGCGGCGTGTCCCGTGATCATGAAATGATGAAGAACAACGATGTAATTATCTAGAACATGTTGGCAATAACCATGGCTAAAGCTCTAAGGGCCTAACAGTGTAGAGCATATTGACGAGGCAACCATGAGTTAGTTTTAAGGGTCATCATTGGATAGTCGAAGATCAAAAAAGGCTTCCACTTGAGGGGGAACTAGCATGTAGAAGAAACTTATACTTAGGGGGGGGGGGGGGGTGCCCCTAATTGTCGACTTATCATCAGCTCTTACGCTACGACTCTTCATATGGTGACACTTTACTCAATTCCTCGTTGATCAAAACCCTTCACTGATCAGAATCCTTCGTAGGTAACCATTTTCAAGACCTCAACAATTTGCTTTAGTTGCTTTTAAGATCAATCATTATCCTCACAAACCAACACAAGACTTTTCAACATGATTTGTCCTCACTCATGTGCTTTATAAGAAACTTCCCAGAATGTCACTTATCCCATAACTACTCCTAGCTAAGAACACTTAACTATGACGTTCTTAAGTAATAGACTACCAAAAAGTAGATGTATCTTGTTGTATTGGTAGTACCCATTAATTTTTTTAAGTCATTCTCAACTGTATAGTCTTTACATGCACAACCTCTGGATCCCTTTCTTTCCGGTGTAATTCTTCGGGGTGTTACAGGGGAAATTATTGGAATATAAGTGTGAAGATGAAGTCTCACATTAGATAAAAATGAGCAAGTTAAGCACCATATAAGCTAGGAAGACTCATAAGCTTAATGCCTTTAAGATTTAAGGTTAGAGTGTGATATAAGGTTCACTTATGTGGTTTATTTAATGACCTATTGGTGAAAATCTTTCTAGTGTTCATTGCCTTCAAATGCACAACACCTTGTATTTATAAAGGTTGGAGCAAATGTCTACCAGGTATTAATGGGTTAGAGATCCCTTTATTATACAACCATTAGAAGGATGCGATAAAATAATGACGATCTCTAAAGTTTTGATGAGGATATCCTTTGAGGAATAGGTTGGTAAGAGCTTCTCTTATTAGTGACTAAGATATTCCCTGGCCGAGTTTGAGATAGGTTCCTAGTTACTCTTCTCATTTTCAAGATTAGTCTTACCTTTGGCATATGGTGTTTTATGGATCAATAATTTTCTAGAAGTGAGAATAGATATT
The DNA here is from genome assembly GCF_004193775.1 of Glycine soja. Taxonomy (NCBI): domain Eukaryota; kingdom Viridiplantae; phylum Streptophyta; class Magnoliopsida; order Fabales; family Fabaceae; genus Glycine; species Glycine soja. The sequence goes on from NC_041011.1 coordinate 3,996,339, forward strand.
TATGCGAGTGAATATTGATATTGGTCCCCAAAATTGTAAGACATTGTTACTTTAGTCCAGAAAATAATAAAATAAAATAAAAAATAAAAGTGAAATTCACCACTCACTTTAATTTAAAATGCAAAAATTGTTTGATTTAAGTGATATTATTTATACATTTTTAGGAACTAAAGTAATATTTAAGGGTGTTAACGGGTTAGTTTGGACTGGTTTTGGTCAAATTCAAGACTCAATCCAATCAAACTTGATCAGTTTGATTCGGTTCGGTTTTTATAATTTATTTTAAACCTAACTCAACCCAATCCATTCATGAACGGTCTGGTTTGGTTCAAGCCAACGGGTTACCCATTAAAATTTGATGCTTTTTTTTCTTAAGACTACTATTTTATATCATGATTAATTCAAATATCCAATACAATTAACACAATATTATAAAATATTTGAAAGTAGTAAAATTGTTTCATTTAATACCATCAACATAATATTCTAAAATAGACTAATACAAATTAAAACAAAATATTTTTCAATGAGATTTACTATAATAGTATGAATCACAACTATTTCCTACAAACTAATTTCTTACTATAATCTTTGCTACAACTAGATTTGCTATATCCAAATTTGTTGCAACCAAATTTGTTAAAACAAAAGAATAAAACATGATTCATTAATATTATAAACATGACAAAAAATAAATACGAATAAAAAGGTGAAACAAATAACAATGTACTTGAAAATAATATCTTAAGAAGTTCAAACATTAGTAGTCCCAACACTTGGAGTTTCAATGTTAATAGGATTCAAAGCCAAACCAAACAAGTTTAAAAATTAAAACACAACTCTATTAGCACAAAAATTAATTAATATTTTATACACATGTAAAAAATAAAATAAGAGATTACAAACATGATTCAATTTTTTCCGCTTCATTTATTTTAACTTGCAAGTCATTAACATCTTGCTTATCAAATCTAAGCTAATTTTGGACACAAATGAAAGCTTAACGAGACTTAAGGAACTACAGAATGAATCTAGAATTCTACCCATTATACCAGTAGGTACAGAAATGACCAATATATCTCTAGCCATACAAGAAAGAATATAATATTTAGATGTTTTTAATTTTCATCCATTCATAATGTCAAACTGAGGGTGATGATTTTCTACATCATCCTCCAAATACTTATCTAACTCATTTTTTTACACCTCACCCTATTTTTTCTTTGTTTTGATTCTAAATTAATTTTTTAGTTATATATATATATATAATAAAATTTATATTTTAATTATAATTTCACGGGTCGGGTCAACGGATCTATAAATCTAAATCCGTGATCCAATATGTACATGAACGATTTTGATCATTTTGATTTGATTTTGATCCAAATACATAAATGACTCAATCCAAATTGTTTGGATCAATTTTTGTCCATTTGAGTTCGCGAATAACCCTTACCATGAATACCCTTAGTAATATTACCACTTAATACAACATGTGTTCTTATAAATATGACATTTTACACTACAACACATTTCTTATAAATAAAACCAAAAAATAATTAAATTTAAAGACTCAAACGACGATATAAAAATTTATTTTAATAATGTGACAATATTTTATATTTTTGCTTTTTTAGAGACTAATGCTAGTTTACCATGTATATACCTTCAAATTCAGTCAAATGAATTTTGATGGAGAGAATTTTTTTTTCCATGAGTAGAATGGGAAGGTAATACTATATATTTATGGAATTATGGGGATTAACCAATAGATGGGAATGGATAGGAATATATGACCCAGAAGAGGAGAGAAGACAAGTTAAAATTGGAGTGTAAATATTACGAAAAAGCGAAGGCACACAAAAGCGCACCGTCACCGTAAACAAACGGTGGTCCAGGAGGGTGGTTGTATCCAGTGGAGGCTTCAACCTACGAACTTGTCCTTATAATGACACGCTCACCTACGCTTCTTCTCTCTCTCACACCCCACACCTCCTTATACACTCTTCTCCTCTATCTAACAACACCCAACAAAAATAAAAAATAAAAAAAATTAGGGTTTTCAATTTGGGGAAATAAAAATAGGGGGAAACATTCTAGAGAGAGTGTGTAGAAAATATGGTTGTCGATGATATGACGCTGTGCATCATCGTCGGCTATGGAGGTTCCTCTTCTTCTCGTTTCTCCGATGCTTATCCCAAAAGGTAATAAATAATCCTTGAAGATCTCTCCCTCTCTCTATTTTCAGAAAACTGTTTTTTTCTTCTTTCTTTTCTCTCTTATGGATTTGATGGTTTTGGTTCAGTGCTTTTCCCCTGATTTTGGAGGGTTTTTGGAGTTACCTGGAATAGGGTTAAATATAATTCCCCTCTAGCGTTTTCGAAACCTCTTCCTCTCATACAGAGATTGAAGAGATATATCACTGTGTCACTGTCTCTCTGTTATATAATATAGATAGATAGATAGTTAATTAGTTAGTTCTGTTCTTATTTATTTATTAATTTACAAAGAAAATTAGAAGAACTGTTATTATTATTATTATTTTAAATAGGTTGGATTTGTTGATTTTTTCTCTCCTGTTTTCAACTCAATTTGATAAACCTAGGGGTTTGATGGAGGGGAGATATAGTGGGGATTGATATGATGAAGGTGTTTATAAGGTTGTTTTGTTGAAATTGTGTTTTTGGGATGGCAATATTGTACGAACCAGCAATAAAACTCATCGACCAGATGAGCTAGCATGGGCGATTCTTGTCTTACTTCTTTGTCAATGGAGAATCATCACCCTTCCACGCTCTTGTCAATGGACTCAAGTGCATCTTCTCACGAGGAACTGGATTTGGAGATGAATCGCCAAATCATACTCACCCGTCCGCCGGATATTAATCTTCCCCTCTCCGCCGAGCGCAGCCCACCGCCACAGCCGTGGAATTCTGAGCCCTGTGATATTCTAGATGTTGGTCTTGGTACTCAAGGCTATGAGACTGAGAGTTTTCTCAATCTACCCAAAGCTGGTAGGAAGTGCGCGAAGCGTGTTGATAGCATATGGGGTGCTTGGTTTTTCTTCAGTTTTTACTTTAAGCCTGCTTTGAATGACAAGTCCAAGGCCAAGATTGTCAGGGACAGCAACGGTGTCTCAGGGTTCGATAAGTCTGATCTGAAGCTGGATGTTTTCATGGTTCAGCACGACATGGAAAACATGTACATGTGGGTTTTCAAGGAGAGGCCGGAGAACGCGCTGGGTAAGATGCAGCTGAGGAGTTACATGAATGGGCATTCTCGCCAAGGGGAGCGCCCGTTTCCGTTTAGCGCTGACAAGGGTTTTGCTCGGTCCCACAGGATGCAACGAAAGCATTATAGAGGACTATCAAACCCTCAATGCGTGCATGGCGTTGAGGTTGTTTCCACACCCAATCTGATGACCCTGGATGAGGATGATCGAAAAAGGTGGATAGAACTCACTGGCCGAGACTTGAATTTTACAATTCCAACTGAAGCAAGTGATTTCAGTTCATGGAGAAATCTTCCCAACACGGACTTTGAGCTTGAGAGGCCACCTCCCCCAATCAAGAATGGTCCTAATGCACACCCGAAGAAGCTGCTTAATGGATCTGGACTTAACGGATCTGGTCTTAATGGATCTGGACTTCACCTATCTAACCACAGTAATGGTGATGGGTTGGACCTCTCTCCTGTCAGCAGCAAAAAGAGGAAGGACTTTTTCCCTCATGGGAATGAAGAAGAATGTTACTTGGCTGTTAATCCTCCATCCGATCGTATTCCAGATATAGAAATGCACCCAACTGAGCCACACTGGTTGAATGACTTCAGCGGGGTGATAAAAAGTGTTTATGGACCTGTTACAGCTGCAAAAACTATTTATGAGGATGAACAAGGTTACTTGATTATTATCAGTCTGCCCTTTGTAGATCTTCCAAGTGTGAAAGTTTCATGGAGGAACACTCTGACTCACGGTATCATAAAGGTTTCTTGTATGAGCACATCTCGAAAGCCTCTCATCAAGAGACATGATAGGACATTCAAGCTTACAGATCCATCGTCAGAGCACTGCCCTCCTGGAGAGTTCGTCCGAGAAATCCCTCTTTCAACCCGAATTCCTGAAGACGCCAACATAGAAGCATACTACGATGGGCCAGGATCTGTGCTTGAGATCCTGGTGCCAAAACATCGCGTGGGACCTGAAGAGCATGAAGTCCGTGTTTGCCTCCGCCCTCATCTGGGAGGGAATGATCTTAAGTTAACTTGAGATAATAGGCACTTAAAAAAATTGTTAGGCATTCCAGTATGGTTCGTATGTCATTGTTTTTCTAACCTTGTACCATACACTGTTATTTGCAATAGAATTGTGTGTCTTATGTTTGTCTCTAGCAATTTTAGCTCACTGACTGCCCTGGTTCTTTTTGTTCCGGTGCATCTGTATGCTTCTGATTGTAAGCAGTATTGAACAGCTAATTCTCATGATTTATAAGAATTTACCAAATCATACCTTTGGAATAATTTGTTATTCGATTTCGACCTTTACATGGATTCTGATTTATAATTATCCTCTCGTTCTCAGCTATCTTTATTTTGGATACAATGTTATACAAGAGTAGAAGGTAGTTTTACCTCCGAATGAGTATTTGTTACAATATAACGAGACTCGATGATAGAGTCAACTTTCATTAGCAGTAAAACGATGAATGTGAAGAACAAATTAAACTACTCCTATTCAGCTGCATCACTTTATGTGTACCATATTAACGTCTTTGATTATGTTATACAAGATTAATGGGTGGGATTCTTACGGAAAGTCATAAACCATTGTCCGATAATCTCCACTCCTTTTATAACAGAAATTTCAATTCAATGTACCCTACCTTTTAGACTATGTTGGAATATTGGTTAAAAGAACAAAGTCAACACCCACTATCAGATTAATAATCCTGAAGAGCCTGTTACCTGTGGAAAAATAGATTTTTTTTTTCTTCTAAAAATTCCAAAATAATATGTTGACTAAATAACAGAAGATATTTTAGCCAAGCCATTATATGATTCAGGAGTCATTCCTATAAAGATGTAATGGACCAGGCCCATTTCAAGTGAGAGAGACTCAAAAGGGTAAGGAGTTTGGGGGTGATATTTTGAGTAACTGAAGTAGTAGGGGCAAGCAATTGTTGACTAAATAATAGATTGGTCTCTATGTGTGGTGAGTGTTTAGACTGCAAGGATGAGATGAGATAGAGTGGGAGTTGGGAAGTGTTTTGGTTCATGTTTGTTGGCCAAGATGGCATCTAATTGAAATGATGAATTTTCCCCCTCTCCTTTTTGGTCAGTGGATGTCCTTTTCTATGAACTTTTCTTTTATTTATTTTTTCCCTTTATTTTGTCATTGAATACTTTTCGCATTTACGCGTTAGGAAGGGAAGGCTATTATCATCCTCTGATGAACAGATAGATAATCAGTGGTTCAGTTAACCTTTATTTTTTTGGAAAGGGGGTGGCGGTGGTGGTAAATTTCATATTAAATATTCCTTTTACTATTACTTTATATAGTTAACTACTTTGTGACGAATTTATAACTAGTTCTTTTTTCACTATTACTTTATATAGTTAATTAATAAATCTCTATTATACAACTACGTGTACGTAAAGTTTGAGAACAAATATTTTAAGGAAATTAATTTATGTTAATAATTTTATTGGTTCGAAATAACATAACTTTAAGTTAAAATAGAACATGTATAAGAACTTAAAAAACATAATCATTTTATGAAACTTATATATCTCAATTATTTCAAACTATTATCATTTTATTTTGGTTTAAATAACTTTAGGTCATATACTTAATTTTTATTTTGAGTTTTCGACTTAATATATGAAGAGGTTTATTCTAAATCTCTGTTGTCAGTTAAGTAATGATATAACACCATCTTAATAACTCTTGTTATCACTTAACTAATGATATGAATTCAAAATAAAACTTTTAATATATCATGAATTTAGAAAAATAATTTTTTTTATCATGAACTCAAAACAAAAATTAATATATATTAGAAATTTCAAACATATTTAAACCTTTTATTTTTATCTAAACATTTGATATTCTTAACCATAATTTTTTTAATATTTATTTTTAAATATAATTTTAATATGTGACAATTTCAAACCACTGTAAACTAATTCTAAGGATTCAATACGAAAATTTTACAAGATCAAAAACTCAATTATATATATATATATATATATATATATATATATATATATTTAATTTAAGAGATCTAATTAAAAATTTCTAAAAAGTTCAGGTACTAAACTTTCTTTCTATTTTTTTTTAATATTTTCATTTACCTTTCTATTTTTGTTTGTTTCTTGGCGTCCCTTTCCTCTCACTCTCTCTCTATCACACACACGAAGGAACACCAAGGGACCAGCAAACCATTCAGCTACCCACTTACCCCGCTTGGTAGGGCTTTCTGAATGAAGAAGAATTAAGGTCGAAAGAAATAATGCACTAAATGTCAAATCTTATTTAACTATTTATAAATCAAATCTACCAAAGTGGGCGGCCGGAAGCCAAACAAACTACTACAATGTAAAATCTTATCACTATTTTAATTATATTATATAATTTATAGTCAAATATTTGGATTTCATTTCATCTCAGCCAAAAAAAAAAAAAGAATACATTTCATGAATGTTTAAGAGAGTTAAGACAACAATCTATTTAATAAGATAACTAGTGTTAAATTTTTATGTGTAAAATTTCTTTGGACTAACAATAATCATTCACCACAAATGAAACATAATTAGTCTTTGATCCAATAAGTTTAATCAAAAAAAGAAAGTTTAAAAGTAAATGAAAAAAAACTATTTCCAAAATATTGGTAATAAACTAATAATACTAAAACTGAAAACAAAATAAATAAATAAAAAAATTAAAAGAATTTGCGTCTAAGATTTGACAAATAGAAAAAAGAGAAGTGTAATTAATTTTTGAAAGGACATAAATATCCTTGAACTAAAAAAACTAATATACAATTTTATATTATTTGAATTTAATTTATTAAATTAATTAAGAAACTAAGTTACTTAATTAATTTATTATAAATTATTTAAATCTATTAATTGATTTAATTCAAATACTCCTCGCAATCTAATTTATAAGATTTAATTGCTATTAAGATTAAAAAGAATAGTTAAATTACTCGTTCAGTCTTTAAATATAAGACTCATTTTTTTAATCTTATTTATCTTTTTTATAAGACTATTTTCAAGTTATCTTTTATATTAATAATTTTTTTTATCCAAATATATTTAATTAATTTAAAATAAATTTTATGTACTAAAAAGATATCTATCTTATAATGATTTGATAAGAAGACTAACACACATTAATCAATTTATTAAGCAGGAAGGTAATTAACTAGAAAGAGAGAGATTATTCTTAATGCAATTTAAAAAAAAGGATTATGGGTGTCAATAATTTTGAAGATAATTTTGACAAAATACTAACAAATTTAATATTATTAAGTGATAGACATTAAACTCTTACATTAATTAATTTTGTTAAAGAGTATGAATTATTTTAAAATTCTTACATTTAAGGATGAACAAAGAAGTTGATGATAATAAATGTGTTAAATTTATAATTTTTTTTCAAAACTACTATTATCATTGATACTTATTTTTCATTATTCTATTTTGTTATTACAACCTTTCTTTTAACAAGAGATATTTTAGTGTAGATTTTGATTTTATTATCTAAGTTTTATTTTTTTATTACCTAAAATAGTTTTTTGTTTGATTTTAATATATGTGATTCAAGTAGAAATTCGTTAAGTGATGAATGTACAAAAAAAATGATAGAAATATACATAGAGATGGCTTTTAACATACAGAAATCACACGTGGGTTAAAAATGGGTGTGTGGTTGTGCCGTGTGCAGCGTCACTGCAATAATTGGTATGCGATGTGCATAGTCGGTGACCGGTTAATTGCTTTGATATTAAAATATATACATAACTTGGTACATATTATCCAAATTCAAACCGATCCTAATGGATAGACCAGTTAATATAAGAGCGTTAATGATCCACCTTATCCGATTGAATACAAATTATTTTAACTGAACCAAACAAATAGTGCTTATTTGGGTGAACGTTGGCAGAGCATGAACATACATTCACATAAGACACCTTTTTTGTTACTTTTTGTCTCCAAAGCACGTTTAGATGCCTTGGAGTTGGCATGGTCACTCAAACATGTTACTAGTACTAATCATCGGAAAAAACTGAAAATCATTTTTTTTATCATTAGATTAGATTATGATTTTATTTTGTCTAAAACTAATTCAATCCAAATCAAAACAAACTTTATTATGTATTCAAATTATCTTTTTTTAGATAAATGTGTTCAAATTATCTAATAATTAGTTATATGATCATGTATTTAAAAACTTGATAAACTATTGTATATTTATTATGTGGGAGGTCATAATACCATTTTTAACTTACAGTTTAAATGCATATTTTGAATGAAAAAAATTAATGTACTAATAATATAAAAGAATTACAATGTCATCTAATTAATGAATTGTCAAGTAATATAATAAATTTATTGATTTTTATGATAAAAAAATATAATGAGAGTGAAAGATTTTTTTTCACTCATAAACTATATGTATTAAGAGAAAATAAATTATATCTACTATAATTTCAGATTAATTAGTAGTATAAAAAATTTATAGTAACCATACATAAAATTTAAACTCTTTAGTTTTATTATTTAGAAACTCATTTATTTGTCTTAAAAAAAACTCATTTGTTTAAGAATGGGAGCCACTTCAAAACTCTCTCCGCTACTGGCATAAAATTTGTACAAACGGAAAGAGACAATTCAACGGGTCTATTTTACCCTTTTCAATTTGGTTTAGTTTTGTCACTGGATTTCCTTTTTTTTCCTTTCCCTTTTTCCTCTGCTACTTCTAGGGTGTTCGCCTCGTGGATTACATAGATGTACGTTGAGGAAAAAAAATATTATTTAATAATTTTGATTTTATTTTTATTATCTAATTAATTTAATTTAATTTTAAAATTCAATATAATCTGACTTAAACTAATTTAATTTCCTTTATATAAAAATTAGAATAACTATTCTGAACAATAATTTTTTTAGCTATCATTTTTTAATTTTTAGTTGTTTTTCTTCAACGACAATATTTTCTAGAGATTTTTTGTTAACTTCTTTTCTCTTCTAATATTATTTTTAACTCTAGTTTAATATCTTTAGTTTTAACTTAATTTTTTTAATTGAACAGTAATTAAAGATAACGATAGTTAAATGTGAAATAGACATTCTGTCAAAAACAAAGTGTGAAATAAACATCTAAATGAAAATAAAGAGAACAATAACAGGAAAAGTAAGAAGAGTGAGAGTCTCAACATTAGCATATTATAATTTACAATATAGAAACAAATATAGAAAAAAAAGCCTCTTAAAGATCATTTTTCTCTTTGTAATTCTCAACATTTTTTATACTAATTTTTAACACATACTATCGATTTTGATATTGCAAAAGATTAAATAAAATTTTAAACCAAGATTAAAAAAAATGTGTATAATTTGTAGTGTAAGTTTTAGTAGAAAATCTTATCGAAATCGAGATATTGTATTGTGCTATGTAATAAAAATCCTACTAGACTAGACGATTTAACCAATTTGACCATAAACTTGATCCATGCTTGATCCTATTGCATGCTTTGGATTGTTTACGCAAATGAATTGATAAAAAAAAACTTATCGACTTAGCATTCAACTAGTGAAAACAGTCACCAAGCTCGATCAATTTTAGTAAATTATAGTTATACGACTTTTTAAAACGCTTAGCACCTTATGCTTTAAAAGACTTTTCAATAGTCTGCCACGCACTTAACAAAGAAGGGGTATGACATTTGACAATCTTTGGCCTATTGCCATGACTACAAAAAAAAAATGTCATGTTTGCTTCTGAAAGATTGTAAGATGGTGCCACAACTTTGGTCTTAGGTTATTAAACTTGACAAATAAAGTTATTTCTCCAACCTTGGACTTTTTTATTGCCTCTTATGAAACCTTTTCTGAACATATGGCAGCTTATCTCTCCATGACTAATCAACCTTATTTAGAGTTATAGTTTGAGCCTTTTGGTACGACAAAAATTTGCTAGTTATTGACAACAAGACTAATCAAAATCAAGCAATTTGGGGTTTAGTTACTAGTCAATCACAACTTCTTACTGATAATAACGTCTAACTTCTCTTTATCTACATTGAAGCTAGCAAAAGAGAAGTTAACATTTCATGGCAACCCTTTCCCAACTCCCTTAAAATTAACATTTATAGTTATTTTATGAGACAAGGACAAGCTCCTTACAAGGTCAAAATTCAAATGGTTAATTCTTATAAGGTTTTTGTTTCAATGTTTCTTGCAATGTTACTTGGACAAAACTTTGGGCACTTTCTCGGATTATGGCAGTAAAAGGGTAGTTATTGACAACCTTATTCTCTTAGAGAAAAGAGATGAAAGCAAGGTACACAACCTTGATTGCAACAACAAAGCTGGGAAACACAATAAGTTTTTATGAAGATGCTATCATTCAATACTAGAGGACTTGGGGAGGATAAAGGTCAAGACTATTAGAAGATGCATAAGAAAATATGATATCTAATTTATCACTCTACAGGAGACAAAAAAGGACTTCATTGACTCAGAGTTTTGTAAGAGATTATGGGGTGACTATGATGTGTCTTGGGATTTGGGAAGCTATACCTGCAAATAATACAGTTGGAGGTCTCCTTTGTTGGGGCAATGCAATCTTTAGCATGTCAAAAGTGTATAAAAGCAATGGATTCCTAGCAATTGAAGGCAATTGGAGAAACAACAATGAGGTGATCACATTGGTAACGTCTACTCACCTTGTGAAGACTTTGGAAGGAACTCCTAAACTACAAAAATTCATCAAACGTATCTAGGTGGTGTATTATGAGAGATTTTAACGGTGTGAGAAAGAGGAAAAAATGGATTCTTTAAACAATGGTGGTGGAAATAGTGCAAACAAGGAAATAGAGGAATTCAATGCCTTTATTAAAAACTTGGATGCCTTAAATGTGCCTATGATCGGCCGCAAATTCACTTGGTATCATCCAAATGGGGGAGCTATAAGTCGGATTGATAGAGTCATTTGCACGAGGGGGTGGCTAGATGTTCGACAAGGATCAATACAAGAGGTTCTAAATAGAGACGTTTCATATCATTGTCCTATCTTGGTTAAAAATAACAACTACGATTGGGGTCCCAAACTGTTTAGAATGGTCAATTGTTGGTTCCAAGATCCATTTTTTCATGAGGTGGTCAAAGAAACATGGCAAAACTCTCAAGTGGAGGGACAAAGTGCATATGTCTTGAAGGAAAAGCCAAAATCACTAAACAAGCTTCGAAGATGTGGAATTAAGAGGAATTTGGAAATTTAAAGAAAAAACAAGAGGATGATTAATTGGAGATGAATAGTCTTGATTTGTTGGAGGAAGAGAGAAGTTTGAGTGAGGAAGAAAAGACAAGAAAAATACATCTTCAAGGTGAATTTTGAAGATTAGCGAAATTGAGTGAGTCTTTGCTAATTCAAAAATCAAGAATTACATGGGCTAAAGAAGGAGATTGCAACTCAAAACTTTTACACTCCACCATCAATTTGAGAAGGAGAAAGAATGGTCTCAATGACATTAAAATGAATGAGGAGTGGGTTCAAGAACCATGTAGAGTGAAGGCCGAAGTAAAAAAGTATTTTGAGGGGTGCTTTCAAGAACAAATTTATGGAAGACCTAAATTGAATGGAGTGGAATTTCTTTCATTTTCCAATGAGGACAATGCAATGCTCATACAAGACTTTGAGGTGGAAGAAATAAAAAAAGTGATTTAGGATTGTGAAAGTTCTAAATCTCCAGGGCCAGATGGTTATTCACTCCTTCTCGTTAAGATTTTTTGGGAGGTGATAAAGGAGGAGGTAATTAATTTTTTCAAAGAGTTTCACAAGTTCGACTTTCTTCCTAGAGGTACAAATAGGTCATTCATTGCTTTGATTGCAAAATGTGATAATCCACTAGATATAGGCCTATATTGTCCTATATCTCTAGTGGGTTGTCTTTATAAAATTGTATAAAAAAATCATAGCAAATAGAATGAGTATTGTCCTAGGGAAGTTGATAGATGGATGCCAAAATGCTTTCATAGGTGATAGGGAACTCTTACAAAGTGTAATGATTGCAAATGAGATTGTAGATGAGGCCAAGAGGAGGAAAAAACAATGCATTTTTTTAAGGTGGATTTCGAAAAGGCCTATGATTTGGTATCATGGAAATGTTTTATTTACATGCAACAAAGGATGAGTTTCCATGAAAAATGGATTGACTGAATAAAGGGTTGCTTGTTTTCACTATGGTCATCAATTTTATTCAATGGAAGCCCAACACAAGAGTTTCAATGCTCTAAAGCCTTAAGCCAAGGTGACCTTCTAGTACCATTTCTCTTCTTGGTGATTGCCGAGGGCTTGACTGGTCTCATGAGGGAAACATCAGCAAAAAGGGTACTACAAAGGTTACAAGGTAGGAAATGGAAATTGTGTAGTGTCATTGCTTCAATATGCGAATGATACAATATTTTTTGGAGAGGTAGATCAAAGAAATTTCTTCACCATTAAAACAATTTTAAGATTATTTGAACTTGTATCAGGTTTAAAGGTGAACTTCCACAAAAGTAATTTTGGTGATATTAGGGTTGAAGATAGAATTGTTGACCACTTTGCTAACATTCTTAATTGCAAACCCATGTCCTTGCCATTCACCTATCTTAGACTACCGATTAGGGTGAATCATAAGTGCACGTCTACTTAGCAACCTATGGTGGATAAACTCTCAAAGAATTTATCTTTGTCGAAGCACAAACACATCTCCTTTGGTGGTAGAATTTGCTTGATCAACTCAGTCCTCACATCAATACCATTACTTTTCCTATCATTCTTTAAAATACTGAATAAGGTTTGGAAGACTCTAGTGAGCATTCAATGAAGATTCTTGTGGGGTGGATATGAAGAAAAATAACAAAGTTGCATGGGTAAGTTGGAAAGACATATGCCAAAAAAAGAGGATGGTGGCTTGGGTGTGAAGGACTTGCAAGTTTTTAATAAATCCTTACTTGGCAAGTGGCGGTGGAATATTTTTCATCATAAGCATGGTTTGTGGAGTGAACTATTGAAAGCAAAATATAATGATCACTGTGGAATCTTGGACAATAATGAGCATCCATGGGAATCAACATGGTGGAAAAACATAAAGAAAACTTGTAGAGGATTAAGTGATAACAAATGGTTTGATGAAGGTGTGACTTGGAAGGTGGTGAAAAAAGTAGATTTTGGAAAGATCCTTGGTTAGATGGACAAACTCTAGAAAACTATTTCCCTAGGGTATTCTTAGTTTTTTTAAAAAAAGGAAAGTTTTATTAGTGAGATGGACTCATTGAGGGGAAATACTTGAAGTTGGGAACTCACATAGAGGCGAGAACTCTTTGAGTGGAAGAGGGAAAATCAAGCAAACCTTTTTTTTAAGTATTTCTCTTCTATGCAAGGGTCTCAAATCTTGGAGGATTCATGGTGGTGGCAATTGGAACGTTTAGGAATATACACAACAAAATTCACTTATGCGTACCTGGTTGACTCGGTGGAGGAATAACAAGTTTCACCTTTGTTTAAGGTACTATGAAAGATCAAACTACCCAACTAGGTGAATTTCTTGGTTTAGCATGCTTTTAGGAACCGTCTACCACTTTGAACAATCTTTGCTCAAGGAATATCATAGAGAACACAAATACTCTTTGTTATTTCTGTCACTCATCTATTAAAGGGGTAACACACCTGTTCTTTAATTGTCATTTTGCATAAAAAAATATGGTCTCATTGTCATGAATGGATAGGTGAAATAATATGTACTACCACACATGGTAGTATCAATGGTCACTTTTGGCAATTCCACGATTTGGCTACATCTCTGGTTGATGACGATATTTTGAGGATCATTTGATGTTCAGTACTTTTTTGTATTTGAAAAGCGAAAAACAAAGTTGTGTTTGAGAATGTTAATCCCGAAGAAAAATCTTTTAGACAATATTAAGTTCACTTCATGGACTTGGTTGAAGTCTAAAGTTCTAGGTTTTTCAGCAAGTTTCATCTCATGGCAATCAAACACGAATGCATGCCTTGATCTATCTCATAATTAATTTGACACACTCGTTATGGCTTGAAAGCATTTAATATGGATAGTCTTTTGCTGGTCAAAAGAGGTTTTTTGTTGGTCAAGACATAATGTATTTTATGAGATATAGTGGAAAAACACACTTTGCTCTGCACATACATAATATATATATATATATATATATATATATATATATATATATATATATATATATATATATATATAAAAGTGTAAAATCTACTCTTATTGTGTGTTGAAAGTGTAGTTATTTGTTATAATCTGGATCATCTACTAAACACTACAAAGCTATTGGTAAATTCTTTCTTGTTGATTTTATTTCCAGTGTGATATTTATAGCAAAGGAAAGAATAACATCAGCTGGAAATCCACTAATTGGCCAGCTGTCCGTAACAAACTCAAAATGGAAATAACATAATTGGTTTCCTGTCCCTAACCAATTCTTACAATAGAATTATAATTTGCATTATCCTATTGTCTAGTCAGTAAGAGTTCATTGTGCCCTTCAGACAAAATCTCGATAGTGGGCTGGTTTCCTGATGACCCTCTTGGGCCTGTTGTTATCCTGTGCTTCGTTGCTATCAACACCTACCCCTGCAAAGTCAACCTTGTCCTCGAGGTTGTATGCAGAACGAAGAGAGTCTCAATCCTCCCATGACGTATTCTCCGGAGCAAGGTCGTGCCACTGTACCAACACCATCCGCGATGGTGGGTTGGCAGTGGAGTTCCATTTCCAGTCGAGGAATGAAAGAGGTTCGACAACGGGATGGTTGTCGACCTGTGCTGGTGGCAGGGGGTCGTCCGTGATCGGAGGGGGTCCGTGGTGGATTTTTAAGAGGTACACGTGGAAGACAGGGTGAATCTTAGATTCCTCTGGCAGCTCGAGGTGGTATACCACCAATCCAATTTTCTCCGTGACTCGATAAGGCCTATAGAACCGTTTGGCGAGTTTGGAATAATGCGGGCGAACTGACAGTTGTCAATATGGCATGAGACGCACATAGACCCAATCCCCTACCTGAAACTGCACATCCCGACGGTGGTGGTCGGCGTAAAGCTTCATAGCTGTTTGGGCTTTCAACAAGTGTTGTTGCAGTTTGGAGTGCAAAGCTTGTCTGGTGGCTATTATGGAATCAACAACCTCGATATGGGAAGTTCCGGAGATATATTGTGGCAATGCAGGTGGAGGTTTACCATAAGTAATCTCGTACGAAGATAAACCCGTGCCGGAGTGAGTCGAAGTGTTGTAGCTCCATTCGGCCAAAGAAAGGAATAAGAACCATAGAGCAGGGCGATCATGGATAAATGAGCGGAGATATTGCTCGAGAGTCCGGTTAAGGACCTCAATTTGCCCATCAGACTTAGGATGGTACGCAGTGCTATACTGGAGTTTGGTGCCACTGAGGCGAAACAGCTCGCGCCAAAATGAACTGAGAAAAATCGGGTCCCTATCGGAGACTAGATTGTGGGGAAACCTATGCAACTTGCAGATTATGTCGATGAAAAGTCCGGCGACCTTGTGTGCAGAGTATCTGGGTGGTAGAGCTCTAAGGTGGGTGCCCTTAGAGTATCGATCGATGAATACCAAGATGGTGGTGAACCCATGGGACAGCAACAACATGGTAAAATCCAGAGACAAATCCTCCCACAGTCCCGAAGGAATTGGAAGGGGTTGGAGTAGGCCGGCTGGCTTGCGGCATTCATGCTTCATCTGTTGACACACACGGTTCTCAGAGACCAGGCGGTATACATCACGACGTATATTGTCCCAGAAGAAAATTTCCCAAAGCCGACGCAGGGTCTTGGCTTCGCCCATGTGACCACCCAGTGGTGTGGAGTGGAATTCCTCCAAGAGCATGGGGATAAAGGGGTTGTCGAACGGAAGCCAAAGCTTGTCGCGATAGCAAATCCAATATGCAGAGAGGGAATAATCAGGATGAGCCGTGGGATTCTGGTGAATCTTCTTCTGCAATTCGTGATATGTTGATGATTGAGAAACTTAATGTTTGATATCGGACAGGAAATCGATATGGGGAATTGAAAGAATCAAGCATTGGGTTGGGGAAGCAATTCGCGAAAGTGCGTCTATCGCTACGTTGCCGGAGCTGGAGCAGTATTGGATAGTATATTCATATCCCAAAAGTTTGGCGAGGTAATGTTGTTGTTCCGGAGTCTGGATCACCTGGTTTATCAACTCCTTCAGACTCTGATGGTTTGTGATGATGGTGAAAGGATGACCGAGAAGATAGTGCCGCCATTGACGGACTACCACAGTGATAGCATGAAGTTCTCGAACATACGTAGAGGAGCGTTGTAGCTTTGGACAAATTTTTTTGCTGAAAAACGCAATTGGGTGAGCTCACTGGGAAAGGACTGCCCCCATTGCTACTCCGAAAGCATCTATTTCCAAACATAATAGGATAGTGAAATCTAGCGGGGTAAGCACTGGTGCCATCGTCATGACTTGCTTTAGATTATTGAAGGCGCACTGAGCATCATCGTTCCAGGCAAAGTTATCCTTGCGGAGCAGAGCAGTTAACGAAACTGCTAAGAGAGCATAACCGCGTATGAAACGGCGGTAAAATCCTATCAAGCCAAGAAAGCCGCGAAGGTCAATGGTAGTGGCTGGAGTAGGCCAATCCAGCATAGCAGAAATCTTGGAAGGGTCCAGGGCTACACCATCTGCTGAGACAATGTGGCCTAAGTATTGTAGTTTAGCTTTGTCAAAGACGCATTTGGAAGCATACAAGTAGAACAAATCCTTGGTAAGCACCATAAATACGACTTCCAGATGGTGGAAATGATCAGCCCAGGAAGCGCTATAAACCAATGTGTCATTAAAAAACACTGCAACGAACTTGCGGAGGAAGGGCTTAAGCAATTTGTTCATGGTTGCCTGAAACGTCACCGGGGCATTGCAGAGCCCAAAAGGCATGACACAATATTCATAGTGTTCGGTGTGGGTGCGAAAAGCTGTATTGTGAATGTTTTCTTCCGCCATACGAATTTGATGAAACCCCTGACACAAATCCAGTTTCAAAAAACATGAAGCTGCGCCCAGCTCATCGAGGAACTCATCAATGGTGGGCATCGAAAATTTATGTTTAATGGTAATAGCATTGAGGGCGTGATAATCGATGCAACAACTCTAGTTACCATCATTTTTCTTGACGAGGAGCACCGGGGAAGAGAATGGACTATGGCTTAGCCTGATGAGACTCAAATCAAGCATAGATTGGACCTGTTTCTCGAGTTCGGTCTTCTGGCTTTAGGGTATTGGTAAGGTTTAACAATGATTGGTTTAGAGGCTGGTGAAAGGTGTATATAGTGAGAGATGGGTCGGGCAGGAAGGAGTTGTGATGGGTCGCAAAAAAGGTGATGGAATTTGTTAAGAAGGGTGGAAAGGTCTGGGGGAGGGGGTGGTTATCGGAAAGAAGGGTGGGGGAAGTAAGGAGTGTTGAGGGTGATGAGGATGGTGCAGGGCCTAAGTGGAATAAGGCCGAAACGGCCTGAGTGCGTATCATGAGTTTGAGCTGGTGGGCTGAGGCTGATGGTGGGGTGACAGGAATATCTGCTACCAAATGAATTAGAAGGCCCAGGTGAGTGAAAGACATGGAAAGGGAGGTGTAGTCAATAGTGTCTGGGCCCAAATCCCTCAGTCATTGGACCCCAAGGACAATATCAGTGCCACTTAAGTCTAACCCGAAAAGGTTTGTAGTGAACCTGTGGCCTTGAATGTGAATGGAGACCTGAGGATAGCGAATGGTACACTGGATGACACCACTGATGTGCCATCATTTTCTTCTATTTTCTAAACCCTTTTTGCACCATTTTAATTATTGATTGGTCTTAATTGTCAATTAATTAGGCAATTTTATTATTTGGGCCCATTCAGCTAATTTGATGTTTTTAATCTAATTTCAGGAATTAATGAAGCATTGGGCTTGAATCTAGCATTGGGCTTGAATCTAGAATTGGGCTTGGACTTGAAGAGGGCAAACTAATTTATTCTATAAAATTAGATCTTATCTTATCTAGATATTATTTAGATTTGATCTCATCTAGATATTATTTTGTCTAGATCTTATCTTATCTTATCTTATCTAGATTTGATTTGATTTTACTTATGGGCTTGGATTTAAAACATATTTGTAAGCTTTGGGGCTAAAAAAAACTATATAACAGCACCAAGGTTCTAGTTTAGGAGCCCCCCCTCTCTCCCTCGCGGGAGACTCTCTCTCTCTCTCCTCTCTCTCTCTTCTATTTTTCGTTTTTAGTTTTAGTCTCTCTTCTCTTTCTCTTTTATTTTCGTTTTTTTTCAATTCCAGTTCAGACTTTTAGTTTTATCAATAAAATTTCATTCTCTATTTGATTAATGGAAGGCTAAGTCCGCAGCGTTGTTTTCCCTTGAGGATCAAGCACAGTTCTCTTTGAGGTTCTATTATTACTGTTAAATTCTGTTTAGTTTTTCCTCTTCACTAATTACTTTGAATTTGTTGCTTTTAATTCATGCATGCTTAGTGCTTGATTAATTGTCTCTGCGCTTAATTTGCGTTCATGCTTAATGATCGTTTATGAGTAATTGGTGTATGTGATGCTTAATCACATAATGAATGCCTTATGTTGAATTTCGCTTAGTAATTTAATTTAGGGTTGGATTAAGTGGTTAAACTGATAAAGGATAAACTCTCGTAACCTAGGATAAGAGACTTGCTTGTGAATCAAGGGGAAGCAACGTGTTTTAATTCTGATATTTTCTAATTCACATATATTCGTTGTTTAATTTACAAAAGCAAACAACCCCCCCATCGTTACTGTTACTGTTACTGCAAGTATATTATGAATATTTGGCTTGTCACTGCTCGTTGGGAAACGACCTAGGATCACTTCCTAGTTACTACATTTTAATGTTTATTTGATTCGGGTACGGCCTCGATCAAATTTGGCGCCGTTGCCGGGGAGCAGTGTCCAAAGGTTCATAATAGCTAGCTATTGTTGTGTGTTTAATCCTTTCGTGTTTTATGTTTAATTGTTAGTATTGTGTTAGTATGTGTGTTAGTGTTGATTAGTTCACTGGTATTGATAACAGACAAATCCAGAATCCATATATCTAGGCTAATTAGACTTGTCAGGTTTTAGCGATTTTAATATATAGATTTTAGTCCTTATTTTCATTGTCGGTCTTCCTTAGAAGTAGTTATTCCTTATTTTTTACTGTTGGGTTTTAGGAGTAAGTATTTAGATTTAGTAGATTTAGATCTTATTTATTTGAATTTCTTAGAAGTAGTTATCTTTATCGCAATTTAAATATTTTATCATATCTTATCGTTAAATTTTTTATCTTATCTTATCTATGATCTTTATCTTTTATCTTCGAATTTTATCTTTAAATATCTTATCTTTTCTTTTATCTTCTAATTTTATCTTTAAATATCTTATCTTTTCTTTACCTTATCTTCTATCTTCTATTTTAAATTCTTATCTCTTGCTTTTAAATTGGGTTTGCATTAATCTAAATCCGCCTAGACGCCTACGAGAATGCCAAGTTCTACAAAGAAAAGACCAAGAAGTTCCATGATAGCATGATAGTTAAAAAAGACTTTGTGGTTGGGCAAAAAGTGTTATTGTATAATTCTAGGCTTGGACTCATGAGTGGTAAGTTGAGGTCTAAGTGGATTGGTCCTTTTGTTGTTACTAATGTTTTTCCTTATGGTACAGTTGGGATCAAAAGCGACTCCACAAACAAGAGCTTCAAGGTCAACGGACATCGACTTAAGCCATTCCTCACGAACCCTTCTTTAGTGGACGTAGTGGTGGAAGAGACTTCCTTACTCCACCCTACTCTTCCTCCACCATGACTTAGGGAGTTTTTCTTTTCCTATCTCCTTCTTTGCTTTTATTACACTTGTCCGATTCTCTTTGATGATTTAATTGTTTTTAATCTTTTAATTGTGCTACATTGAGGACAATGTGTTGTTTAAGTATGGGGGGGGGGGGGGAGTGTTCTTTGGTTTTGCTAGTTTTGTTGGTTTTGTTAATTTGTTAATGTTGTTAGTTTCGTCGGATTTTCAGTTTAATATTTTGGGTCAATTTTGTGTGCACGTACGACTTTGCATGTTTTTCTTTGAATTATAGGATATGTTCAAGAAATGGGTAATTGTTTTGAAAATAAAAGTTCTTGACATTTTGTGACTTGAAATCCTTGATTCTTCTCTACATGTCATGATAGTTTTGAAAGCTCAATTTGAAAGTGATGATTTTACCTTTGTGAGAATTTGAGCCATCCATCATTATAATCATTTGGTGTGTTTTGCCCCATTGATTGCTTGCACAATAGCCTTGGCTTGATTCTTGTTGATGCGTCCTAATTCACATGCATATTTGGAAATGATTAAGGCAATTTTGTTCTTATAAGCTTCTAGCCAAATGGACTTACCTTGAATTAATTCCTTTGATAGCCCATTTGAGCCTTGTTTCCCTTTCCTTGTTTTGAAGCTCACTACAAGCCTTAAGTGAAAAACCATGATATTACCATATCCTTAAGGAATTTTGGAGCTTTGGAATTGTTTTGGGAATAAGTGTGGGGGGTTTTTGTTTCATTGGACAACTTGTTTTGTTGACTATGCTTCATGATGTATTTTGGGCCATACTTGATGTACATTGTATATTGGTTAAATGTTGGACATGCTGAATGAAATGTTGTTTCTCAAAGGCTAAAAAAAAAAAAAAATTTGAAAAAAAAAATTTTGAAAAAAAAAAAAAAAAGAAAAGCAATAAAGTTGAGTGAATAAGATCTTAAATGGCACAAGAATGATGAAACTCTTGGTTCTACTCTTCATGTTTAATTTTTATCTTTACTTCTTTTTATTTTTTTTTTTTTTTTAATATGCACTTATTCCCCTTTGCTCCTCTATTCCTTTGGGATTTAGCCACTTATTCCATATTTCTCCATACCTTGTCCTTGGCCCCATTACAACCTTAAAAGACCTTTTGATCCTCATGTGCTTGTGTTTATGGGTTGATTGTCAATTTTAGAATCTTGCCAAGTTTATGTGGTGTTTGCTTTCATGGGTGCTTTGAGGGTAAATAGTAGCCTAGACACTTGAGAGATAGAGTGTATATCTTGTGAGGCTTTATCACTTTTCATTCTTGAGCTGATTAACTATTTTGCCATGATTGGGTTGCTTGGATGATTTTCATGAATGTCTTGACTTTTTGGATCTCCTTAGGTTAGATGTTACCCATTCCTTTTATTCCTTGATGTTCATTGAGAAATATGTGAATGTTTTTGTTTGTCTCCCTCTGATATCCTTGGATTTTGTTCTTTGTTTCATTTTGCCCAGGAGTGCAAAAGGCTAAGTATGGGGGGTTTTGATGTGCCATCATTTTCTTCTATTTTCTAAACCCTTTTTGCACCATTTTAATTATTGATTGGTCTTAATTGTCAATTAATTAGGCAGTTTTATTATTTGGGCCCATTCAGCTAATTTGATGTTTTTAATCTAATTTCAGGAATTAATGAAGCATTGGGCTTGAATCTAGCATTGGGCTTGAATTTAGAATTGGGCTTGGACTTGAAGAGGGCAGACTAATTTATTCTATAAAATTATATCTTATCTTATCTAGATATTATTTAGATTTGATCTCATCTAGATATTATTTCGTCTAGATCTTATCTTATCTAGATTTGATTTGATTTTACTTATGGGCTTGGATTTAAAACATATTTGTAAGCTTTGGGGCTGAAAAAAACTATATAACAACACCAAGGTTCTAGTTTAGGAGCCCCCTCTCTCTCCCTCGCGGGAGACTCTCTCTCTCTCTCCTCTCTCTCTTCTATTTTTCGTTTTTAGTTTTAGTCTCTCTTCTCTTTCTCTTTTATTTTCGTTTTTTTTCAATTCTAGTTCAGACTTTTAGTTTTATCAATAAAATTTCATTCTCTATTTGATTAATGGAAGGCTAAGTCCGCAGCGTTGTTTTCCCTTGAGGATCAAGCACAGTTCTCTTTGAGGTTCTATTATTACTGTTAAATTCTGTTTAGTTTTTCCTCTTCACTAATTACTTTGAATTTGTTGCTTTTAATTCATGCATGCTTAGTGCTTGATTAATTGTCTCTGCGCTTAATTTGCGTTCATGCTTAATGATCGTTTATGAGTAATTGGTGTATGTGATGCTTAATCACATAATGAATGCCTTATGTTGAATTTCGCTTAGTAATTTAATTTAGGGTTGGATTAAGTGGTTAAACTGATAAAGGATAAACTCTCGTAACCTAGGATAAGAGACTTGCTTGTGAATCAAGGGGAAGCAACGTATTTTAATTCTGATATTTTCTAATTCACATATATTCGCTGTTTAATTTACAAAAGCAAACAACCCCCCCATCGTTACTGTTACTGTTACTGCAAGTATATTATGAACATTTGGCTTGTCACTGCTCGTTGGGAAACGACCTAGGATCACTTCCTAGTTACTACATTTTAATGTTTATTTGATTCGGGTACGGCCTCGATCAACCACCATTGTCAACCATTACCGGAAGAAGGGTAATTGGAGTGGAAGGAAGGCCGAGAAATTTGGCTACCCTCAGTTGCATGAAATTGTGCGTACTACCACCATCGACAAGGATGGTGAGGTGGTGATGGTGAACAGTGCTGTAGACACGGAAAGTTTCAGGGGCGGGCATTCCAGACATCACATTCAGGCTCAAGTGAGGGGGGTTATCCACCGCAAGTAAAGGGGGAGAAGAATCCCTTGAAAGCCATGGGGATTCAGGTGGGCCTGGTGACGTAGGCAACTCGACTTCCTCCTCTGCGATGAGAAGGTGGATACGGGGATGGCAACGATGTCCCAATGACCACTTCTCATCACAATAATAGCAGAGGCCTTTGTTGTGTTTGAGAGCAATCTCCTCTGGGGATAGGCGGCGTACTAGGAGTTTTGGTGGGTGGTTTATGAAGGATGTTTGCGGAGGGTGAGTTTGGGTGGTGGTGTGGTGAGAGTGGTTCTGAACTGGGCTGTGGTGGGTGGTACGATAGCTGCGGCGGCGATCGCAGAGTTTGTCTTCTTGGAGCTTAGCCAGGGCCATGGCTTGCGATAAACACATTGACTGCAATGCTTGCACCTCGCGTTGGAGGTCAGGTGACAAACTTGAGATGAAACAACTCAACAAGAGTGGAGGAGCAAGGCTGACGACACAATTTGTGAGGCGCTCAAACTCTGACAAGTATTCATTGACGATGTTGCATTGTTGGAGTTTAAAGAGTGTGCCATAAGGATCTTCATAGTACGACAAAGCAAAGCGAGATTCCAAAGCCAGAAGCATGGCCTGCCACGATGTCAGGAAATCGTTCCTTGACATCCATTGATACCAATAAAGAGCGGGGCCTTCCATGTAGAAAGATGCTACGATGAGACGTTCAACATCAGAGACACCCTGGTAATCGAAGAACTGCTGAATTTTGAAGATCCACCCGAGGGGATCTTGGCCATTGAAGCGCAGAAAGTCGAGCTTCATGTGTGGTCGAGGGTTGGTTATGGGTGGCAGGGATGGGGGTGGTTTGGGTGAGGGTGGTGTGGCTGTGAGGGCGGTGAGGTGGTCAAGAATTGAATCTAGTTTGAAGTTGAGGTCGGCATTGGCTTGGGTAAGTGTCTGATGGTTTTGAGCTAATGTGGCTTGGTGTTGGGTGAGCTTGTTCACGACATCTTCCAAACGTTCAAGGAAAGTTTGGCGCGTTGTGTACTTGGGCATGGTAGCAATATGGCAGGTCGGACCAAATTTGTTATAATCTAGATTATCTACTAAATACTACAAAGCTACTTGTAAATTCTTTCTTATTGATTTTATTTCCAGTATGATATTTATAGCAAAGGAAAGGATAACATCAGTTGGAAATCCACTAATTGGCCAGCTATCCGTAACAAACTCAAAATGGAAATAACATAATTGGTTTCCTGTACCTAACCAATTCTTACAACAGAATTATAATCTGCATTATCCTATTGTCTAGTCAGCAAGAGTTTATTGTGCCCTTCAGACAAAATTTTGATAATGGGCTGGTTTCTTGATGACCCTCTTCTGTTGTTATCCAGTGCTTCGTTGCTATCATTATTGCTAGCTTTAGTTTATAGATTTAATGGCTAATGCTATGATGTAATGAATAGAAATAGATCACTTATCTTTTGTTGGCAGCCATACATTGATTATGAGATATTTATGGACATTCTATTAAATATTGAATTACCGCTGACTTTGGTGTAATAGATTTTCAATGCGTTTGAACTTTGTTCCGGTACTTCTGGTACCTTTTTTCGTCTATTAATATATGAGCTGATTTTAAAAAATCTTGGGATTAGAATGACTAGAGGTTTATCCTTATATCGTGATCTTCAAACTAGACTCATTACTTGTGGTTAATGTTAGAAAGAGTTTTGCCTTCTTTGTGCACCTTCAATTACTCCTCACCAAAGTCCGTAGACTCTTCCATCTTTTAGATTTGTGAGCGTCCATTCTCCACACCTATAAGGAGGCCAATCATCATGAAGACTTTTTCAGATAATATGGGTCATAATATTCCTTTGAATGTATAATAGTGGAAAGGGATCCCCCCTTACTCGGCCTTTGTATTCATTATTATGCTTTAGGACATTTTTTTCCTATTTTGTTCTATTTTTCCAATATATAATTGACTAAAAGACATAAGTATTTTTTTGTCCCAGTAATAATTTTTTATTTATTTTTGGTCCTTATAAAATATTGTTTTAAAATAGTCCTTATAAAATTCCTTTTTAGTTTTGGTTTTTTTTTATATTACCTGTAAGATATACATTCTTTTTTTTTTCTTGTAATATATATATCATTTGTTTTTTTATCTAATATTTTTTAAAATAGAGTAATTCAAAATGAAAATATATATACATAATAAAACATATATTATAGGAATAAAATGAAAGAAGAAACATATTACAAAGACTAAAAAAAATTACAAAGGTCGTTCTAAAAAGTAATTTTATAAGAATGAAAATAAAAAAAAAATTGTATATTACATGAACAAAAACTATTTAAGCCTTTTTTCTTATAAAAAATAGTCTTTTTCTAGTACTAGTGATGGACAAAGGAAGGCAGGTTCGGTTCACTATCAATGCAGGCTTTAGTTTTAACCTACGGACCGCTGTAGTGAGACGCTTCATCACGCTTCTGCTTCTTTCATTTCTCTCTTAGTTTCCTTTTCATACTCACCGCCTCACCAATACATAGTTTTTTTTTCTTTTATTGAGAAAAAGAAAAGTCTAGAGTACAATTCAATGGTATGGATGACACCATGGAGAAGAGCACCACCATCTTAGCCATTGCTGCTTCCCAGAGGTACTCCTTGAAGATCTCCTTCAATTTTCTTTTCGGGTTTATTTCAATAAATTAAAGATTAATATTTGTGTAAAAGATGTGTGATTTCAATTTTGAAATTGAAAGCCATAGTATAGGATAGGATTTCATTATTACTGGTGTGTTATTAGAGTATGGTTTTTTTTTTTTTTTTGGTGGGTGTGTGAGGATTCTGTCATCTTATTCATAAATTAGGATTTTTTATTTTTTAAGTATGGAGGGTTTGATATTGTTGTGGGGATTGATATGATATGAATGATGAGGGTGTTTATAAGGTTGTTGTTTTGTTCAATTGTTTTTGGGATGGCAACATTTGAATTGAACCGACCAGAAGCAAAACTCATCATCAAGCTGATGAGGTAGTTCAATCCAATGGGTGGTTCACTTCTCACGTGTTGTTTGTCGATGGAGAATCATCATCATCATCACCCATCAACACTCTTGTCCATGGATTCAAGTGCTCCTCCTTCTTCTCATCAGGATCTGGATCTGCATATGAATGGCAAAGTCACACTCTCATGTCCACCTGATATCAATTTGCCCCTCTCCGCGGAGCGCAGTCCGCCTCCACAGCCATGGAATCAAGACCCTTCTGATACCGTGTTGGATGTTGGTCTTGGTGGTACTCAAGGACTTGACACCCAGAGTTTCGTCCAACTCCCAAAAGTTGGAAGGAAATGCGCCAAGCGTCTTGATAGCATTTGGGGTGCTTGGTTTTTCTTCAGATTCTACTTTAAGCCGGCGTTGGTTGAGAAGTCTAAGGCCAAGGTTGTTAGGGACAGCAATGGTGTTTTGGGGTTTGATAAATCCGATATCAAGCTTGATGTTTTCTTGGTTCAACATGACATGGAAAACATGTACATGTGGGTTTTCAAGGAGAAGCCGGACAATGCTTTGGGTAAGATGCAACTGAGGAGTTACATGAATGGGCATTCCCGCCAAGGGGAGCGCCCATTTCCGTTTAGTGCCCTCCGGGGTTTTGTTCGATCCCACCGGATGCAACGGAAGCATTACAGGGGACTTTCAAATCCTCAATGTGTGCATGGCATCGAGGTTGTTCCATCGCCCAATCTTATGAGTCTTGATAAGGATGAGCGGAGAAAGTGGATTGAACTCACTGGACGAGATTTGAACTTCACAATCCCACCTGAAGCAAGTGACTTCAGTTCATGGAGGAATCTTCCCAACAGAGAATTTGAGCTCGAGAGACCACTTCCCCTGATCAAGAGCACTCTGAATCCACACCCAAAGAAGCTGCTTAATGGATCTGTGTTGAATTTATCAACTCATCTGCCTAGCCTCAGTAATGGTAATGGGACTGTCCTGTCTTCTATTAGCAGCAAGAAAAGGAAGGACTTTTTTCTTTATGGGAAAGATGAAGAATGTTGTTTGGCTATTAATCCTCCATCTGATCGGAGTCCAGATTTGGTAATGCACCCAAGTGAATCACACTGGTTGAATGACTTCAGAGGGGTGATGAAGAATGTTTGTGGACCATTTACAGCTGCAAAAACTGTTTATGAGGACGAACAAGGTTTCTTGATCATTATCAGTCTGCCATTCGTGGATCTTCCTAGTGTGAAAGTTTCATGGAGGAACACTGTTACTCATGGTATCATAAAGGTTTCTTGTGTGAGCATATCTTGCAAGCCATTTATTAAAAGAAACGATAGGACATTCAAGCTTTCAGAGCCATCGTCAGAGCACTGCCCTCCTGGTGAGTTTGTTCGTGAAATCCCACTTTCAACTCGAATTCCTGAAGATGCCAATATAGAAGCGTACTACGATGGGCCAGGATCTGTGCTTGAGATAATGGTGCCAAAACTTCTTCCAGGAGCAGAAGAGCATGAAGTTTGTGTTTGCCTTCGGCCTAATGTGGGGAATGAACTCATGTTGAATTGAGATAGACATTAGTTAGGCACTTTTGAAAAATATATGGGTATGATTGCCAGCATGGTCGGTTAATCATTTGTTTTAGTGACTTTGTACCATACTGTGTTTTCTATAATACAAATGCATTGTGTTAACAATTTTTTGCACTAATTTGCTCTGGTTTTTTGGGTCCTTAATCTTTCTTCTATCTTCTAGCATCCATTCTTCAATCTTAAGCTCTAAACCATTTATATGAAATTATTATTTATTAAAATCCGGCATTGCCTGTACTAGTATGTTTTAGATTTTTTGCCTGAGGTTGTTCCTTTTAAATATTCTGCTCCTTTGTTATCTTGTCCTCTGATATCGGATACATTTTGTCACACAAAACTAGCTGCCACCAATATTCGATTGATCCTCTTCTTCTTTAGGACTTGGTAGGGTTCATCCAATACTGTTAATTGAAATGTTTTCTCCCTCAGGATTCAGTTTCTTTTTCCCTTTTTGACATGAATAGTCTGATAGGGTGTCTTTAGTTTCTAGTTTCTACCACTCTGAATTTGAGACAGACTGTCATGGTCACACAGTAGAGGATAGATATAGTTTCATGTCTTAGTTGAAAATTCCTTTCTAAAGATTGCGAGATACCTTTGAACCTTTTTCAGTGAGGGGATTAAATTCCAGCTGGGGTGAAAATTTGGTTTTACTGGCCACAAGGCTTACACTGCAACTACCCACCCACAATTCAATTTGTCAATTAGAGAACTCAATTCCCGAGTAACAGCTTGTTCTTCAACTTTATTATGGCTCTAATTGGATAAATTTTTCCATACTGATGCTATGGAAATAGTCAGGATTAGAGTTAAGTTCTTTTGCTTTTCTGACTGGTCAAAAAAGTAGAAAAAGAAAAATGAACTGAGTTTCTTTGATGAACTAAAATTAATTTTTGCATCTCAATTTTTAGAGAAGTTAAGACTTTCTAAAAAAAATTGATACATCAGTAGATTTTAGCTTATAAGAAAAGTTCAATTTATCTTTTCATTTTGTCCCACTTGTAAGTGTTTGTGAAAATTTACCCAAATGTCCATGTCTAATACTACAGGTCTACAAGCTAATTATAATATCTATAAATTCCTCCGGTTAGAACATACAACAACAGTAGTTTTTGCTTTTCTCGAATTTTTTTTAGGATTGAATATCTTTATAATTTCATATTTTTTTGTTTTTAGGCATTTTAAATTATGCTTATTTTATTTTTAGTCCTTACCATTTTAGATAATGCTTTGAACAATAAAAAAGTGTTATCTAAAATATTATAAGAAAAAAAATAAAACAAATATAATTTATAAAAATTAATTTTTTTAAATATTTAAGCATTTTTTTAAAACACTTCTTCCAAATCGAACCTAAATTCCCTACTAAAAAGTCTGAGGCCATTGATATCTTTAATTTCTTGCGGAATGCGGAAGACAACAACACCGATGAAGAAGTTATAAAAAAAAAACATAGTGGTTATAATCTATTATCTTCTAAATAACAAAACAGTGTACTATGAAAATTACATTTAAACCCCTCAATCAATGATTGACACCTGTCCAAATTAGTTGATTTATAATAAACATTAATTTAAATCTAATTAGTTAATATATTTATTATAAAATATAATTTTGATTCTATGTTCAATAATTTTATATACTGAAATTTTGTTGATTAATAATTTTAAAATGTTAATTTTTTTTACATGAATATACAATAAAATATATTAAAATTAATTTATTAAAAATATTTTCATTACAAGATAATTTTAAATTATTTCATTAATGATATCATAAAGTAAATTATTTTTTTAATGATAAAGATTATGTAAGTATCATTCACAGGAAAATAATGATATTCAAAGTTATGTAGACAATTATGAGCGAAAATCTTTTTGTCTGAGTATGTAATGCAATTTCATCCCTTAGACTCGAGACTTTTTTTCTTTTACTTTAAAATCCTATAAAATAATTTTTACCTATAAATCATATAATTTTTAAAAAAATTATTTCATAAATAAATATTTTATTGAATAATATTGATATTGTGACGTTAAAATTTTTATACTAAACATTAATTTTTGACTATATGTTTAAAACTTCATATTTAAAATATTTGTTGATTAAAAATTATATAAAAATATATTTTTTTCATAAATATATCATAAAATATATTAAAACTAATTTCTGAAAAATATTTTTATTACAGAATAGTTTTTTTTTAATAATATCAATAAATTAAATTAGTTTTTGTTTTTAATTGTAAATATTGCGTACCATTTACGGATAAATAAATATGTTTGAGATTATTATGGGTGAGAAGTTTCTTTCTCTTTCTGAGTATTAAACCCAGTATCATTCCTAAGACTTAACATAAAGCTTAAAGCCTATATGTGTGTCCACTAAAACACAGTAAAAAGTAACATGATACTGAAAACATTCAACGACGTGCTACCAAATATTGTCTTAGACAAACTAAATCCAACCAAAAGCGAATGAAATCAGACTTCTAAAAATTAGTCTACTTCCTCTATCTTTGGCCCGGCACCGCTTCCACCAGCAGGAACATCATCGTCCATTTCTCATGTTGTAACTTCTTCTTGTGCTCTTCATCTTCAGATTTTTACTTCTCGGCCTCTTGAACCATCTTCTCAATCTCGTCCTTTGACAACCTACCCTTGTCGTTGGTAATGGTGATCTTGTTCGGTAGTTTTATCATCAGCAGAGACATTCAAGATATCATTGCCATCAATGTCAGAGCACACTGTGATTTGAGGAACACCCCTGGGAGCAGGAGGAATGCCTGAGAGTTCATATTTGGCCAGCAAGTTGTTATCTCTAGTCCTTGTTCTCTCACCTTTGTAAACCTGCTCTTTCTTTGTTGGGATTGTATAGTGTTCCTGGGGATCAAGACTGTCATCACCCCACCGGCAGTTTCCAACCCAAGAGAGAGTGGGGTGACATCAAGAAGGACAAGATCCTGAACCTACTCGTTACCCTCACCACTCGGTGTCGGTGAATCCGACTTAAGACGGCATCGTTCTGTTACCTTAGTCGTTGGCGATGATCATGACGCGATCATGTTGCCAGACACCGACACACGAGTACGTTGTTCCGAGATCGATTCCGATGGCTGGACCCTCTCCTTTGCCGGCCATGATGATGCATTTCTTTTCGTTTGTGGTGTTGGCGAGTCAACAACGGAGAGAGATATGAGAGAGACAAGTTCGCAATGGCGGCTGGGTTTCGAGATTGAGAGAGTACCGGGGAAAGGAAAAGGCAAAATTTTGGTCCCCCACTTTAGCTCCAATTTTGTATTTAGTCCCTTGGTAATTTAGTTTACAAATTTGGTCCCCTTATTTTATAAAATCCTGCAATGTTGGTCTCGGACGTCTCAATTAGACGTTGACCGTTAAGCTTAGACGTTACTCTCATATGTCAACGTCTAATAAAAACCTTAAATTTTTTACTGTGGTAAAAAAAAAACCAATTTTTTAAAAATTCCTAACCCAATCCTTAACTCGATCCCTGAATTGCCTCATTGTACTTTTTTCTTTTTTTGTTTATTTCTGAGTTTCATGGTGGTGGATCACATTATTCATCATCAACAACAGAAGAAGAAACAACTAAGAGGGTTTCATTGCCCAAAAAAATCACAGCACAAAACTTCGTGATCCGAGACATTGCACCTTTTGTAACATTTCATTTGCATTTTTTACCACTTCCCGCCCTTCAAGATTCAATTTCTCACCAACGCATGCTGCAAAATCGTAAATTTCCTTCGACCCATTTAAATTCTTGGTCTCAATTTCATGCATCCTATAAAGTTTTGAAATTTACCGTTTCAACCTTCTGGGTCGCCATGCTCAAGCAATTCCTCAGCAAACTCCCTCGCAAGGCACCTAAACTCGACTCGGACGAGTCATGTCGAGCCGACTCGTCGCTCTCGGACGATTCCCCATGCGCCACCGACAGAAACAACCACCCTCCTGGCGGCGGAGGCCCCTCCTCCGTGAAGAAAACATCCTTGTCGACGATTTTTCCGACAAAATGTAGTGGTAGTGAAACTATGTGTATGACTCGATCACTCATTGTTGCTCGTCATGCTGGTGAGAGGCTATTGAGATGCTAAGGTGGAGGCACTGGTTGGGCTGTGGAGGATGCCGAGGATAAGATCAGGAAACGGGGGCAGGAGGCGGAGAGAAGGGAGGAGAGAGAAATGGGTGCAGGGGTGAGAGAGAGTGAAAGGAGGTTGTGAGGTGGAGGGAGAGGGTTAGGGATTTGCTTTTAGGGTTTCTTTGAGAGTAAAAAAAAAAAAATTATCACTAAGGGTTAAAAATCACAAACGATTTCAAGTGTCTACCAGACGTTGACACGTGACCGTCAACGTCTAAGCTTAACGGTCAACGTCTAATTGAGGTGACCGAGACTAACATTGCAGGATTTTATAAAACAGGAGGATGAATTTCATGAATTAAATTATTAAGAGATCAAATGCGAAATTGAAGATAACGTGAGAGACCAAAAATACAATTTTACCAAAGGAAAAAGACTAGACCTTATAGTTCTGATGCCTACTTGACAAATTTTATCCAACAAATTAATTTAATATATTTTTAAAAACCTGTGGATTTATCCTATGTTGTTTTATGCTTAGTATAATTATATTTTTAATCCTTATTTTCTTGTTTTTTTTTGACAAATTTTATATTAAACTTTTTCTTTTACAAATTTTATCTCAATTTTTATACTTGTTAATGGATAAGTAACATTTTCAAATTTGTTAGAAGGAATAAAATATGTCAAATCAAAATGTTGAGAGTATTTTTT
This sequence comes from Glycine soja, assembly GCF_004193775.1. Taxonomy (NCBI): domain Eukaryota; kingdom Viridiplantae; phylum Streptophyta; class Magnoliopsida; order Fabales; family Fabaceae; genus Glycine; species Glycine soja. The sequence continues at coordinate 4,028,756 of NC_041011.1, forward strand.
TTTATATATAAAAAACTAGAGATAAAAAATTGAATTAAGCCTAGAAGCTAGAACCACTCGAGTTTTGCGCGGGAAAAAAACAGGAACAGAGTTAACACAGCTACAGTGGGTGTGCATCGAACGCAGTATCCACTCACCGTTAATGGCTGATTCCACTCCCACTGCAACTCCTTCAAACGACACCGTATCATCCTATTTCCAACGAACGGTTACTCACAACGCTTCCTTCATTCTCAGTCTCACCTCTTTCTTCCTTTTTTTTTTCTTTCCTTTCTCTGATTTTTATTTCTGACGCTGTTCTTTCGTTTCCGAAGGTCACTTTGTACGATTGGTGGTTGATTAAAGCCAAAAACGACTTCCAAGGAAAGCGTTTAGCCGTCGCTGGTGTCTCGTCGAGAAAGTAAGCCTAAGACTCCTCGCTTCCCTTCCTTCGCGTTAGGGTTTTCACACCTCTGTTGTTTCTCCTTAAAACGCGTGTGTTTAGTGTATTGTCTGTGTCGTATTTGAATTGCTTCCAGCAGGGTCGTATTGGATGCAATTATGGTTAGTTGATTATGAAGCTGTGTGATTAGTCTAAGGATCTATATTTTTTTCTGGGCAACTATCAAAAACCCTAAACCCTAAACGATCTAATTTTGTGATTCAGGGATGAGGCAATGCGCGTGTTTGTTTCTGCTGCTGTTATCAAAAGATATGACGTGTTTTCTCTCGAGACTGCAGACGGGATATGCGTCATGATCAGTGGATTCATCAATGAGCAGCGCACTCTCGAAAATGGTTTTGCCGCTGAGGTTTGTAGGATTCCCTGTTTAGATTAATTTCTCTGCGAATACTAAGAGAATAAGAAGGTAGAATGAATTAAGTTTCTCTTATAAGCTAAAATCAAGTTATTAAGTTAATTTTAGCTTGTTGGAGAATAGTCAGAATACCTTCTTATATATTTTTTAACTCTTATAAGTATGGAAAACTTTATCCAAACAGGATGATCTTGGTGTTTTTCACTTTTCCCTTTCTATTTGATAAGCCTTATTTTAAAATGTTGGTGTATCATATGATGTCTATTGTGATCTTGTAAGAGTCAATGTTCATGGTGGTTATTGTTCCTCGTTTTATGAAGTAGAGTTTGTATTCTGTTCCAATCTGATTTATTTTACTTGCTCCTCTTTTTTCTTGATTGCTAGGTTTTCAACCGTTTTTTATTTGGCTTTCCTCCAGACTGGGAAAGCTATGCTCTAGATTGCTTCAGAGAAGAATCTACCACTGGCACTGATTTAGGTAGTGCTGTTCCTGATAATGTACCAGCTAGTTCTCTAGAAATTTTATCTGATGGTAAATATTCAAACAATGTTTGTAAATGATTTGCATTTATGTTTAGTCATTTCTTATACTTGGTTGGTGTTTTATCATTTCCTATCTATCCAATCTCTATATAGATCTTTTAATTACTATTCCAGGCGTGGAAAATTCCATTCCTACTTCTTTGGCATCACCAAAGGAGGCCCCGGGAGATCACGAGAAGTCATTCCCTGGAAATGAATGCAATGTGTCAAAGGAGATGGGTGGGGTTAATGTTGCTTGTAGTAGTGGTGGGAAAAGACGTAGTGCCAGGTTGCATGATATTAAAGTACACCAGCAGAAGAAGAAGCCTGCTTCTGGAGGGTCTCTGAAGAATCCAAATAATGAGAACTCTACGATAGTGGCCTTAGAGAATTGTGATGTAGAGGGACTGAAAAGTCCGGTGACACCCATTCAGTCACAATCATCAAGACAACTAAGCACATCACCTGGGCAGCTAGTTAAAAAATCTGCATCCAGAATTTCTAGAACATTGTCACCAAAGACTGAAGGCTGTTATAAGAAAAAGAGAGTGACAGTTGAAAGAAAAGTGGGCAGGCCTAAGGGAAAACTAAATAAATCTGCATCTGCTGTGAAAAATCCGCAAGAAAAGGATCTAAGCCACTTGACCAAGGGAAGCCAACAGAAAATATCCACAGTTACTCCAGAGTCGCCGAGTTTCAGAAAATCCAGATCCGGTAATTTTTTCATTATTGTCTGTATATACTATTCCATCTTATTATGCTTACTAGTCGTAAATGTGCTTTGTGTGATTTTTGTGCACTCTACTGTTATCCAACGCTCTCTCCCTATGCTATTGTTAGCCTCTTTTGATGTAATTTGAAACATCATTTACTTCAGACAGTGCTTGGGTTATGTTGCAGGTAGGTTGCTTCTACCTCCCTTAGAGTTTTGGCGCAATCAAATACCAATTTATAATGCGGTATGTGATATCCTTGTGCGATGTGGACCTTTTTTCTTGTCTGCCATTGGTAGACATCCTGCACACCTAATCATATCTCATGTACACATTAATCATGTCTCCAAATGCATATATTTTAACTGTTTCTTTTTTAATGTTATCATCCAGGACCACGAGATTACAGAAATTCAGGATGGTGCATCTCTGATATCACCTTGTAAAGGTTTTTCACCATCATTGAGTAGGTACGTCTTTTGTTGTTAAGAAACATTTCCAATTAAAATAAATTATAACTTTCTGTGTGTGGACAACATTTCCTTAGATTAAAATATCTATGCACACTTGATGGGTTTTCTGGAAAATTTAGGAGTAAACTTGATGATTTCATTGATCAATCAGGTAGAATATCCACAGAAGTTCTAGCACTATTTATGAAACAACATATCACCTTGTTCTAAACTATAATCCTGGGTTAATATAATGTCATCCATCCATGTGCAATTACAGCACTGTTACTCTGCCTGCCTCGGAAGTCAGAATGTTTGAATAGGGTATGGATCCCCTTGGCTTTGCTTATATCTGAAGGTTGTCATGACTCTAGTAACCATACCAAACAAGGCCCTAAGTGATCATATAGTGCTTTTTTAGCTTACTGTGTTGGCAGCAACATTTTTACCATATCCTGGAGGTAGTTCCATTTAAATCTCCTCCTTAAGAACTCCGTGTAAGGAATTTTTCACTTCAAATTTCTGCAACTTCCAACCATAATTGGCAGCAAGAAAAATATTACCTTGATTATATTCATCTTAGCAACTGGAGCAAAGGTCTCTAGATAATCAATTCCATTGGTGTGAGTGAATCCTCTGGCAACTAACATTGCTTTATACCTTTCAATCGACCCATCTGCTCTATATTCCACACAGTATATATCCACTTGCATCCAACTGGTTTTTTTCCTGCTTGTAGCGTCACTAACTCCAAATTTTATTCTTCTCTAATCCCTCCATCTCTACATCCATGGCTTGCTTCAATTTTTATTAAACAATGCCTTAGGTAAGGTAGTAGGTGTGGTGGTAGATTCAGGTTTACAAGGAAAGCTTTGTGGGTTGATGAGAAGCTTTTTAAAGAGGTAATTTGAGAGAGAGTATAGTGGCTTATTGTTGCATTTTCTGGTTCTTTTTCTCATGGAAATTGGGGGGTCTTGGTCATTTTCAACAGTTTAGGTTTTAGTTTCAACTTGTTAAGTTTGAAAATCAGATATAACTACCTCATTTGAAGGGTGATAGAACCCCTAATAAAAGATAACTATGATGCATGTGAGAGACTACCTAGTTGGCAGTAGGGGGAAAGATAGGGTATTAGGGGGGGGGGGGGGGGGGGGGGGTTGAGAGGTGAGGTAGGCTGGAAATAGTTAAGGCTTGGGAGAGAAATGGTAATTCTAGAATTTTTCCTGATTATCATTTCTTTTCCATTTTTCTGCATCGCTCTGGTTTTCTCATACCCTGATACAGACTAGAATTTCCACTATTAGTACAACAATCAGTCCCTGATTTTACTTCATTGTTTCTGGTAACTATCAATGGCTGCAATGAGGTTGCAAGAGTATCTAGTCGGAGCTTCCCAAGCTTGAGAGCTGTGATACCATCTGGAATTAGGATTCAACTTGATGATTTCATTGATCAATTTGATAGAATATATACAGAAGTTCCAGCACTAGTTTAGGAAACAAAATATCTCCTTATTCTATTAAGCTAAAATCCCTTGATTTGCTGGGATTTTCTAAATTCTTGACAATTTAGAGATTACAAAAATATTACAGATGTTAAGAGATGCATTCCTAAAATAAATACGTTGGTGACTAGTATATCAAGGAGGGAGGTTTCTTCCTCATTCCTCGTTCTCCTTTTTATTTAGGTAATGACAAAACAAACTTATTTCTTGGTCTTCTTGTTTCTGACCATAAAAGTCAATTTGATATCTGTCATGTGGATGAGTATCATTACATGACTCAGATCTTTCAGGCTTCTGATCCTATGTAAGCCAACAGGTCTGCACACGTAGTATAAAAGGACTTAACAATGCCAGATTAGGAACCATCAACAACAATTCATATTTTTATCAGTGTGGCACCAGTCTCCAATAAAACCCATCTGCTGATCTTTGAACGGCAGATAAACCTTTGATAATGTCTTTGGTTTGGGTATTCATGTGTCCCCGAGTAAATCAATTGTAACTTGTAATTGAACTGACTTATCTTCCTTCATAATATAGGTAGGTTAACATGGTTATGTTTTACCTCAATAAATATTAAAAATGATTTATCTTGTCTCATGGTATTAGGGTGAGTTCTGGACTGGAGCTTTGAGAATAACAATTTATTTGGCATATTTGATTTGAAATAGTTGTCTTGTTAAACAGGTTTAGCAATCAGAAACGTGGAGCGTGATGCAGGAAAGGGAGTTAAATGTCTGATTCATGGTATGGATCTTTTCTGTGAATAGTCTCTCTTCTTTGGTTGTGGTTCTTAGAATATTTTGTGTGATAGTGTTTACTAATTAGATCAGATGTACAATGGTGTATTATACCATGGTTCGGTTGAATACCTTGTATATATTTCTTAACATGCAAATTAAGTTTGCCCCTCTCAACATTGATTTTGATGACCCAAGTCCGGGTGTTATCCGGTTTAGACAGTACATTTAACCCAGAAAACATGGAAATGTTTTGACGTTGAAAAATTATGCTCCTTGTACACAATTCGTCCGCTCAAACTGCTCCTGAACTCAAATGCTTGCGGTTGAATAAAACCTTGGTTTTTGTTATTTTTTCACCCCGGGAATGGTTAAGATGAGCCTGCATTACGATTTACTTATTTTGACATAGATGGACTAAGGTTTTTATATTTGATACCATTGACTTAATATATTTTAATATGCATATCCCACTAAATGATTTTTCAATCATTCTAGTCTCTTTTTGTGGTGAGCGTTTGGACAACAAGGGATCAGGTCAGACAGAAACAGTGGAGTTGGGAAATGGAGTGTTCATTCGCACATGTGTTGGTCACAAAACGGCGCTACTTGACAATTGACATGATAATTTTCTCCAACCTTCTTTGACCGTTTGGTTCAACGTAACTGTCGTTCTTTCCGAAGTAACTAAGGAATTACTTCTGTTTTTGGTGTCTCAGAATGCACAAATGGCCGTTTAGATGCATTGGAATTTGTAGCCAAGGTTTTAATGGGGAAACAAGCATGCACTTTGTGTTGGACGTCATTTTCTATGAACCACCTTTGTTATTCTTTGATTTGGTCATTGAATAACTTATATACCCGTGACGAAATTTATCTTGCTCTCTGATTGTTGATGAACAACCCTATCCAGGGTACTTTATATTTTTGGTATTTTTTAAAATCACTTTTGAACTTAATAATTTTGGACCTCAAACTGATGTTAAAACTTTTTTTGAATGGTTTGGATATAAAAATCAAACTAATGAAATGAATTAAAAAAAGACTGGATCAATAGGTGCGATATTAGACCAGTTTGTGGTTAATGGATAATTTGCACAAACTGTCCTCCACTAGGCAAAAACAATAGTCAAATCGCTTGTCACACTTTGAGAAAACACCACTAGCACTTCCAGCTTGTATATAACACCAGCCACTGTGAAGTCAAAATTCAAACTGCAATCATAACTTAGAATCGTAGGTGCATGATTGCATGCTCTAACAAGTTCTGTTAATGAAAATATCTATTTGTCGGAAAGCTGTTGCAACATTGGCAAGAGTTTGAAAAATAACCAAGAGCAATATGCACAAGGTGCTGTACGATAACATCCACAGTCCACGACATGGCCGTATTCGACCTAAAAGGTAAGCATGATTAGAGGTTTCAACTACATGGACATTCTTGGTGGTATGTCCAAAATTATCCTCGACTGTGATTCACGATGACTTCACCCAACACATGCCTAAGGAAGACGGTGATCGCCCTACAAAAGATGCTAGCAAAGATCCTATATCGTTTTGCTGGTAAACATATATTGCCTCCTTCCTCGGTTTGTGGTGGTAAATCAATTATCAAATACATGTTCTTTTCCATAATTACCCAATTATATTAGGTTTATTGATTTTTCTTTTTACTGAGTTTACTGATTTTTATAATAATTATATTAAAATTACTAATTATTATATTATCAATAATTATATAAAATGTGATTATGTTGTTGGATAATGATTATGTTATCTTAACTTTTTTTTATCAAATTTTATTTAAAAATGAACAATAAGAAGATGATCGAATTATTTATATTTGTATATATTTTAAAAAGTGTATATATTAAATTATATAAGAATGTGGTATTAAATAATTTTATATTTATATAAAATTTTGTAAATATGATTTATGTAAAAGAAATTTTTAATCTAACAATATGTTGAGATAAATTTATCCAATTAAAAGGAAAATCTTGAGACAAAACTATCTAATTTTAAATTTGAGTCCTAAATGATAGATACACAATTATGTTAAATACTTCTGAGAATTTTGATATCTACAACAATTTTGTTTGGCTCAAGCAGTCATGGAGGGAGTTAAGGGGTGATGGGGAGTTGCCATGGTCACTTCCAAAGTTTTTAACTTCCTCTAAAAATTTCATGGAAAAACATTTTATGGCACCTCAGAAAAAAAATGAAGGATTTAATCTTGGTTTTTCTTTAACGAAATTTTGCCTTTGCCATTTTGAACAGTATTGTCTTTTGTAAAGAATAATTGTAATATGTAAAAGAAAAAAAAAACGGAGCCCACATAAAAAGAGGGAGAAAGAATAAAAAGAAAGAAAATAGAAAAGTAGAATATAATTATGAAAAAAAGTTGACAAACAAAACTTGCCATAGCAATGAGTCACATATGGTAACTGGTTGGTAAGTGCTTACCAGTTAATTATCACTGGAGCGCTTGTTAAACGTTGCTACTTAAAAGCTACCCCACAAGATATTTTTCTCACTTTTCTTTCAGTATTTAAACCAAAGTCACTCTCCTACGTCTTGGCATCTGCTTTGAAAAACGCTCTCCTTTTCCAGTTTCCACAATTAAACGGCAACGATGCCATTGGATATAACCACCATCAAAACATCCTCCAACGAAGACTTCACTAATAGTCCAAATTATTCCAAATCACCTTTATCATTGTCGTGAGCCGTTCCCTCTCTTTCCTCCTCAAACCTTTGTGACAACCTCAAAGAAATTTAGTTCTGTTAGTCGAACATAGTATATAAATATTATAAATTTTTTGACACGGATAAAAAAAATACTCTCTCCTGCAGCTACAATATTCATTCATTATCAACATAAATGATATATATAAAAAATCACTATTTTCTTATGATTGAATAAACATCTCTGATCGAATCGTCTAGCAACCTCGAGGTACACCAGGGTCCTCGATCATTTTTGGATCATCTGTCTCGCATAGTGCATGAGTATGGATGCTATATATGCACATGCAGCCAGAATTAGTTGTCGGGAAGAGTTTCATTGGAACGCCAACTTCAAAGAGTGCATTTGTTTAACCGTTTCAGCACCTACAAATCAAGAAACTAAACATGACTACTGAAGAAAACTGAAAGATCAACGTTCAACAGACAGATCAAACCGTTTTACAAACACAACCTATTTCACTACACCACTGTCTGATTTATATTTATATTTTGTTTTTTTTTTCTCATTTAGAATAAGTAAATTTGCTGGACTACACTGGAGGATGTCTTTAGTTCATTGAGATGAAGAATGTCATTAGAGGTAAATTGACAAGAATTTATGGTATTGATGTAGTAATTTGCGTTCATGTAAACTTTATCCCCGATCAAATTAATAATGAAGCCAATATAGATCAAGTAGTGGTATTGATGTTGAAATTTTTTTACCAAATGATTTCTAATTTTAATTAACAAGAGAATTTCTTTTTGTTTCACTTACAAATTTATGAGGTTCTTAATATCTATTACAGGTGTTAAACGATGAAATGTTTGCAATTTTGGTTCTTATGGCTCTATTCACCACCTTCATTACAACCCCAATAGTGTTGTCCATCTATTAAAACACTAACGACAAATCCTTTGAAACCCTAAGAAAATTAGGTCTCCTTCTATCATTAATTTCATTGAGGCAATTCAGAGCATCCAAAACTCCTCCCTCAAACTCTTCATCATGCACCTTGTTGAGCTCACAGAACACTCTTCCTCCATCATCTTGGCTCAGAACACTAATAATAAGAGTGGCTCTAACCATGTTGAGTGGCTAGAGCAACTTTATAGGGCCTTCCAAGCCCATGCTCAATTGGGTCAAGTTTCAGTTCAGTCCAAGACCAGTATCTCTTCGTTGTCCACTATGCATGATGATATATTTACCACGTGGCAGATAAGAAAATGGTGACCATGATCATCTTGCCTTTCCACAAGCGATGGAGGAAGGTGGAAATGGAAAATGAGGAGGATAATAATAATGAGGTTTCCCAACACCAAACGGAGGAAAATATTGGCCATGAGTGGAGAGGTGTGAACCAAAGGGTACTTAAGAATGCACCTTGCACTGTGGCTATGCTTGTTGATAGAGGATATTTGGTCCTATCTACGACCGTGACCCAACATTTTTGTGTTTTGTTCTTTGGTGGGCCCGATGATGATCGTGAGGCCTTGGAGTTGGGGGATAGAATATCTAACCATCCAGCGGTTAAAGTGACTGTTGTGAGGTTCATTCACAAAGATGTGTTGGAAGGTAATGACATGTCACACTCTTCACCAAGCAAAACTAATGGGAAAAATTACAACTTAGCCATATCTAAAGTGTACCCTCCAAATGAAAAGGTATATACATTTGCTTATACTTTAACCTATATTAGTTCCTTGAAAATTTATACATGCTTTTAATTTGTGGAAATCTTCGTATTGATTTGTCTTAATTAATTGCTTGTAGGAGCTAGATGATGCAACAATGGCAAGGTTCCAAAGCAAGTGGAATGGAATGGTAGAGTGTGATGAGAAGGTAGCTAGTAATATTATGGAAGAGGTGTTAGCATTAGGGCGAAGTAAGGAGTATGAACTCATAATTATTGAGAAAGGTCGATTTCCGTTGAGTTTGGTGGCAGATTTGGTAGACAGGCAGGTAGAGCCCGATGAATTAGGTCCTATTGGAGACATTTTAGCATCATCAACACATGATGTGGTTTCTTCAGTATTAGTAATTCAACAACTTAAATGGCATTTAATTGTATTTTTGTTTTCTATTGGAATATTTTTATTTTATCAGATTTGAAATATTTTTTATTAATAATCCTAAAATTATATCTTTATTTTCATTTCTCCCCTTATTTTTAACATTCCGTGAAGGAAATGATGAAAGTAATAAAACTCAGCAAAAAGAAAGTAATAAGTTGTTTTTGTTTTCCATTTCCATTTTTAATTGATATATTTTCACTACCAAATACAAAACATTATTTTTATTTTCTTTTCAAAATTTTCTAAAGAAAATGATAAAAATGAGATCCAAGCATGTGATAAACCTGTCTTAAAATTTTAATACATCACTGTTGAGCGAGCAGAACAGCTGGGAGGAGATTGTTCTAACTTAATGATATCAAGTTGAAGTCTTAAACAGTTGCATTTAAATACTCGTGTGCATGAAAATTTTGAGGCTAGAGCCATCATTATTGCTTTGTTTGGTACACAGAAAGGAGAGTCAAAGACCGAGGAAATGTTGGAAGTTCATTACTAGTTTGGTAAGTTGAACATGGCGTGAAAATATTTGGAAGAAAATGGTGGGCTCAAGCGAAACATCTTGCTTCTGCACTTTCCATTGGATTCCACTTTCCGAAATCCAATAAAAAATGTCTAAAGCAATAGTGAAAGTGCAGAAAGTTTTACCCCTCCTCGTGCCAACGTTCTTCTCTTGCGCCACTGCTGCTCATCTTCTTATTGGAGCTGCTGTCTGTTCGTGTTTCTTCGTCCTATATTAGCATCGTGCTGGAGCCGCTACTTGTGTTCCTGGTACTGAACAAACAGATTGGAGCGTAATAACCAAAAACAGAAGAGTGTAACGTTAAGTTAGTCATGGAAATTGACGCCATTCATTAAAATTCTCTGACAAATAACAACGTTAAATTATGAGAAACAGGCGAGGGAAGGGCACTCATAAAATTATAAGCAGTCAAATTAAGAGGCTACATTTCTGAAATTTCCCTGCCATTAATGTTTCATCGCAATACGCAGGCAATAATGCTCTTAAGAATTGATATTTGGGAGATTAGCCCATTTTTGGATACTATCTCTCCAACGAACATTCCCAAAAATTACAAAAGAGAAGGGAATATTGAAGAAACGATGGAAAGGAGAAGAATGGGTCTGGGTTTAAAAAGGAACAATGGGATTAAAAGTTATAGCTGAAAATCGAGTATCATGTTTGGTTGGTGGCGCCCCTGCTTGGCCTGCATGCCATCAGTGCGTAAACTACAGTATTTTTTTGTCACTTGAGGAACAAATCACGAAACTGGTATTGAAGTCCAATCACCCCTGGGGTCCAAGAAGTATAACAAGTAATAATTTGTTTCAAATTATGACCTTGAAATCTGCGGTAGAACAAAACATACATTAATAACAATACTAACAACAACAACAACAACAAAATAAAACTGCTAATTATAATTTCAATATCAACATGTTGAACCTGTCCCCTCTCCCCCCTTCTTTTTCCACAATACACAAACAAGTAGTATGCATTAGAAGTTTATGAATTTCCGTAGGCATACGGGTTAAAATGAGGAACTATTGTTGCATAACCAAGTGGGTAGTAGGGCCCAACTGTTATTTCATGGTTCACATAGTCGATTGTGAGGGGTATTAAGAAATCAGTTTGAGCAAATGACAGTAATGCATAATGTACAAACCTTAGAGAAAGCCTTCCTCTGTCCAAGTGCCATCAGATTTCCCCTTATGACCAACACCTTTCTTATTAGATGCACCTTCATAAATATTATCGAATCCATCATCTTTGGCATTATCCCAGCCAGCCCAATCATCATTATTATGGGGAGCTGATCCTTTAGCAGGTTCTTCCTTCCTAGAATCTTTGTGTTCCCAATCATCCCAAGAGCTTGAGTTGTAGGTACTAAACTGCCCACCTGATGAATGAGTTGATCCTTTAGCTGGTTCTTCCTTCCTGCTATCTTTGTGGTCCCAATCATCCCAAGAGCTTGAGCTTTGAGTTTTATATTCCCCTGATGAAGATTGTTCTCTTCCAGTAGAAGAATTCCATCCTTTTTTCTCTTGATTAAAATCCTGATAATAACCATTTGTATCATTCTCATTTCGTTGCCAGTTATCATTCTTCCAGTTTGGATCATCCTTAGTGTACTCCTCAATCTTCTGGGAAGCCATAGCCATGACTCCTTTCATTATGCCCCAAGTCCTCTGTCCAATCTCTGATGTCTTCTGAGTGACAACATTGACAGTTTCATTCACCTTATGATCGTAACCACCTTCCTTGACCTGAAACAAATAGTAGTGTCAGTCAGCCAAACAAAAAACTGAAACAACAAAAATGCCATTGCCATGTAAGTATAAAAAGCAAGAAACATTTCTTTTAGTCAATCCCAGATAGCAGCACAGAGTGACCAACCCCAAAAATGAAAATATGTGATAGCAGATAGTGAGATTAACACTATGCTAATTATTTTTTTCTATATATACTTAATAATGAATACTCCATATACATGGGTGCATTCTAAAAAATAGATAAAATATTCAAAACCCATGAACTATTCATAATTAATAATAACAATAACTTATAGTACTCATACAAAACATACAAGTTCAAAGAAACAAAGACATTTAAGCCTCTAAAGAAAAAAAGACAAATGAAGGTACATGAGCCCTAAAGTGAGTTCAAGTTCCAAGAACCAGCAATGACATTAATCTGTCAGTCTACAATTTCCAACAACTTGCACATCTATTAGCATATAGCAAATCTGATAAGTCTGATACCCAATAAAAAATAACCATACACTTCTTCAAACAGTAAATGTTTGACTACTAGACCTAACCAAGGTTACTACGTGCCTGTATGGTTTAAAGTCGAGTAGAGTTGGTATTGATTTTAAACAGAATATGAGATGCATGCATAAATTAACCTAAACTACATATTTTCATGGGAACCTGTTTTTCTATTAGAAAGTGCGAGAATTGATTTTCCAACTGTAAAACAAACTCAGCCTACATCCTCAAAACCACGGTCGTTAATAACACACTGACATGTATGCAACAACAATTAACCAATGCCCCATGGTTGCCATGTGAAATTAAGATAAGCTCATACTTATAGTATGTAATGCTATATGTAGCATATCACCAACGAATTCCTTAGGTAGTAAAATGATGTCTTGAGCAGTTATATCCCGATAGCTATTACAAAAAAAGGTGTGCTACATTTTAAAGAGTGTTTCTAGAAGCATGTTGGGGGGGTCCTATAGACATTTACACTACTGGAGAACACAATTTACTTTCAATACTTGAATCATATTTATGACTCAAGAACGTAAGTCACATAATACACTTTTTGGGGTGTAGAACAACAAAATATCTTCTTAGTTCTAACAGACTAGATATGTATTCATGAATAAGAGAACATGAAGGCAAAATTCATTCGTTTGCCACAGACGTGCATAAATATCTATTTGAAAATAATTTTGGAAATTGTTTTAAGCTTTCATCTGAATATAATCTGACACTTTGTTCCCTATTGACCTCATATAACAGTTTTCTTCCATATCATATTATGCTCTCAATTGCATTTGGCAATCCCCAAAAACAAGGCAAAACTCAGTGAAAGCACCAAAGTTACAGAAAAATAATTGATTTTTATTCATGCTACTCAGACACAAAGATGACCTCTTCAATTCCCAGGGACAATACCAACTAAACTATATATGAGAAGAAAAACATTCATTTCTTCCTTTATTTGTATTGATCAAAGAAATAAAGGAGTGTTTTTTGTTTAAAATACACTAAATTAAACTCAGGAAGAAGCAACACATTGAAACAATGCAAGGCAGGAACCTCTCAAATGTGTATTCCACCAAAAAAAAAAGCATACATTTTTGCAAGTTATTAAAAGATGGTCCGCAACCGCGATTTTAGCCCCAATTTCAAGGGTTTTGAAGTCTCAACAGTCACAACAATGCAACCACAATTATGGCTGCATCAGCTGGCAATTGTCCACAATTTCAATCATACAGTGCAATAATAAGGATTGCAAAAAAAAAATGGTACATTACAATGCACAAAGCCAATGCAGAATACCTTGGAAGTGAACTCCTTCGTGCCAACCTGAACAACATTAGCCGCAGAGGCAGCAACAAAAGACAACTTCCCAATCCCCTGCAATCAAACGCCACATCATAAAAAAAATATTAAAAAAAAACACAAACCAACTCATCAAAACAAACAAACAAACCCGAGTGCAATGCACGAACAGGGAGATATAAGGTTGGATGGGTGGTTAAGAAAGAAGGAAAGGAGGAAAGATCGCGGGTTCCATTGCTAACAAAAACTAAGAAACTAACGATTAACATTTGCCCGATAAAAAAAATCAATCGACTCAATTCACCTGCGAAACGACAGAGAAGTAATCGTTTTGGGCATCATTCCGCCGCTGTGGCGGCGGCGTCGGGCTGGATCCAAACCCTACATACTTCCCTCCCAGCGAGGGCGGCAGCCCCTCCGGCCGCGACTCGTTCTCCGCCATTTTCCGCGCGAAGAATCCCTCCTTGTTCGCGGCTGACGCCTCCAGCTGCGACCGCGTGTAGATATCCTCCGTGGACCTGGACCTCGCCGGCGCTCCGCCGGCTCCATTCAGAGTCCTAAAATCCCCGGTCGACATGCTCTTGCTTCGAGGACTCCCCTCGTTACCCCAATCATCCCATCCAGAATCGTTGTTCCTCCGCGTTTGTGTCAGCGGCGGTTTCCCCTTTCCGGCGGAGAGGTTTTCCTTCACCACCGGCGGATCGCGCCAGGGACGTCCCTCGGCGATGGCCTGGATCCGGTTGCGGTACACAGAAGCGGCGTTGGTGTTATATTTCGTGACGATGTCAGTTTCTTTGGGGATGGAGTACTGTGCGAGGAAGGCGTTGAGTTTGTCGTTGCCGCCGGCTTCCATTTTTTTGATCTGGATGTCGGACCAGGAGTCCATGGTGACGGATCGGACGAAGGAGATGTGGACGCCGAGGCCGCGGTGCTTGCCGGAGCACTCAAGGCACATGAAGACGCCGTAGGAGACGGAGGCCCACTGAGGGTTCTTCTGGGAGCAGTCCACACAGATCTTGTTCCCCGCCGAGGACTGCAGGTCCCGGAGCCGCCGCGACGCCGCCGCCATCGGGGATCGGATCTGGTAGGAAGGAAGGATGAATAAAAATAAAGTGAGTCGCGCACCGGGAGAAATGGGTGGTGGTGGTGGTGACTGTGTGGCCTTCTTGTGGGTGCCACGCAAAGTCTTTATTTTGAAAACTAATGGGGATTTGGGAATCAACACTGTGTTTGGTCGGAGGGACAGGGAGAAATATTGTTTATTTTATTTAAGGTTAAATTGTTTTTTTTTTAATTTTAAGGTTAATTAAGATTTAGGTTTTTAGATTATTTGTATTTCACAAATATTGCAACGAATTTCAACTATAAAAATAAAATTTAAATCTTTTGACTTCTAAACCGTACTAACAGGGAAAATTTAGAAATTATAAATTATTAGCAAAAATTATTAAATAATAAATGAGAAACAATTTATTTTATAATTCCTTCAAATTTTTGATAATATTAAAAATATGTTTAATAAAGTATATTAAAAGATTTATTGTTTGTATTTCTCTCACTATTTGACTATTTGTAGTGGGCTGGCCAAATTTGTCACGTCAGGGGTTAATTATTTACCACTCATTATGGAGCATGGATCTAGTTATGATTGGGCTAAGACGCTGGGCTAATTGTAAGCAAGTGTAAATAGTAGAAAAACAAAGGACACTTACTATTTACAGCCTCATTTTCTAAGTACATCTCCATTCTCCCTTTATAATATTTTCTATCAGATTTAGCCTTTTAAACCCTTATTTGACACCTTCATGTCTGTTAATCTTATTATCATCCTATCTTTATTATTTTTTAAATCTTAATCTATACAAAATCTTATTTTCATCATATCTTTATTGTTCTTTAAACGATAACTTTGAACATCATGTTCATCCATATTCATGATATAATGTTGTGCATTTTTTTCATGTGATACTATATTTCAAGATACATTCATTATTAACTTCATCTATTGTACACCTTAATTACAAAATAAAGCTTTTGACAATGACTTCTATTCTTTAAGTGCGTTTAAATAAGTGCTCATTTTCTAATTTAGGTCTTCAATGTCAACCGTTGCAGGCTGAAGAAACTCATAGGTGTGTTGGTTAAGGTATGTTTTATTTCTAATAAGTAATTAATTATATTCATTAGAACTAAAAAATGAATGGTAAGAATGAGAAGTTACTCTTGAAGTAATTGGATCCTTCCTCTTCCAAAATAATGTATACCAATTCTGAAAATACACTTTTGAAATAGAAAAAAAAGGGTGTACTTGTTTAAGGAAAAAGGATATAATGGGTCATCAAAAAATAAATAAAATTAATGGACCGTACATACAAAATTAAGGAGTAAATAGTAAGTGCCAAAGAAAAGTTAAAATAACGACAAGACCCTTACCACAAAAAAATAAAATGGAAATGGAGTATGGCCCAAGTAGGTTCATGATTTGTTAGGAGAAAAAGTTAACAAAAAAATTGTTTTATTTTTATTAAATTTTCTTTTCCTTATTTACCTTCCTTTATTGAAATAAGCATTTTAAGTTTTTATTTTCCTTATATTTTCCTCTCTGAAACGTACTGTACCCGAGGTCAATGATGTCATGATTCCTAAGTTAGGTTATTGTAATTTTTTTAAAATATTAATTTGTTAGTTTTGTTAAAAATATCAATTGAGATATTTAAACCCAACTTATCCCTCCTCCCTCCTTCCTTCACCATTTTCTAATAATCTTATATTTTTTAAGTTATTGCATATGCTCATTCTTATTTATTTTTATATAAATATATGCCCATTCACAATGAAAAGGCAGGCTATAAAATCCTACCAATCTGTTCAACATCTAAAATACTATCAACTTACTATCCATTCAAACGTACCAAGACGTAGAATACCTATTGAGAGGTCAAATCCCAAAATGGTATGGCGAGTAATGTGCTTGAGCTTGACGGCATTGGAAATCAAGCAGCAGAGTTTGAAAAAAAATATAATTCTGTTTCCTCTTAATTAGGCTGGCTGAAATGTTTACTTAAGTTTTAGCAATTCTTTTTCATTTGACCTTAACCGTTATAACTGGTTGGCATTTGTAATGCGATGGTTGATAGATGTTAGATAACACCTTAATCAGCGGATCAAGCAACTGTGTTGTGCAAGAGCCATTGGGCCATGCACTATACGTTATGTCTGTCTCCAAATCAATTCAGACCCAAAATATCTGTCTATTGACAAATAGAAAAACAAAATCACTTCTCCGATCAAGTTTTTGGTTAGTGCACGTTTGCTTTATATTTTAGTCCAAAATATTTTAACTATTGAATTTAATCGAAACATATATTAAAACAATTTTTAATTATAAATTTTATATTATAATGTGTGTTCAGGAGTGTGAGATTAATTTTTTTGGTTTAGACCACAATAATGTGTTTATTCTCCAATCTCTAATGAAAACACTCATATTAAAATCAAGTAGAACGATTATGGATATTAAATTTTTTTTTTCCAAAGTATTTAAGGAGAGTGCAAGATTCATTTGGTAGTAGACTTAGTGGATTCTTAATATCTATTTCATAAAATGAATTTATGGTAAGATTTATGTCGTAAAAAATATTAATGAGTTTTGATTTTTTTTAGAGTATTTTTTTAACATCACAATATCCCATTTGATTTTTCTCTCTCTTTTATTTAATTATGTCACATTTATTCACAATAAAATAATATGCACTTTCTATATATTTATGACAATCAATCTACTTGATGTCTCTCACTGTTTGATTTAATCTATTATTCTATTATTTTGGTTACTTTAGATAGCATTGACATGAAAAATATCTAAGTGTGTGACAATTATTAGACACTACTTTAATAAAGTTCGACGTTGAAACAATATGATAAAGACAAAAGAAATGACATGCATAAAAAAGTAGTTATTATTCTAGCAATTAAAAAACATTATTATACAATGATAATATGTAATTATATAGATAATTCTAGTAATATAACATTATTTGCAAAAACCTAAAATTATTCATACATACAAATTATACTTTATTTTTGAAAGGCCCTTCTTTACTAGTATATATACATCTTAATTGTGAAATGATTGCTTTTTGGGATTTATATGGTGCATTTTGAACTGTGTAATAATCATATTTCAATCCGCGGCTGGCATTTGAACAAGCTTAGTCCAACATACTCCACTTGGGGTACCCTAATAATAGAGACTTGACATCTCAACCAGGTCCCTTTGGCTACTAAGGACAATAAGAGTCAATCTCTTAAGTCAAGGCCAGTACCCTAGACTACAAAATCTTAAATGGCTTGTTAAACCTACAACAGTGTAGATTATAAGGACAATCTAATTACGTTTAAGACATAACGCTCTCTTAAAAAAGTCTCATATATATACATGTTCTTCCATGATGTTAGTTGTATTTTGTTACTTCAAATACTTGTTGATAGGATTGCAAACTAAACTCTAATTGTTGATTGGAACAGAACTGAAGACATTTAATAACTTCCCATATTTCACCAAAGATAATATTTGCCACACATTTCAAGAAACTAAATTCACCAAAGATAATATTTGCCACACATTTCAAGGTCAACTAAATTCACTAATAAATACTACGACTCATCTTCTAGTATAGGTATGAGGTATCACTTTGAGACTTCATAGTTCATATTATTACTATGCTAAAATAATTTCAAGTTAACTCCTTGCAAATCACTCTACCTCCTCAATTGTTTTCCGCCGCTCTTTGCTAACGTACAAGTAACCTCCTTGAAATAATGTGTCTTTAATGAAAAGAGGGCATAATTGTTTTGTAATTGGCATCCAAATACAAATAGTAGTACTGCTTAAAGCATTATCAATTTACTAACCTGTTTTTTCTTTTGCGAGTTGGTGGGCGTATGTTTAATTACTCTCTTTAAACATTAATTCGGTCTTTATCATATCTTTAGCTGTTTTATCTGTTAATTAAATGTGTTTGGACCACGAAATCGTGGAAGAGACTAACTAATATTCAACTCCAGCTAGCAAAAGCAATGACAAAACAAAACGATTCAATTATGAAAACGGGACATCAAAATCTTTCAACTTGATAAATAGAGAGTGCAATTGCCTCCCCCAGCGGTGCATTGACATGATGGCGCATCGTCCAGATGCATTGCAGCCGTTTGCCACAAATCCAGCCATCCACATCCCAAATATAAGTCTATATTCTAAATTTAAACTTTTCCACATTAAATTTTAATTTTATTTTTATTAGAATTCAAGTGTGAGGTGAAGTTTCACCTCAGATAAAAGGAAAAAGTTGAAGCCCATATAAATGAGAATAAGACCAATAAATCTCAATCTTAAAGTTTTGAGTTAAAGTGTTGTATCAAATTCATTACGTGATTGTTCATAATTTATTGGTGTAAATTTTTTCATTTATCCCCCTCAATTGCATAACAATTGGTATTATATGAATAAGACTTACACCTGAAGAAAAAATTGTTGGAGTACAACTTAAAGTCAAATCTCACATCATGTAAGAATCAGAAGGTTGAATATTATATAAGTGAAAAAAATACCATAAATGAATCTTACAAAAAAATTATTTTAAAATTAATTTAGGTTCATTTGAGATATTCTCTTGTTTGGGTAGGTAGAAAACCAAGCCAAAACAGTGTCAACCAAATTTAGTTTGTGTTGTAATCAAATTTTATGACCATACAAGAGAGGATTTCGATGGATATGTGGTGGTCCATTTACACACTAACCAGAAAAGGTTGAGAAAGAAAAACAGAGAGAGACGCAACCATCTTCCTTGTCCCTTCAGTTGGGGATCTGGTACGTTTTGTGGTGCCAAAAAACAAAAGTCTTGCATGTCCAATATTTTTTTTTATTTGTAGGGTACTGATATATATATATATATATATATATATATATATATATATATATATATATATCATATATATATATATCATATTTTCTTAATTTTTTTAAAATATTATATTGATTACATATTTTTTTTTCTTGGTCGGAGATCAAAATTTTTAACCCACTAAATCAGATCAGATATTAATCTCACGTGATTGTTACTTATTTAATACATATTTTACATAAATTAAAAAATCAAATACAAATTCTGTTGTTATAACGAATATTAATAAATTACACCAACTCTATCTTGATTATTTGAAAAATATTAGTCGATCACTTAAGTCTAAAAAAACATATGGTGCAAAATTAGAAAGTTGTATGCAATTCCGGAAGACTTGGTAAATTTTGCCCTAAATAAATTGCAGAAGGGTTTTGTTTTGTATATCTGATTCAGTTAGAAATAGATCGGGCACCAACGGAGTAAACAACTTCTGAGTTTCTGTTACCAAGGATTATTTAAAGAACAGAGGTACACTGAAACATAAGAACAAACAAACAGATTCATCATGTGTCGCTGACGTTGTGGCCGAACAAAATTTTGTAGTGCTTTGAGAATCGTAAATATGTTGAGGCGCTTCACATGGGTTCCATTCCAATATTATTCACACAGCGGCATGGGCCCCATAACTTTCTTTGGTGTGTAAGATCAAAAAATACTAGTAGTTTGGTCGTTGGAAGGAATTTAATTATCAACCAGATCTTCACCGGTA
This sequence comes from Glycine soja, assembly GCF_004193775.1. Classification (NCBI taxonomy): domain Eukaryota; kingdom Viridiplantae; phylum Streptophyta; class Magnoliopsida; order Fabales; family Fabaceae; genus Glycine; species Glycine soja. The sequence continues at coordinate 4,049,039 of NC_041011.1, forward strand.
AGAATTTAATACACCCAAACTTTGGTCCAAATCAAGGGAATTTGCAACCTGCTACCTCCCAAACCTCATTTTTATAATTACACTGCTCAGTGCTCATGCTTTTCTTCCCTCTTCTCATTGCTAACACCGTAGGCCCCACGCTACACCTTCTAGTTCCATTTCCTATCTCATCCCCACATTCACATTCACCTTATTAACCGATATAGTAGTAGCAGTATTCTTTGCTTCCCCAACATGCACATATATATATATATATAGTGATATATGATTAAGCCTAAAAAGGAAACTGAGCTTTGTGCTTTGAACACAGATTTGGTTTTTCTCTATTTGCGTGCGTGCTAGTATAGTCGTTGCTGCTCAGTATGGCGGGAATCTTTTCGTTGGTTACTGGGAGGCCGGGACTAAGTGGATTCGGATCTTCCTCAACTGCTGAACAAGTTACTGAAGGAATTGATGCCAGCAATCTCACTGCAATCATCACAGGTCTGTGTTTGCTTTTTTGACCCAGTTTCATAGGACACACAAGTGTTCAGTGAATACATTTTATATGTTCCTGTTATTCATGTTATTTTAATTAAGTTAAACCTTAATGTAACTTATAATCAAGATTTTTGAAAAAAGATCATAATTTTGGTCGCGACTTCGAGATTTTTTTGTGTTACAGGATCAATATAGTTGTATCAGCCGCATTTGTTTGTGATTTTTCACAATATTAAGATTGTGACAAAACTGCAATCACCACTGTAGTTTAAAATCTTAGTTATAATTCTGACTCTAATTATAACTGTATTAATGGCTGCGTTTGTTTGTAACTTTTTCACAATATTAAAGATTGTGACAAAATTACAACCGCCACGAAATTTAAAACCTTGGTTATAATTCTGACTCTTGAGTGGTATTAATAATTTGCATGATTTAACTGCCTTCATGTCTGTCCGGCCTGCCTCTTTTAGCTATTTGTTTGAGTAAAGATATATGTAACCGCTGGATACACCTGTGTCTTCAGTTCACTTCTCCTGGTTTTGTTTTTGTGTTTTTTTGGTCCATCCTGTGAATAAAAATTTGAAATGGTTGAGGAGGGCATCAACATGTGAGTTATAATGGCAGTCACTGTTTGAGGCTGTGATTAATTGTGGACCCTATTGCTCTGCATGATCCAGCAAAAAAAAATATTTTTTTTTGTGGCACTGAATGTTTGATGGGGGTTTTCTTTATATGAAATTCCCACTTCTGCCTCTTGCTTTTCCATTTGTAGCAATGTTTTTAAGTTTGCAGATGTTTCTGATTTGATTAATTTTTTTATGATGTCTTGTTGAATCTTGCTACTCATGCTTGCTTGGCCTCATTCTCACCCCTATTTCATTTATTTTTGTTGTTTTCATTGTTTTTTTTATTACACTTTTTTTAAACTAAACAAGTAATTGTTTTTTGGTACACTAAACAAGTTATTGCTATATCTTCTATTCAATTTTAAAATAAGTTTGATTCATTTTTTCACACCTCTAAGTTTTGCACTCTACATTTTTTTATGTTTCTATTCCTATCTATCAAATTACTAATTGCATCTATTATTTTATCTCTCAACACTTTTTATCTCTTCCTCTAACAGGGAGTAGGCACTCAATATATAGAGATGTCAAAAGGATCATTATCGGTTTTGAAAATATATTATTGTTTTTGATGGATTTAAAACCTGGTTAATTAAGATCTATCAGTCTCCAATTCGAATATTCTTTCCAAAATTATTATCGATCATTTTTAATCTGTTTATCCTTGATTATTTTATCATTTTTCCTTTGTATTGTTGTAGTATTATTTTTCATTTAATGCCTTTGCTATAAAAGATGTCTCAAGTAGTTGTTATACATCCAGTGGGAGTAAAGAGAAGGAAAGCAAATACTCTCCTATCAGAAAAGCTGTCGTTAGGCGAATTTTCTCTTGGATCTATTTCTTTCATACAAAATTCAATAGTCTTCTTCGGAATAAAAATTAATTAAATACTTTGGCATTATCTCAGGTCGGGGGCAGGTGGTGTTAAAGGAGAATGGTAAAGAAGAAATTAAGTAAGAAACAATGTAGAGACTATATAGTACAATCGAATTCAATTAAGGTTATGAAGTAGAAAACACTTTTAGAAGAGAATCAGTACAAAACATAAATGAAGATGGATAGTTGGACTGAAGATTCAGAATGATGTATATCCTCCAATTGTGCGTGATCAAGTAGTTCCTTATATATTTGTTGTGTTATATTTTTCAACTAGAATTGTTAACTCACTTCACTAATTAGTGTAATAATTAGTGTAATCGTGCCCTCTAACTAAGAGATATATATAAGGTTGATTGAGATATATATAAGATTGATTTAATGATGAAAAGAGAAGAAAAAAAGAGAAAAAGTCGTGTGATTGAATTTCTCCCTAACAAAAACTAACCGATTAACATTTGTTATAAAAAAAGAATTACACCTGAGTTTTGTCAAAATGCAGGAGGAGCGAGTGGCATAGGGTTGGAGACAGCACGTGTTCTGGCAATTCGAAAGGTCCATGTAATAATTGCTGCCAGGAACATGGAGTCTGCAAAGGAAGCTAAACAACTCATACTTCAGGAAGACGAGTCAGCATGTGTGGACATAATGAAGCTCGACCTATGCTCATTGAAGTCTGTCAGAACCTTTGTGGACAACTTCATTGCTCTTGGTCTTCCTCTCAACATCTTAATGTGCTTTCCTCAACCCTCTCTCTCTTTCTGAATGTTGGGCTCATTTCATTTAAAGAACCAATTGAATTTCTTTGTCCCCATTTCCCATATCCCCTGACATGTGATAGAGAAAAAACTAACATGAAATAAAGAACGTGTTCAGAAGTTGTTACTAATGACAATGTTGATCTTTGGTTTCAGAAACAATGCTGGAGTCATGTTCTGCCCTTATCAGCAAACAGAAGATGGGATTGAGATGCAGTTTGCAACAAATTATCTTGGTAGTGTGAAGGGCATTTCATTTTTTATAGTTTTAGGAGAAATACTAATAACATACTTCTAAACACACTTACTATTAGTTAAAATTTATTAAAAATAACAAACTTTTACAAGTTTCACTCCATATTTAATTAGTTTCTCTTATAATTTTATAGATTTCAATAAATTTTAACTAATAATATATGTATTAAATAAAAATACATTAACAAAAAGGTCTTAGCACTCCTCATTCATAGTTTTAATATTTGTTGTATTCTTATCTCTCTTTTTTCACTTCTCAGGTCATTTCCTCTTGACGAACCTTCTTCTTGACAAGATGAAACAAACCGCAAAAGACACTGGAATTGAGGGCAGGATCGTAAATCTGTCATCAATTGCTCATCTCTACACTTACGAAGAAGGAATTCGATTTGATACCATCAATGATGAAGATGGGTACGTATGTTACACTTTGAATCCTCTCCCTCCCTCTTTTGGTGAAGAAACTACTACATGGTCTAAAAGCAAGTATTCTTGACAATTTCTAAGTGACAGTAAAAAAGAGTTAATATTTTGCGAGTTGTTCAATTTACCTTAATTAAAAATAAGATTAAGTACCCCATTTTTACTTACAAAATAAGTTAGATAACTCCATTAATTTTATATTATAATAACTTAGATAAGTCGGGTCCCCATCATGTAGTAAGTTCCGGTCCTTCAGCTTTGGAAACGTGTAATGTGATTGATGCATAGATAGCTATAGCTTTACAATTTATTTGTTCCAATATTAATATAACTTTTCAGATACCATGAGAAGAAGGCCTATGGACAGTCCAAGTTAGCCAACATATTACACACAAACGAGCTTTCTCGTCGCTTACAGGTGAAACTACTAATGCTTCAACAACCTTTTTTTATTTACACACCAAAACATTGAGTAAACTATAACAAATGAATGTGTGAGAGATAATGACAATTTTTTGTAATGTCTATTCTTTTAGCAGTTAGGTATTTTATGGCTGTCTATCTAAATGGAATTCTAGTTCTGAATTTATATTTTTTTTATTTTACACTCGGTTTTGACTGTTGACTTTGACCATATAATTCATTGAGTCACTACCAATAACTTCTTTCACCGTGTTAACAAACAAGAAAATCTTTTCTGTAGATGATTTCCTTCGTATTTAGGGTCTTGAAATTAGCATCTTAAGGTTAGTAGTGGAAAGAATTAATAAATAGAAAGTTTTTTTTTAATAAAAACTATTCATTTTTTTTAATCAGTATCCTTATCATTTATACATTTATTAATTTATACAGGCAGAAGGTGTTAACATCACGGCCAACTCAGTCCACCCAGGGGTGATAATGACTCCTCTCATGAGACACTCTTCTTTACTAATGAGTACGTGATTTGTCCAAAAATACGGACAAATAATAATCATAATAAAACAAAAAGCATTTAATGTTCTTTTCATTACTTATATACTTGTCTAAGCCAATAATATAATTTGAAGCAGATTTTCTGAAGATGTTCTCCTTCATGATATGGAAGAACGTCCCTCAGGTATATATTCAATTAATTTGTCTTCCTCATTGTGGCTAAGATTCCAATATATATGTGTGCAAAATGTTGCAATTTAAGAGTGCTCAAAAATAGAGTCATCCATAATAATTGTTATTTTCTAATTTTGACCGAGCAGGGAGCAGCCACAACGTGCTATGTCGCTCTACACCCAAGCTTGAAAGGGGTAACGGGGAAGTACCTTCAGGATTGTAATGAGTCCCCACCAAGTGCACATGCGTCAAACGAACTCTTAGGAAGGAAACTGTGGGATTTTAGCAACAAGATGATTAATTCACTTTCAAAAGCTTGATTGATTGCACTATAGTATTTGTGCCAAACCCTCGTCTTCCTCATATCAGTGTATCAAAACTCGTTAATTATGCTTAATATACCCATCCACCCTACAGTTATAATCATAAGTTCTATATATATATGGGGGAGGCTATTTCCTAAACATATGATTCGTGGTCATTGGTCCTTGACTCCATTTGTATTTTGTACGCGTAATATAGAGGTCTTATATACTCTTATTTATGTATCAAACGTATCCTTTAAATTAAAATTAAGGTAAAAGAAGTATGTTAATGATGATTTAGGCGAATATGCTGACTAGTTTAATCAGATTTTGACAAATCATCATCATCAAATAAATTTGGTTATATATGAGACTAACTGGTAAGTAGTTTATATATATATATATATATATCCACGTGCGTGTATTGCACAGGTTCCAATGTTAGTTCAAGTTATAACTCGTACTTGCGTTAACTTCTGAAATCATAAAGGATATATATTAGAGAATTTAATTCTTCGCTGATTGGATTTACAAACTCGAAAGTGAGGAAACAATGGGTATATTTAGGATTTGCAGTAAACTAATAGCGTGTTTGAAAACTTATTGAGATAGAAAAATCATGTTTCAGATGTGAAAGTTATAATTATTAATTTCAGAAAATTATATTCTAAAGGTAAAACAAAACATGCAATTAACCAATTTAATAGCATGTTTTGTTAATAGCATATTGAATTTGATTTATGAACTAAATTAAACTCACTAATTTATTGAATTTGATTTATGAACTAAATTAATGAGTTTAATTGAGCTTAAGCTATAGAAAAAATGTTCATATCAAACTTAAGTTTCAAGCAAAATCAATTCTTATTAGGTTAGGTTGAGTTCGGTTCAACTTACTTATTTTGAGCGCTAAACAATTAATGTTCATAAACCCTGTACTTTAAACTTAAAAAAACTCGTTATATCATATTATTCTATTAAACTTTTTATTTTACTTTAAGAAATGTATTTTAAAAATGTAATTATAAAGATAATTAATTATCTCTTAACTAGCTTTCATTTGAAAACTTGCTTATGTTGCGTCCTTCTGCGTCCGACTCCGAAGCTACAGAGTCCAGAGTAGATTAGAAATTTACGCGCATTTAAATTTAAAGAGAGAAATGCAGAACCAAACACGCAGCAAATCCTAAATAACTTCAAATAGAACTTTCAAAATGACAAATTTTTTCAACAGAGAATAAAATTCACATGAATAAATTTGATTCCACAAAGAATAGAAAGTTTTAGTTGCATGAGTTGGTTTAATCATGCTCCCATAGGCCCACAACTTTTACTACGCAAGCAGAAGCAGCTACAACGAGCGCTGCAAAGATCGGTGGAACGATGACATCGATGTGGGACTTGGTGAAAAGATGAGCTGGGAAACACGGTGTCTCCTCCACCGGAACCCTAACTCTAACAAGGGACCCATCACTCTTGCACTTCTCAGAGGAAGATATGGCGGAGACAAATGCCACCTCTGTGGAGAGTGAAGCCACTGCCACCGTAAACGTCATTACAGTAACCCAAGTGGCAGCATAGATTAGTAGAGGCCAAGAACGGATGAAATTAGAGAGCCACAAAAACATGTTGAGGAAGCTAGCTAGCTCTGCTCTGGGTCCTAAGATGAAAAAGAAATCATGCATTGATGTTTTGGGTTGCACACAGCACAAACTTAATTATAGACCCAATTGTAAGTGTAATAAAATAAATAAATGAATGATGACATATGTGGGGAGAGTTTTCTTTTATCTAAATGTTAATTTATTAACTTTGTAAGAAATATTAATTGGAAGATTCCAATTGGTAATCTTTTTTTTTTCCTTTTTTCTTCCTTCTTTTTTTTTTTTTCTCACTGGACCAACCATAATCTCAATGTTGGAAGAGTGATGCCATTTCTTTTTAATGAAATGATTGACTATATCTTTTGGCATGTTAATTAAGCAAAAGAAATGGTAGAGTATGTGGAGGTAGAACAAAACAACCTAATAAAAGCTACTTTTTGAGGTCTGGGGTTGTTGGAGATTTGGGTGGGGGTTGATGGGCTAATGAGGTAGGTTGAACACTCCAGTCTCCACGGAATGGATTGTGTTCTGGGTTGTTGTGAGGCCTAGAATTATTGACATGCTTTGTGGGTTCGGTTTAGCATGTTAGGTTGGAAACTGGAGAGCCACTCCAATGCTCCATGACATCAAATCTTACACGCCTTTAAGGAAGGGTGGTTGGGGGAAATAGTAGCTGCCAAAGATGCAGTTAGTATTTGTTTTCTAAACAACAGGAAATGTTAACGACGTACAATAATCATGATAATGCCATTTGACCAATATGAAACTCCCTAAACAACAAGAAATGTCAGCAAGCTACAGTAATTTACGAGAATTATATTTATTCCCAGAATCTATCATGCACGATCTTACAGAGAAACATCAAATTCACTCGCCCAAAATAAAACTGCCTAATGAAATTCAGTATGCGTTTGGTTTCATCATGTATTCTTTGTTGAAATACTACTATTTAATCTAATTTTAGGTAAGTTTTCATATGTTGATTTTTTATTGAAATATTAATTTTGAGTGCAAAGCTGAATTAGAGTTTAAACAACTTTAGTTAATTTATGAATTAGAGTTCATTATTTTTTTTATAAGTATATCATATTATGTAACATTTATATTTTACTTTTTGTTTATCCCTTTCTTAATACCAAATAAGTTTTAGGTGTCGAAAAAACATTTTACATAAGTAATTTGGAAGGAAGAATATCCAATCCAACAGAATAAATGATCCTCTTCATGAAAAAAAAAAAAATGTTTTCAACGCGTAGAGACATATAGTCTGTAGCATTATTCTTATTCTTATAGTACCAAAAATCAATTCTCTATTGAAACGCCATATCCAATCAACCTGGTCATACAATAGAAAAATTAGTTGACATGTTTCTAAACGATGGTTAATTATATAAATTAAAGAACTAGTGATTCTAGTGAGTATGCACCCTCAGCTATCTCATGCCGAAACTTTAGAACATACTTCGAAATTGGTGATTATGCATCTTCAACACTCCCACGCCGAAACTTAGGAACATATTTTCTTGGAATTTGTGATTCTGCACCTTCAGCTCTCTCACACTGAAACTTTGGAACATATTTTCTTGGAACATCGGTGATTCTTCACCTTCAATTCTCTCACGCCAAAAATTATGAACATATTTCCTTGGCATTTATGATTCTTTACTTTTAACTATCTCACGCCGAAACTTTGGAACATATTTCCTTGGCATTGATGATTCTTCAGCTATCTCACGCCGAAACTTTGTAATATACTTCTTATATTACTAATTACAATACTCTTTCAATTAATTCATATTTCTTAACATAAGTAATTATTAAAATAAATTTTTCAATTACTCGTATTATAAATTCAAAATTATTTATTTTCTCTCTATTTACTTGTTTCTCTAATTAATATTTAAAAAGAAAATAATTAAGTAAAAATATTTAAAAAATGATAATTAATAAAACTATTAAAGCATCTAGAAATTAAAAAAATTAAAAAAAGAGACGGACAAAATTTTAAAAAAAAAATCTCATAATTAATAAAAACGGAGAAAGCATTGGTGATTCACTTTCACTTCTCTCACGTCAAAACTTTGGAACATATTTCCTTGGCAATGGTGGGTCGGCACCTTCAACTCTCTCACATTGTTTATATGTGGAAATTAGAATGTCAGCTATTTGATATAGATGCAATAAATATTTCGAAGAACGAACTAACTTACAAAAATAGTGGCATAATCGATTTAAGGAACAACTTGTTTACCAGTATCCTCTAGTGGTTACAGGATATGCAAAATTTAATGGTCGAAAATTTCCCAAGTAGAAGAAAAATATTACCTTCAAGGCTTCAACTTTCGAGCGTCGTCCTCCTCACATAAATTTTGTCGTCTCTCTGCTACTAGCTTCATAGAAAACCCTCCTGCATAATGAATCATATCATTAAAACCATAGTAAAAAATGCATAATGATCAGAAAACTAAAACGTGGGTCAGAAGCTGGGAAGAGAACAGAAAAGACACTTTGCCTACAATTATATTATTGCAGGAAAATAAAAAATTAAAGAGAGAAAAAAAAACCAAAAAATGGAATTAATGTTAGCTTTGCTGACCGGCCACCATTCGAGCCAGCCTCTCCTTCTTCTTTAGATCCTCATCATGGTACTGTTTGATAATTAAGCTCAATCTCTTGCTACATCAAACCATTAGTGGTGAAAGTTTGGGTGCAACGTGTGAAGCGAGAGATGCGTAGCAATCTGAATTTTTTGCATGAGAACAAATATAAACTATAAAAACACGCATGCTACTCTACCAAACGAGAAACCAACGCACCTGATGATTATGTTACTTGAGATTATGGAGTTTGCGGAAAGAAATTTGCGAAATGCTTTGAGTTAGTAGTATTAGCATTCGGCATACTTGATATTTATACACACTTATCAATTAATTAATATTTACATGTTATGTTTATGAGGAAAATAAGGTGAACTTCCTAATTAATTACATGAATGAATGATGAATCTATGCGACTATACATGAATCGAAGAATACATGAACATACATGACTTCAAATACTGCTGTTCCCAATAGTCACCTTATTGTTTTCAACACAATACATACTAATCAAGACTTAAGAGAGAGTACAAAAGAAATGTGAAACAAAAATGATTCAGATTACGCGTTTCACTTGCCAGAGCACTGAGTAGAATGCCATATAGCGGGAATAGGACTATAGGAGTAGTGCATCAAGATTACTAGGCTAATAAATTTTAAATGCAAGTTACTAGTTGAATAAATAAGGCTATCTCGATCTATTTCATATGATAAAGATCCTAAACAAAAAAATCTCAACTAGGTAACAAAATTGTCTTTAAAATAACAATTTTCATATAAGAGTCTATTGTGTTATGTAATTATCTCAATTTTCATGATAAGAATTTACATAAATTTAAGGGTGTTAAATGTGTGAGTGCATTAAATGTATTGAGAATAAATGCTTACTAGAGATAAATATTATTTAATGGGTCTTCCTAATTTGTGCTCTTAAGAAACAAAAAAATAGAGAATAAAATTTTGTATATTTTATAAACAAAATAATTCTTTAACCAATATTTGTCTTAAGATATTGGTTAACATTTATCGAATTTAATTTAATCTTTAATGATATGACATATGATGATATGATAGTTGATGAGACCATCCTTCATTCACATTATCAAAAATAAAATATTTAAACTTTTTATTTTACTAAGAATTCTTAGTGAGGTAAAATGATGGTTAAATCCAATGTTTTGGAAATTGATCAACCGATAATCGGTTGAACGGAGAATCAATTGGGAATCGATCTAGATTTTCCACAAAATTGGTGGAAATTAATATTGAATGAGTATAGATAATAAATGTTGAAGTAGTTTTTTTTTCATTTTTTATTCAATTTAAAATATTTAACAAGACATATTTTTTTACATAAGTATTAATTATTTTGTCAAAGTATTATTAATTATTATCTTATGAAATATATAATTTAGTCATCTATATTGATCTATAATTTTTTATAATTCTATATTAGTTTATTACCTAAAATATTAAAAAAGATAAAATTGATTTAATCACAATTCAATTTCAACTATGATTGAACCATTGATTCTTACACCAGTGTTTTTATTGATCCAATTTTAAAAACATGATTAAATCATACTTGACATTTGCATACACTCAATTAGGCTTTTTTATATATATACCAAAAATGGTCTATTTTTTCATTTAATTACCAAAATCGGTAGATTTTTAAAAAAATTATGAAAATGGGTAAGTTGTTTTTTAAAAAAACTATTTCCAGGTATAAAGTAAATTGTGTCATCTATTTTTTAATGGGGATTGAAAAAACTATCGGAAGTGTTAAAACTAAAAACCTTACAAACAAAAAATAAACAAAAATTATAAAAAAAAAAACATATTTACAATGACTACAAATATAATTTTTTTGTGAATAGATGGGGCAACACGTCCCATCACCGATCAATTAAACCCACGAGAAAAAACAGTGACATATATAGGCAAATTTACCAGAGGGTTACTTTTAAAAACTATTTTTTGATCAGGGTCTGTTTTCAAACTTTTTACAAGGGGGGTTTGTTCCTCTGTGGATGTCATAAGCTGGGTTGGCGAGATAGTTGTGCCGCCATCTGCAATAGCGAGAAGGCTGCTGAGCTGGAAGGGTGCCGCCATTGTTACGGGCGAGAACGCTGCTGAGCTGGAGGGTATCGCCATTGTTACGGGCGAGACGCAGTCCACATAGTGTAACATCCCAATTTTTCGTAAATAAATTTAAAAAGCTTTTTAGTAATAAATAAATAAATAAATATAGAGCAAATAATAGGCTGACTACCCTAGGTATAAATAGTTATGTTAAGTCAGCTGCCTCCTTTTGGCCTCATTCTCGTTTTTCCCCTTCTCCTCTCAAAACCCTTTCTTTTTTCCGCAGCCCACCAAACCAGTCTCAGAAAAACGACGATCTCGAACCCGTTCACCGTTGGATCGTCGTGAAATTTGAGTATCATGTTCACAACATAATTCCGAGCATTCTCACCGTTGGGAATTTTGATATCATGTCTGAACTGAGAGAAAAACCCTTCGCATTGTAGCCTTTTTCTTTCCCGCAGAAACCCAGAGCTGTCTTGGTAAAACTACGATCCCGGTTTCGTTAACCGTTGGATTATTGTGAAATTTGGATATGTTGTTCGAAATTCAATTCCGCACACTTCCACCGTTGGGATTTGCGAGATAATATTCGTGGAGGGAGAAAAAGAAATCGTATGAAGACAGTACAAGTGGAGGTTTCAATCTCTTCTCCGTCTCTCTGACGTTGGGAATTCTATCGGAGCAGTCGGATGAATAATTGAAAGAATTTTCGGGAACCGCTAGAGATGTTGCTATCGCTGGCTGAAGACACGTGAGCCCGCTTAGAGGTAAGGGATGAGTTATTCACAGTTGGGGATTAGTGAGAACATGTGTAGGGATCCTTAGAGGATTAAATTGGGATTTTATTTTGGGATGTTTGTTAAATTGCAATTTTTCCTTTATGATTATAAATAAAATATTGATGTCCTGATGAAAATTGCTTGATAAATTGTGCTCTTGATATTTGTATATTTGGACCTATGATTTGGATATAATTGTGTAATATTATTTGAGGGGTTTTAGTCCTCATGTTGTGATAGTCTTTTATATAAATTGTTATATTGAGGATATGAAATGATAATTCAAATTGTGAGTATGTGATGAATTGTAGAATAACATGTTGCTTTGAGATTATAATATTGTTATTGAGATTGAGTATAAGTGTAAAGTTGAACATGTGTTAATTTGTGAGATACGTGTAAACATGTGATGGTGGATTGTGACACTATGAGATGTGAAATTGTGAATGAGTTCTAGTTGTGGATAAGTGTGTAGTTAACACTTGATGTGAAATTACTTGTGTTGTAAGCTATGAATTGTACAATACCCGACCAGCGTTATCTTGAGAAAAGCGTTGATGCGCAGTGTTAAAGAGAAAATGTAGGTTTCCTATTTAGGAACCAGTGTTAAATCGTAGCGCAATTGTGTTGAACGTGTTTAAAACACGAGTGTAAGGTCGTGGGTATTGTATAATTCATGAGCAGTGTTTGCATGTAAAAAAAAAATTATTTTAGGGGTTGGACCTGAATCAGGAGGGAGAGGCCCTGACGGACTCTTCGGAGTGTAGGCCTTAGGGGTCACCGGGTTTGAGTGCTCCTTTAAGCCTATGCTGATCTCATATGGTTGGAGCATTCTCGCAAAACATCGTGACCCTGACTGGTCTCCCTATGATCTTACTTAGTGAGAGTGACCTGACAAACTCATTGTGTGGTGTGTCTTGTTATGTACTCCTAAGCGCCCCAGGGTGGTTTTTCACTGACATGGTACCACATTGCATATATAATTGAGTCTTAGCATAACTATTGCATATGCTTGCTAATTGATGTGTTATTATATCTTGATCGAAGTGTGGGATTCTTGTGTAATGTGATTGATAATTGAAAAGTGAATTTTGAATGACGAAGTAGTGAAGTTACGTGAGCTATGTTTAAGCAAGTGGTATCTCATTTATATAATATGTATATTTAATTGTCTTGTTTCTCTATTAGCTAGGAATGTGATAACTCACTCCCTGTGTGTTGTTGTGTTTGGATCCTGTGATGATCTTGAACTTGTGTTCGGGGGAGCAGATGAATAGGTGGATGACTATGAAGAACCTCATGCTAGAGGACACGGGAACACCACGCTCTGATAGGATGTGACATTAGGATATAGGTTCTATATTAATTGTATGAGACTTATATGACTTTCTTTGAGTCGAGATGACTTTATTATTTATTTGGACAAGTTTGAATATAATGTAGAAGAAAGTGAATGTGAGCCTTTTACCCATTTGAAAAGCTTGTATTTAAAAATGTTTTAAAAATACTTTTAATTAATATTTGAATTTTTATTCCTTTATTAATATATATGTGAGGGGTAGAGGGTGTCACACATAGGAACCGCCAACAGCAATGGCGAGAACCATGCTGACTTGGCACACCGCGTGAGCACGTCTCGCCTATCCCATTGGCGAGACAGCTTGTGCCCAATTGCAGGGGTGCAGGAGTGCAGTGTTGCAAGGGTGCAGGGGGTAGGCTTGTAGTGTTCCAGGAGCTAGGGCTTGCATGCAGTGTTTTTAAACGTTGCTTTTTTGAACGTTAGTTGTTGAACGTTGAGCATTTTTTCCTATAAAAAAAATCTTCATCAACAACTTGAACTTACATTTCAAACTTACAAAGCTTCTCCTCCCCGAAATTCTTGAGCTTCTCCTCCAATGCTATCCTTTGCTTTGTTCTTCAATTTTCGTGTGCTCTTTCTCCTCCATAATTACTGGTATGTATTTTTTAATTAAATAATATTTATGTATTATGTTCTTGATATTATAAAAAGATTAAGTGAGTTAGTATTAATAGGTATTTCAAGATTATGTTAGTTAGTTTTAATATGTATTCTATTGTTAATTTTTATGTATTAATAGGTATTCGAAAGTTAGGTTAATTAGCATAAAAATATTATTTTGTTAGTTAGTATGAAAATATTATTTGATTGTTGTATATATTCTGAGATATTATATGTGTTGTATATGTATGATATTTTAGTTAGACATATACTCTTCCGTTGAAATACAACACTGCAATAATTGAATTCATGATATACCTACATGAACAAAATTAAAAATAATTAATCATAACTATATTTGCTTGCTTCATCTACTAACTTAAACTTAAACTTAAACTACAAATTCAAATTTCATTCTAACTTCAAAAAACTACAAGGGAATCAGGTAAATATTTGCAACGCTTGTAAATAATTAAACATAATTAAAATAACTTCAAAGTAAAAAACCTAATTACAAAAATTTATACGCTTAAACTTCACGTATTAATTTTTTCTCAAAAAACAATTATTACTTTAATTAAATATTTTGTGAATCATAAAAATAAAAAAATCTATTTGCTTGCTTTATTAAACTTAAACTAGACATCGATACTTCATTGTAACAAAAAAATTATTACTCCAATTAAATAATTCTAAAAAAATTCCTTAATTTACAAAACTGGAAGACTCACCTCTAAATATTTTTAAGTCAGAAATAACATCAACAAAAGCTTATAACCCGAAGGATCACACGTCAAATTTCTAAGCCACATATACCATGAACAAAGACGCTTACAAATAATTACTCATAATAATTTAAAAATAAAAATTCTAATTCCAAAATTACTAGACTTAAACTTTACCTTCAATTTTTAGTCTAACAAAAAAAATTATTACTTCAACTAATACTTTTGTCAATCATAAAAATAAAAAATATTTATTTGTTTGCTCTATTAAAATTAAACTAAACATTCATACTTTATTCTAAAAAAAAAATTATTACTCTAATTAAATAATTTATGAAAAATTCCTCAACTTCAAACTCTGCAAGTATCACATATAAATATTCTTAAGGCTAAAATACCTTCAACAAAGACATATAAATGGAAGAGTTACACTTAAAAAAATTTCAGACACAAAAACCTAATTCAAATAATTACTGGTAATAATTTCCAACTACAAAATCTAATTCAAAAATTTACTACACTTAAATTTCAGCTTCAAATTTGATTCTAACCACAAAATTTATTACTTCAAAATAAACAATTTGTAAATGATAAAAATTATTAACAAATTTAACTTCAAACCAAATGAAATAATGCTTCTAAAAATTTTACTGAAGAAAAATTCGTTCCTTAAAATGAATACAAAAAATCCTTACTTTCAATAAATAAATAAAACTTTGAACATGGAATGAATAAACTTCAAACAAAAATAAATTTGAAAGAATTTAACAAACTTGAAAGAATTTCTGCCTTTCTTTCTCTCTTCAAACTATTTTTTTTCTCGTTTTCTTTCTATTGCTTATGCCTTTCTTTCTCTCTTCAAACCTGTTTTTCTGACTTTCTTTCTGGCTTCAGAATGTGGAATTTGAAGTTATGCCATCCTTCTATTTAAACGAAAACTACACAAGCCATTATTAAAGCATGCCCGTGAAGCCAATTTTCTCCAAAGTCTTCTGGCCATATAACAGGCACACGGTATCCATGTGAACCTTGCACAACTACAATGCATGTGACCCTTACACAGCTGCACAACTAGCCTGCAAATGGTTCAGCTCTATTCTCCATGATTCAGTCCTAGCTGCATGCAAATGGCTCACGAACAGTGCCCTAAGCTGTCTTGCAGGAAGCAATGGCGACACTGCTTGTCAATGGTTCTCGCAAGATGCAATGGCGGGTTCCATGCATACGTGGGAGACTTCTCGCCAGTGGTGCTGGCGGCACACCCACGTCACCATGCATTTCGCCAGTGGTGCTGGCGGCACACCCACGTCACCATGCATCTTGCCAGTTGTGCTGGCGGCACACTCACCATGCAGCCACGTCTCGAAGCTTCTCGCCATTGACAATGGCGGTACACCTATCTCGCCAATCCTGCTGGCGACATCAACGTAAGAAGAGACCCCCTCCGTAAATACTTAGAAAAGGGACCCCTTTACGTAAATAGTTTATAAAAGGGACCCTCTACAGTAAATTTGTCGACATATATACATCAGCCATAACATTTGCATGAATTAATGGAACAACATGATCAAAAACTTGTAAATTTTGAACTACAAATATACTTATATACAACATAGGCTTGTGTTATTTTTTCTCATTGTAACAAAAAAATATAAAATATATTTTAATCTATTTTTATTATTTTTTAATCTCATGATGGTTCACATTTAAAATATTAGCATGATAAAAGCTGGCTCAAAAAGAAAAGAAAAAAACCAAGTTGAAAGAAAACACGCATATTGTCATGATAAATATTTAACTATTGACATGATTATCTATATTTCTCAAAGAAATTAGTTATAATTTAAGTTTAAGTTGTAACTAATTGCTCTAAAAAGATATAGAAAGAATTATGTGAGCAGTCCAATAATAAATAGGTTGAAAAATTGGAAGCAATAATGTTCAAATAAAGTAAGAAAAAAAATACTTAAATGAATGAGAAAAAAGAAGTGGATGAGTTATATAAAAGAGTGTGTGATAAGGTGTATTATTAGTATATTTTTAGTTTTATATTTAGCTGCAAAATATCTGTTAAACACTTTAACACATTTCAATTTTTTTATAATTTTAAAGAAAAAAAAATTTATATATTAATAATATAAAACAGAGAAAATATTATAAATGAACAAAGTAAAATTTTTATATAGGATGATTCAATCACAATAAATAATATATAATAAATTTATTAATTTTTAAAATAATTTAAATAATAATTGATGATTGTATAATCATGTAAGATTATTTATAACATCAAGTGTATAAGTATGAAATAAAACTATTTTTCTCACCCCTCGTAAAAATATTCAAACCGAAAACGAAAAAACAATAAACTATAAGCTTACCCGAAAACAGATTTAGTTCTGGTGCTCATCCAACCGCAGGGTCGCCGATTTTTCAGTCCCAAGTCCGAACTCATCCACCTCCTCAGATACCTCACGCACAGCACATGTTTGTAGAATTGCCCCAATGGCGCTCTCCTCCCTCCACTGCCACCCTCTCCCTCTCCCATACACCATAATAACCCAACGCCACACGGCACCCTTCCCTTTCTCTTTCTCTCTCTCTTCCACCTTCAGACTCTCATCTTCCACTTCCGCCACCCACCACCCCCTCCCCCCGGACTTCTCCCCCTCCCAGCTCCTCGACCTCCTCCGCCGCCAGCCCGACGAATCCTCCGCCCTCCGCCTCTTCCAATGGGCCTCGGCCCAGCCCAACTACTCGGCCCACCCTTCCGTCTTCCACGAGCTCCTCCGCCAACTCGCCCGCGCCGGCTCAGTCGACTCAATGCTCTCCCTCCTCCGCCAAATGCACTCCTCCCAATTCCCCGTCGACGAGTCCACCTTCCTCATCTTCCTCGAAACCTACGCCAACTCCGAACTGCACTCCGAAATCAACCCCCTCATCCACCTCATGGAACGCGACTTCGCCGTCAAACCCGACACGCGCTTCTACAACGTCGGGCTCAGCCTCCTCGTCCAAACCAACAAGCTCAAGCTCGTCGAAACGCTCCACTCGAAGATGGTCGCTGACGCCATTCAACCGGACGTTTCCACCTTCAACATTCTAATCAGGGCTTTGTCCAAGGCCCATCAATTACGGCCCGCGATTCTTATGCTTGAGGACATGCCCAACTACGGGCTCAGGCCCGACGAGAAAACGTTCACCACGCTGATGCAGGGGTTTATAGAAGCGGCTGACGTGGACGGCGCGTTGAGGATTAAGGAACTCATGGTGGAGTCAGGGTGCGCGCTCACGAGTGTTTCGGTTAATGTGTTGGTGAACGGGCTTTGCAAAGAGGGGAGAATTGAGGAAGCTTTGAGGTTTATTTACGAGGAGGAAGGGTTTTGCCCTGACCAGGTTACGTTCAATGCTTTGGTGAATGGATTGTGTAGGACCGGGCATATCAAGCAGGGTTTGGAGATGATGGATTTTATGCTCGAGAAAGGGTTTGAATTGGATGTTTATACTTATAACTCTTTGATCTCCGGGTTGTGTAAGCTGGGTGAGATCGACGAGGCCGAGGAGATTCTCCACCACATGATTTCAAGAGATTGCGAGCCGAATACCGTGACTTATAACACACTGATCGGTACATTGTGTAAGGAGAATCACGTGGAGGCCGCCACCGAGCTTGCCCGCGTTCTTACTAGCAAGGGGGTTTTGCCCGATGTTTGTACATTCAATAGTTTGATACGGGGGCTGTGCTTGACAAGTAACCGGGAGATTGCCATGGAGTTGTTTGGGGAGATGAAGGAGAAGGGGTGTGAGCCGGACCAGTTTACGTATAGTATATTGATCGAGAGTCTGTGTTTGGAAAGGAGGCTTAAGGAAGCGTTGACGCTGCTCAAGGAGATGGAGTCGAGTGGCTGCGCGAGGAATGTGGTGGTGTATAATACTTTGATTGATGGTTTGTGCAAGAACAATAGGGTTGGGGAAGCAGAGGATATCTTTGATCAGATGGAGATGTTGGGGGTGTCGAAGAGTTCGGTGACGTATAACACGCTTATTAATGGCCTGTGTAAGAGCAAGAGAGTGGAAGAAGCTGCTCAGCTTATGGATCAGATGATAATGGAAGGGTTAAAGCCTGACAAGTTCACTTATACTACGATGCTGAAGTACTTCTGCCAACAAGGGGATATAAAGAAGGCAGCTGATATTGTGCAGAATATGACTTTGAATGGGTGCGAGCCGGATATTGTTACGTATGGGACACTTATTGGGGGGCTGTGTAAGGCAGGGAGAGTTGATGTTGCAAGTAAGCTCCTTAGATCTGTTCAGATGAAAGGTTTGGTCTTGACTCCACAAGCGTATAACCCTGTGATTCAAGCACTCTGCAAAAGGAAGAGAACAAAAGAAGCCATGAGGCTTTTCAGAGAAATGATGGAAAAGGGTGATCCTCCGGATGTTATAACATACAAGATTGTTTTCCGTGGCCTCTGTAATGGTGGAGGGTCGATACAAGAGGCTGTTGATTTTACAGTTGAGATGTTGGAGAAAGGAATATTGCCGGAGTTCCCATCATTTGGTTTCTTGGCTGAAGGTCTTTGTTCTTTATCCATGGAGGACACTCTCATTCAACTCATCAATATGGTGATGGAGAAAGCAAAATTATCACAAGCTGAAACATCTATTATCAGAGGCTTCCTCAAGATTCAGAAATTTAATGATGCACTAGCCAATCTTGGTGCTATCTTGGATAGGAAAAGGCCCAGGAGATTTTGAGTGGTTAAAGTTTGCTGTAAGTGCACTCTGGTGATGCTTTTAAGAGTGTTGTGGAAAAGCTCCTCATTGCATAAA
This sequence comes from Glycine soja, assembly GCF_004193775.1. Taxonomy (NCBI): domain Eukaryota; kingdom Viridiplantae; phylum Streptophyta; class Magnoliopsida; order Fabales; family Fabaceae; genus Glycine; species Glycine soja. The sequence goes on from NC_041011.1 coordinate 4,068,444, forward strand.
GGTGCTGAAGCATATGAAGGAGTTCAAAACCCAGGACTCAAGGGCTAAGACTATGTTACAGACTTGGAGTCAATACATTTCAGCACTAGTGTTGCTTTCATCTGGCTGGCCTCATTGATGAATACCACTTCTTCAGCCTCATTGTTTCCAGTTTCAAGGGGACAATGTAAACATGTAACTTGTTGCTAGCATTCATATGAATATTTCTTAATGGATTCAAAGCATAAGAAAAGAGTTCATTCACTTCTTAATTTTGACTACTTTAATACCAGGATGAGAATTGCAGGTTTATACTTCACTTAGATTAGATATGCTCAACAAGAGTCTAGTCGGTCTCAAATTGGTATAATGGTTAAGTACAGCCAGCATTTTACTTTAAACTTTTAGATAGAATATGCTTCCTAATACAAGTAAACAAACATCAAATGCTATCCTATATGAACTGTCATGTGTTGGAGAATTCCCTAAAAGGAAGTCAACTACAAACTTAATTCATACCTATTCTATATTTCATGCGTCTGGAAGTTTACAGTCTGCGAATGTAGAGTTCAATCTTTTGGATCTCTTAACCAGTTGAGGTTTCCTTTTTTTTTTTTTTTCCGGTTCTTGGGAGGTGTTACGGCACACTTATGGGTGTCTATGAGACTAAACCTTACTCATGGCACCAACGTTGCCCTTTCCTACTATCTTGCAGGCTCAAACCCCTCACATTGCAGACCCCTCAATCGCTGAACTTCAGCTTGCTTACTATTTGAGTCACTCTAATGGGAGTTTTGCTTATTTCGATTGCAGGTGCATGAGCATGCTAAGGACTACCATAGAGCTCTCATAGTCAATACAATACAATTTTTGCCCATCATTGTGATTAGTGTGACCATCCAAGAGTGATCCAGACTCATTGTCATGCACCCACCCTTGCGTGGTTTAAGGTGAATACTGATGACTCACAAGTTAGTGCATGTAAGCATTTGTGGAAGAATAATCAAGAGATGATGGATCGTTTTGTGACTTTTTCTTGCAATCTTGGCACTTGTACTATAACGCAACCTGAATTATTGGGTATTTATCATGGTTTGAGGTTGGCCGAGTGCTAAATATTTCTATCTTATACCATCTGTGCTGTCCAGTTGCTGAGCCTGAGATGTGTTAAAATACCAACGCAATTGTGAAAAAAATACAAAGTGCTTTGTTTTAAAATGCATCAATACCAACGCAATTGTTTTGCATCCACAAAACTTACCCCTCGACTTTGTTATGATAACATAGTTCATAATATGTATTAAATTGTTTTCAAGAAAGTATTTTAGTTAATTTAAGTCATAAGACATTAGTGAGATGGCAACTGGCAACATTACATCAATACCTGGTCCCAAATTTTCGTTCAATCACACAAAGAACAGTTACAAAATTAACTACTAGGAATAGGACTAAGATTACACCCAAACACGGGTTTATATGTCACAAACCACAAGATACACTGGAACAAGAGAAGCTTTGTTGAAGCTGCAATAGACCTCATGTCAAAACTTGGAAAATTGAGTCCAAATTAGCCAAGTTGACCATCCCCATCACAACTCCTATTTATGAATAATCGGAATCATTTAATTGGCACGGCTTTTGAACACATCAAGACCCATCTCAGTAGGATCAGTTGCTTGCAGCTCAATCTGAATTCCATCAAGCTCCCTCTTGAATCTATCTTTGGAGCTGGCATAAATCATCTTGCTCCTAACCCTAGATGTATCAGGGGACCTTCAGACAAAAGCAAGCAACAAAATTAATATGGAAAAAATAGTTACTACAATTCTACTTAAAATCTATGTTATGGTTGTTTTGTTTGTGTAAAAGAGCCTATTACCAAGCAATGAAGAAAATTCTGCTCTTTTGGCAATTCTCTTCAGTGACAAAATCAAAATCATAAACAGCATATCGACACTCATCAGCAGGAAGACTGGCAGCGAATTCATCATAGCCATTTGCAGGGTCACCCAGCTTCTCCACAATAACTTGCTTCGATTTCTCCTCAATCTTAAAAACGATATACCGGTACGTCCTCTTTGCCTTGAGCTCCAGAAACTTTAGCTTGCACTCATCATGGACGGCCATACCAGATGCTGCGTTCGCCTGTAAAATTTCACACATCAACAAGTGATTGGCAGTTAACACATGAAATTATGAAAACAAACAGATCAACAAACCCATGTGATGTGAATTGTGATTATAATTTATAACCATAACAACAATGACCAAGTCTTATTGCCCTATAAGGAGTCAACTACACTTAACAGCAACAAATGAGTTAAAACAGAAACTAAATTTTCAAAAAATCCATTTAAAGAAGCAAGCCCAAGCGATTATGCATAGAAAACAATAAAATAAACATAAATATAAAAAAAATTGTAGGCAAGGAAAAACAGGAAAATGATGAAATATATGCCTGAGCAACGAAAAAAGGATCCAAGTAATTTAGGGCAGGAAACCTAACAGAAAACACTTCAAAGACAAACCAAACCCAACCATATGCTATCATCGCTACAGGATCAAGCAAACAAAAAAAAAAGCTAATCGCTACACCACAATGTGATTCCAGATTAAACGGTGAAATCGATATCAAAATCAGATCTATCACTAAAGAACATGCGGATGAACAGTAAGCGAAACATAAAACGCATGATTACAACATCGATTCAACACTGTTCAGTGTTGATGATGATCAGATCGATTATGAATCCAGCTCAAACTCAAAAAATAAAATAAAATCAGTAACTGCCGAAAACAGTTTAAACACAGATAGAGAGAACGCGAGAGACAAATATTGCGAAATATTTCGAAATTTTCCGCAGAAACTTCAAATCGCTGGGAAGCTCAGTTCAGTTCTCTCTTATCCGTTTCCTGAGGTTTAAAAAAACAGAAAAGAAAAAAAAAGAGAAAGAAATAGAAAGAAAGAGAGAGAGAGAGAGAGAGAGAGAGAGAGAGAGAGAGAGAGAGAGAGAGAGAGAGAGAGAGAGAGAGAGAACTAACCATTTTTTTCTCGAGGATGAAGGGTAAAAATGGAAAGTAACGTTGGCAGCGATCCTGAAGGAGGAGTTGTTGTGGGCGAAGGCGAAGATTGGGTTGGGGAAGGAACGAAGAAAGGAATGGAAGGAGAAAATGAAGTTAAATTGGTGGGGGGCAGAAATTGAATTTATATTGTGGCACGCGGAAAGCGTATCCGAGCGTGAAATTTTTTGTGATTAATGGACCAATCTCAACAGTGCCACCTGTCGCAGTTAGTACAATTTACGTGTTTAAAATGTACAATAAATAATTAATTAATTTCATCTTTTAAATGCAATTGAAATTAAAATCGATATTTTTCTTTTTTTAGTTTCAAATTCAAAAAATCGTGTAACATAAATGATAATAAATACTTAAGTCTAAGTATTAAAATCTTAAAATAATTTTGTCAAAAAAAATAATATTAAAGTAACAACATAAAAACTTGTAGACTTCTTTGACCTTTTATTATTTTCAGAAACTAAATTGAGAACATTTGACACTTTGAAAGATAAAATTCGTTTACCCTTAAAATGTAGCAACCTTGCTTTTCAATTTTGACGTGGCTTCTGCTATTCGACTCGGCTTGCTGTTTCTTTGCGTATCAACTAAAGGGACATTGCGCCTCATAATCTAAACCACATATGTTAATGATATAACTTTCGGAAAAATTGAGATTTTTTATTTGAAGCTTTTTTTGTTTACGTAAGATAAGATGCATTTGACTTAGATACGTTCTGAATTTAAAACTTTTGGTACCATCGATATAGTTGATTTTTATATATATAAAAAAAACAAAATGATGATGAAAGTATGTAAGGTTATTCAAGTCATGAGACATGCTTAAATGTTGTTTTACAATTTTTAATTTGTCATTATATTTATTAATGACATTAATTCAAAACTCAGCAACATAAATTTTTAAGTACATCATCTAGATATCTAAACTACTTTTTTTTAAAACGTGTTTATATCATTTCATTAACAAACAACTGATAAATATAATAAGAAATGCTCAAATATATGAAGACTAGAATAAGATAAAATCATCCTAGATATGTAATATGTAATAGTATAATTTACACTATTCAAGAATTTTTTTTTAGGAATAAAAAATAGTCCCAAAATATTTATAACATTTATATACACTCAACCAATTAAATTTAAAGTCCCCAGTTGATATTCAATGAAAGGAATTATTCTCTTTAAATATTATTTTTATCTTTAAAAAGTACACTATTAATATTATTATTATCTTTAGATAAGGTTTGTTTTACTGTTATCTTTTAAATTAATTATCGATGTATATAAAAAAGCATCAGTAAATTATATTTTTTTACAGCTCCGTCAAAAAAATTGTTTTTCTGGCAAAAGCACTATTAATTGTTTACAAAAATAAAATTAAAAAGATACAAGGTGAATGATATGATTAGAAAAGAGTAAAAGAAAAGAAAATTAGAAGTTCGAATTCTCTTATTCTCATATTTATTACAAAACTAATATTTGTCAATAAAAATAATAACAAAATGTTAGAATATATTTTTTATTTCTACACGTTCATATTTTTATTTTAATTCTTACAAAAATATATTTATTTTGTTTTTTGGTCACTAATTTTTTTTTCATCGAGTTGAAATAAAAATAAAACGTTGGTGGCATGCAGGCGAACCACGAACGACGTGGCTGGCTCATATTTGGGCGGCTAGCTGGCGCAAAGTATAAAGTGGATATTGTTAGTGGTTGACAATTTTGCAATTGACATTTTTGCCTAAAATTGAGGAGTGTTTAATTTGACTGTTTTTTATTTTTATTTTTAATAAAAATAAAAAATGATAATAAAAATGTGTTTGATTGAATTTTTAATGAAAATAAAAAATAACTAGAAAATGAAAATAATAAAATTTTATTTTTAGTGTTTTTAATTCAAAACAGAAAAATGAAAATACGATGATAAGAAATGTAATTTTAAGCAAATCTAAAAGTACAAAAAATATAAGAAGTTAATATATCATAATTTTTCAATATTTTTATTTCCTAAAAATAATAACCAAGAAATTCAAATCAAACCTACTTTTAAAATTTAATCTTTTAAAAATAAAAACAAAAGAATGAAACAAATCAAACACATCCTTAAATTTGAATATTTCGTGTAAAACATGAATGAGGAAAAATAAGAGACCAGCAAGGATGAGAATGACACTTACTTGGAATTGGGTCCCCTCGATATTCTTTTTTCTGCTTCAATCCTACGCGACCCATATTCATATTCCTTTAATTGCAACGCTGGCCAAACATTCATGTCTTCAATCACTCCTCACCACCACACCACAGAGTGTTGCTAAACACATGTCTTCTCATTTCTCATTTACAATTAAGTACGTCTCTTAGGTTAAATTTTAAATTGATTTTGAAATTTATGAATGCTAAAGTTATTAATTTTTAAGATTCAAATTTAATTTAATTGTATTTATAGGAATTAAAACATATTTTATTCTTTATAAAGTTAATCAATTTATTTTAATGATCAAATTAAATCTGATCTGATCTAAAATAATTTGTATTGGATTTGCTTTGGTTTTTTGTTCTTTTCTGTTAGAAAATGATATGCAAATTACTAGTAATAGTATATTTTATCTCTTTTGCATATTTTGTAGAAATTATATATTAAATTAATCTTTATAATCACAAATATTAATTGATTTAATTCTTGATGTTATAAGTAAACTACGTATACATCTCATTTAAAAAAAGTAAAGTACATTATTGATGTTTATTTTCTAATAAAATAATTACGAAACTCGTGTAATGTTTTAGGATAAGATTGTAAATTACTATAATAACCTACATGATAAAGATTGTGGATGAAAACCAAAGTTCTTTCTTCTTTTGCTTTTTTCTTGAAAACTCTTTTCCAACAATTGATTGCTTAATTTTAAACTAAACAATCAATAATTAACGGGCAATGATTTAGATAATACTATATCACAAGTGTCCTTTTATAATTTATTTTGGGTTAAAATATCATTTTAGTTCATTATCAAACAATTTAATTGAATATGTGGTATTACAATTTATAGCAGTTCTAAACGTCATAAATTGTTTAAGACTTATTAAATGTTTCAAAAGTAATTTTTAACAATTTTGAGCGAAAAAAAACAGTTAGAAAACGTAATAAAATATAATAAATTAGTGTCACATTATCATTAAATGGAAGAAATTACAATTTTGGATCCATTTGCATTCATAAAAGATCAAAATTAAAAAAAATGCAAAAATATAATAAATCAAAATGATATTTTAGCCTTCATTTAGTTTAAAAAGTAAGAAAGAAAAAGGAAAAAATTAATAAGGTGGAAGATATGGAGGAAATAAATAAAGTTGAGGGTTTTCCACATCCTATTTTGTAACTTGGAGTCTTATCATAGATGTATAATTGCAGAAAATGTGGCTCAGAACCCTCCTTTATAAAATCATTCTTTTGTTTAGGGAAGAAAACTTATTCCATTTCATTCATAATAGTTTCAAAGATACAATTGGGTATATGCTCAAAAAAGATGGTTGCCAGAATAAAACCTAGAAGTCTAGCTAGGTTATGGGGTATTTAGTTGGCTTGCCTCCGTACTAAACTCACCCTAAAGTTTGGATAATGACTAAGATGATGATTACAAGATGCAATTATGCAATAAAATTCTGAAGGTCCATGTTGTTTGGAGCATAAACTACCTGTGATCACCGCCTTGCAATAACTTTCCAGAATAAAGCGATCAAGTTTCATGTCTACCATCCATTTCAATGCTTGAAGTATTGTCCATGCCTCTACCTTCTTTGGATCTATTAAGCCTTTTTCCTTGATCGTTTTTGCTGCCACAAGCTTAATTAGCATGATGATCTCTGATTACCACACCTGCCCCAAAAGAGGTTTTGATCCTTAAATATTGTTTCATCCACATTAATTTTCACGTAGTCCATCTGCAGTTTTCTCCACTCACTTGACGTGCTTGAATGGGACGTTGAAGGTGCAATAATGGTGGGTGAATGTTTTCTTGCGGTGGACCACTCATGCAGGTATTGAAGGGCATGACTTAATTACAGACATCGTGGCTAGTGGATCCTTGTCTTTCCAAACTCTATTGTTTCTATGCTTCCAAATGCACCAAAGGGACATGGCAAAGATACATTGTTGTTGCCAGCTTGGAAGAGTGTCTAGCATGCTGAAGATTAGTTCATTAGCAGATTCAAAATCAAACATTTGATAACTAACCTTATGCCATAATTTCGTTGTTGTCCAGACATTGATCACTTGGTCACAATTGAAGAACACATGCCATTCATTTTATATATTCTTTTCGCAGTAATCACATAGACTAGAGCATGGAACTCCTTTGGTTTGCAAACACTATCTTGTTGGAAGGCATCCACGCAGAGTTCTCCATAAAAAATGTTTTACCTTGGGAGGCACTTGAAGATTTCAAATGGTAGTCCAGTTTCCTTGACCTTTGAGAGTTGCATTATTGACCATGGTTTTCCATTAGGATGTGGTAGGCGGATCTAATTGTGTATAAACCCGAGGCGCTTGCTCTCCAAATCATTTGATCTGAATTTTGATGGTTCATAACAGGGAGCTTCTTGATGTCTTTGGAATCATCATCATTAAAAATTTGATCAATAATATCATTGTTCCAATGCAAGAAATGGTGACAAGATCAATGAGGGAATTAACAATCATGTGTTCAAGACCAAGAGGGCATATGGATGAAACATAATACTTATCTTTACTCCACAGCCATGGTTTTGTCAAATGTTGATTGAAAGGCCATCACCAACTCTCTATCTCATGTCTTCTTTTACCAAAGTCTGTGAAGCTTGGATGCTACACCAGATATAGCTTGGATTGTGGCCTAAGGGAGCCTCCAAGAATCCTCCATTGGGAAAGTATTTAGCTTTGAAAGCCTTTGTAACTTTAGCATCTAAATTTGTGGAAAATTTGCACACTTGCTTCTCTGGCATGATAGGATCAAAGCCATGAAGATGTCTGAATCTCATGCCTCCAAATTCCTTTTGATAATTTCAACCAGTTGAGCCAATGGATACCTTTTCTTTTCTAGAACCATTTTTTGATCCCCGCCATAACAAAATCATCATTTTTTGGATTTATGGATAAAATTATCCTATGTTGTGTAATATTGTACCCTGAGCATGAAAACTATATACACTTGTCGAGTTGCAATAATGTTTTGATCAATATGAACACCAAGGAAAGTGAATGAAAGTACATGGTTTTAGAGATAGATCCAGTAAACCATCAAAGGATGACTGATTTTTTTTGGGTACTTTAATTATTTAAATATCTAATTTCTAATAAATAAATATTTAATAAATAATAAGTTTTATCAAATTATTTATTAGTTTTACACACAAAATTAAAATTGTTTTTATTTCAAATGACAAAAGAAAGAAACATGTGTATTTATAACTTGTACTAATTTTTTTTTTATTTTAAGTTTTGAAAGATTTTTTGGGTTCAGAAATTCAATAACAATTTAATAGGACTCACAATAATAAACTCCAATAAAAAAAGAGTAACAAACTCATTGAATATAATAATAATAATAATAATAATTAAAATTCATCAAATTTTATAACAACTATATATAATAATATATAAATATGTTCATAGTGTACTTTTAATAATAATTAATGTTAATAATTCAATATAGATAAATAGATAATTAGTTGGAAAGTCATGAAGATGTCATTCATATATATATATATATATATATATATGTATATATGGGGTTAGATTATAATTAGTTGTAACATAATTATCAGATTTATTAGTTAGTATATATTATTTTTATTTTTTATTGGAAATAATATATATATTAATTAGTATATTGTTTTTGTTTTTTTTAAAGAAGTATATTGTTTTCATTTAAAATATCTCATTGAAAAATGTTAATTATCATATAAAATCTAAAAGGGGTTGGGGGAGGGGTAGCTAAACCCTGTATGGTCATAACTTCTAACATGTAAACAATGTTTTCTTTCATATAAAGTGTCTAAAACTATTTCAAGAAACTCCTAAGATGCATTTACATTTGTAAATGACACATTTCCATCAAAGCAATACATATCACACAACTCATGGTAAAACAACCGTGACAACATCTACATATAGTTGGAGTAGGCAATTAAAATTTGACCCTTTTGACTTTTCTTTATCTACACGAGTATCCCCCTTCCTATATTATATTCAGATGTATCCCCCTACCTGGTGTGAATTCCGGGATGGAGGACTCAAATTCACACATAGTTTTTGAAATTGTTTTTTAAAACCCCCTTTAGAATTTGGGACCCCCAAACCCAAATTTTAAACGAGTTATTTATTTTTTTTGCCTTTTGTTTTTATTGATTTTTTAAAATTCTATTTAATTTTTGAATAATACAAATAAAATAATAATGATAATTAGTAATATATTTATATATTATATTTAGATATTATAGATAATTATGATAATTGTCAATATTAACATATAATATAACTAATTGTAAAAGATAAACAGGCAGAAAATCATAACATAAAAATAAGAAACAAGAGTAACCAATAGATATGAAATGATAACCTAAAAACATCAAACATGAATGACAACGAAAATTGGAAACTAAGACATATGAAGTGATTTTTTTTTTCTTGTTTCTTGACATTTTTATGTGTTTGTTATGCTGGAGTTCTCAAAGTTGTACGGCTTCATCGACATGAAAGTATGAGAACAAAACATTATTGGAATCAAAGTAGTTGATATACAAGTTAAAATAACTAGGAAAACACAAGTCAAAATCAGCAACGTACTCATTAAATTGTTGGAATATGGGATCACTTATGTTGCTTTGTTTATGTCTACTCGTAGTATCAAAAATGCTAATTGTTATTTTTGTCAATGTTTGTCTCTACTCATAATATTGTTTGGTTGTTGTGGTAAATAATTTTTTAAAAAATATTACTAATTACTGATAATTATTCTTTTAATTTGTTATATTATATGTTAATATTAACCATCATAATGATTATTTATATTATATTTAAATATATTATTGCATTATCAAAAAAATATTCAAAGAAAGAATTTAAAAACAAAAAAGAACATTCAGAATCGGATTATCGATTTTTGAATGAGGTGCAAAAAGTAATCTGCAAAAACAGTGTGAAGTCGGATCTCACATTCCTAAATTTACAGTGGCTACTAATGGGGGATAGTTGCTTATATAATTGTGGGAGAGGGATATTTGGTATATAAAAAAGTGAAAAGATATAATTATGTAAAAAAATCTCATGCTTCATTATCACGAGTTCCTTGAAAATTGCAACCGAAGCACATCTCATGAAGATGAAGAAGGTATTGTTATTGGCACTCCCACTTTTGTTAAAGAAAGGGGAGGAGAGGGTTTTGAAATGAAGAGAGAAATGATAGGAAAAGGGAGAGAGAGAGATGTGAGAGGGGAAGGGAGGGAGAGAGATGTTGGGGGGGGGGGGGGGGGGGGATGTAAGGGGAAAGGGTGGTGAAAAGAATGGGAGAAGGGGTGGGGGGTGGGGAAATTTGGTCAGCACTTTTATCTATTTTCACTATTTTTCAAAAAGTAGTAGTGGAAATAACAAATATGTTAGTGAGAATAGTATTTCCCTGAAGACAATCTTCATTATATTGGGTTGAGTTAAACATTTACTCGGCCCATAATGAATACCCAACAATTCTTATTTTTTTTTTCTTAGCTCATAAGTAGAAGTAGATTAGCCTTGGTTACACGTGTTAACTTGCACGACAGTTCATGTAAAAACGGCTGAGGAGGGCCGCCGTTAGATCCCAGCAATGCCACGTAGCGCAACATAATAGGCCCAACTCCCGTGGGTCCCATCACGTTTATCCATTTGTCTTCTCGCCTCTTCCGGAATTTCGTGACGCCATTTATTTATTATTTTATTTTATTTTTTGAGGACAGTTGTTTCTTTTCTTTTTTACGAAACTCATCGCCTTCAGCTCCTCTCTGCTTTACATAAAGTTGAAATCTGAACCGCGAACCAAGCCTTTCGCTTCAGTTCGTTGCCGCCCTCTCTCTCTCTCTCTCTCTCTCTCTTACCCTCCTTTCAACCAAACCCTTAACACTCTCGAATCTCACTTCTCTGTTTCGAATCTCGTTGAAGTGCAGAGCTCACTGCTCTTCACCAATCTCAGATCTGTTACTCGAAAACTCTATTCATGGCGCATGGAGCGTACCTTTCGATTTTCTTTTAATTCTAGGGATTGGATGCTAATCGGATTTGAGTTTTTTATTGGATTTTTAATTGGTGTTGTGGTTTTCAGGTAGGTTTGTTACTGTCGTTTTTTTTTTGTGTCTTCTAATTGAATGAATTAAATGGTTACGCGGTTTTTGTCGATTCAAAGAGCCGTGTCGAAACTTCCTCTGGACGCGTTGATTGGAATATTAACTGTTTTGTCTTCTTTTTTGCTTTTTTCGATGCTATTTAAGTGTTTTCCGTTGTGCATGGCCGCGAATTGTTCGAAAAGTGTGTTTCTAATTGTAAATTTTGTGCGTAGGCATTGATTTGACACGAATATTGAGTGGAAGCTGAAGTCAGGTTCGAGTTACTTCGTGAATGCTGTGTGGTAGTGTTGTTTATCTGGTGGTTACCACGTTTGGATTCCCAGGGGCTCTGTTCTTTGATTTTGATGGGAGAGGAAGCGGATTGTGTGCATGCATTAGAAGAAGGAAAGAAGGAGAACAATGAGGAATCAAGGACGGAACTGAAGCGTGACTACGACCAATGCGTTGCTGATACTGAACCTAACGTGTCTCCTAATAAGAAACAGGCGAAAGAAGTTTCAAATGATGAAGTGCGTTCTGAGGTTTCCAACCCCAATGTTTCTGCAGCAGAGCATGCACTGACTTTTCAAGATATCAGTAGTCAACCAACTGAATCCGAAAATGTTAACCATGCGGAGTGTGGGGAACTGACGTCTACTTGCTTGGAGAATTCAAGTTCTGATGAGACCTTGAGTGATGAAGCTGGTGAACATAATAATAATAATAATAATAATAATAATAATACTTCTCAAAGTGATAAGGACACAGGTAGTGCTGCAATGACATCCTGTGTGGTGATGGAAATCCCCAAGCATGTGAGTTCATCTGGGATCAGGAAAATTACTTTTAAATTCAGTAAGAAGAAGGAGGACTATGATTACCAACCGCCTCCAGCTGTGCACCATCCTGCTCTTTATAATGATGGGAATCACATTGGCTTCCATGGGGATGATGAAGAATATTTGGCAAGGGATGATTGTAGTGGTGGGTCATTAGAAAGCCCGTGTGGAATGGGATATGTTCATGATGGAGATTTGGATTTGTACACTCGCAATATGGAATTGAAAATGTCCAAGAAAGTAGTCCCCAACTGCTACCCTACAAATGTCAAAAAGCTTTTATCAACTGGCATTCTTGACGGAGCTGTAGTGAAGTATATTTACAATCCTGGAAAGGTAAAGCTCGCATTCATTGTCTTTTTTTTATATACTTTTGCTTGGTTTCTTCTTATGTTTTGAAGTTATTGTCAGGTTGAGCTACAGGGGATTATTGATGGTGGCGGATATTTGTGTGGCTGTTCAATGTGCAATTACTCTAGAGTAAGACATGTACTCTATTTCTAGTTATGTTTGGAGATTCTGTTCTGTATTTACAAGAGGGCTAATTTTATCATTTTTTCAGGTTCTTAGTGCCTATGAGTTCGAGCAGCATGCTGGAGCCAAGACTAGACATCCAAATAATCATATATTCTTAGAAAATGGAAGACCGATATATAGTATTATACAGGAAATAAAAACTGCTCCACTCAGTATACTAGATGAGGTTATAAAGAATGTGGCTGGTTCATCTGTCAATGAGGAGTCCTTCCAAGCTTGGAAAGGTGAGAATCATTTCTCTAGCAATTAAGTTTTGATTAGAAACTCTTGTGTCTATCTGAATCCTATAAAATACGAACCAGATATTTTTCTCTGTAAGCATTCTGTATCAATTTCTTTTATTGCCATATCCTTCCCTACCAAAGTCATCTTTAGTCTTTTTGATGTTGTCCACACATTTCATCCTCTCTGGTATCTATCCTTACCTTAAACTTACACAGCTTTTGGTTAGGGGTTATAAGGTTGCCTTAGTGGTGAAGGGAGGGGGCGGGGGGATTCCGAAGGGAGGAAAAATACTTGAAGCTTTTAAGCTTTGCTGACTAAATTATCCCCAACCTGAAAACTTAAGTGTAATTACTTTATTGATCTACAATAAGGCTATTTTTTCCTCTCCTCCCCTCTTTTAGAATCCCTGCATCTCCCTCCTCTCTATTTAAAATTTAAAATCACCCCCCCTTCCTTTGAACCAAACACTTTGTCAAGTTTCTAACATTTTTTTATTTGAAGATTAGAAAGTATCTGTCGGTTGGCAGCTTCTTTATTTTTATTTTGCTACACTGTGGTCTTCTATACTCTGAATAGCCCACATGTGGTATCAAGCATTGTGGGATTTAAATAAAATAAAACAAGAGAAAAGGAAATGGTTTGGAGGCTAAATAAAATTAAATAAATTTTAAGAGTGATATGAAAGAAAAAAACTAACAATATGAGTGGTGGAACTCTTACCCTAGTTTAAAAAAGAACAATGGAAGTTTAAGAAGTGGTTTTAGGTTAAAATTGTCTAATGAACTGTGTACACCAAATGTGGGGATTCACTTTATTAATAGTATAGATTGTAAAGCTTATCATGGAGTTTTGGAGTTATTTCTTTCCATCACAAGCATCTCTCTTTTATTCAGTTGATCCTTAACTTGTGTTGGAGATAATACCTGCACTACCCTTTCTTGAATGATTCTTCCTAGACAGTAGATATTCCCTCCATTTCATAATATGTGTAACTTTAGAGGTTTTGACTCATTTAGATTATTTGTCACTTTAGAAAACCAAGAAAACATCACTTTCTTTTTTCCAACTTTATCCCTGTCTTTTAGAATCAGCACTAAATGGAATAAGAAAGCATTAATGGCAAGAAAGGGTAACATAGTCAAATAAAATTTTATATTTCCTTGAAATTGAGAACAATTTAGTAACCTTTCCTTGTGCAAAACCTTAACTTCAACAAAATTTATTTTGAAATGGAGTCCAAAAAATGTGGGTGTAAAGAATTGTTTCTCCTGTATTTTGTTAGAGCTTATCATGATATAGTCTTATGATCTTATCCTATAGGAGAGTATTATTACCAAGCTCTCCAACTTTCCTAGAAGGTTGAGCTGTTAGTTGAAAGCTTATGAATGGTTTTATATCTAACAATTATCATTACAAAACATCCAGGAACTGGAAGGAATAAACTCAATAAAGATTTAAAAATAGAGTATCCCATGCATGTTGTTTTGTGTAACTTGCATGGGAATACACATTAAGCGTATAGATGCATATTTCACATGGCAAATAGTAAGAGATGTTTCTTTTGCTTTGCTTTTGGTCTTGATTTTTCTTATATATATTTTCTTTGCCATGGGTTCTGCAGAAAGTCTTCTACAAAGCAACGGCAAGGTTCAGGCTCATAAAAGTTATAGCACCAAACTTGTTGGCATGCCTCATACAAACATAAGGTAAACTGGAAATAAATCCAAAATGAAGACAATAAAGCAGTTGAGCATTGCCTATGTCTTGCTTATTCAGCTTGTTTAGTTCATTTGGATATTGACAACCTTTTCAATTAAGGAATTCTTTAGTGAACAGGACATATCTGATTTTCCCCCCCACCAGAAGTAGTTCTTGCTGTCAATATGTTTATTTTTAATAGTAAAAGAAACTTGCTCTAAATGTCAAGACAATGATGGTTAACCACATTATTGGTCCAAGTGTTCAATGGGCCTTCTTAAGCAAGAATAACATCTCATGTTTTGTTTATGTGATGATGCCTTTACCTTCACATCACTAAAGCATGTGAACCAGTGCATTTTTGCTTGTGTACTTTAGCCTTGTTAATGGTGGCCTCAAGAATAAAATGATTACTTTACTTAGTCCCGATGCTTTGTCAGCCAGTGCTTTCAGGATTTGGGAATTGGTGCTTGTTGAATCGAAACTAAATCAGATTTTGTAATTCTATGGTTTTGTTAAAGGAAAACAATTTTGTTTTCACCTGAGTTTTGCTATGGTGTTATCTATGAGTGCTGCCAATTTAATTTTTGTGCCTTTTAATTTTGGAATTTTGGAGTACTCTAAATTCATATGTCTGTCAAATGTTAATATTTTTAAAACTTTTGTCATTAAGTTAATGAAATTTGGCTCAATTTTAAAAGAAAAAAGGACAGACAAAACTTCTTACCTATTAAATTGCTGTTCCAGTCAATCTGTAGAAAGTACAAGCCACTTGTCAACTTTGCACGTACCGAGTCATTATGAGCAGCACATGTATATGAATCAGACAACTGACGAATGGCGTGTGGTGAAAAAGTTTGTCCTCTCTCTTGGTTCAATTACTTATACCCATACTTGATTGTTGAGAATGTGCTTGAGCAGTCTGCATATGCATAAGGTTATATGGTCAATTAAGTTATAGATTTTTCCTTAAGATTCAACTATTCACAGTACACCTTTTCTGCAGGCCAAGCTCCTACACTTCTAACACAGGTGTACTGCAGAAAAGAAGTGCTGATGGTTGCACTAAGAGAAGGTACTTTTGTTTTGTTTTTGGGGATGTCTGTTCCATGTTACTTGGTCCTCTAGCTTCTCCATGTAAATTGCAATATCTTAGCTACTGTATTTTGAATTTGATTTTTTGCTTTTATCAGGGACAATGATTTACACAGGTTGCTTTTTATGCCAAATGGGCTACCAGATGGTGCTGAGTTGGCTTACTATGTTAAAGGACAGGTGTCTTAATATTTTCTTTAAATATTTTTGTCATTCGGTGCTTATGGGAATTTGCACTTGATTTTTATTCTTTTCAATATATTGATGTGCGTTTCAGAAATTACTTGGAGGTTACAAACAGGGAAATGGTATAGTCTGTGGTTGTTGTGATATAGAGGTATGCACAATCATATAACTTTGTGCACAAAATATTTTTTGTTTAAACATAAATGCTAATATAAGCTTTTACTATTTGCATTCATGTGTAAACAGATAAGCCCTTCACAGTTTGAAGCCCATGCTGGAATGGCTGCTAGGCGTCAACCGTGAGTAGAACTTAAAAGAAGCTAAATGACTGGTCTATTTTTCTTCATCTTGAAATAATTTGTCCTTTTGCAGTTACCGACACATATATACTTCCAATGGATTAACACTTCATGACATAGCTCTATCGTTGGCCAATGGTCAAAACCTTACCACGGGAGACAGTGATGATATGTGTGCAGTATGTGGAGATGGAGGAGATTTGATTCTTTGCAATGGATGCCCCAGGGCATTTCATGCAGGTGGACAAATTGTCTTCAACACTTCTTAAGTTATTAATTATTTACAAATATTGTAATGTTTTCATGTGTGTTCTTGTCCATGATATTTTAAAAATATATCCACCGTTGTGTGTAATTTGGATGATGGGTAATGCTGTCTATCATCTCCACATTGCAAGAAAGTGTGTTTTATTGTATTTATTTGCTGCATACCACAAATAGCTTGCATAACATATTGTCTGTCTTGCTACCTCGTTTTGTTCAGTGCTATATCATGCTTAGGTTACTATAGTAGCAGATACTGTGAAATTACTATGGGAAAATAAACTGGTTTGGAGGTAAAGTGACAGGTTTTGTTAATATTTGACATTTTCTGGTTCAATTGCAGCATGCTTGGGTTTACAGTGTGTTCCAGACAGTGGTTGGCAATGTCTAAATTGTAGAGATAATGCCGGTAATGGAAGAGAATCTTCTATTGTGAGGCCAATCATGATACGGTTGACACGGGTTGATAAAACACCAGAATTTGAAATGGGTGGATGTGTTGTTTGCAGGTAGGTTATATGGTTTGTTTACCTTAAAAAATAATTTATCAAAACAATCAATTTTTGACAACTTCATGAGGAAGATGTTTCCTACGTAAGTGTGCAATTTTACTTTCAAGATTTTGGATTTTGGCTCATGGTATTGACTATCGAGTGGTTCAGTAGCATAGGGTATTAGGAAGTCAAAGCAATGCACGTATATGACATATAATGCGGTTGTAGGATTAATGATGATTTGTGATAATTAGCCATTGAAATTTGAAATTTTGTTATTAATGTTTTTGTTTAATGACAATGTATGCAGAATTTAAGCTATTTGTATTGGGTTTTTCTGCTAGAGAAAGCTCGGTTTGGTTTTTAGTATTATACTATTCTGCTAATTGTTTTGATTGGTCCACAGGGAACATGATTTCAGTGTTGCTAAATTTGATGAACGAACAGTAATAATTTGTGACCAGGTATGATTTTTACATGATGACATTTGTATTGAACTTTTTTTTTTTAAAGTTAAGTATATTTTGCTGCTTGTTATCCAGTGTGAGAAGGAGTATCATGTTGGCTGCTTGCGAGACATTGGGCTATGTGAGTTGGAAGTAAGCACGGGGCCTTTAGCAAATATTTTTATGATACTTGCAATTGTTTTTAATTTTTCATTATCATATTTTATGACAGGAGCTTCCCAAGGATAAGTGGTTTTGTTGTGATGACTGCAATCGGATATATGTGGCACTACAGAATTCAGTTGCTGCTGGAGCAGAAATTATACCAGCTTCCGTGTCTGAACTAATAATCAGGAAGCATGAGGACAAGGGATTATGTACCTATGGGGCCATGAATGATATCCAGTGGAGAATTTTAAGTGGAAAAAGTCGTTATCCGGAACATTTACCATTGCTTTCACGAGCTGCTGCAATTTTCCGAGTGAGTATTTATGGCTTCCAGGCATGTTAATAATTATACTTGAATTTTTTTATGTGGTTGATATTTCATATTTGTTCATGTTTCATTGGTTCTATCATCTGCTCCTAGCTTACCTTTATGAAACAGTTCAAATTTGTTGAAGTATATAAATAATAGGTCTATTGCAAATGCTGTAATATTAATTATTACTGTACTGTAACTTGCTGTCTTGATGAGAAAATTTTCTTTGTCGTATGGAATGCTGTTTACATTGTGTTTTGCTCAGATACTTGTCTTAGCCATGGCATAAAAAGTAACCCTGTCTCTTGAAATCCAATCCCTTAATTTTTTACATGATAAGAAAGAAAGAATTCATAGATTCTGTAGATGTTTGGAATCAAATACTTTATGAATTGGTTTGTTTTACAAGTGCAACATTTTGTTTGGCATGTTATAAAATAGGGATTCTGTATATGTTGTGTTAGGATGTTATCCACTCCTCATGCTTTGGGAATTGTTTTGGCAGGAATGTTTTGATCCCATTGTTGCCATATCTGGTCGTGATCTGATTCCTGTTATGGTCTATGGGTAAGTATGAATTATTTTACTATAACAGCCTTCTATATTCTTGTGCTTCCTTCCTAGTGATGATTTACTGCACTGTGGATTATTAACAGTGGAATTTATTATGGACTACCGCCAGGATAAGTTGAATCTGATTTGAATTATGATGTTTTAGGGTGAATTAAATTTGTGCCTACTTTTCTATCATAAACGGTGTTTGTTTTGAAGTTCTCTTTAGCATTTGAATTTATATTGTTTAAGAGTCTTGGTATGAATTTTTACTGGACATGAGTCACACAGTGATGCATGTGTTGCATGGCCAGGATTCTAATAATCTTTTAGTTCATTTTTTTCTGTTAATATATAGTATTTTGAATTTTGTGCAGGAGAAATATTTCTGGCCAAGAGTTTGGGGGAATGTATTGCATTGTTTTAATTGTGAAGTATGCTGCTATCTCCAATTTCCTAATTTTCCTGATAGTGCTTCTATTTGGTTGTATTGACATTGTATGTATCATACTTGCACAGTTCTGTTGTAGTATCTGCTGGGCTTCTTAGGATTTTTGGCCGTAATGTTGCTGAGCTTCCACTAGTCGCCACAAGCAGAGCACATCAAGGAAAAGTAAGCAACTTATTCGTGCATGACACCCAAAATTGAAAAGATTGATTGACGCATGTATTTCGGTAACACTTATTGAGGATAAGTTTCATTAACACGTGATTTTCCATTTAGGGTTATTTTCAAGTGTTGTTCTCTTGCATAGAGAGGTTGCTGTCTTCTCTAAACGTAGAAAAGTTGGTGCTTCCTGCAGCAGGGGATGCTGAGTCAATTTGGACTAAGAAATTGGGCTTCCGAAAGATGAGCGAAGATCAGGTAAGTCCATCCTTCTACATTTACTGGTTTACTAGGGAAAGTAGATTTACCTATGTGCTCAGAAGTGAGAACCCAATAAACTCATGATTAAATTGAATAGGTTAAAATCAAAATGTATGAATTATTCTTGTATATTTTAGACTATAAATCACATAGATAATAAATAATTTTGCTGGTCTTGAGATATCAGCGACCATAGGTTTGATTCCATGTTGCAAGACTGCAATGTGTTGGCTGTTAATTATGTGCAGTGGCACAAGTTCTGTGAAGGAAGACCAGCTTGTACAAGACTCTAATATAATCTGTTTTTTTTTTTTTTTGTCTCAGAGCATGCCGATGAAATAAAAATTGTTTTTGTTTTTTTTTAGAAAGTGTAACATTTAATGTTATCAATGGACTCATAATTTTCAATGAAAACTTTTTATTATTGATTTCTTAACGAGTAATTCAGTAATAGCACATGTATTTTATTTACTGATACAATATAATAATAAGAGCATAGTTTTGGTCATGGTGACTTGAGTTCAGAATTTGAAGAAATTGTTGCAGACATCAACAAGCATTGACGATTAAGCATTTTTTTAAAAAATTTTGGGCAGTTATCCAAACATCTCAGACAGGTGCAGCTAACACTCTTCAATAAAACTTCAATGCTGGAGAAGACAGTGCAGCTGGCTATAGAATGAATTTTATCTGGTGCTGTAACTAATTTTTGGTTATTTATTCATTTTTTTAGCATTTTCCTCACTGTAACATTGCTGCTATGTTCTTGCTGCCGTATTGTTCTTTTCTTAATTTTTGTTTCCCACATAGTATGGGTGGTTGTGGCGGGATCTTGGTTTCAGCCCATGTCTCTTTTTGTACAATGTAGGATAAAAAGGCGTGAAAAATAGGGAACATGGCCTAGAAGGATAGAAGTAGAGTTTGAAAGAGCCAGCATGCTGACCATTTTTTTTAATTAGCATGCATGTTCGATATAAAATCCTACTGTATTGATTTTTTTTTTTCTCCTAAAAAATTGTGCATCTTTGCAGTAAATTCATGAAACTTGGCTCTCTTTGGAACTTACACACCACGATGAATAGTAGTAGCATAATATTGAGTAATGTATGTATCGATAAACACTTTTTTTTGCCTCGTCGCGTTGCTTGACTTGGAGGTGATTAATGCTATACTGTTCGATATATTCTCGTCTCGTGGTGTTATAATTTTTAATAATATTACTAATTAGAAAGTGGGCTAGTAATACACTCTAATACATTTTTTTCTAACATTTTTATTATAAATTACAAATTTGAATTACTCACTTTGGAATTTACAAAAGGTTATAATTTCCAATAAATTTGTCAATAATGCTAAAAGAGTGCTGTTTGTATTTTTCATCTAATTAATATCTACTCTTATACTACATTGACTTATTTATATAAAAAATTTAACCAATTTAAAGAAATTGAGAAAAGTAGTTAATATGATTGGTGATATTAAAATTGTTAAAAATGGTATTACTTTTCAAAATTAGTCCTATAATTATTGAGAATAGTTAACACTTTTTCCTACACAATTATTTTGAATTAAATAATTAATGTGTTGATAGAATAATAAGTCTAGTATCCATAAGAGAGAGAAAGAAATACGAGTAATTTATAACATTAATAATTTTTTATTGTAAAATGGTTAATGATATTTAACAAAAAATCTAATATAAAACATAATTTAAAAAGAGTCTTATACTACTAAAAAAAGTCTTGTAAATTATAATGAAGGACATATAAATTTCTCGAAAAAACTATAAATTAGAGTTTTTTGAGAGTAAAAATCTGACTTTTCATTTTTTCAACTAGAAATTCTCAACACTGTTTTTACCTGGAGTTTAATACAATTTATTTGTAATTAAATAAAAATATATGTTGATCAACATATTAATTTACTTTTTTAAATGAAAGAATTCCAACCATTACTACAAGCTAGATATTATCAATTCATTTTGATAGGAAAAATGATAAGAAAAAAATAAATGATAAATAATAAGTGTCCCTATACCAACTTCTTAATTATTTAAAGAACGCTCTTTATAATATAAAATCATGTGCAATTTTTTTAAAAAAAAAAACTTAAAAGAGTATTTTCTAACTCATCTTTTCTGGTTTTAACTTTTCATTTCACGAGGTGATTAATTTAAAGTTTGATCATAAGATAAATATTTTTAATCAAGAATTAAACTTAATTTTCTGATTCATTTGAATGTTAGCTAATAAAATTTAATCAAAAATTATTTTAATCAAATTAGAAGTGTATGCCTATACTTATCGTAAGTAACTTATCCGGCTTGTCCTTGGTGTTTGTTTAACGTTGTCAGAACTCTACTTTTCCTGGGTGGAAGAATCTGCGCAGCCACCAAAACGTTACTACATTTGAGAGAAATAAAGCCGAAACTCCAGCAGCATTAGCTCCACACAGAGTTCACTTGACCTTCCCCACTTCTGATCAAAATCAAACCGCGAAAACCCTAAAACACTACATTTGAGAAAAGAAAAAAAAATGCATTCGTGCATTCCTCAGCACCTTCACTTGGCTTCTTCCCTAAACCCCAAGGTCACTCACTCTCTTTCTCTCTGGTTCTTCTGATCATCAATGTATACTCGGTTTCTGTTCTTCAACGTATGTTCGGTTACCAAAAATCGCTTAGATAACACATTTTTTCAATTAACCTCTTCTGCAGGCGTGTAATTCTCCCCTACGCAATTTGAGGATCCGTGCTGTTTCAACCACACATAATCACATACCAGCTGCTCCAGTTTTTCTGCCCGAAGGACCATGGAACCAGGTTCTTCTCTTCTTCACTTATACTGTTGCCACCACATTGTTACGATATCACTGTTACTTTCAAGTGGAAAATATTTGACTCTGTTTTGTTTGTAAACATCTGAGAGTGTTTTATTTTGAGCGTTCAGATTCCTGGTGGAGTTACTGCTGCGGAGGGATTCAAAGCTGCGGGAATGTACGGAGGTTTACGTGCCAAAGGAGAAAAGCCTGATCTCGCGCTTGTCACGTGCGATGTTGATGCAGTATCTGCAGGTTCATTACGTTTTGCTGATTATTACAGGTGCTTATTTTTTGCGTTTGGCGTGCGCTTCGCGTGAATGAGTTGAATTTCTTTCAGGATCGTTTACTACAAACGTGGTTGCGGCTGCACCGGTGTTGTACTGCAAGAGGACGTTGGATATTTCCAACACTGTAAGAGACTTTTATGTTTCTTTCCTAGTTTGTGCTGCGTAGTTTTCTCTATAAGCAGCTTCATTGTCCATGGTTCTGTATGGATAAACTTCTTTATAAGCACTTAAAAGAGTAGAAAATTAGTTAAAAAATTGAGTTAAAATCAACTTATACATCCCTGATTTTACTGAAGTTAGATGAGAGTGCTTGTATAAATATTAAGTGTATAGCAATTTCTTTGATTCTCTCTTTCTGTTTGTTTGATTGGGTTTGTGTCAGAGAATAGGTGTTTGCTCATCCTACAGCTAAGATTCGTATAACATAACATGTTTGCATTGTAACACTTTTGAAAGTCAATATTTCTTGCTTGACTGCTCTCGCTAATTAATCAGTTTTGCAACTTTTCAGGCACGTGCTGTGTTAACTAATGCAGGTCAAGCAAATGCAGCCACGGTAGGCCACCAAAACCTTTTGTTTTGTGTGCCTTTGGGTAGTATTCAATGAATAGTCTACTGAAGTGTAGTTCACTCTAGTTACTTCAGGGAATTGATGAATGTTTTTCCATGAACTTAGTTCATTAAACTTTTTTTTTTATCAATTTTTTGAGTGAAATTTTAAAAAAAGTTAGCGGTTGAGGTTGAGGCCTTTCATATCTCCAGGGCAAAGAAGGTTATCAAGACGTGGTAGAATGTGTGGAAAGCCTTGCTAAGGTATGCATCCTTTCATTGTGTCAAACTGATTTGCTTATAGTGCTCCCTTTAGAAAGAGTTGGTACTTAGTATTTGCTGCAAATGTTCATAATTGCAGCTATTGAAAGTGAAGCCAGATGAAGTATTAATTGAGTCCACTGGTGTAATTGGTCAAAGAATAAAAAAGGTAAATGCAGAGACTGCATATTGGGTTTTATATCCTGTCTGCTTATGTCCTTTGTGATATTGCTTTCTGTCATTTGGACAAAGCATTCACAAAATTCTGGACAGAACAATTGAAAAGCATTCCAACAAACTTAAATTCTGTTGCTTCAATTTATATACACTCATTTTATTTGCAGGGGGCGCTTTTAAACTCACTTCCCACTCTAGTAAATTCACTGTCATCTTCAGTTGAGGGGTAATTCCTGTTTTCTGTGATTTAATTTTACTTTCAATTTGTATAATTGGCATGCAATCATGTTAAGGAACTAACATTTTTTTGTGTGTGATTATTATACAACCTTTGTATTTGTGCAGTTTTCTTTTTGCCTTCCTTTCCCCATTTTAGTTTCTTAATCTTTGAAAAGTATATATCTCTGAACAACACTTGCTGTCTCTACTTTTCAATCCTTTGTTCATCAAATCTTATTAGCTTGCATACAGGGCAGATTCTGCAGCTGTGGCAATCACCACGACAGATCTTGTTAGCAAGAGTGTGGCAATTGAGTCTCTGGTATTACTTGTTACTATTTGTTGCTCACTTGTTTTAAGTTGATACAGCTAGTTTGTATGTAACTGTTTTATAAGCACACCTTTGACATTTGTATGGATGGATGCATTTAGTTCTACGGATAAATCATAAAATTGCCGTGTTCATTTCACTTGAATGAGTTGTTGATATGTATAGGGTCAGCACTCAGCAGCCAAAAGTTATAGGACTAATTTAAAAAACAAACCTACAACTTGACTGATATGATAGCTTTCCATAATTCTGTTAAGCTTTCCATGTTGGGTGTTGGTTAGGTTGGAGGAACTAGGGTCAAAGTTGGGGGAATGGCTAAAGGTTCTGGAATGATCCACCCAAATATGGCTACCATGCTTGGGGTATGTCTTACTTGATGCTTCTTTCTTATTTGGAATATGTAGATTTAACAGTCCATTCCTTGAACTGTATCTACTCTAGGTAATAACAACTGATGCCTGGGTAACCAGTGATGTTTGGAGAAAGATGGTGCAGGTTGCTGTAAATCGAAGTTTCAACCAGATAACTGTATGTGTTTTTCACTCCTTTTCTGGATATTATGAATTCAGTTAGTGATATATTGGCGCTACATTATCATTTATAAAATAATTTTCAGTATTTTCCCTATTTTAAAATGCAAAAACATGTTGCTACAATTTGACAATTACAATTATAGCATTGTATGTCAAAAGATTATTAGCCAAATTTAATGTGGTTCTCTTGTGCAAGGTGGTGCCATCCAAAGATTTTGCCCCCAATTTTTGGATTGTAATTGATTCCTATGTTTTGCATATTTTGCTACAGGTAGATGGAGATACTAGTACTAATGATACTGTTATTGCTTTGGCTAGTGGGTTGTCTGGGCTAGGCTGCATATCTTCTCTAGACAGTGATGAGGCTATTCAACTTCAGGCATGCCTAGATGCGGTTAAGTTGACCTTGTACAATGCTACAATTTCATCACTATTTTGTCATCTCATTTTCATTCTTTTCCTTTGAACAAATTAAATATAGTGATGTACTTAAACTCTTGCTCCCTTGCTGGAAGCTTCACCTTTCTAGTAAAGCTGGCAAATGAATTACTATGACTGTTTTGCTGGAAGTAGTATCATAGTCCATTTGGAATCAGATATTCAGTAATATGCAGGGTGTGATGTATGCATAATCCCCATTTCTTTTTCTTGTAAATAATGATGTACCTCTCCTGCTCCAATTCATTTCAAGAAAAAAGGCCTGCAAAAATGCCTGAAACTTCCTTTAGATCTTCTTCCATGGTTACCTCGAGACATGTAATTTATTCTTCAAAAGTGCCTGGTCAGAAAATGTGAAGTTTTGAGTTGATTGTTCTTTCCAGGTAATGCAAGGTCTTGCCAAATCAATAGCTTGGGATGGAGAAGGTGCAACATGCCTCGTTGAGGTATTTTTTTGTGTCAAGGATAAGGATATTTGCATCATGACTGTTGATTTATGTGATTGTGTTCTTTTATAATCCAATATTAATCCTCCACAGTTCTTGTGCATGAATCGTGATTAAAACTATCTTTACTCTTTTAAGAGAACAAGTGATAGTTTTCATCCTGCCTTGTTTTCAAAGTACCTCATCAATTCAAATATTTGTTAATTAATGAATAAAAATGCAGGGTTTGAGTGTATAATAAAATCAAAATAAATTTAAATAATATATCCCTCATTATTTCTCCACTTTTTTATAATTTTCCTCCATCCTTATTACCACTGCCTTTTCTGTTTTAACTGATTTTGTCTCATTTTCTCTCTGCCTTTTCTTATTGATAAAGAAAATTCATAGCGAATAAAGGCCAGTGGAACTTATAAATCAGAAAAGATACACTAGTTCGGTAGATCTAGATAGAGAAAAGGAAACAAATACAATGTACAGTCTGAACTAACCAACAATATGTACCTCTGCTACCCAATGACTAAGCATTTTTGAGACTGGAAAGTGTTGCAACTTGAAGAGTTAATGATCACTTCTTCCTATGTGGATCTACGAGACTATTTAGATAGCCAATAACAACGGGAATGACAAAAGACACCCTAAAATGTGAACCCTCCCCCCCCCCCCCCCCCCCCCACCACAAAAAAAAATAAGACACAACAGAGACATAAGATCTGTCACTGAGAGAAGCTAATCTGAACAACTCAACTACCAAGCTCAAGATTTGACAGATTTGAGCAATTTATTAGGAAAAAAAATGCAAAACAAAAAAGAAGAGAAGGAGACGACAGTAGCCCCGCTCCTGAATTCTTGCGGAGGGAAGCTAACAAGAGAAAGAGAGGCCCCTTTCTTTTTATGCTTACATGTGCATATGCTTTCTTTAGTAAGATAAATAAGCCATTGCTGATGTCTTACATGGCCACTTAATTATTCAATCGAACTCTAATTGTCAATTTCTTTGTAGCTGAGTCTGGATTTTGAAGTTTTGTTGATGTTGCTTAGCAAAAATGTGGACTTAGTCTTGCTTGATATTGTTATTTATGATCAAATTCCATGTTCACTTTGCAGGTCAGTGTGACTGGTGCAAATAGTGAGGCTGAAGCTGCAAAAGTTGCACGTTCTGTTGCATCATCTTCACTTGTAAAGGCATGATAATTGAACTAAAGAAATCTTTTACATTTTTCAATCTGGCTAAAGTCTAACTTTCCAACCTAATGTTTCATCAGGCTGCTGTATATGGTAGAGACCCCAACTGGGGACGCATTGCTGCTGCAGCTGGTTACTCAGGGGTTTCATTCCATCAAGATTTACTTAGGGTAGAGCTGGGAGATATTTTACTAATGGATGGTGGGGAACCACAATTATTTGACCGGTAGGATTTCTGTTTTTGGTTATTTTACTTGCATTTGGCAAATTAGTAAAAAAATAAAAATTCCTTTTATGACACTTAATTTACATTTAATTATTCCTAGTAAATCCTTAACAAGCCTTGACACCAACAAATTTCCTTTTTCTCCAATACCAGTTAGTAAATGTACAAAATCTGATGCTGTGGAAACTGTTTACTTAAAACATCAATCATTCAGCCAAATTATTAATATGTCCACAAAATAAAAAAAAAAAAGCTCAAGAATGAAAGCAAAGTAGAATAACATTGTTCTTCTGATTAGGTTCGCATGTTTTTCCATGCAACTCTAGTCTTAGAACTTTGTAGCAAGAAATTGCATTTAAGAATTGAGTTTTACTTTTCTAATAATGTCACTGTCAGCTATTATTTTGTCTACCAAAAAGAAAACAGTCTGTTTCCTTTTCTTGTCAAAATAATGATAATTGTAATTTAATATTCAATTTTAATTGCTAAGATGATGCTTATAGCTAACAAATGTCAGATCATGTAATTTATTAATCCATCATCCATCTAATTATCTTGTACATTTTAATGAGATTCTTTTTATGTACGAGGTCTTCTTTTGCCATTCACTTTAGAATCTACCCATGCCTGCATCTTTGTTGTGCTTTATTATACAAAATCTTAAACCTTGTCATCATGGCAGGGACGTGGCTAGTAGTTATCTCAGAAGGGCTGGGGAGACTCATGACACTGTTAGAATTCAGATATCAGTTGGTAAGTTGTAGCCTGAACAGAACACTTTTTTTTCTTTTTAAGCTGTCTGGAATAAATATCCATGCTATTATCATATTTTAATTGATATTCATTTCCTACTAACAGGCAATGGACCAGGATGTGGACAAGCATGGGGCTGTGATTTAAGCTACGATTATGTTAAAATAAATGCCGAGTACACAACATAACCAAATGGAAATCTTTACACGTACATTGGCATATTGACGGGGATTGGATTATGATCTAATTACTATTAGATATTATTTAGGATTTCAATTTAGATTTCATATTTAGGGATATTATTTTGAATTTATGGTAATTAGTTTGCATTATCTTTTAGATTTGATTTGATTTCAATTTTATCTTTATATCTGTTAATCTGATGTTTAGGAATTTTATCTTTATTTTCTTGGTTCATAAATAAACCTTATTTTGACTATTGAATAAGAGAATATAGGTGAAGGTCGCAGTGCTCTGCAGTCTGCACTCGCCCCGTTTCTCATCATATAGCGTTTGATTGTGCACCAGTTGTATAGCAATCTTTTATTTTGGATCTTCCATTCTGTACCCAGCATCTTCAATTTGTCAAGTGTGAATAACAGACTTGATTAGATTGTGTAAGTGTTCAGAATGGTAAGTATACCGTTAACAGTCAAGTAAATAATTAAAGATCCTAATAGCACTGCAACCTAGAAGCCTTTAAGATTATTTGACAAAAAAGGGGTATGTATCCGTACATTATTAGGCTGATTTTAGTGGCACATTGGATGTTCTAACAGCCTTGATCAATCTATTGATATTACAACATAACAGAAAATTATCTATTTATGCAGTCTCTGTATACACAACCAAGCATGTTACAGCGCTTCTCCAATAGACGACCAGTGAACCTTTGTGAGTGATGTTTCTAAGTAGTAGCTAGTTCCACAGTAGGAATCATGGTTAGCAGCATTATCAGAGGAAGCTTCAAACACTTCATCATGAGAATAAAACCACCTATTTCGATACTGTTTATCTTTGCTGCTGCCTCTTTTAGAGTAACTGACCTTCTGGCCCTTCTTTCCATTTTTCTTTTCACTCTTCTTGATCCTGGGTTTTTGCTGTTTCTTGTTTTTAACAGTATGTGATAACAATGTAGGTACCGGATCATATACATCAGGGGCCCACTTCACTGTCAATTTCATTTGTGATCCCCGCTCTTTCTCGCGGCTACCTTTCATGGCAGATACAAGCTTTGGAGGTGCCTGTGGTGTAAAGCGCAGGGAAAATTAAAATCATAAGCAAGAGATAGCAAATGCTACTAAAAATAGCTGCCAATAATATATGCCCTTAAAGACCAAGTTGCATTTCAGCGTGTGATTCTATCACATCAGTTAATACATATCTGGTAAAACATATTATGATCCAAATTTCCACTCCCCTTAAACCTCGCTTCTGTTGTCCCAATAATGGGAAATGCTCTGGGACACTGTTGCAACACAAAACCCTGTAAACTACACCTGCCAACGTTTGCTTCTTTTTTTTTCCAACAGAGAAAACCAAATCATACGCGAGGAGAACAGTACCCTGCTTCTATTTTGGATAGGAACATTAAATTTGAGATGAACTACAGTCTACAGCATGCAACATACAAAGCAATCGTAACATTCTAGCCAATTATTGCAATGAAAAGTACATGCCACACTCCACAAGGTTGGATTTTACAGACCCTGTATACACAATTTTTAGGTGCCAAATAACAAGAATTGTTTGTGTAGATGCACAGAGCATATTATACCAACTGATGCACTAGTCTGGAACACCCAAGCAACAATTCAGTTTAAACATCAATACCTCCAAATGAAGTCAATTCCGCTATTAATTTTATGCGTTTCCTCATACAAAAAAAAAAAAACGCATTGCTGACAATCTTTGCATAGGATATCGAAACTAAACCACCTTTTTTTATCATTGAACAAAATAAATAAGATGCAAAAATTCAAAATTAAGAACTTACTGGCAAAGATACTGAGCACGAGTAGTTTTGGCGTGGAGACTGCTTAGAGGGTGACGATGCATCAGCCTCCTCGTCAGAAGAGCTTGAAGGCAGCATCATATCAGGATAAGGAAAAGTCGAACACTCTTTCAAGCACTTTATCTCTAGTTTGGTTTCTTGCAGTTCAAAACCTTCGCGTAAGTTCCGCTCTCCCACATCACAATTACCAATATGATCCCCGTCAGATGCATGTTCCGAATTCTGAGCATCATGTATATGTAATGACTCACTAAAAGTAACTTCCAGCTTACTTATGATGTTGTCATGCACAGCATTAACGGGAGAGCGCGTGTCCATCAATTGTATAAAGGCACTACAAGCAACAACCAGAAAACAAAATATTTGATGAATAATAAAAAAAATATATTATGCTCATGATTAGGAAGCAATCAATATTATATGAAAAAAAAAAGATCATTCATGCGCAAGCATTGACAAGTAAACTATTCCACGCATATTTCAACATTAGATAAGATAAATTATGATCATGATTAGGAAGAAATCAAAATGCTACAAAATGGGATTAATCAAAATCATGGTAATGAAGTAGTTGTAGCACTTGTAGTGAAATTAAAATTAAATAGAAGCATCTCGAAGGCTATATTGATAATGGGTGACGAATTGCATTTTGAGACTTCCACATAAAATTACTATGAGTCCCACAGGATACATGTAATATTTTTCAGCTTAGGTTGGTATCATGACTAAGTGCTATGTATTGGCAATCTTCAAGATTACCATGAAATTAGAACTAAATTACGAGGTAAACGCTAAGAAGATTCCATGTTTCCGAAAAAAGAAACACATTTTTTATCCAATTCAAACGGCCAAAAACTTCTCTGCTAAAATCATCACCCGCCTATTTGATATTTAAACTACTAATTTAATGATCTTAATTTTAAACTAAAAATTATTTCTCATACATAATTTTAACATTACATTACATACTTCTTTGTTAACCATTAAATTACATCCTTAATTAACTAAATGCATAAATGATTTTATAATATACTATTCTATAGGAATTTTAAAATATTAAGCATAGAAGAGTTACTCAGGAATATTCCGGATACATAAAGCAGCAAATAAAACAGCAATAAGCATAAGTATTATTCCATTAACTACAAACATATCTTCACACATGCAAAGTTATTTTCATGAAATTCAAAGCCTACATACCTTAAACGACGGCGTTTCCAGCTGCAAAATTTGCACGTTCCTTGAAGTCAACGCAAACACCAAGTGAAACAAAAACACCTCGATCCTCAAATTCGTCAGCCAAAAATAGATGAAACCGAAACAGGTATTTGTTTTCAAAACAACATAACCACGAACGCCGGGAAAAAAAAAACAGAAGAAAGAAAAGCTCGTAATGTTAACTAAGACTACAACGCCGATCACTTTTTTCAAGATGTTTGAGACGATGAGAGGAGGATCCACCGTGGAATAGGGCCAAGGAAGGGACCAAATGGCGTAGAAGGAGTCCAAAGGGAAGCGAAGGCATCGTCGAAACCCTATTTCTCACACCGATTTCAACCGCAACAGCATTCGGTCAAGTCAAAAATCTTTGCACGTTCGAAAGAAGAGATTCGAGGGTTCTGGAAAGATTAGTTAGAATGAAATGAAAACGGTGTATGATTTTGAGATATGAGAATTAATTCATAGCAGAGACTCGTCGTAGATCTGGGTAATCTAGGGAAGAAGGAAATGGAGGAAAAACGCGTCAACGGAATTGAATTTGGAATCATAATGGTAAATTCTATTTATAGTTGGTGCTTGGAGGGAATGAGAAAGGTCAGAACAAATCTGGACGTACACGTGTCGGTGTGTTTGTGGATATGCTTAACGTCTCGATCCACTTACGGTGTCAAAGCCCACTATTTCATTAGATGTTATAGATTTTGGGCCCATATATAGAAAAAACCGTGTTTTCCTTATTCCGTTGCTTTTCTACAAAAATGAAGAATCAAACGAAGCATAATTCTTTCACAACCTAGTAAACGCAGGATCTATTACTGTAAAGTCTCTTAATTTTGTAGCAAAGCATTTGTTTATGTAGGCTTTTTAGAGTATCAGAAAATACATCCCATTCTCTCAGGAGTGTGATGGGAGTATATAATCAACGCAGGAGATCGAAAATTTGAAATGTATATAAATGGAGATTATTGTTTTCAAATTTTTCAAGGGAGTATTGATGTTTCGATTTTAGTTAATATCAAATTAATTTGGTTTCCAACAAGCTACGAACATTCAATCAATCATCGGTTCTTCTCCCATATGGCATTCAATTCCAAAATTTGAATCCAAAAACAAATGATAGTGTGAACGTTTCTCATCAAATTACGGCAAACAAAGCGAAATTTCTGCAAGCGGTAAGAAATTGACACAAAACACCCTCTCCCTAAACTCGATCTATTAACGTTTGATTATTTTCTGTTTTTATTTTTATAAAATAGTGATGAAAATGTGTTTGGTTGGATTTCTGTTTTTATTTTTAATAAAATTATTTTTCAAAACAAATCAAAAACTAAAAATAATAAAATCTAATTTTCAGTATTTTCAGTTGAAACTAGAAATTTCATTGATTTTAAACAAATCTAAAAATACATTTTTTTTAAAAACGTATTTTTAATATTTTTATTTCTTGAAAGCAAAAATAAACAATCAAATTAAACATATTTTCAAAATTCTAATCTTTTAAAAATAAAAATAATTTTCAAAAAATAAAAATGAAAATCAAACACACCCTACATCATCTGAATAGTTAATCCAACAATTCTAACCCTAACCACCACCAAAGCATAAACAAAAAGACAAAATAAAAACAAACAAACAAATCATCCATAATCACGCAATTATAATTATTTGAAACGAAACCTTCAATTAACAACTCTTGAGACCATTACATCTCCACACTAATTTTAAAAACCTAGATCTGCGACGACACAATAGCCTAAAAGCATCTTTAACAGACCTTTTAAGTAAATTTGAGAGTACCACATTACTTTTAAGATTTTTTTTATTACAAAAATAATTTTTATTTTGAGATTTTAATCATTTTTATTTTTATTTTGATTCCTTCACCGCCTCCATCTTCAATCCTCCCTCCCCACACCCTTCCTTCTTCCGCCACCCACCTCCCCTCTCCGCGGGTTTCTTCTCGGCCTCTGCGGGAGCCATTAGGAAAATAAAATGAGACACTTGGAAGAAAATAAGTTTAACTTATTCCAGTTCTTTTAGAACATAGAAATGGTATTCAGATTTTAACTTCAGTAATCATTGTTGCCATTTCACCATTTGAAAATGAAGTTTCTTGATTGGTACTTGAAGATTGGGGTTGTGTCGGCTCTGGTTGGGGCTTCTATGGAGATGTTCATGATCAAAACTGGATTCTGTGTGAGAACTTTCCTTTCTTATTCTCTAATCACCCTTTCCCTGCCTTACCATTTTCTTGATTTTCCGTTTGATGCTCTTATTTTCGCTTCAAGTTTAATGTGATATGATCTTTTGAGTTGTCTAATATCAGGTTATTGACTTTGTTTACTAGATTAGTGTCTTGAGTATTATATTGCCTCCAATTATACTAGTTAGTGAATTCACAATTCAATAATGTTGTGAATCTAATTTTTGGGAAGCATCCATGGTCTTCTAATGAGCTCAATATTTGGGAATATTTTGTACTCTATCATACATGTCTTTGTATATTATTGCCCAATCAACATACTATTTTGCACATGAAGAGAAATTAATAATTGTTTTCTTAGGTATTGTGATAGCTCCCACGATTTTTTTTCATCAAAGGATTTAGACTTCATAAAAATTTGAATTTGTTTCAATTTTTCCTTGCCTTATATTTATACAGATGACAAAGTAACTGTCTTGGAGTCAGAAAAGCGTGCCTGGGAGAACTCCCCGGATGCTCAGGCAATTAGAGAAGCTCTCAACCCCTGGAGACAGATTGACACAGAAAAAACAAAGAAGTCCTGACTCAAGTATGAATCCTTTTCTTAAAATTCACGAGTGATTTTTTAAGAACTTAAGGTGTTATATGAGAATATGCTGGAATAAACTGGTAACATTTGGACTATAGCTATTCTGTTATGAAAGTGGATCTGGTATTACCATCCAACAACCTTGATTGCTACATCTTGTTGGTTAGACTCCAAATCATGGGCAACTCTGGGATGACTCACACAACCTTCAATTTTGCTATCTGGTTTTGTGTGTTGAATTTATTTTGCTATCCTCAGTGTTTTCTTGGTAATATAGTACCACATACAACACTGAGACGAGCACAAGTGTGTAATAAGTAATAACATTATTCTCAACTAAGAAATACAAATGTTTCTTAATTTGTTTCCCTGGCTGACATTTACCTCTTATATGCAAGTCTTCTAGCGTAGTCTCATTCTTCTACTATTTCAATTGACATTTACTTTAGTCAATCTTGACTTCATCTCCTACAAGCAAAGGAGAAAAGCATTTTAGGGCTGCTTCTATACCCATATCATAGAGCTTCCACATTGCGATTCACTTATTTCTTGTCATCTTCATGACTGTCACCTTTGTCTACTCTTACTAAAGCACATTTTAGCTTTATTTTCATTAAGATGGGAATAGCTAGTAGCAACTATGGTTGGGTAGAGACTAGAGATGATAAAGAGGCAGTTCGAATAAACTTCTCAACGAAGACTTGTAGGAAAATAAAATAAATTGAATCAAGCTCCAATCACAAGTTAAATTAACTTATGTACTTCAACATTTTTATAACTTCTCTTATCTTTATAAGTTGAGATGTTTAACTTAGGGAAGTTTATTTTATTTCTTCTTCTATAAGTGTATTTTGAGAAAATTGGCTTAGAGTGTGCTTCAGAATCTGCACAAGTGCAAAACAAAAATGTTACATTACAAGTATCAGTGTTTATTCTATTTGGTGGTTCCTAGTAATATAAGTGGGTGTTTCTGTTCCCTGATTCAAGTTTGAATTACAATTGTTCCCCCGTATAAAAATGGTCATTGTTTCTTTTCGTTGATCTTTCTCAACGTTGAATGCTGCGGTAGTGCGGTTTACTTTGTTGAAAAAATTGCAGAAGCTCCAGCCATCATCAGTGATGTGTGGCACGACCTCTTCAAATGTGAGGTCTCTTTAATAAGCACTTCCCGAGTTGCATGCCTATTGCCTAGCCACCATCTGGCCACTGGTTGGTGACTCACTGAACTTTGACTGATTCGTTCCTCATCATCTACGTGCCATTTGTTTTGCTTAAGCTCAAATCCAAACTTTGATTGATTCACCCTTTTTGTTATTTTGGAAAATGTTGTTACGTGAATCTAGATTGATGCATGATTGATAATCTTTTTTCATGACTTTTTAAATGCAGTTTATTGTTGTAAAAAATATATAATATGATCCAAACCTATCATATAAATATTCAAACAATATTTGAAGAGAAAATTTTGTTATTTATAATAATTTTACTCAGTTATAGTAAGATATATGTGACCTCATACATGACTCTGGAAGTCGAATCATTATAATATACATCAAATTATTTCAGTTTTTTTTTTCCTTCTTCCAAAGCGATAATTTCTTTTTAAACGACTTACTCAGCTCAATGCTAATTGTTTAGCATATCTACTCTCAAATACCAGGGAACAATGCAACTACTTTATATTTTTTACTGCAAGATTGTTAATGTATTTCAAAAGTCTTGCTTTAGTTGGATGCATGACTTGATTGTTAATGTAATTTCAAAAGTATTTGCAAAATTAAAAAACTTGATTTTTTTTAGGCTAAAATACAATATTCATCACCCTAATTTTTTAAAATCTATGACTTTAGTCCTCTTATTTTTTATTGAAGATATTTTAGTCTTCATCGTAATTTTAGTTATCTTATTTTTTAATTTAAACATTGTCTTCATTTTTAAAAGAATCTGTAATTTTAGTTCATTTTTTCAATTCCAGACTTGATTATGTATTTTTAAAAAAATTTAATAAATTAAGCTAGTTAGGAATTAAATAATTTTAAAAAGTATATATTATGTAGATAATAAATAGACATGTATCAATTAACATTTAATTAGTATATAGATCAACGGTTAATTGACTACAAGAATCAAAATTGTGAATTTTTAAAAGTGAGGAACATGTTACAATTAAAAAATGAGGAATTAAAATAACATTTTTTAAAAGTGAAAGATAAAATATCGTAATTAAAAAATAATGTAAAATTACAGATTTAAGAAAATAGAGAGACAAAAATTACATTTTAATTTTTTTTATTAGGATAAAGAGTCAATATTTAAAGTAAAAATTTGCAAAAAAAATAAAACAAAACTATATGCGGCTTAGCCCTTGGCTATTTGGTTCTCACCGTTTTAAAAAATTAAGGATTTCTTCGCGGATTGAAAAATATATTGACCAATGTGCTAATGTTTGAAATAGTTTAGCTCTGCTATACTTTTTTTCCCTATTGACACAGATAACCCCGCAGTAGCTTTCCCAATTACACATGTGAAAAGTGTAGAGGGACATGATAGAGTGAAAGAGATAAAATCTATGTATTATAAAAAGTTTTATATAGCAGTCAAGGAAATATTTAATAAACGAGACAAGGTAGATATAAAATTTAATAAACTTATTTAAAAAAATCATTTCCTTTAATATAAGTTGCTTGAACCGTAACATGCCCTTGTTGTGCATGTGTCTTCCTGGTGCAGAGCGCTTTGCAAATTTACAAGGCACCAATTTTGAGAATTAATCACGAAGTCAAATGTTATCTTGTCGCATATTATTTGCACATATATGCATGAAAAGCAATTCAACAATTTGATTTTTGATTCAATGAAATTTTCGGGGGCAACAACGGAAATAAGCACAGAAAACATGGTACTAATAATTGTTGTAAAAATGTTTTATGTATATATATAAGATATATAGGAATCCCATATGCTCCAAATATTTGGTAGATTGAGCTACAACATTAAAACTTTGATATTAATAAATAAATAAAAATCATTCACTCAAAATTAAGCACATGTGCAGAATATGCATGTTGCCAGCCCTGAGACCAAATGCACACGCGACAAGGATAGAAAGGTTTTCTTATCGTCATAATCGCAATTATAATAGCAGCCTTTGAAAGCATGTATGTCTTCACAACCTAACAAAATTCCAAGCTCTACCGCCTCAAGTTCTCCACAACGTATTCCGCATATAAGGTCCTTCACAACAAAATAAAAAGGTTTTAAAGTTCATATCATTCTTGCGCATGAATAAAAACATAAGTATTAAAATTGAAACCTTGAAATAATCATGAATCCGATGGCTGTTACTTACATGGAATGCTTGATAGCTTCATAGGCAGCTGAAGCAGGAAGAAAGTCGTTCACTGCAACTTCCTTGTTCTCATTCTTCTTGTCTAATTCCTTTATTAAGGAAAACATAAAATAGTTTGATTTTATATGGCACGCCAAATGATTACCTATATAGATGCTAACATATAGGAAGTACTGAACAAACACATTTTGAAATTCTTGGAAAGGATACAATCTTCAAAGAAACGACGAATTTCAGCTAAACGGTGAGGAGGAAGGTCCTTGATATCATTGTAATGCCTATACTCAGGATCATCAGCACAGACAGCAATTATCTTGTCATCTTTCTCACCCTGAATTTCATCACAATTAATGGTTGATCAATAATCAAAAGAACTGCTAGAGAGAAAAAGAGAGAGAGGCTCTTGCTTTGTGGAAAAAGGGAATATCTAACATACCTGATCAATCATAGGCATGAGTCCAATAGCTTTGGCCCGTAGAAAGCAACCTGGAAGAACTGGCTCCTGTCCAACCAAGTAAGACGAAGGGTTAGCATCACACAAAACACTAAAAACATAAAACAAGAAGTACCTAATAGATTAATAACATACTACTGAAGATAATAGACAAATAAAATACTAAAGGTATACCAAAGATAATATACAAATACTATATGCGGAAGATAATTGACAAATAATATACTAAAGATGTACAAATGTAAGATGATCCACAAACATCGAATCCAAAATTGTTGGACTAGGAAGACCAATTCATTGACTCTCCATGAATTATTACGATAAAAATATTCTGGAATTATTACAGTAGATATATAGAACAAATTTATATAGGTTCCCACATTGAGATCACCTTGAGCTGGCTAAATTTTAGATTACTAATAAAGATAAGGCCTAAAGAAGTAAAGGACTTTTAAAATGACAAGGATCACTTTTAAAGACACTAAAAGCATGAAAACTATATAAACCCCATTCAAGAGTTTAGTTAAAATGTTGACCTCATTACTCTAACCACCAACTTATGTATTTGATATTGCAGTTGAACGTAAGTTGTTGACTAATTACACAATCCATTTTCAGAAAACTTAATATCACACAAGGCACACTAACTAGCAAGAAGTTGACAATATGAACAAGATTCAAGTACCTGCATGATAACCAAGACATCCATGGGATCACCATCCTCACAAATAGTACGTGGGATAAACCCATAGTTGTGAGGATACACAACCGATGAGTAAAGGATACGATCAACCTGCACATAGATGCCTGTTCAGCAATATCCTGTAGCAACAAGTGCGACAAGGGAAGAAAAAACTAGGCAGCGATGATTACCATAATAAGACCAGTTCTTTTGTCAAGTTCATATTTCACCTTACTTCCTTTCCCAATTTCAACCACCTGCAAGATTCATCAATATTTCATAAGTATTCAAATCCAATTTCTCAATAGAGACAATAAAATTCATAACAATTTAAGGTCACAAGAGCAACATGATATGCAACCACTGCATAGATCAAACACGTTATAGGTCAAACACTGCAATTCTTAAAAAGCTTATCATTTTATAGCATTTAAGAATTAGATGAAAAGATAAAGAAAGAGAAACACAATATAGGACTTATTTTGGGTACTTGACAAAAAGTTGTCCCACAATGCCAGATATACTTAAACCTATAGTACAAGTTTAGAACAAATTCAGCCAGAATCCCATACAAATAATCAAATTATGCCCTTCCAACAAGTCAGTCAGGTAATAGGATAGTCATTTCCGATAATAAGACAGCCTAACTGGATAAATTTGAAATGAAAATGGAATCAGCATTATTCAATATGTTCCCTGTTCTAACCATCAGTCTACAAAGCACCAAGACTTGCATTTGCTTAGCATATTGTATCCACTATCCAATATTTGGATACTTCATACTTATTTGATGTCTCTTTACACACCCGCACACACAAACACACATTGCAAGCAAGCATTGTTTCCCATATAGTATTTTAGGAATACTCATATGGCCTCATCAAACAAACATACATATTATATTTATATCCGTGCATCGTAGCCATTAATAGCCCAAATCTCAGCAAAGCATTTAATGATCCTTTGATATTTTGAAATGGAAATTGCATGACAAGTCATTCAATGTTTAGGATTGAAAGTTTTTAAGTTTATATGCTTACACAGTTGAAGATCTTTGGAGCTTCAGGTCCTGCATTGCAGGGGGAAATTCAGTTAATATACAAAATAAAGTAAGAAAAAAGAAATACATAATGATCAAAACACCTAAGATGTCACAATTTTACAATGGTATTGCTTACCTATCTCAAGATCATGCCACGGGTGAGCAGCAACATGTTTCCTGGAAATGGATGAAAGAATCCTCTCGTTAAGACGAGGGTTTGGGGAGTGCTGATAGCTGGAAACCTTGGTTGGGGTCTCAATTGGTGGAGCCATTTCTACACTCTGAAATAATGAACAATGTTTTCCATTAGATCCATCGTTGCATTTACACATAATTTACCCACCATTTAAAAAAAAAAACCAATATATCCAAATTTGACCTTTGACCTTTCAAGAATCACCCAAAAGAACAGTGTCCGAAAATTAATAAAATAACAAGTCGATAATCAATCCATTTGTCGCGTAAACTAATACAAAAATTGCAAAAACAAAATAATTTCACCAAAAGCACCGTCACAAAAGATGAATGTCTGCAATTACGACTTAAAAACTCTAACCAATCCATTTGACAAAATCTATTTTAATTTCTAAATGTTATATGCAGAGACACCTAGTTTTTCTTTTCCAATCTCACCAAAAGCACCGACACAATTGCAATTACAACTAAAAGAAAACACGTTTTCCAATAACTTAAATGACATTTTCCGATTCAGAAGCCATTTTTGCAAGCGAAACTGCAGAGCATAAAGAATTACACAAAAGACGGAAATAAACGGCAGGTAAAAGCTAAAACGGCGACAGATCTGAGATATTCGAGAGCGCACAGATTGTTATTTAAAAAAGAAAAAAGATAAAGAAAAACAGAGGTTATTCAGAAACGTGGACTTGAAGAAAAGGCGCTTCAAGAAAATTCGCGGAAATAAAAAACAGTTTAGGAGCATCGCAACGGTGACGATGCGTTAAAACAGAGGGAAAAACCCTAGCGGTGGGAGTGGAAGGAGCAAAAACGGGAACTCACCGACAAGTGATGGAAGTGTGGTGAAACGAAGGTTGGAGAGAGAAACACAGATCTAGAGTGAGAAAGAGAAACGAAACGAAGAGTGAGTGAGTGAAATGAAATGAATGCTTGTTGAGTCTGCAAAGAATGTGATGCGAGGGCGCTTATGTAGAGGTAGAGGAGGAGGAGGAGGAGGATGATGTGAGGTGTACGCAACTCGTTCCCGCTCTCGTTGCTGTTTCACAGACACAGGCCTTATGCACTTCACCTTTTTCAAAATTAATTTTAAAAAATAATTAGGAGAAAGAATCAAAGGATATCTCTTTGGTAAGGTGCCGAAGAAAAAAATAATACTGTGAGAAAGAAATGTAAATTTGAACGGAAGAAAAAATGAAACAAAGAAAGATTTTGGAATTTAGTTTTTAAAAGTCCATTTTTTTTTTCTTTCTTGTTTTACTCTTTCTTTAATTAAACTATCATCCATTGACTATATCTGAAAAGGACAAAGTTATCTGAAGTAATTTGGATTCTCAATAATCGAGAGTCTCTATTATAGTAATGCTTAGATATTAGCGTTTTTAAATAAAATCATAGAAGTAAAAATAAAAATAAAAACTCTTATTCTTCCATTTATATTTTGCGATTTTGGGAATATGAATTCCTTAAAATATGAAAGGAATTAGTAGCATTTAATTAAATACTTTAATGTGAGTTTAGCTGTGATAAGTTATTTATATAAATAATTATATTTATAATAATTTATTATATATAATATATAAGTATATGAAATGAAGTTTATATTTTAATATGTTGAGTGGAAATAATTTAAAAATAAATTATTTAGTTGAGTTTTTAAATTACCTTTATGATAAGACTATAAAATACTATGACATTATTTATAGCAATAATTATTTTTATTTAAGACAAATCATTATTAACATAATTTGCAAAAATGAAGTTTTTTAAAAAAATAATTTGATTACTCATAATTACAGATTCTAAACTTTTGTTTGATAAAAAAAAAAACTATTATAGCTGTTTCATGATTTTGGTAATTTTCAGCCAAAAAACATGGTTTTGGTAATTTTACCAAATAAATTAACCTTTTTAAATAAAAGAAAGCTTTTTTAAAAAAAAATATTTTCATTATAAAATTAATTTACTTCAAGAATTAGTTTTTTTTTTATCAGCGGTGATTTATGTTTTTGTCTCAGTTAATACTAGTATTCAATTAAATAATGATGTGTCGTTGCCATATTAATCATGTGTGTGAATAAGTGTATTATTATTCATTCCTTTTAAAGTAAAAAAGCATGAATTACTTTGAAGAAGGAGAAGAATAGAATACCTTCTTTCCTACTCAGCATGGATAAGCATCTCTTACCCGTTATCCGTATATTCCGTTTATCATATGCTGACTGGGTGTGCCGCGGATGTGACGTGGACCCACCGTTAACTGAGAGTCGGAAACCACGTTGTGCAATATGAACTTAAGAAGCAACAACACCGATACGATATGGATCCGGACTCGACATTAACAGGCGGATACCAAACATAACAAGGGACTGAAGTGTTCGTGTTTCGTAGATATAAACTCACTACCTATGAGGCTACCCCATATTCTGTTTGTTACGGATCAAGTCTGGTGCTGCCTCACCTGTAGAGATTTTTCATACTGTGGATAAATATTATATTATTTTTTCATCGATAAAAATCCCTTTTAATAAATATTGCATTGTTTAATCCACTAGAATTCGTTCAGAATAAATTAAACACAAAAATGCTTCTTTTTTTTTTTTTTACAAACTAAGTAAACTATTAACTCCCCATCTTTGAGGGTGCCTTGGATTATCACTCCGGCTATTTATTTACCTGCTTACTAGCGATTTATGATCTACCTATGTATGTTTAAACTAAAAGTTGTTCATTTGTCTATGTATGTTTGTGATCTCTTATAGATAGTAACTTGATACTATTATTATTATGAAAATAAAAGGTTCTTTAAATTAACAGTTAAGGGAAGCATAGAATTAAATGAATGAAAAAGAAAGAAAAAAAACATGATAACAATAAAAAGAAAAAAAAAGCAAGCAAGATATTATTTTATATTTTCAAATTTATTAATTCGTGCAATAAATAATGTGAAATATAAAAAATAAAAAAACAAGTATTTTATTCTATTTTTTATATTTAGTATACATTAATTTCTTTTTTCTTTTGAAAGCAGAGTCACCTCTGTTTTAAACATATGGTCCCGTATTTTTCTTAATGACAACAAATTTAATAAGTATGACATTCCTTATTCAACAAAAAAAAAGTGACATTCCTTGGCACTGTCCGCACACGATGCGACCCTGCACTATTTGTGTAATGAATTAAAGGAAGTGGCGTAGAAGCGAGGCTTTTTTTTTAAAAAAAAAAGGATAAGATAAAATAAAGAAATATTATTTGAGATTCTGTGTGATATTTGAGTGAATATAGATAAGACAAATAATATAACTTATTTAATTAAATAGAAAAAAAATTAGAATGTTAATTTGGACAATTTTTATCATGAATCTATCCTTCAATTTTTTTATCCCTCCTGTAATGGTTGATATCTAACATAAACTCTGTGTTTATTAATTATACAGGGGTTATTAATATACTGGGTCATGGGAATTTGATAGAGTCATCATGTAATATTTTTGACTTTGTATCCTGAATTGGTACTACTGGGCCATGAGAAATAGACTTTGATAAAGTGTAATATCTATTATCTTAAGAGAAAAAGGTTCTGATGTAAAAAAAAAAAAAAAAAGTTCATTTTAATTCATTCATGGGGTCCAGCTTAAATTTTAAAATAAGAAAAAACTCTTTGCTTAAGTTGATAACTATTTCCAAACCACCAAGTTGATTACTATTTCTTCAAAATATATGAAAGCAAATAAATAAATATGCATTGCATTTACAATGGAGGCTGGCATCTCACTGTCCCTTTCTTTCCTACCCTACAGCTAGTTTCCATTTCATCAACCCCATTTCAAATCCGATTAATTTAACAAAGCATTAATAAATTATTTGCCATTATGGTTCGAATCGAATTTCCTTTGCTCAGCTTTATTTTTTCTTAAGAAAAATAAATGGTAACAATGGGTTTGAATATATGCCTAAAAAAAAGGTTTGAACATAGATGGTGAGATTAGACCAGGACAAAATTTGAATCAGTTGGTCTTCAAAAAAGAATTAAGAAAAGAAACAGACCAGGTCGATCAAAATGACTTTTCAAGTTCGTTGCCTTGCCTCCATTTGTCATGGATCTTTCTTTTTTGTCGTTTTTCCCTCTTTTGTGTATTTTATTTTTCTATGCAGACACACACAAAAACAATCAAAAAAAGTGTCTGGCGAAAATGAATGCAAGATGCAAGGTCATCAAGGGAGAGGGAGACAAAGCATGTAGTGGTGCCCACACAGAATCGGGTGAAGCATCCTGTCCCGGAATGAAGGAACGTGCTTTTACATAAGCATATAATAAAGCTACGCGTTAACAACATTTTTTAAGCTTTACCATGTAGCGGCTGGAATGACAATTAAGTAATTAACCGAAAGTATAATGAACACTAGTAAAAAAATAAGGCTCAAAATAAAGAGGGAATTTTCTCCCCCAATAAGTCTTGATGTGGACACTCATTTATCAGTATTAAAAAATTGTAGGGTAGGTGTGAGTCTAAATATTTTATTATATATCTCAACTCATATTCAGACGTTTATTTAATAAATTCACAAACAAAAATTTAATGTTACATTTGTAAGATTCACACTTTATTCTCGCATATAATATTTGTGTAAGATTTAAATTTATTCGGACATTTTATTTGTGTTGCATTATAACTGGAATATAAATGATTTTTAATATTTTTTAACAAAGTTAGTATCATATTTTTAGAGTCCATTTGATTGTTAGATTATGATAAAATATAAGGATAAGATAAGAACATAATAAAATAATGATATATAATGTTTAGTGTATTTAATGATATACAGTAAATAATGATGATAGTGATAATAATAACGAAAGAGATGGAGATAGAAACAATGATAATGATGAAGTGGTTGTAGTGTCGACAACAATGACAATAGTGACAATAGATGTATTAATCGTGATGATGGTGACAACATGGTGATGGTAGCAATAACAACAATGGTTGAAGTAGTGTTTGGTAACAATGGTGGAAACTGTGATTGAGTGACTGTGTTAACAATGATGGTGATGATAATAATAATAATAATTGTTACAATAAATATGTTAATTATGATTAACATTGGAGACAATGACGGTGACACTGATGGCAGAGCCAATAATAACACTAGTGACAAGAGTGATAATGGTGACCAATAATGATAATGGTAGAATAGTGGTTATGTTAATGGTGATGATGACAATGATATAAGGGTTATTACGATGAACATGACAATAATAGTGATAACAGTGGTCATGATGTGTGCAGTAATAATGATGATGATGACAATAACGATAGAGGTGATAAGAACAACAACGGTGATAAGAGTGACAATGAAGTGGTTGCAATATAAAACCCTAATTTAATATTAAAATTGATGTTATGGAGATTTTAGAATAAAAAAGGATGAGTTTGATTTTTTT
Organism: Glycine soja; assembly: GCF_004193775.1. Taxonomy (NCBI): domain Eukaryota; kingdom Viridiplantae; phylum Streptophyta; class Magnoliopsida; order Fabales; family Fabaceae; genus Glycine; species Glycine soja. The sequence goes on from NC_041011.1 coordinate 4,113,239, forward strand.
ATATTCTATTTTAACTTTAAAAGTGGGAAAAGGTTGAGCATAAAAGAAGCAAATGCAATGTTCTTGATCAAAATGTGTGATAACATGCATCATCAAGTTGTTGCAAAACATTTTCAGCATCCTTTGCATATTTTGTAAGCAAATGGTTTGAATTTTCTCTCAAGGTAGTTTGTAAGTTATACAATGAGTTATTTGACAAATAAATCACACAATCATGCATCCTTGTCTATGAATAACCAAAAATATTATTTAAATTTAAGGTCAATTTCTATATGCATACTTCAAAATGGACAGGTAATTATAATTTTTGTACTTAATTATTATTCATGTCTTAAATGTAGAATTGCATCTGTACGGTTGAAGGTACACATCTATTTGCTTGTGCTCTTATTTCAAAACAAGATGTCATGCTTGCAAGTGAAAAGTTGTAGTAACACAAATTGTGTTAGTAATATGTGATTTTTACATGCTATTTACATTTGCTTATTTTGACCGGAAAGAGATAACAAATGATTTAACTCATGAAAATCATTTTCTGAAGCCTTGTTCAGATATTTTTAAAATCAATATTATTTCATTTTTAACGGTACTAAATCATTAAATAGGTGCCTTGTTTATAATTTCAAAACAATTTTATCTTACCAGCTCTAAATTTCCACAATATGCTAGGCTATTTTTGTCCTATTCGAAAGCCAAAAATTCATTATAATATATGTGTGTGTGTGATTTACACAACGGATGATGTCCACAAATAAAAGGCCACATTCAAATAATTTTTTCATAAACATCCACGAGAGAAGAAAATTAGAAAAAAAAAAGATGATTTAGCTTCTCTCATAAGTTATAAACAACTTATGCTCTTAACTTTTCTAAAAGTTTAAATGTATTATGTTTATTTCAGATTGTAAAAGAAACTTATTTTATTTTACATTATTTTTTGTGTTAATCCCTTTTCTGCTCATGAAGAAATTTATCTAAAAACAAACTTATTTAATGTGTTTGTAGAATGTTCAAACACGTAAAATAAAAAAATATATATAAATGTTCATAAATTTTCTGATGATTATAAATAGGCATTTTTTGTTATCATGGTTATAATTAACTTTTTAAAAAAATCTATAATACTTATATTTATAGATAAACAATGCAAAATATTATTCAGAATATATATATATAATGCTTTATTTATAATTTTTTATTAATAAAAATATATAAATATGTTTTTCATGTTTTAAATTTTATATACTAAATATTCAATGAAAAGTAGAAATAAAAAGTTAGAAAATAGAAGTAAAAACAAAGGTATTTTCATAATTTTCATTTCTTGAAAACAGATAAAAGTAGTTAAAACAAAAATATTTTTTAAGAACAAAAAACAAAATAAAGATAAAAATGATGAATCTAAAACTACTATCTTTGTGAGTACTCCGTATACGTTTAGAAATGAGTTTTCTTTTAAATTGATGATATGTAAATAAATATTATATACCTTATACAAATTTTACCCATTAGCGATCCAATTCAGGACAAAATCAACAATGCAAAAGTAACTGTTAAAATTATTTTCTGGATCCACATTCACTGATATTTAACGCGTTACCAAAATTCACTGATAACATGAACTGAATGTTTGGAATCTTCTGCAGTTAAAAGGAAAACCACATACTTCTTTAAATCTTGGCTCAACACTTTTCAAAAACATTTATAAATTATTTTTCAGTAACATAAAAAAATAAAATTCAAAGATGACGATCGTCAACACTTTCATGAAAAAAAATTTATCCAGATCTCAAAATATTATTAATTTTCGGTATTATTTTCTCACTATAAAAAAATCTGCAAAGAGGTTATAAATTAATTAATGAGTAATATTAAAAATTAAGTTTTTTCTTTTAAAAATAGATTTCTCAATTAATAATTATTTTATCTCATTATTTAACTTTCCTATCAAATGAAAGAGAGAGATAAAATAAGCTTGTGATATTTTAGTTAGTTAGTAATATTGTTGGGCACACCAATTGGGTTTGGGTTTGGGTTATGAACCTTCCTGAGCCACTTGACAAAATTAGTTTTTGCACTCCCGTACACTACTACATCTACAAGAAAAAAGGCAATTGCTTCCTGTACCTCATTTTTATTTCTTGCATCCCATTGGAAACTTAAATGAACAAATATGTCCTTTCCTTTCCCTTTCGCCCCCTTCCGTTTCAGATCTGAATGAAACCTCACGTTGATTCCTTTTCCATAATAACTACACCCTCACCCCAAGACCTTCAAACAACAAATGATTTTGGCCTTTTGTTAACAAATTTTCTTTATGGGTGTGAGTTAATTTTTTTTCTTCTTATATTTCAGTCCAAAAAAGTGCAAGATACTTGTGTTTTGCTGATTAAAAAAAACATTAATATCCATATTGCGTATTTAATATTCATAATTGTGTATAGCTTAAACCTTAAGGGCTATTTAGTTTTTTTCAAGTGAGGTAAATATAAATATTTTTTTTCCATAAGTATTTTTTAAGTTTAAAAACCATATAACTTCTGAACCTGTTAAAATGAGCTTTCTTATGATAACGGATAAAAAGGAGTAGGGATCAAAGCATTTTTTGAGGCATTTGTTTTACAAATTATTTTTTTAATCCTACAAATATAACATGAGAATGTTATTTATGAGTATTTTCAGAAAATATGTTGTATATTCAATAATAATTATTTTATTACCTCATAATAAATATGAGAATAAATTTTTCCAATCTTATATTTTAAAGAATAAAAAAATAGTCCATGAAACAAACTTCGAAAAAATGGAAAAAAGCTGTGTTGGATAAACAAATGAGATGTGATGGCATTCTTAAGAAGACCTTTACTGTTTTAGATATGATGGAAGATATAATTTCAGACGAGCTGCCATTATGTTAATCTCTTGCTATTGGAATGGGATGACAATGAAAGCCACATTTTTGGTTTGCATTTGCTGATGTAGAAAACAATATTCTATTCTAAAAAATCCCAAAACAATAAAGTAAGCAACCCCATGATAGGACAAAAAAAAAAAAAAAAGAGGACAAAATTACTATTGATTTGATCAATTCAAGTGCATTGTGAAATCATTTCTAAAAAAATTAAGAATAAATATACTTCTGTTGCTTATTATTTTAGAGAAAAGTTAGCTTTATGATGAGCATTTCTTCTAGGATTCCCCCAGGATCAAAAAGTTTTTAAGGAAAATGCGGTATCTCGTTTTCTAGACTTTTTCTTATTTGATTTTCATTATCCAAATTCAGAGTTCAATTATTCCATTTCTTTCCCTATTCTCTATTCTTATCCTTTGCGTTCCGTCCATCAATGCATAATAGGCATCTTAATTTGTCTATATGAAAGCTACGTACAAAGCTAAAAAAAACAGAAATGAAAGAGACAAAACTGAAAAAACAACTAACTTTAAGAGATTTAAAGGTAGTCTGTTTTGCAATAAGGAAAGTAATTAATTTTAAAAAGTTGAATAAAAGAATTAAAACAGAAAAGAAAAGGTCTTAGTTTATCTTACATTTTTCCTTCGATAAAAAAAAAAAAAAAACCACCAGTTCTGGTTGTTGGTGTGTTATGTCATAGCTGTTTTTTAGTTCCTTCTTTTAGGGCTAAAAACGAAAATGAAACACAATTGGCTAATGTATGTATTGGCAACCTTATGAGAATCATGTAGCATTGCAAAAGCAACATAAAAGATCGACAAAACAGGATTGGAAGCAGAATTTCATGCATGTCGAAAATTCACAAGCACTGAGTAATTTCCAGTGAAAGGGAAAATCCTAGATCGATACTTTTGATGTTAAAACTTAAAAGGAAGAAACTAGACATACTTTGATGTTGAAAGGAAAAAATCCCAGATATGTACTTTGGTGTTATTTGCTGGCCACATTGAAGAATAAGGGAACATCTCAAAGTGTCTGTTCGAATCAACCAACTTTTCTGGAAAATCCTTATAACGAATAAAAAAAGTGGAAATACATTAGCAAAAATTAGCATGAGAAAACATTCGTTTAGCTATGGTTCATGATTGTCATAGGCGTAAGTCATTGGTTCAAATCCGATAATGGGCTTTTTTCTTCTTTTTTTTTCCCAGAAACAAAGCAGTAGTATTTCTATTTTAAGGAAGAATAAAAGTATTGTTGATATTTGGAACAAGCTTCTATCTGTAATAAAAAATAAATTAATCATAGAATTTCATTAAAATATAATCAAGAAAGAAATTCAAATTAAAAAGTATAAAATTATTAAAAAAGAAAAAATTAACAAAAAGTAAGTGGAACTAACCCATTGAATCATTCCTATATTTATTATTCTGATATTCAAATTGGATAAAGTCTTGGAAATTAAATTTCATCCACGTGCAACGAACTAAAAAATACTTTTGGCAAATTCTTATCCTCCTAGATTTGTCCTTTCTTGATACAAAATGCATTGCTTTAATTAACATCTTAGGGATGTGACATTGGAATATGTTCTTATCCCTCTCTATAGAAATAAAACTTACTATAGTGAATTAAGTTAATGTACTGGCCCATTACTGTTAAACTTAACAGCTGATCCACAAGGCCAGCATTGAGAACTTTCTGATGGCACACCAAGCTCAATAAACTACGAAGCACCGAATCAACCCCATAATTTGATTAATATGCACCTGAAATTTCACATAATTTGACGTCTCATCATCACATAAAAAATTCTAATGGCCGAATGGTGGTATTTGACAAAATTGATTAGTAGCATAATATTGAAATAAAATAAAAAAACTAAAAAAGTAGAGTTTGGTGGTATTTAACCATGACATGACCGAATGAAACACCATTGTGACTAAAGAGAATGATGCAATAAGCATCTCGAGACACCGAATGCAAGAGAGTTTTATGTTTCATAAAATAAATTAGTAAATGGGGGACTATGAAAAAAAATATTAGGGATGAAAATGAAAAACAAAAACCAGTTAATAAGAGTTGAAAAGCAGAAACACTACTTTAAATAATATTTTAAAAAACCTTTTAAATTACTAAAATAAACTACTTCATCAAACAATTTTTTTTCTCGTTTAAAAGGGTTTTTTTTCAAGGAATAAAATAAGTTGTCATCGAGCAAAAAAAGTATTGTAAAATACACTCATATGTAAGTAATTTTTTACTAGTATTTATTTAATACAATTTTAACCGTACAATATATGAGCAACTTTCATATTTTAAAGAAATTTAATTAAAAAGATTAAATGCAAATAATGATGTTAACATTCATTTATTAGTTATTTGCTTATTATAATTTAAAATAAAACAAAAAATCATGTAAATAGTACTAAATAAAAAGGAATTCGTTTTTTTGTAATGTCAATATTTTTTTTTATTAATTCAATATATTTTAAATAAATAAAAATGACATGAATATACTATTAGATATCAATAAATTTATACTTTTTATTGATAAGAAAATTTCAAGTTTATTAATAATTTTTATCATCTTTTTTATAATTTAAGATTAAAATAAAACAATACTTCAAATTTTTTATTCTGTTTTTTTTTTTTTTAAAAAAAGAATACTACATGGAGGGTAATCTTTTTTATTCAGGGTGATTGTAAATCACAAATGTGGGACTGTATTGGTGGTGGGATTGGGAATTAATTTAGTTGTGATGCTGTATGAGTTATCTGATTGGAGGGGAGGTATTTACTATTTAATGCGACAAGCTATTTTGTGTGTAGGTGATGGTTTGGACTAACAGGATTTCTTATCTGCTTTACTTTTAATGCTTTCAACAACAGAAATTAATGTTATATACTTGGTTTAACATGGGAAAGCAAGACCAAGCAATCCTTTTCATTTTCTTATTCACTTCTATTATCCTCTAAGTTAATTGAGTACACGTAAGTGTTGATACTAACACTTTTTTTGTAACCTTCTATTATTCGGTGCTTGGCTTAATGACTTATAATTTCTGTTTTGTTGTGTCTAACAACTTTAGGAACATAAACCTTATTTTGAGTCAGCCTTTGTTTTATTGAGACTAAATTCCTTTTTGGTCAATGGCAAGCTCGACGGGCACACCCCCTCCCATCGTCACGATGCATTTAAAATAATTAACTAATTTTTTAAGAACAATAACAAGAAAAGTTTAAAGTTCAATAATTAATGTATAAGATAGAACTCTTCAATTATTAGACTACTTTTGATTATTATTGAGAAGTAATAAATAGAGTTATTATTATTAACTATCAATTTTATTAGTATAGTTTTTATTTCATTTACAATGTCGATAATTAGGTTTCAAGTTAAAACTTCATTCATATTACCCATATCCATATTAGTATTAGACAACCCTAGTGGGTTACGTATATATCATTTTGTTTAGCATTTAGACAAAGGTTATAAAATTATTAAAATCGAGTTAAAGTTATTAATAAAACTAAAACAGTTGTACAAAATAAAGAGGAAAATTGTATAGATTTTTAATGAAAAAAATTGAGAGAATTATAGTATTTCGTTACTTTATAAATAAGAAAAGAAAATCTTATTTTTACAATTATCGAATTTTAGATAAAATAAGTGTATCTATTGTATTTTATAATATTATAAGTATATTTAAGTAATGCTTGGGTTATCCATAGTGCACTTTTATCTCTTAAAATAGAGAAACCGAGTCAAACATTTAACTTTAATAATTCCAATAAAAACACTGTTCAGTTGAGCACGATTAATTTATATTAAGTATTAAATTAGATTAAAAAAAACCACTTAATTTTTTATAATGTTATATTAGATAAGTGCTAAATGATACGAAGTGTTTTGGACGAAACTGAGCGCGATTGAGTTTTAAATAATTTTTGTTTCATTTAATAATTACTCTTGTTTCTTTATTTTATTAAATAATTAATAAAAAAACTACTTAATTTCATATTGTTCCGTGTTTAAAGTATTTGTACTATGTAACTGTTTTGGACCTAAATTGTAAATAACAAATTTATTAATGACATCATCCACATATGTACTCAATATTAACCATATTTGAGGGGTTACAGTTAGCCTAAAAATCAACAAATCAATGAATTAAATTGACCACATATGCAATCACACTTAATTGGGCACATTTTGAAGAAAACATACATTTCCTTGTTAAATTAAATTATGTTACATAAGCAAAATGCATATTTAAAGAGAATGAACTTAACATATAAATAATCAATGATAGTGGCACTCTATCATTGTAAGTATTGCACTGGGTATTGCCTAATCTTGAATTTGGTATCACTTGTGTCAAATTCAAGCATTTTCGTTACAATAAAAAATTGACTTATAAAAAAAATCATATTTATTAATTTATTATAAATTTTAATTATATAAAAATAAATATCTATATTGTACCATACAAACTAAAATAATGGTGGTGATGAAAATAAAACTAGCTGTTAGATAATATTAGATCTGTTAACTAAGGATAATTTAATCCATTCAACTATACACTAATTGATTGAAGAAAATTATCCTTCTCGTCACTCATATTTGACAAACCAAAATGATAATATAGTGCAACAAAAAAAGAATAACACAATAAAACTTATTACTAGAACCATCGTGCCAGAATAAAAATAGAGTCACGACAGAACAAAGAGAGTTGTAATGATTAGATGATGCGTGGATGGCAAGCCTGATGGAACTGGGTTTGTGAAATCATAGAGGTAGGCATGATGGAATTGGATCACGATCTGGGTCGAACAAATCAAAATTAAATCCTACAAAAGTTGTGCACAACGCTACAATAATTCTTCATCACGAACCAAAATCTTTGATATCATGTTAACATAAAGAAAATAAAAAACCTAGTGAAGAAGAAGAAAAGAAGAATAGGGTTCCATAATATTAGTAATTATAAAGTATATATGATACAAGACACAAAATAATAATATACATAAATGACAGAATGACTAAATTGTCGTTAATTAATATATATAATATTATCTAACACTAGCAACATAGGTAAGTTGAGTTTCAAAAAATAAATATGACCCAACTTGCCCAGATTTTAACAGTAAACATTAACTAGTTATTGTTGAAAAAGAAAAGTTTTTGTTTTTTGTTGCTATTTTATTTATAGGTAAATGTCGTTTAAAACAGTAGTTTTAATTAATGTGTTAGTATTTAACAATTCTTGTTAATTCCTTAATAACATAGTTATAATTCTAGTATATATAATTGTCCTTTCCCTTTCCTTCCGACAATTGTTTTCTTGTATGTTCGGTTTCTCTACTATGTCATTTGCTGGTGGTGATAACTGTTGCTACCGGACCCCGCGTTGAGTAAGACTCCATTCATAGGCACATTAGCCCACCAATGCTTCAAAAGGGGGACGCCGTATAAACATACAATTAGTAGACATAGTCATTGTTTTTTAACAGTTAGTGGGGTCATAAATCCACTAATTATATGAAAAATTAATAAATGGATTAGTGAATGGGGTTCCATGCAGGAGGTGGAGTATCCAAACGACTATGCTAGTGCCTTCACATACTGAAAGCACAAAAGGAGGAAACAACTTTAGCCACCAACTATACATATATATAGTGGACACACTTTCAGACCAAATCTTTTGTTCATAGTGTATAAAACAACACTAATAACAAATAATGATTCACATAAATAAATAATAATGATTTGTATTTATTAAGCAAATGGTTCAATATCTAAGTTCTAATTGGACTCTTGAATATAAAATAAACCATATAAAAAATGAAATATTTATCTTAAGTATATTCATAATTTCTGACAAAAATCTATCATTACTTTTGATAAAAATATTTTTTTTTATCAATATATCTTGATTAAAAAATATCACAAGACACAGGATATGATTAAAACACTTACGTAAATCATCTCTCATATGTCAACTTAGACTGTGGACTAATTGGACTGGCCTTCAATAACTCTTTCTTGGAAATTTAAACCATGAACAAGAGCTTCATCTAAAAACATCTTTGGCATATTGTTTTTCCTCACCTCGTGGGAGGACATAAAATTACAAATAGTTACATTATCCTATAACAAAATCATACAACTTTTTTTATAACAATTAACATTAAGTTTCTCTATATCTCTCTTACGATATTAATTATCTTAATTATCTCATGCATTTTTGTCTTCTCTTGCCATCTCTCTTTTTAGTGTATAAATTTTTGTACAGTATTTATATATACGAATACAATTTCTCAATGAATAGAAGAATAACACGTGATTCCAAATAATATTTTCTTTAATGTGCTAAGTTTTTGTTGAGCTATCATTTTTTTATCAGAGAAATAAGACTCAAATATGTCCTTTTTATACAAATATTTTACATGCAGAATGCAAAAGCCAATAACAAAAAGAAATTGGAAAGCAGAACCATGAACGATCGATAAAAGCTACTCTAGAATCAGTAAATTTGTGAAGTCAATCAGTAAACATTTAACTATTTAAAAGACACTAATAATAGAAAGAAGACACAAGAGATTGGGGTGGGTTACACAGTTGATCTATCATTCAAAACAAAAAAAAATTGATTTATACGTTTTAACTCCGTTTATTTGCGTGAAATAACGGAGTTCCTATGTAATATGTATGCCTAGTGGACGCAACTGATTTAAAAAAGCAACAAGAGATTTTCATACCCTCTTATGGGCATTTTATAGTGACGTGTTATTTATCAATTGGAAGGGCAAAAAGGGGCAAATGATTTTCAATATATCCATATAAATACACGATGCTTCTACGTTGTATCATTTCATTCTTGTGGCTCAACAAATTGAATATTAGTGGTTAAGGTTGTTGGAGGAGCTCTAACAAGAGATATGGAGACACAAAATTGGTTCGAGAGATTGAAGCCTTTCGCAGCTGTGGTATCAATACAGTTTGGATATGCAGCTATGGATGTTCTATCAAAGGCTGCAATGAACAAAGGGATGAGCAATTATGTGTTTGTTGTTTATCGCCATGCTGTTGCATTCTTTGTTATGGCCCCTTTGGCATGGTTTTTTGACAAGTAGTTAACCTTTCTCCCTCTATGTGTGTTTGTTAATTTTGTGTGTGAATATAAAATTTAAGTAACGTTGTTGCATTAATCCTTTATCAGGAAAGTAAGGCCAAAGATGACATTGTCAATTTTCATGAAGATAGCGGTGCTCAGCTGGATAGAGTAATTAAGTTCCTGCATTCATTTGCTAGACACATTAACTCTTTTTTTTAATGGACAAATAAATAATCACTTAACTTTGATGTTGATTAATATTTCTTTGTGGCAGGCCAGTTATTGACCAGAATTTGTATTTTTTGGGGATGAAGTACACAACAGCAACCTTTGCCGTTACCATAACCAATATGCTTCCTGCCATTACCTTTATCTTCGCATGCATTCTTAGGTAACTCTAACATTAATTGTTTTCAATCCACCAATTGGAAAAAAAAAAGTTTTCAAATATGGTCTAAAACTAATCAGTTAAAGGTGTTGCCGTGTTAGTCTTGCTTGCTTGCCAACTTGTTCAAAGATAGAGATTCTTATACAGATGGCTAAGCTAACAAAAAATTACCTTTTTGTTGGGTTTAACAGAATATAAGAGTACATTTTTTTTATTTGATCAACCAATCAAAAATCATCTTTAATATATGATTATTAAAATAGTTATCATAAAAATTAGAACCAATTATAATAATACCCCTAAAATTTCATATAATTACACATAATTTCACTCTTTTTTATTTTCCTACATCAATCACCTTTTAAGTTTGAAAACTTTACATTAACTTTTTTATTTTTTACAGTAACTTTTTTTAAACTTTACATTAGCACTTCATTTATTAAGGAGATGCTATAATTTTTGCTCTTAAAACTAACAAACTTGTTTACCTTATATAGCAGTAGTTAATTTGTTCATTGTTTTTTATAAGGTTAGGCGATTTGTTTAATTTGTTTCTGATCAGGCTTGAGAAGATTAAAATAAGAAGTATACGGAGCCAAGCAAAGGTGGTGGGAACCCTAACAACTGTTTCGGGAGCCATGGTCATGACACTCCTGAAAGGGCCAGTACTTTTCGGGTCACACGGAAGCAATGATCACAGCCAGCATAATGGGACAAGTATGCGACATACAATAACAGGATTCATATTGATCACAATTGGATGCTTTTGTTGGGCTTGTTTCGTGATCCTACAAGTGAGTGTTGATTATTCAATAATAATATATAGAACAATGACCAAAAAACTATAATAATAAGGACACTTGATCTCCCTTCTTTCTTTTCCTTCGTATACGTAGGTAAAAGCATTAAAAAAATAGATAAAATTGTAAATTTGGTCTCTCTAATTGTTTTCAATTTTAATTTTAGTCTTTCTTTAACTTTATTCACAAATTTTGTCTCATTTATGTCTAATCCCATAAATTTGATTCCCAAACTCAGATTTGGACCCAAGTCCAGATTTGGACGTTGATTGTTACAAACAAACGTTGATTGTCACGTGTCACGTTTTGATTGGACCATAAACAACTCTCTAGCAGCCAATTCTCAGACACACACCCTCACTCTCTCTCCCTCGTTTTCCATAATGCAGCTCCTTCGGGAACTGCTCATGGCAGCATTGTTCGTCCTCGCCACCCTCTTCGACACACACAACATCACCAACATCCTCACAAAGCACCCTGAGTTCTCCACCTTTAAGCACTACCTCACCCTCACCCACCTCGCCCCCGAAATCAACGGCAAAACCACCATCACCGTCTGTGCCGTCAACAAAGCTGCCATGTCGAACCTTCTCTCGAAGCACCCCTCCATCTACACCGTCAAAAACGTCCTCTCCCTCCATGTCCTCCTTGACTACTTTGGTGCCAAGAAGCACCACTAGATCACCAATGGCACCACCCTCGCCGCCACAATGTACCAAGCCACCGGCACCGCCCCCGGATCCGCTGGCTTCGTCAACATCACCGATCTCCACGACGGAAAAGTCGCATTCACCCCTGAAAACAACGACGATACACTCTCCTCAACGTTCATCAAATCAGTCAAAGAAATCCTTTATAACATCTCCTTAATCCAGACCAGTAAGGTTCTCCCCTCTAATTGGACCACACCCAATTAAAATGACGCACTTATTTATGGTCCAATCAAAATGTAACACATGACAATCAACGTTCGTTTGTAACAATCAATATTCAAATATGGGCTTGAGAACCAAATTTACGAGATTGAACATAAATGGGAGACTAAATTCATGCATAAATTTAAGGGGGGATTAAAATCGAAATTAAAGATAACTAGGGGACCAAATTTACAATTTTGCCAAAAAAAATGTAATTAATATTTTAATTTTATACAAATTATTAACTAATTTCTTATCTATATTTTGTATCTAATTATTTTTCTCTAATAAAAAACCACATATAATTTAGAACAAAGAAGGATGAACATCTAATGTTATTTTTCACTTTGGGAGAGGGAAGAGGATGGAAAAAAAGAAACACACACACACACACACATATATATATATATATATATATATATATATATATATATATATATATATATATATATATATATATATATATATATGAATTTAAATGATTAGATGATAAGATGTGATAAAAAATAAATCAATAAGTGTTTGTGATATATGAGTTATATTTTGAATATTTTTCTAAAAGGTCGGGAAAAGAAAAATGAATGGAATAATATAGAAAATTTCCAGTCAATTTTGTTGTTATATATATATATATAATTTAATTGATGGAGTCCTAACACAGTTTCATCTGTTTGTGTAGGCTACTACCCTTAAAACCTACCCTGCTGAACTCTCTCTTTCTGCTTGGATATGCTTAATGGGCACAATTGAAGGTGCCGCAGTGGCTATGATTATGGAAAGGGGCAACCCTTCAGTTTGGTCTCTAAAATTGGACATGAAACTGCTATGTGCTGTCTACTCTGTAAGCCCTTCTAACCTAACTACTCAAAATATAAGAAAACCACACGTTATGCAACATGTTGCATGGAAAATAATACAAATATGGAATGACATCACCAAGGGGCAACTTTTTATTGGGTTATGGTGTTGCCTTGTTGTGTTGGCTAAATCCACTCGTTCTGTTTTTTTATTTAGTTATTTATTATCCACTCGTTCTCTAAAATTGTTATAAATAACTCAATGAAAAAAATTGTGTGGTTCATTTCGTTTATATCGAACCTTTCGTTGGCATCCAAAGCCTATATTCTCGAGCTACTATTGATATTAAGAAAGGACAAACAAATACAGTTCTTTAGATATTTTGACTGTTATTTTATTTATAGCTTAAATTAGAGTTTCTTCAATATTAAAAAAAAAGTTAGCATTTAAAGTCAGGTTTTCAATATGAAAAATCAACTGTAATTAGAAAACAATACTAAATTAGGAGCTTTCTCTCCTTTGGAAGAAAAAGAGGAAAATTTATTGAAAGGACAAAGTCTATTCCATCTAGTCACCTACCCACCATTATATTAACAAGATAAAAAAAAAAAAAAACTTATTTAATATAACAACATTTTCTTCTTCTCACCTTTTCCCTCTAATCAATCAAGAGAAAAGAGAAAATTGACTTTTTTCTTTACATATTCATACAAATAATAAAGAGAAATTTCTTATTTATTTTTCTTCCAAGAGTTATCATGTATGCCAGTTATTTATAATGCTCATTCTAATAAACTAATTAAGAAAATATTCACAACAGGGTATAGTGTGCTCAGGAATGAGCTATTACTTGCAAGGAGTAGTGATGAAAACTAGAGGCCCAGTCTTCGTAACAGCATTTAGTCCCCTCTGCATGGTAATCGTGGCTGTCATGAGCTACTTCATTCTGGCCGAACAAGTGTTCCTTGGAAGGTAATAATCAAAATCTTAGTACCTATGATGTTTTTTCGGTTTAAATATTTTTTTAATCTTTATCATTTAATATTTTTTTAATTCTTGTAAATTATATTTATTTTATTTTTTATTTTTAAAGTATTTTAAATAACATTTTAAACAGTAAAAAAATATTATTTAAAATGTTATAAAGAACAAAAAGTAAAACAAATATGATATATAAAGACTAAATTTTGTTTTTATAAAGATCAAAAGCAAAAAAATATGATTAAATTGCAAGACTAAAAATGTATTTAAAAACTAAAAATATATTTAAGTCTGTTTCCGTACCTATGAAATTAACCAAAACCTTAATGAAATCTTATAATTGTTGCAGGGTGATCGGTGCCGTTATCATTTGTTTGGGCCTATATGCTGTGGTGTGGGGCAAAAGCAAAGATTGTAGCCCACGAAGCCCAAATACTCAAGAGCCCATATTACTGGCAAAGCAAATAGTAAATGAGGACAATGCTAAGAAGGAAAATTGCAATTGCACTCACGAAGTCATCAACGCCAACAATTTTGAAAATGGAATCACTAGAAACGAAGAACAAGTGTGAGGAAAGCTTACCATTTTATTATCTAAATTTCAACTATTATAGGACATTCCAGCTATGCTTGTGTTCGTTTCTAGTTGTTTAACTTTCAATTACGATTTACCAGAGCATAGATTTTTAACGTGTTGTAAGTTATCTCAACAAGGCATGTAGATTAACTAACAAATAGTAGTGAAACTTTGAAATAGATTATGATGTTGCATATAGCTAAATGTCAAGGTGTAACAGCAGCAATAAAATACAAATGTACCTATTATCAAACTTCCTTGTCAACCTACATATGACACCAGGAATTTGCAAGTGTATCTAATTATACAATATTTCGATTTGAGATATGATACACATAGAACAACAAAAGAAAACGATGATAATAAGGGTATTAATAAGATTAAGACCTTGACAACAAAATCAATTTCCCTTCATGAAATTTATCGACTGTATGCTACCATGATAGATCCAATTGCAGCAATACATATTTCCATTTTGTTTGGAGAGTTCCCTACTATTTTCATCAAAAGACGAGTTTATCCTCAAATGGGTAGAGGATTCAAAACTTATGCATTGACAATCCGTCAGAAAATGGTGTAATCAAAACATTACTCTTATGAAACCAACAAATATTGTGCTATCTTGTAACTCAAAATTGCTCCATTATAACCATTGCTTTACTTCTTGTTTTGCACATATGCGTTGTTGGAGTTCCCTGCTGTAGCCAAAAAAGATTCTGTAAAGGAGGAAGAGAGACCAAATGTGAGAAGGAGCATCTTGTATCAACATAAAGAAAAATATTAGACAAAACCAGGAAACACAGCACTAACAGAACAAGACAAATTACCTTTCCAAATGCAGAAGGATTTCTGATCGATAGGTGAACCAGTTATAGTCTGAATAACTTCAAACAACATGCTCTGCGGAGTGCTCCTGAGCTCTTGTACAACCCCATATATAGTTTTCCCATTATCAAAGTAAATGTGATTATTGGGGTGTTTTGTCTTGCAACCAGCATGTCGCTCAAATTCAAATGCATTAATAACCTGAAGAAATGTAACATTAGTCAGAGATAGCAATTTGGCTCGAAAAGGATTCTCCTCTATGATAAATGGCTTGGAGAAACTTTACCTTGGAAAAATTACATGAGTGACAACTGCACAAATAGCCAGCACCTTTTATAACACCTCGGAGTTCCTTCTAACAAGCATAGGAAGAATGCAGACATGTGATGAAAGATAAGCTACTGTGAAAGATGAACTCATTAATACTAAATTTTACCTCCCGTGACCATGCCTTATACTTTACTGAGAGACCATCCAGCATACCAGTGGATAGCAAACTTCTGACATTTGAAGGGAAGTTGTTTGAAGTTGCTTTTCTAGACATTTTTATCTCCCCTTTTGACTTGGGAACATTTTCAGTTTCAGGTGCAGATGTCTGAGCTGTACTTGGAAGTAAATTTGAACTAGATCTAGCCAACTCTTTCACATTCACAGCTTCTGACTTATGTGAAAGTGCTTCACACATCAACAGATCATAGTCAGAAATGAATAAGTCAGAGGGAGTTGTATCATCGTCACAGCCACCAAAGGATATGATAGTGCTCTCTCCATTATTATAGGAATGTGAAACAAATGGCACATCATTTCCCTGCTTGAATAAGGGGTTAGTTAACACGGAATTGCCATAGACCTTGTTGTAACCTTGAGCAATAGATGTTACATTACTATCTACCTTACTGAAACCAAGATCCATTGATATCGTATTACAAATCTCATTGAACGTTGGATGTATAGATAAGCTGCCATTTCCCTTGTTAAAGGATTGACTCATTGGCATGAAATTGTTATCTGTCCTGTCATATGTGCCATCCATTGTTATTATATTGGCAACCTCTTCATTGTAGGCATGACTCGTTGATATGGAATTATCCTCCTCCTTGTATAGACAAGGATTTGAGACACTGTCACTAACACCCCTATCATAGGGATTATTTGTAGTAACAGGCATGACATTCTCAGATTCCTTCACCTCGTTAAATTTGACTTTTCTAATTCCATCATAATTAAAAACTAAATGAGGATCTTCTAATGCAGTTGAGATGGATAAACCAAAAGAGGACTCACTCCCAAAGCGATCCACGTTATCCTTTCTTTCCACACTCAACTTATCATCTATGCTAACAGAGGGGGTGTTTGTGTCTTCAAAACTCATAGTTGCTGCATCTGGGGCAAATAACTGTTCAGTAAAATGACCATTTAAAGAGTGAAATCCTGAGGAATTTCCCCACAAAGAAATATTGGAGTTGAGCATTCCAGATAACAAATTGTTCGGAGCCTCTACGGCTTGTTTCTTATTGGGAAACATATCCACTTCAGGGTCATCCATGAACCACTGATGAGCACGCTTGGACTCAATTCTAGAAGAATCCTTTGTCATGTCACCATCATTCAAACCCTCAGGACTCTTCCCCATCCAAAATGCTCGATTGTGGAAAGACTGTCAATAATAACTATTTAGAAAGATGCCCCTACCAAAGAATTTCAATGAAAAAAAAAAGCTTGCCAATAAATCTGAACTATAGATAGAACAAACTTTAGCATGCATCTTATCACCAATAGGGAAAAACATTCACAAATATCAGTGCCATTAAGAATAAGAACCATGCTGATAAAAAAAAAAGAATAAGAACCATGAAAAAACAAAACTTTTCCTTCTCTTAAATCTATACAATCTACATAACATATTCGAAGAACCCCCTGAATTATGACTACAGACAATAGATCTGAACCCAAAACGTCTTTGCATGAACTTATCACATGAAAACACTCTCATGTAGCTTAAGACTAACACACAATGAATATGCAATTATTTCAATCAAATTTCCTAATCAAGTAGCCATAAATTTTGTCACAAATTCCACATATAGCTAATTGCCACTAACAAATGAAATCACAAAAAAAAAAAAAAAAACATTAATTTTGAGTAAGTTTTAGGTTAGCTGAAAACTGTTTCGCATCAACCTCTTTCATCCTGGCACGGGGCCAGCTATGTAAAAATTTGCAATAGAGCACAGCATTGGCTGAAGATAAAAAAATGCATGTAATTAAAAAAAAAAAAAGAGGAAGAATCATCATAGTTAAAAAAAAATTCTATGAAAAACACATAAAGAGATCATAACAAATAGTTTAGTGAATCATGCAACAAAAACAAATAGTTAACTCCTTTAGCATAGTGTTTGTAACTAGAGCATAATGGTAAACTTCCTAACCATTACACACATTTTCCTTACTGGACCTTGGACACTCTTTATTCAGGTTAATAATGGAAATAAAAACAAAAAATTAATGATAAATCTTTGTACCTACTAGTACCACACAAAGTTACGGAAAAATGGACCACAAAAGCATATGCAGCAGCAAACAAAAATACCATGCAATGAAGTGCGAGCGAAACGTACCATTTCCCTATTCACTGAAAACTCCTCGTCACTAAAACAATCAAAGCAATGTTGGTCTTTCCGATGAAACTTCCAAATAATCAGTGCTCACTCGAGAAATTTACCTGTCGATGAGCACACCCAAAACCAACTTAGACTAAAAACCGTTACTTTATTCGAAAATGGAACATGCAATGGTAAAAACCGCATCTGGGGGGGCTCCAAAAGTTGATAAAATTCGGGTCAACAAAAAAAAATAGAACTTACATGCTACTGAAACGAGGAAGCGGAAAAAAGGAACACCATTAACATCGGTTTTGATTCGTAACCTAGTGAGTGAGTAACTAAGTGGGAATGCGTTACCGTGAACCTACGTTTGATGGAGCAGGTTTTGTGAATCATGCGGAGGAACACGGTAAGATCGGTAGAAAGGAAGATTTTTGAGGATTTTTGTGCTTGTCGGAAAAGTTAAACGATGGTGCTCCGCACGATCGCATCGTCAAGTCACATCTTTGCCGTACACGTGGCACATCGATGTCTGTGCGTCAGAGGTTCATCATACGCCGGCTGCCTCACCTCACCTCAGTGATTCTCTCTGACTGTGTCTATGACTATTCTATTGTTTCAGTTTTATTTTGAAAAACAAAAATTATTATATTTGAAAAAATTAAGAATACCTGTGTTTCTTTGATTGAATTAATTCAAAAAGAATAAATAATACAGACTCTCATCTAATTATGTTCGGTTCTGTATCTTATTCATAAAAAAATTAATTTAGTCTTCAATATTTTTGAAGTGGGTAAAAATTGTCATTTGGATATAAGGAGCGTGGTTGATTTTAGAATATAATTTTAAATCTTTTTATTAATTCGAGATGTATGTCCCATCATAAAATAAATATATATATATATATATATATATATATATATATATATATTTTTAAGTGATATTTGAACATAAATGAATCATAAATATAATAGAAATAATATTTTTTTAAGGAGAGGTTATAAATGTTTCTCAATTCACTAAATAGATCATCTTCTAATGTGAGGACACACTCTTATACTCTTACACATAATGGAAATAATATAAAAAATGATTCTCACAAGTACAATAAAATTATTTTAAATTTCTTGTTTAGTCATTAGATTCATTTTTCATAATATTTTTACTATCTTTATGATTCATTTTAGTTCAAACATCAATTAGGTTTTGGGAGACTAATAGATTACATTTTAGGTATTGATTTAGTCAAAGTTCAAAATTATATTCGAAAATAAAAAATAAATATTATTTTGGGAGAAGTATTTGACTCATTTTAAAAGATAAATGATTAAGTTAAATTTTTCAAAAGATAAGAAATGAAATTAAATATAATCAAACACATAAATAACTAAAAGTGTACTTTAACAAATTATAAATTCATCACTTTTATAATATTTAAAAACTCTTATTAATAATAATTTATGAATGAAAAAAATAATTTAAATATGTGTTTAGTTTCTGATAAATTATTTAATTTTATTTTTGTCCTTAATTTTAGCACTTTGGTTCCCTAATTTGTTTAAATAACACTTTAAAAAATAAAATAAAGTGATTCAGATAGCATTTTAAATATATTAAAAACAAAAAAAAATTAGAACCAATTTTTTTTAAAAAATTAAATTAAATTTTTTTATTAAGAACTAAAAATATATTTAAGTTAATTTTTTTTACAATAATGATATTTATTGATATTAATTTGATTGGGAAAAAATTAGTTCGTTGCTGCATTGCTTCTAAAACTTAAATCGTTATTAGGACAACTAGTTTGATACTTGGGTTTCTTAATAAATATAAAGTGTTCGATTTTAATTATAATTATATAAAAATATTTATCTTGTGCAATGTACAAATTAAAACATTAGTTAAAACTAAAAGTCAGTATTTATAACTATTATAAAAAGAAATAATCTCATTTGATATTATCTTTGTTATTTTAAATATTTTTACCATCAATTATTATAAACTGTTACAAAAATTTATTTTAATTTTTAACAACAATTACATCTTTTAAATGGGTGTGATTTGAGTGGAACTTGTAGATCAGCGTTTCCTATAGCCCTAGCCAAGGTTTGACGATGCTGAATGGTGTCGTATCTAAGACCTCTAAAGTTAATGCCATGGTTATGTTATTGTTGAGTTTGAAAAACATAAACGTGCTCCACGTAACATCAATGTTCGATACACCAACAAAAACACGATGCCCATGAATCATTCAAAACACAGTGCACAACCAACATTTTAAGAAAGCCACTCACCAAACACATGCTTTCAGGGGATACCACTATGCATAGCACAAGTATAAATGAGATTAGTTGAGTTTTTTTATTCAAATATTAGTTGAGTTTCATAATTTTAATATAGGTGAATATATATATAATAATACAAATTTCACGTTTTGAATTAATAACAAATAGTTTAAAATTGTATCTTAAAATTAAAAATGATTATCAATATTTTAAAAAGATACGGTTGACTCAAATTTTGACAAATAAAAGACTTAAATGAATAATTTTAAAAATAAAGATAAAAACAATTTTTAATAAAAACATCAGTGACAAAAAAATATATTTTAGGCTTTAACATTTAAACGAGCAAACCATTAAATTAGTTGACACAGTATATATTTTGAATACCAAAAGTTTAACACCACCACAATCATGTAATCAAAAGATCATCTCACCAAAACAATTTTCGCTGCTACATTTCTTTGAACTTCTAAATATTTTTTTTAGGGGTTGAACTTCTAAAATTATTCTATAAATAAATGACAAAATTACTTAATTGTTCAACAAATCACAGTGCAGTGACGTGTGGAACATATGGTCAATGACTCAATGGCCAGATTGTCTTGACCGAAATTAAAAAATATATTGGACAAAATATTTAGCACCACGATTTTATTATTATTCAATAACATTTTTTTTCTTTTCATTTTAACAATTTTAATGCTAGGAGCGAACCCAGTAGCTGGGTTCAAAGTGAACGTAGGCCCGCCAGTAAAAATTGGGCCTCTGTGCTAATTTATTTGGACCTTATGTGGGACCAATTAACGTTCCATCTCATATGTTTACCCAAGAATGCGTTATAATATTAGTTAGCAATTAAGAAATAACAAAGCCCATCAATGCTGACATTAACATTGCGCGGGATAGGTTTTGAGTAGGTGACTATGCAAATGCAAATCATGCAGCGAATATAGATTTTTTTTTTCACTCTTAATTCACAACACAATTTTATTTGTTTCACTATTATCACTGCCGTAATTGTTATCATTATCATGATTTTAATGTCACAATTATCATAATTTTATTATTATTATCACTACTACAACTATACGTGAATATTACAATTATCATTACTATTATATAATTAATTAATACTATTATTATTATTATTATCATTTTTATTATCACTATTATTACCAATACCACAATATTTTTATAAAAGTATTTTTATTATTTACATACAATTTATTTTTCTATTTATAGGATCTAAGTTTAAAATTATATTTATTATTTTTTATAAGATCTAATTTATAATAGTTTTTTATTAATTAATTTAAAGATGAGAGATAATATATAGACAAACAATTAGAAAAAAAGAAAAGTATTAATTACAAAGATAAATTAATTTTTTTTATAAATTTAAGACACATTTATTATTATCAACTAAGTTAATATTTTTTTCTTAATCTTGATGAATTAAGTAATTGGATCATTTTTTTTGTCTTAATCTTTCAATTCATTGGGGAAAAAAATACTGACTAATCTGAAATTTATTTCGATCAAGTATTAAACTCAAATAATACCAAACAATTCAACCTTTAACACATTTATGATTTGTATCTAATTATAATCATTTAGGAAGGGAGGAAGTATATTATATCTATTTAGTTATTATTTCTGTGTGTACTAAATATAAGAACATACAAACTTATCCTTCTCATACTCTTTCCCAGCACCGTCTTATCGTCTTATTTCACACATCTTTATTTTATCCATGATACTATGCCAAAGATACCAAATTCGTGTTGCAACAACATGAGCAAATATTATACTAAGCAGCTATCGATTTTTCACATAACAAAATTCGATACATTGTATTGAATAAAGATAACAAAACTGATAAACAATTCAATTTACAATTTTCAACAGCTTTCAGTCTCACCTCCACAGCCACCGATTCGTTTGAGTTTATCAAAATGGAAATCATCCCCCGGCAACAGCTCAACTAAACCAACCAAACATTTTCAAGATTCCAAGCCTCTAATACCCAAGAAGGCTTTTAAAAAAGTGTACGCTTGATTAGAGATACCCACATATCGAGCCACTATTTCTTTCTTCACTTCAATCGCTGCCACGCTTCTGTTTCTCACTTTTTACACCAAATGCAGTCCTCTAATCATTTCTAGCTCAACATGTCACATAATTTTCATCTGGGCAAGAAGGGTGCATGCCAAATTGCCAATTGCTAAGGCTCTCGCATCTGAACAATTATAAAAAAAAAACCTTATCTTTTCACCACATAAAATACTCTGTTCCAACAAAAAAAGTGAGGAACACAGAACCCGAACCATGGCAACTAATGTTTGATTTTTCCCTCACTTTAATACCTTGTCAGGGCACACCGCGAGCTGCGGCAACTTGGTGGACGTGCCACATAAACTTTACTTTACTTTCTCGGAAAGTGTTTGTATAGTATAGTATCCTATGTACTAAGTCAGAACCCTGTGTCTATGTGCCCTGGTTAGTAACAAGAGTTGTTCCTCTGCCTGAACTTTAGCAAAGCAAGATGAGGACAAGGCAGCGTTTGTTAAGGGTCTAGAGGAACACGACCTTGAGATTATAGAGCTGCTATTTGATGTAGCAATAGAAGGACTTAGCTTGTTAGATGTTAAGTCCACGTTAACCGAGAAAAGTGAATACACTGGCCTATGGTCTGAGAATTTGGATTCTCCTCGCACATACCATAGCTGCTCCACGCCTTCACCTTTCCATAGTATTCGATCGCACCTTTTGTCCCAAAGAGAAATAAATTTACTTCAGTTGTCATAATTCATCAAGAAAACTTAACTAGAACATCAAAATATTAATATAGACTAAAATATTTATATTTTTTTCCTTGTCTTATATTATTTTGATTTCAGTCTATTCTTCTAATTTTAAAAAAGTTTCATTTAAATTTCTTAAAGTGTATCCGTTAGACCAAATTTGAATTTTCTATCGGTTTTTTGTACTAATGGTATTAATTTTGCCTGACGTGACAACTACCTATATATATAATGCAATCTCTCTCACAATATGTCATGTATTACCAAGTTTTGTAACAAACTGATAAGAGAACGAACTTAATTTAACATTAACATGCATACTTTAAAATATCAAAGAGAGACTTTTTAAACTTTAAAGATGAAACTGAAACTTAAAAAATAAGACAAGAAACAAAAGCATATTTTAACCATTGAGATGAGAAAAAAAAATATTATAATATCATTCAGAAGAAATTTGCCTGCATCTATGCATAGTAATTGGAAAAAAATAGGCGGTTTGATAACCTGACATCATTTAACTTTTAGTTTATTGTAGCAAATAAATGTTTGATGAAGATAGGAGTGTATTTGGGTGAAGATCTATGCGATTGGTCGATGATAAAGGGTGGAGGTTCAATTTGGTTTATATAATTATATTGAAAACGATGACGACCTGGATATTTAATCTCTGAAGGTGATGGTCCAATCATGTATGATATAAAATATACAGTGTTTCCCCGCGACCCATCATTAAGTGATTAACCATAGCAAATGATTTTACAGAATATTTGTTTAAATTAAAATCACTTGCTCATGGTTGACTAATTCAGCATTAAACAATGCACAGTAGCGAATATATCACGCACCACAGGCAAATCCTTTTCAAAGGCATGCGCGACTAGTTTCATAAAGAAATGCAACTGGTAATACTATTACTGTAACGTACCAACCAATTAAGTAAAGATGCTTATTTATGCGTAACATGGTTTAAAATTATGTCCAAAAAAGTCACCTCAACTTGGCATCACTGAACGTCAGAGCATAGACAAAAACAGACGGCAATAATGCATATCGTGATATAATGACACTCCCATCGTGGATAAGAAATAAGTTTAGTTTTAATATGTGAAATCTTACCAAGCCGGAGTTCGTCGTTTTTCTTTGGACTTGTTAGTTTGGGCAACATACTGGTCAGAACCGAATAAGTATTTGTAAGTTGGAGCAAAATATATCTTCCCTTCCTTCCACTCTTTGAACACTCGACCAGCTCTCTGCTCTATCCTTAGCTGCCAAGTGGAATGATAATTGATAACAACATAATGGTAAGACAGAAGAAAAATTATTACATAATCAAAATTTTCAATTTATGATAAAGAATTAATAAAGCTTGATTAGAATATGCATGCTACTTTTGCGAAACACACACAAAAACAAATGGCTATGTATCTAATTACCTGGTCCTTCTCTAATAGTGCCTTCCAATCATTCTTCTTCAGTAGCTCAAGTGTATCATCGTAACCAGCAGTAAGCCGATAATTCAAATCCCCTAGCCAAATAATCTTACTGCAGATACCAAAAAAAATTCAAGGGACATTCAGCAACTAAGGGTAATTGATGGAAAATTATTAGATTCTATCACAAATTAGAAAGAAGGACCATACTCATGCTCTAATATGCTTTCAGGAGGGAGTGATTGACCAAGAGCTTTGAATGATTGTGAAAATTTAGTTTTCTTTAAGATTTCTGAGACGTCCAAATTTCTTCGCACCTCATCACCATCTTTCTCTCCGGAGGCCAAGTGGGTACAAACGAAGCAGAACGTTGTGTGGTACAATGTCATGCTAATTGAGATTGATCCCTGTTAATTAACCAACACAATAAAGTTATAAGCAATCACAATATCACATACATTAATTTAGCTAGTAGAAACTCTAGTACTCAAATTAATCTCATTGTAATAAAATTTTAGATAAATTTGCACATGTTTTATTTCAAGTTAAAATATTAATTGATTATAGATCTAGAATTATTTGAGTTGAAGTAAATTTAGGTAATTTTTGCATTAGTTCAAAAAATTTATATCAAATTTTATTACTAACTTACTTTTATACTAAAAATATTCAAACATAAATCATATTATTTCAAAGATGAGTTTGGTCGATGTTGATAGAAATACAAATGTAAGCAAATTAGAGGAACCAACCTTATTTCCAAGATAGCCCATGATGCCTCTACCAACACAAGACACCTTTAAATTGCTGACATGCTTGTAAAGATCCGCACGTACCCACAAGCACAAGAAGATACCCACCATTTGTTTACTTGCTGCTAGGCAATAATAGAGCTGTTGTTCATGTTCACTTGGACTGCATGTAGGAGAATTTTCTCCACTGGAGGAGCTTGTGTTAGAGTTCAAGGCTTGATGAATAAGGTTCAACCACGTCGATGCTGGTCCACTATCCTCTGGTCCAAGCACGTTCCCTGCGTTTAGAGGTATAATTTCTTGGAACCTAAGGTGCAATGCAACAAAAACAAAATCATTAGTGTATTTCATTATTTTACCTTCAAAAGAAAGAATTTAAATTTATTTTCACATGGACATTATTTCAATTCCCTAGAAGGATTAGCGGCAAAATTGTGAACTTAGCTCGGCCATGATTTGATAATGAGGTCCAAAAGCTAAAATGCAAATGCACTTTATGATGAGCTGTGTTCAAGGTTTCTTGTACCAGCCCAACACTAATTACATGCAAAAGTGCTGGTAGCAGTAAAAGACTAAAAGGTATACAAATAAGGATTTAAATAATTATATGTACAATTGATTAAAAAAATGATAATTAAAATTTAAATAACTATGTACAATTATAACATTAATCATGTTTGTAATACAGTTATACAATAATAATATTGTAAAAACAACCAAATTAATCTTATATTTTTTAATTAATTAGTTTGTATTAATAAAACTATCAAACAAATATACTCTATAATATTTTTATTTTACCCTTTAAAATTAAATAATCTAAATTCATAAAAGCAGAGCTCTTTTGAGCTATAGCCTAGCCTCTGAGCCCTGGCCCTGGCCTCTGGTGTGTAGAGACTTCCAGTCACCATAACCAATAATAAAAGAATTACAGTTGTGAAAACTCACAACGTAATTATGAGTACAAAGCCTATGTACTCGTTGAAATTAAAAACGCTTCCTTGAAGGGAGAAATAAAGTACCTACTAGTTGAAATTAATGGGCACATCAAATAATAAGAAACAACACAGAACACAAGTTGTATAAATTCGAAACTGGGATTGGTAATAACAAGAAAGAATAAGCTTATGATAAAATAATATACCCGATGACATAGATATCAGTTGGTGAAGGCAACATCAACCAATTCCTCAAGTTCAATCCCTCGTTCGGAGACTTTCCTCCAACATTCCACGTCCCCACGAACATCCTACACACCACGCCCTCCATCATCATCTTTCCAAGTAAACCAAATTTATAACCAAAATTTTAACAAAAAGTAATACTATATAGAACAATAATTTTAGCTTTCGGGCAGATCATAACACAGCATCATATTTATACTTCAAATCAGGTATGATGGGTGTGTTTACCTAAGGTTGAGCGTGTCAGTGTCATTGACAGGTGGCGCCTCCATCACTGATGCCGAATGTTTCAATTCATTTGTGGAGTCCATCAGCCACCCCTCTTTGAAAATAAAGATCCCAAACACCAAAAATCAATACTTAAAGCAGGCAGAACAGAATAGATAATTAATAAATAAATAAACAGTGGTTTTCTTTTTCAAAAAACAAAAGATCCTATATCAAACCTAAAACCGTGTGGTTTTGCAATTTTGAAAATAAAATCCCAAAAAACAAAATCAATACTTAAAGAAGGCAGAACAGAATAGATAATTAATTAATAAATAAATAAACAGTGATTTTTTTTTTCTTTCCAAAAACAAAAGATACTACATCAAACCTAAAACCGTGTGGTTTTGCAATTGCAGGCTTAATCATAGGCCAATTTGATTTCCAGAAAATAAGCCATCCACGTGGAGATTCAATTGGAAACCTCTCAGATGGGACCCAAGGACCCTGGAAACAAATTTCGTGTACCCTAAATCAAAGTCACTTCCTTTTGTTCCATCACCATGTCTAATCACACTACACTAACCCATCATACCCATGTACCACCAATCTGTCCCTCAAATTACCCGAGGCATACACGTTTTCACCCCAAAAAAGCAAATCAAAACTATAGTGGAAAAAAAAACTAAAACTGAATTTTACCTGGTAAAGAGTAATCTGAGTGAAAGTTATCATCGTTGCTCCTAATATTGAGCCACTTTCTTACATTAAATTTTGGCCACGAAGACTGTAACCCAAAAATGAAAAGAAAAATTGGGGTCAGGGAGATAATAAAGAACTTGTATGGCCAAAAGTGGAAGATAGCAAGGACATTTATGTTTCATACCTTGGATATCTTCTTCTTCAACTCTGTTCTCATTGTTCTTCTCCAACTGAACCAAAATAAGACAAGAACAAATGATAAAAAATTACAAAATGGCATGGGAACGCGGGTGCCGGAGGTTTAATAGCAACAGTTCAGATTATCCAAATCCATGTGGGAATTTTTTATAATTAAGGTTAGAAATTTCGTTTAAGTTATCAAGGGAGAAAAAACAACAAAATGGGTCTAGACACACTAGATATTTATTTTTTTTCCTTTCTTGTACGAGAAAACTAAGTTTATTGTTTGAAATTGAAATAATGTGTTAATAAACTAGTTTTGAATAGTTTTCAACGGCCAATATTTAAGACCCAGTTGCAGGGAGAACGGAGACAGCTCCTGAGTACTAAAAATATTGGGAAAAAAAACGAAAATTGGGCTTATAGAATATACCAAAAGAGAAAGGAAGAAAGAGGTTAGAAAAACGGTTAGGTGCATCTTCTTCTTCTGTTCTGAGGAATATCCTTTTACAAGCTCCAGTTTTGCGCTTTACAGATAAGAAAAAAAAGTGAGCGGATGAACCAAAAAAAAAAAAAAATGCACACAAACTGGGGTGTGATCACATTCAACGTTCGTTCAAAAAGCGAAAGTTGTGACTTTTTTTTTCAAGGCAAAATCTGAACACAAACTGGGGTTGTGTCTACATCCCAAACTAGAAAGATTGAAAAAAGAAAATGGCGTGTGCGAATGGATGGAAACGCATCAATCTTAATAGCTGGACCCAGAATCAGGGTGGTGAAAACGAAATGAGGGACACCAAATCCGAAGGCTTTTTCGAAAACGCGGAAAGAACAAAAAACAAAACAGAAAGAAAAAAAAAAGTACAGCAGAGATAGAAGCAGGACAAGAGCATAGAACAAAGGAGAAAGTGGAACATTACAGTGAAGTGGGTCAACGGCATTGCTTATTGTTGTGGAATAGTGTGTAAGAGATAATTAGCGAGTAAAAGATGAAAGACTAAAATGATGAAAAAAACACTTACGAGAATTGACAAATGTGGGGGGTGTGGTGTGGGGTTACGGTTTCAGTTTCAGTGAAAATGATTCGGAAGAAGAGAGTGGATATATGAAAGAGACTGTTTAGTGTTTATAATCCCGGGTTTGATGCTTCTTAGTTCTTCTCCTTTCGTTAATGATGTGAAGAGAGGTAACACAAACAAACATAAAAGTGTATATATGATAGTATGTCGCAGTGACCTGTAGCAGTGTAGCTTCTAGCCTGTTTGCCTTTATTGGTTTGTAGGGAAGGCAAGGTGGAAACACTGGGAAAGAAACGCAGATGATGTTTTGTTTGGGGGGCTTTTTTCGGAATGGGGATATTTGATTTTATAAAAAAAAAAGAAAAGAGGAATGAGTCTCTTGGCCTTTCCAATTTATCGGTAAATATTTTTAACATATATCATATGAGAGGAGGAAGAAATCTTTTGAGATTTAAAGGATTAAATTTGTATAATACAATTATATATCAAATGTTAAGATTTAATTTCAAGTGTATCATTTTATACTTTTAATTTTATTTTTTTTCTTCTAAAAATAAGATATTTTTATACTTGAATTCAAAGAAAATAGAGTATCCATTGAGGGGTAATTTCTCTCGCCACCAATGTTGTTATATTCACTTATAGTCAGAAGTCAAACCTTATCATGTGCTTAAAAGACTCAAATTATTAATCACTTGTGGAATACTTTTTGGGTAATGTTAAATATATTTTATCTTTTTTTTAATTGAAAAATATATTTTATCTTCACAATTTAAATATGTTCCTAGCATGCATTTATATATTATTTTATACTTTTAATTTTAAATATTTTTTATTTTCAAGATTCAAGTATGCTCCTAACATACATTGATATATCACTTTATACTTTTAACATCCACAAGATAATTTAATTTAACTTTTTATCTCCATCAATCTATCATTTACACATGTTTAGTTTTACCTTGCATGTGAATATTTTGTAAAGAAATTATCAATAATTAAAAATAACAATATAACACAACATAAATTATTTATCATAAATTAAAAATATAATTTATATGTTAAAAAATATTTATTTATTATATATTTTAATTAGAGTTTAATAGTCATATGTAATAACAATCTAATATAACTTTAACTATCTATAAGTAAAAAATCACTATTGTCCTGACTTTTAAGATAATGAGAAAAGAAGGCAATGCATATTGAAATAAATTTACACAATTATCTTGTCATAATTTATCATATAAGATAAATTCGTTAATTATTAAAATGAGTAAATAACTATTTTAAAAGTTATACAACATAATTTTTTTATTGAATGATAATATAAAACTCTCAATGCATAATCATTAAACTATAAGATAATTATTATGAAAATCAATAAATTTATTATACATGATAATCTAGATTGAATGATGATGTAACTATTTTACAATGTCAAAACATTATTTATTTTCTCTTTTAATTATAATATAATTTATATATTTAGAAACATTTATTCTATCTAATACATACATAGGCTAAAAAACTAGTTTAAAAACTGAAAATATCAATCAATTTAGATTTTTTTATAGGAGATTTTTGTTTCAAACAATCTTTTTACATTTTCAGAAATATAAAAGGGAGAATGTTTATTCTCATTTAAGAAATTATTAAAAATATTCTTAGATATATATTTTTATTATCATTATGACTTTTATTTTTTTTAAAATTTAAAAATATTTCTAAAAATATTAAAAATTAACTAAACGTATTTTTAGATATACCTAAAGAAAACATTCTTTTGCAATATTTTTAATAATGTGATTAGCTTGAAACAAATAGCCCAATGTTAAAACATTAGAATGGGGAGAATAATTTTCAGTCTGGTCCCCAAAGAGCTTTGAAGTTTGAAGAGACTGGAGGCAAAAGACGGTGTTCCAACTTCCAAGCTCTTATTAGGCATAAACCCGCACACCAAAAGTCGTCGATGAATCCCTTTTTCATTATCCTCAGCGCAGTAGCCACTAAAATCTCGCCACTTCCAACAACTTCACTTCATTAATCCACTCCTTATGTCCAATTTAACTGCTTCATAGCTACGTAACATTTTCATAGTAACGTGGATTTGAGAAGGGGGAAGGGAAGTATTTTAGCTAGGTATAGATATATACAATATGGTTTATCGTTTTATACCTTTTTATATAAAAGGGAATTTTGCAGTAAGTATTTTGTAAACGCTTTTTAATCTTCAACTTAAACTTGCATATAACAAAAAATTAGAAAGGAAATTTTGTACAATTACCAATTTGGTGAGTTTACTAAAATGTTAATTAATTTTGGTATTATCTATTTGAATACAAGTCATAAGTGCTTTAAAGTATTTCTTTACTGAAAATAAGATTTTTTTTAGAAAAATTATCTAAAATACTTTTAGTTTTATATCCAAACAAATTCCGATGAAAATGTTTGAGAAATCCAAATTAAGTCATGTGTTTTTTATTGTTTTACTCATGACCATTTTCCATTCTTCTGGAGCTGGGAATTGAAATACATAGTCAAATTGGTTAAGAGTTCTGCAAAGGGATCTGAACCCCGTACACAAAGTGGGTACTCTAATTGACTCAACGCCTACTGAAGGTTCACATATTCTCCATTCAAATTGCTGACCACAGTAGTGTGCTTAGCTTAAAATATTATATAGAAGATGGAATTTTATATTTGGTTTAACTGTCGAAGCTTTCAAGTTTGAACTAATTCTTCTTATCGTTTTGGTTAAGTGCTATTTTGGTGCTGTATTTGCATTGCATCATCCAAATTCCAAAGTCACGTTTCGGAGGTCTAAATTGGATGTTGCAGGAAATCTTAGATGAACGTTTCAAACGAAAAAAAAAATGGTGTTAAACATAATTTTCTCTATAATTTTGCATTAAGTTGACATTTTATTTCAAGTTTTATAACTCATTTAATTTTAAGATAAAATTTCAAAACGTAAATTACTTTATTTAAAAATTAGTTTTAATAAGTAAAGATAATCCACAATCAATTTCAAGAATTCTCTTTCCAATACTGTAATGCTCTATTTGTTTCAGATGAAAGAAAATAAAAAAGGAAAACAAATTAAAATTTGAATCAGAGAAAAAATGAAAGGAAAGAAAAGAAATTGCATATATGATTTTTTTTTCTCTTCATTGAAATAAAAATATATTGTTATTTATATATTTTTTCTTTTCTCCCATCATAAAATTTTTGGCTAAAGATTTCCGGTGCAAGTGAAAATAAGGTTTTGCTTTTGTTCTCTGGTTAAACCAGAAGAAATGTGAATTAATAACTTTCTTAGTGAAGTTTTTGCTATGATTTTTTTTCATCTTTAAGAATTAAAGATAAATATTAGAGGATTTATAACAATTCAAATATTTTGGTGATCAACTAATTGACTTAAATTTTCTTGATTTTTGTTATGATTTGCTAGGGAAAAATGTGATACATTTGATTAGGCGATAACAAATAATTAAACATTTTCAGTTTAGGTTATTAATTACTTTTCTCTTCAGTAAAAAAAAAGTGTAGAACCAAACTGCGACTAATTAAAATATGTTGTTTTTTACTTTTCAAAACCGGTTATATGTCAAAAAAAAAAAATTCCCACATTGAATTGCATTATAAAGTGGACAATCAATATTAAGTAATAGGAATGGTTGATGCAAGAGTGATAATGTATGAAATAAATTGTAATGAAAAGAAAATATATTCATCTTAAATACATTCATTACTTTCAACAAAAAATAGTTAGAACTCTTAAGTGAAACTACTTCGTGTCATGATAAAAAAACAAAACAAAAAATAGAGTATTAGGCTATTAGCCATCGAACCCTGGTTGGTTCAGTGTAGCCATCTAGGAATCTAAATGTGATTTATATGGACTGATATAAATGCATGGACTCACTTAGGTGTCAACTCATAGAAGAGTAAAAGGTCGTTTTCATCCTTAGAAGAAATAGGGGCAGTCATAGTTCTAAAAAATTTCAAGGTCTTCATCATCTAATTAATAGATAAAAAAACAAAAATTAATTCTAAGTAGAACTGTATTTGATATCCTCAAATAATGTTTCGGTTGATCTCACTAAAAGTTGTTAGAGAAGTTTTTTTTTTTTTTTTTGTTAAACTGCATATTTATTTTCTTTATTTTTATAAAAATTTCAATTTTGATCCTTTAGCTAGCTTGTAGTTCGGATATTTGATTTTTCTACTTTGTAAAATTTGTAATCTTAATTACACCGTTAATTGAGTTGCAGTTTTCTAAAAATAAGAGGAACAACTATGTAATTTAATCTTTTTTTATTATAAAAATTAGTAATTAATAAAGTAAGTAATTATTACACACTAATATTAGTGTGACTTAAAGAATATTTAATTATCGATGATATTTAAAATCATGTATATATTTAAATTAAATTTTCCTTATAATTGTAGGTGATTAATTTTATAATATAATACTTACATATGATTTTTAATTTGAACAATGCGAGTATTATTTTATTTAACAATTTATTTTACTAGTTAACTCATGCTTCTAAAATGTCTTATAATTATTTGCTTTGAAAGATTGATTTTATACATGTTTATGAACATATAGTCAAATTAAATTTTAACATTCAAACATTAATATTAGAATTTTTATTTTTATTATTAAAAATATTGTTTTACATGATCTCATAACTCATATTGTGTGTGAAAGTATTTTTATATACTTACTAAACTTTAACATATAAATTAAAGATATACTCATAATTAAATATAAAAATTAAATTATTTAAATATTTAATTATACACACACATATGTAGGTCACGAGTTAATGTAAAACTATAATATTTTTTATAAAATAAATAAAATTACTAATATTTAAATATTAAAATTTAATTTGACTATATTTTCATAAATATGTAGATTTACTTAGCTATCAATGTTTAAAAGCAATTAATTACAAGACGTGCAGTTCACAGAAGCATAAACAACTATAAAATTAACAGATTGTTATATAATATCATAGTTCCATTGCTTAAATTGAAAATCATCTGTGAGTATTATATCATAAAATTAATCACCTAAAATTATAAGAAAAATGAAGTTTAAATATATACATGACTTTAGATATCACCAATAATTAAAATATATGAAAATAATATATATATATATATATATATATATGTCTGGTATTTAGAAAAATTCTAATCAACCTAGCTAATTTATATAATACATAATTTTTTTTATCTTCTGTATTTGTTGCATAAGTTAAAATACATTAACAATATGCATTATTAATTAATTTTAATTAGTTTTTTTTACAGTGTTAATTTTAATTAGTTAAAAACTAAACATTAAATGAGTGTTTATCTTAAATATAATAATTTTTTTATACTTCCATAACATATAGACCTGATATAGTATAAAATAAAACATTATTGATAAACTTTGTCAATATTGTAGGAGTAAAAATCGAATTATATTTATAAAAAAAAGTTTGATGATCATGTTATAATTAACTCTCATGTTGAAGTAAGAAATGAAATATTAATTTCAAAACAATCAATAACTATAAATTATTTTATTAATCATGTTACAATTATTAATTAATACTCTTGTTATACTTTAAAAAATTATATTTATTTCTATATAATTTGCTTCTTGTTACAAATATTTCTTTTACAATGATGTATTTTTAAGTTGCACCATCCTCATCCAAGTTCTTATGCTGAAGGATTTTCATTGATTATTAATTTGATTTTAAAATACAACTTTAAACACATTGTTAATCACTGAACACTTATTTAAACATAAAACATATTTTGTCTTCTGACTCACGGATCAACAAGCTATCACGGCAACGTCTCCAACAATTAATCAAACGATAGGCCGCTTATAAATCCAGCACGAAAATTAAGGATCGTTTGATTTTACTATATTTTGTTTTCATTTTTACTTAAAATAAAAATTAGTGATAGAAATATGTTTAGTTGGATTTTTAAAAATATTTATTCGAACGAATCAAAAAATGAAAACAACAAAATCTCGTTTTCAGTTGAAATCAAGAATCTCATGTTGGATAAAATAAAACGTGATGACAAGAAATTTAATTTTAAATATATTTCCTTTTAAGAAAGATGAAGTTTTAGTGTTTTTATTTCTTAAAAATAGAAAACAAGAAGTCAAACCTTTTCAGAATTTTAATCTTTGAAAATAATTTTCAGAAAATAAAAACAGAAAATAGAAATATAAACCAATTCATTTTCTGAAAACTATTTTCATTTTTAACAGATTAAAATTCTAAAAACATGTTTAGTTTGACTTTTTGTTTTATGCTTTCAAGCAATATAAATATTGAAAATGTGTTTTCAAAAGAAAATTTATTTTTAGATTTACTTAAAATTATATTCTTTATCACCGTATTTTCATTCTATCCAAAATGAGATTGTGGTTTCAATTGAAAATGATATTTTATTCTTTTCAGCTTTTGATTCGTTTGAAGAATATTTTCACTGAAAATAAAAATAAAAATTCAATCAAACATATTTTCATCATAATTTTTCCATTTTCAGTAGAAATGAAAAAGAGAACAACAAAACCAGTAACCCTCTAATTAATCCTAATCGTTTTTATGGGGAACTTTTTTGACATACACATTACGAATTTGACTTTTTGACTAAAAAAGATGGAAATTAAATTAATAGATTGCCATATCATGGCCGGTTCATCGTATAGATGAGATTTGCCAAGTTTGTTATTCCGTCGAGCCAGTAAAGAGAAAAGAGGGCAATATTCAGTTAACCCCTATAAATAATTAACTGCCTAAGAATTTGGATACACAATGTGACGCAAGATAAGTGTCTCTTGTGGGGCTACAAGCTGCTGACTAGTTCAAATTCATGTTATACTTATAGGGCTAGTTTGCTTTTATTTATCCTATTCACTTTATAAAGGAGATTAAGCTTATCAATTTTTTTTTTTGAAAAAATTGAAATTTTAAGAGAGAATAAATAATGCTAGCTTTTCATTTTTTAAATACAAATATTTTAAGAGTGAAGAAAAAGATAGGGAATATAGAAGATAAAAGATTATAATAGATAGCATTGTGAATAGAAGGAAAGAAATAAAAGTTTATAAAAGATCATATATAAAGGGAGTTAACTTATTATATATAATTTAATGTTTATTTTTAAAACTTAAATAATAAGTTTGGAAAATAGAATTAAAAGTAAACAAGGTAAATTAAGGAATGTGAATAAACATATTAAAGAGCCATATATTCTGATTAAATTCATTGCATAAATTGAGACTGCTTCCGACATTACCACGGGAAGATGTGGACTGTGGAACTTCCATGAATGCGATATATAGAAAATTAGAGAGGGCTGCTACACAGGACAACAAACACCATATTGTCCAAATCATATTCACTTGCCCATGAATGTAATCATAATGATCCTAAACCAGATGCTTGATTAATTAATATAGTTTAGTTAGAGTGAGGTTAGATATATAGCACCAAATTAATACTATATTGGATTAAGCAGGCTTTATTGGGTCCATCGATTCTTGTTACCAAGCACTTTCTAAATTTCCTTACTTGAAGAAATTTTATGAATGAAAAAGGGTAGATGAAAAGTTCGGTTGGCTCTAGCTACTTTCACAAAATGTATATTAAGAAAAAGGATTGTAATATCATATCAGCATGTACGTAGCCCTAGAAATTAGGTAAGTATCGACATGATTAATAAGGGGTTAAACTGGTCTCAAAATAATCTGGATATGTAGCCAAATTCATTCATAGATTTCCTGGCAAAGTGTTTCCATACTAGTACTTACTAAACAAGAATAGAATTTTTGTATATTATATTTGTGCTTTGCCCGACACAATTAAATTTTAAAAAATTGAAAATAGAGAATACTTTCAAATTTAACAAAAAAATATTTTAAAATATATGATAAAGTTAATTACATTTGTTTTGAGAAAATAATTAAATAATTTATAAATAGATATAAGTTATATAAGGTAAACCGTAAAAGTGTTAATAATCATAACCAAATGAATGCAAATTTATAATTATTAATTACTTTACAATGATTATTTCGTATAAAAAATTATTATAAAATCTTTAAAACTCCTATTACAAATAAAATTAAAAAACTTTCCTTTTATCATAAAAAAAATTTTAACAATTTTTTTTAATATTTTGTTCATGAAATGTAAAAGTTATTCAAACAAAAAAAATATGTTTTATTGAAAAATTTGTCTGCTTTATTTAAAAAAAATATTTAATATAATTTTGAATTAATTACAAATATTTAACAGAACGAATTTAATGCTCTTTAATTTATGCACCAAAGACATAAGATAAAAATATATTAATGAGATTCTCTCCTTACATGTTCATTTAAATTTCCAAAAATTAAAATACACTTTTTTTTGTTATCATAACATTAGTATAAAGTATTACTAGCTTTGATTGACTAATTTTTATTGAAAAATTTGATTAACTATTTCATATTTCAATTACGCTTTTTTCATTTATAAAACTTAAATTTAAAATTTTGTTTTGGGAAACTGTACTTAGTATCAGTGGGTTGATTCATACACATGGACAAATATACTTGTTAGTATAAGTGGGGGTCCCCTGATTTTTTCTTATTTAAATTTTTTACCCTATACAAATATAAACTTATGATTTTTTGGTGTAGTAAGCAAGTTATAGGTGGTTTTGTATTATTTTCCATGTACAAATTCACTGCAGATCTGGTTGACGACTGATATCACAAAAATTATGCTTTCTTATACGATTTATTTATTATGAAATCATATATTTAAATATGATTTATCCATTTTTGTAATTGTATTATAAAAATACTCATTATAGTAATTTTTTTAAAATTTTACCCATTTCCGTAATTAACCCGAGTATTTCCTCTGTGGTATTTCATGAATTCAACTCTACTTTGCTACGGATTCACTCGCCAACAAATGAAACACATACTGTATTTCCCTTGTGGTATTTCATGACTTCAACCTTGTCCGTTCTGCTATAAAATTTTATTTTTTCATATTCTAACTCTACTCTATTACGGCTGCATACACAACCATTAAGTGTGTGTTTGCGAAATAGTTCATTCCAACGCAACTAGCGTTCAAATAAAAGCTTCTCTCACATTGTTTTTACGTTTTTGTCTCAAAATGCATATAAAATGTCTGTTGAACGTGGTTCAAACGGCTATTCAAACAGAGTCTAAGATGAAAATTCTTGACGCTGATATAATCCGTTTCGGTGTGTGTGCATATATGTGTGGGATTGATTGAAATTTACTACCTCACACACTCTCATCTTTTACTTTTACGTGATACACATTTAAACACTAAACTCTGCTCAGTATATATCCAAATGATGTTCCAGAAGGGCAGAATCATATCATCATGATCTGAAAATATATTCTGTTTAAGTGTT
Source organism: Glycine soja (assembly GCF_004193775.1). Classification (NCBI taxonomy): domain Eukaryota; kingdom Viridiplantae; phylum Streptophyta; class Magnoliopsida; order Fabales; family Fabaceae; genus Glycine; species Glycine soja. Next base: position 4,151,203 of record NC_041011.1, read on the forward strand.
TTTATCTTTCTATTTTGAGGAAAGTGTTTAATTTTGATGTTGAATTCACTCTGAAGTCAGAAAATTACATCTTAATTTGTTATTACGTGTGAATAAAAGTGCTGAGACCACTCTAGATAAATTAGATCAAATTTAATGGGGTCAAAAAGTTTAGTGGTAAAGGGAAAAGGACTGATGGCTTAATTATTGAAATTATTGTTGTTTTATAGAAGAAGAAAAAAGAGTATTTAACATCGTTTGAAGTATACATATGCTCTTAGGGAGTGGAATATTAGAATATTGAGATAAACAAATTGTAAATATAATGGATAACGTAATGAAAAAGAAGAAGAAAGAAAGATGTAAAGTACATAAAATAGGATGTGAAAAATCCAATTTACTATTTAAGTGGTCCTATAAGAACAGCAATACTACATATAAATAATATATTTATCTTTTTTTTAAAACCATATACCTAAACCAATAGTTTAAATTATTTGTCAAACTTACATCCATGGCTTCAAAATGACGTAACATATGTATGCCTACATCAATGAGCATTCTTTGGCACGTGGAATTAAATGAAACAGACCCAAAGCAATTTGATTTCTTTGCATCTGGTCACCACAAAGCAAGTGGAGAGGGAAGAACAAAATATATATGATATATCAATAACACTAGCAAGGATTCTTTGGATTACCTCAGCGACAGTGAAATGTTTATTATCTTAATTAATTTTCCTAAGCACTATGCTGAGCACTATTACTAACCACTACAAAGTACAAATTTATACAATTTCCTCTGCAGAAATCGCCAGCTATGACGTTAGTGGATAGTTGTTTGCTTTCTAACTTCCCCGGGCTTTTTCACTGGAATTAAAGTAGTATCCAAAATGGACAATAACAACGTGATTCACGTCGAATCTCTGCGTGTAGTTACTTGTGATCATACTGGTAGGGAATTATGAAATAATTAATTGGCTAGCGAATAATAATATTTCTCTCTAGCTATATGTAATGTTTGTCTGGTATCTCATGCAGTAGTTGATCTTTCTCACAGCACACCATATCAATTGATGGTCCAAATTAAGAAAATTGCTACAAGTAATTAATTAAAACCACTCAGGAAAAAGAAATATATAACGATGCATTAATATTGCTGTAAACTATTATTCCTAACTAATGAGTTTGATGATTTCTTAATGTGGATTGGTTTAGATTGTTCCAGAATCCAGAGAACTTGGATGGTTTGCCAGTTTTGAGCGCCATTACTTATACTTTTATTATTATAGAACTGTGATATATATGTCATTGCTTAGCTTTCACAAGATATTCAATTATACTATTATCGGACATGATATCCAAATTAGTCATTTCAGACGAGAGTAAAACAAGTTTAGATAAATAGACATCATATATTTATATACAGCTAGCTAGGAGTTGTAAAGGTTGACTATAACAATTTTGACTCTCGGAATTATATATCACGTGCTCCGCATTGTACGTACTCATGATTGAGAATCTATAATATATATCAACAGCATAATCAACCAGTTTTTCCTTCTTCTTCTTTTTTCCTTGTTATTATTAGAAACAACTTGACTCAATTATTTGGGGAAATGCCATTGGTATATATGGTCAACCATGATTAAAATAGTTCTTCATTGAATTTCCTTGCGAAATACCTCATGTATGAGGTGATGAAGAGTATAGTTTGCATGTCGTGTCTTACAGTTCAAAATCATGTGGTCTCATACAAAAGGAGATCGATCGACGTGCATTTTTTGTTTCATATAAGAATCGGTATTGATAAAAGAGACGCTGCTATATAATATCTAAAGCTCTAAGCCACCACATAAACTCAAATAGTTTAGATTTCTCATTACCTTGCATATACCTTACAGCTTATACGAGCTTAATTAATTTAAGAATCTCACACGGCCAATAAATTTCCAGCTAATACGAGCTTAATTATACCCTAAGGCTTTCCATAATTATACCAAAGTTGCGAGTAATTAATTTAAGACTGTTGTTAATCAGTCTTCTTATAACATTAGTTAAAGAACTAAAAGAAAAAAAATATTTTTTCGTGTAAATCACAAAAAAGAGTAAAAAAAAGTCATAAATATCACAATTTTACGTATCTCAATAATATTTTTTTAGTTTCTTAATCAATACTCTAATAATATTTATTAATATTTTCTTAACTTAATCCAAGAATTCACTATATTTATATATGAGTTTAATTAATTTTCATTTCATTTTTTTCCGTAAAAATTAAAAACGATACCCAAAAGACTTACAATACTCAAATAAATTAATTCTCACTTCATTATGGGCTTTGCTCACCACTAATCATTAACCAAGAACTTACATTTCATTTTCTAAGTGACACGTAAAGGTTAATTTGCCTTCATTATTAGTGGTGAATCCTGCATGCATGATGAATTTATGTTTTAATTAATCCAGAAAGAAAAAGATGATTCCAGTGATGAGTTGATTAGAAAGCTTAGTGGAAGGCTTTTTTTTTGTGTGTGTGTGTGTAAAACTCAGCTGGGATATCTTCATGATGGGAAAAATCATCGAAGACGTTTTGACATGCATGACTAGATCATTATATATATAATGTAAGATACTTAACAAATCAAAACCATGGGTATCATCATTACCAGTCAGTCATATTGGTTCAAAGTTTTAAATATGCCCCAATCATATACTACGCACGAAGGTTTTAAAGCATGATGAGTTAACGACTGAAACTTTTTTAACAAAAGAAAATTTGGCATTCTCTTGTAATAATATGTGTCTTAGCTTCTTGGTTGTACCAAATATAATGATAAGGCAAACAATTATTTCCACTATGCGAATCACCCTCGATATGAAATAGTAACCTGCTTTATATGTGCTGATACGAAAGTTAATTGGTTGATAATAATCCTTTTCGTTGCTTTAAAAAAATTAGCCAATGTGCACGCTTACTTAGGAATCATAAATCTCACTACCACTTGTGCCCATTCTGCGAATTATATAGTGCTTTGTTTCTTCTTTCGCCATATAATAGCATTAGCTTATATATAAAGTAATAGTTAGTAGTTAAAGGCTTGAGGCTACTTATAGTGGATATTGTTGTTGGAGGACCAATTTTATGTCATAGATTGTGCAATTGAGTGTCAAAAGTAAAATATAACATTATAAATACTTGCTAATAATTAGCAATATATTTCCAAATAAAATAAGTTTTCCATTACCAGAATTTACATCTTAGAACAGTGACATATGACGTAGTCAGGAATTGACAATTCAGTTATTTGTAGATCATATTCACATTCATCAGAGGAATCAATATTGTGACGAACACAGTCATTTTTTTTTACCAACAACTAAAATAAAACATATGTTGATGATTTGACATTGAATAGCATAATGAGTCTCATTGGTTAACTTTTGGAATTAATTAAATTGTTAGGATAAACGAGCATCATATACATAATTTCGTTGGTTTTGAAAATTGATGCATATCCTATTAAAATATGAAGTGTTAATATAGTGAGTGCATCATATTATTAGTCTATATACCCACGATTATTGTTTGCAAAAATAATTTATTTTTGGTTGATTAAAGATATAATAAATTAATTAATAATATTAAGGCTTAACATCTATGTTTGTTAATAAATTAATAGTTATTTTTTAGTAAGAATAATTAATATTTATATATTTTTCTTTACATTACACATCTTTTTCTTTTTTGGTCTATTACAATGAACTATTGTTCTCTTCTCAGATCCACTTAGACAAAAAAAAAAAAGATTTATACCTTAAACTGAAATCTAAAGTTTTTTTATTTGTGAGAATTGAAGATAATGTCAAGAAATTTACAACAACCCACACACATCCTTGTTCAATCAACTGAATTAAATCTTTTTTACTCAAGTCTAAAAGCAAAATAGAAATTTACAAAAGTTGAAGTATGTGGTGGAAAAATAACTTCCATAAAGATATAGTTTAGGTTCAGATTAAAGTTTAGAAAGTAATTTTATGAATTTTAATGCACCAAATGAAAAAAAAATTAAGAAAAATATTTAAAAGGTTAAAGTACTTTTTAGCCTTTTAGGTTTTTTCAACTTTAATTTTTTTATGGTAAAATTAAAATAACAAATAACTATTTATACTTTTTCATGAGACTCATGGTTTATAGAGTAGAATTAATTTGTGTGTGTTATATAAACATATTATATATAATTGCTAAAGATTAATATAATTGGGCTTCTATCTTAATTCATGAGTCAGGTGGCCCGATTTTTTCATTGAGCAGCTCAATGAATGGCCCAAATTACATGTTTGTTTCCCCAAGAAAACAATGAGAGAAGTACATGGCACCCAAGTTGGGAATCTGAGGTCCTATGAGCTTCTTTACCATAAGGGGAAAATTTTTAAGATATTTTGGGATGAGGTATATTTTAAAAAATTATCTAAAAGAAAATAAGTTATAACAGGTATTATGACTTCCAAGTTAGAAATTGTAATACTTATTACGACTTCAATTAAAATTTTTTTTTACAACTTTGAAGTTCTAAGAATTTTTTTTTTGTTTTTTGGTTTTACAATTTTAAATTCGTAAAATCCTTTTTTTAATGGTTTACCACTTTAAAGTTATAAATAATTTTTTTTAATGATTTATCAGTTTAAAGTCCTAAACCATTTTTTTTATTTTTTTATTTAATGTTTAAGTTATTTTTAAAAAAAATTTATAAATTTTTTACTTTTTTTTTCTTTTTTTTAAAAAAATTATTTAAATGTATAATAAATAATATTAACTTGACTTATTATTAGTATATTTTTTATGATTTTATTTGATATGTTATTAATTTATTTTAATGTTTTATTATTTCAAACATGTTACATATTTTTAATATTGTTTTATTTAAATGTTTTTGTTTGTTTAAAATTTAGATTATCTATTAATAAAAATACATAATCATATTAATTGTCCATACAAATAAGTACATGACTAATATTACTGGTATTTTTTATTATGCAATTTTTATTAATAGATTATCTAACTTTTAAATAAACAAAAATATTTAAATAAAATAATATTAAAAATATATAGCATGTTTTAAATAATAAAGTATTAAAATAAATTAATAATATATCAAATAAAATCATAAAAAAATATACTAATAATAAGTCAAGTTAATATTATTTATTATACATTTAAATAATTTTTAATTTTTTTTAAAAAAGAAAAAAAACATAAAAAATTATAAATTTTATAAAAAAATAACTTAAACATTAAATAAAAAACAACAACTGGTTTACGACTTCAAAAGTCGTAAACCAAAATGGTTTATGACTTCAAAGTCGTAAACCATAAAAGAAAAAAATTTACAACTTCAAAGTTATAAAATAAAATAAAAATTCTTACGACTTAAAAGTCATAAAAAATTTAACTAAAGTCGTAAATAATTTATGACTTCAGTTAAGAAATAAAAAATAAAAAATTGTAACAAATATTACAACTTCTAACTCAGAAATCCTAACATCTATTACAACTTATTTTGTTTTGAGTAATTTTTTAAAACATATTTTCGATCGAGAAATAACGTAAAATTTTACTCTTTTTGGTAAAAGAAGCCGTTGTATGAAGGCTCCGGTATCTCGTACTAGTAATTTTTTACAAAAATGACAGTGTATAATAATATTAAAGCTGCTCTTATTTTTCTTGAATATAGCTGCTCAATAATCGTATTGGTTTGCTAATAGAAAGAATTTGCGGATATTCTCAATAACATTAACGTTTTCTACGTAGTTGAAAAAACATCAATTACTAAAGGTGAATTTGAAAAAAAATATTTAAATTAAAATAGCGTAATAAAGATGTGAAACTCATGTTAGTTATTTAAAATTTTCCCTTGAACAGGAATCTCTTGCAATCAAACCAATTGTAAGTGTGAGTGTTTGTATCTAGGTTTTTAAAATCACAATAAAGAATCCATTAAGAAACCGTCAAAATCGATGATCCGCCGGTTCTTAATGGTTCTCATAGAGTGAAAAAAATATTGTTGTTGTGTCAAAGAGAACACATTATCCAAAGCCATGTAATTGCAGTATGTGCCTATCAAAGTGAAAGTGAGCACTCTAAGTAATAACTAACAAAAAGCGTATTTCTCGTACACTGCAGGGTAAAAAAATGTTCAGAAAAGTGAAACTGAAAAAAGTAGTGTGATTAAAATTTGCTAATGAAAAATAATACTTATTAAATAAAAATGAAATACAATTAAATATTATAATAAACGAGATCAATATTATATTAACTCTAAAAGATTGATGCTGTAACAAATATAATTTTCATATTTTTTCCTTATAGTTGTTGGTAGATATATTATTTTGTGGTGTAAAAATTAAATATTGTGTTAGATTTCATTTAATTTAATGTGTACTTTTTTATTTTATGTGTTAATGATGATATTTTAAAGAAAGTTATGACTATTATATAATTTATTTATTAAAATTTTAAAAATATTATTTAAATATTATCATTTTGATTACAGTTCAATCGCAGTTGAACCATTTCATTTTAAACCAATACCTTTATCAATTTAATGACCAAAAACATTTAATATAGACGTCAAAAAGCAACATAAAACTAACAGCCTTGTTGCTTTGGTGTTTTAGCATTGAAACACATAATATTCTCATTTAAGATGGGTACCACATGTTTCCAAACATAGTCTTAATATACATAAGGAAAAAGTCTTAATAAACAACTTTGTTGAATGTAGACTTAAGCATGAGAAATAACTTCATATCTAAGGATATTGCTCCAATTTTGAAGAAAAATATCCACTTTAATCAAATATAAATATGAATAAAAATATTATTCAAATTGTATAATCAACAAGAAGATAAAAATATGTGTCAAATTATATGTGTATCCCTACTGTCATTGTTGTATTTTTCTTTTATAATTTTTTTGTCACAATATACATATACACACATAATATATATTTAAAAAAATTATTGTTATAACTTTTGAAAATATAAATCAATTAGCTTAACAGTTAAATAATTATATAACAAACTTAAAAATATACATTTAATAAAAAATATAATTGAATTCATAATATTTTAAATTTAATTTAAAAAAATAAAAACTTAATATATAATTTATTTAAAATATATAAGTAAAGTAAAATTATAAAAAAATATATAATAAATGATGGATGGGTATTTAAATTTTAAACTCGTGACTTTTATATTCGTATTCATTCCGCTTTTGCCAAAACGGGAAGGAGATCCGTGAATAAAGAATATTAGCGTCCACTTGATGCAGTCTCCCTCACTCCCTCTATTCATTCTCACGGTAGCGTCGTGTTTGGTGTAACAAGCAGTAATTGGACTTTCAATCCAAACGTAGTATGTCTTCTAGTTCCAGTAATATTCATTATGCAAATTTGGAAATGTTCTTGTTTAAAATTGACCATGGAATGACGTGGTTAGTTTCTATTATTTTTTAAAACTAACGTGGTTATTGAGATACAACAATATAATAGGCAATTTTCTATTTTTAATATTATAATATTTTTTTTCTTAATGTTTAGTTATATCACGTCACAAAAAATTTCACATTCTTAGAGCTTCTTCTTAATGTGTTGCTAAATCCGTTTACTTTTATTTTTTTTAGAAAAAAATTATAGATTATCATTATAAAAAGTTTTACATTATCATCTAAACATAACTGATTATGTAAACATAACTGATTATGTATGATAAAGTTATTGACTTTTATGATGATTATTTTAAAAAATTATATTAATAATGATTTGTAATTGAAGAATAATAATTTGTAATTGAAGGATGGTTTAAAATTATTTTACATCGTCAATGCATGACCATTTAACTCTATTTTTAATTATTTATTTTCAATTTTTTTAAGTTTACTCTTTGTATCCTTTACTAAAATTAATTATATTTTTTCTATTTATTTTTCTACTAATTGGATATAGGATCATTACATGTTGACAGCTCAACCCGTGCCCACCTTATACCCAACAAACTTGAAAATATATTGAATTAGCAAGAAAATTGAAACAATGAGGGACCAAATCAAACCCAAGAAAACAAAATTATTAGTTGTGAGTTTTTTTTTTTGTTAGTGGGAGAAATCAAATCAATAAATTAATGAATGTCTTTATTTATTTATTGATAAAAATATTAATTATTAGTTTGTTACTAATAAAAATTCGAACCCATAAATTAACTTTATGACTCCTAATGAGAATGTCTTTATGCATATGACTTTGAGATCTTTGTGTTCTAACTTCTAAGTAATATATTTTGCTTATAAAAAAACGAAAATAATTACAATTGTATCGTGATATTCAAATTTGGGGTGCAGAAGTCTTGATCGGTGTATAAGCTTGATGATGGTCTTTTTCCCCCCTTCCATTCATTTGCCTGATTTAGTAATCAAAACATTTTTGTTCTTCTAGCTATTAATTCATTTTATGTTAACCATCAACACACTGGGAATAGTAAATAGGAAAAATAACAAAAAGGTCAACCATATATTCGAAAAGTTGATTAATGTGAAAGGTTCTTCCATCATTAAGAAATATTTTTCTTCACATTGTGATTACTATTGACTCTACAATTGGGACTTTTTTATTTTTATTTTTATAATAGTCGTATCGAGATTTTAACTTATGACTTCATGCATATTCGACATATTTGATTTCAATCTTGTGACATGATTATCCATGTTAAATTAGAAGAGCTCTCTTGTAGCTTCTGCATTCATAGGAAAAGTTATCGCGAAAATAAAAGTTTACACACATCTCTTACGCTATTCCATAAATGCTACTTAGTAATCATCTTAACTCCCCCGTCGTCTCTTTAAGAATATATTAAACAATCACTTTATCGTAAAGGAAAAAAAAACATTTACATCAAAGAAATGAAAGAATACATGTGTTAGAAAAACAAAAGATGAAGATTAATCAAGTGAACAATTGATCAAACGAAGGAATCAACTTTGGGTGCCTTTTCTCCAAATAATAACTTCAAGTCATTCTGCAGAGGAGTCAAGTTCAAGTTCAAGTCCAAGAACAAAACCCTCTTACTATTAGACCTTTTAAGAAACGGTACTTTTACAACAACCTCGTTTATCAAAGAAAACCCTTGGTCAACGGCAATTCTGTGTTTTTTCATGTGTCCTCCAAGTGCCTGGCCCAAAGTGAATTCCCTACCACAAATGGTGCATTCGTGTTTTTTGGGCTTATTCCCCAACATCAGAATTTTGCCCTGTTCTTTTACGTGTAATTTGGGCTTTTTGTGGCTTGCCCTATGGCCTCCGAGGGCCTGAAACGAAGTGAACTTCCGGTTGCATGTCATATACTCAAATTCTTCAGGGCCCAAAAGTTTTTGGGGTTTGATTTCTCTGTGATGAGAGAGCAACATTAGACAATTTACTAAATCTATGCTCTCTACTCCATCTCTGTGTCTCTTCATGACCTCGCACGTTGGGAGAATTAGTATGAAACCTAATTAATTAAGAGAGTGAAAAGCTCAAAGAAGATGTTGAAATTGAGATGTGAATGATTAGGGCATGGGATTGGTATTTATAGGCGGTTTGAGACAAAGTCAAGGAACTTGACCGATTTAAACAAATGAACCAATTGTTGGAGGCTATTTTTGTTTAATAATAATCATTAACGAATGCTTCAAATCTATGGGAACATGGAAAGTAGGACTATTTACGGTTGTTGGACTGCCTCATTGACCTTGGTATTTTTAACTGGACAAAAGTAAGTTACATTTATCTTTTTTTAATCAGATAATGAGAAATTGTTTTCTTTTTTAGCATTAAATGACTTTCTTATAAGACGAAGATGGTGTTACACGATTAATTAGTAGATAATTTTGTGTCTTTAAGTTGCGGTTGAAAATATGATCTAATGTTCAGAAATTAATTTTTTAAATGAATCTTGATATCTTAAAATATTAGTTGTTCACACTCAGACCTCGACTAGGATAGGGTTAAAAAAAATAACTTTGTCAAAAATGTAATTAATTTAAGTATTCATTTTAATAATTTTAACATTAAAATGAATTTTTTATTTAAAATATTAAATTTATATAAAATTATAAGACTCACAAAATTGCGAGCTAGACAGTCAAAGAAGCAAGTGGTCCTTCTCTGTAACTTGGAATGACATCGATAAAAAAAAAATATACGCATACTTATAAAGAAAATGTTTAAATTGCAGTAAAAAAATTATTAAATGTATCCTTTTTACCTATAATATAATTCATTCTAATTTTATTATCTGAATTTTACTTATTATTTTATTTTACTATTTGAATTTTTATATTTTTTTATTATCTACTATACTGTCAATCAAAGTTCATTAAATATTAACATCACATATTCACAAAATATCATATAATCAATTAAGTTATGTAATAACATAAGATGTTAATAGAGTGTCACATAAACAATTAAGTGATGATGTAATAAATTTAAATAATTTGATAAAAAAAATTAGAATATAAATAAAATTGGAATATAATAAATGTTTAATTTTTTATCATCCATTTAATCACTTTAATTTAAATATTTTATCATTTTTAACTCTCTTTGATTTATATTAAATAATCTCACTTTCAACTCTTTTTCTTCTCTTTTTATTCTTTACACTTTCACTCATTTTCATTTATTTTTATCAAACACAGTATTAGTCATAGAATATCTCTAAGGACACTTAAAATTATGTGTAACCGAGAAAGCTGTCTAAATTTAGAATGAAAGATAAAATTGAAATGTCATAAAGATTTATTTTTAATTTTTTTATTTATTTAATCACTTTAATTTAAATATTTGATCAGTTTTCAACTTTCTTTCATTTATACATTTATACTAAACCATCTCACTTTTCATTATCTTCTCTTTTTATTTCTTACATTTTCATTCATTTTTTATCAAACACAATGTTAATCACAGACACACATTACATTACAATGACACTGAATTGACTAATGCAACTCGATTTACTAATTAGCTCTGGTTAACTCACTCGTATATTCAACTGACGAATTGAACTCCCAGGAACCAAAATAAAAACGCTAACAGGACAAACTAAGCAAAAAAAAGAATCCACCATTTGCATAATAAAATAATTCAAAGAATGATTAATTGTGTCAAAGGAAAGAACAAAACAAAAAATGATCAGAAGGAAGAAGGATTAACTTTGGGTGACACTTTCCCGAACAGCAATAACTTCAAGTCATTCTCGAGAGGACTTAAGTTGAGGTCCAAGCAGAAAACCTTGTCATTACACGATCTCTTGAGAACTGAAACTTTAGCAACAACCTGGTTTATGGACGAGAAAACATCGTTGGTTGCATCTCTGTGTCTTCTCATGTGTCCTCCCAAGGCCTGGCCCAGAGAAAAACCCTGACCACAAATGAAGCAATTATGAATTTTGGGCTCACTTTGTTTTCCCAACCCATAGATTTTGCCCTTGTTTTTGAGTTTGAGTTGTTGTTCTTCACCTTCCATCTCCACCCTCTTGTTGTGACTAGCCCTGTGGCCACCCAGTGCTTGAAAAGAGTTGAACTTGCGGTTGCACGTTTTGCACTCAAATACTTCTTCAGGGGAAGTGGTGGAACTTGAAACACTTGTTGTGTCGGGTGTGATTGAAATTGAACAATTTTGCATGCCCCAGCTTTCTAATGTTGTTCCTTCATTCTCTCTATGTCTCTTCATGGCCATTGAGTATTGACTCGTTAGATTCTGATTCTCCCAAATGGGTGGTGTTGGGATTGTGAACTGTGTAATGTGTAATGTGTTGTGTGAGATGAGATCCGAGAGCGTGGGAATTGGTATATATATATAGAGAGAGAGAAGACTCGAGGACTTTGACTTTGATTATCTTTTTCTTTTTTTCTTTTGTGGATTGCTTTGATGGAGATAGGATTTTGGGTAGACGTGGTGGACACAACAAGTGAAGTAAACGTGAGAAGTAATGGGTTACCATAAAAGTGAACACGTGGCTACTGATCTATGTTCCTTGAAACTTCGAATTAATTAATGGGTACGAAATATTCTTGCGGGGCCTATGGTTTTAAAATTGTGGAAAGCATGGATGCAATTCGAAGAAAAGAGCTCGTAACTTGGGAACAAGCTAAGGAATTAAGTACATAATTTAGTAATGGTGTTCTGTTCCATACCATGCTTGAATGAATAACTTTGGTCTCTGTTCAAGACGTATGTGCTGGTGCTGCGTTGACATTTTGGAACTAAATGGATTCATGATGGATTGATGATTCTTTTTTGGTAAGCTCAAGAGGGTTCAATTAGAACAATATTTAATACGTCTGCTCACTCTTACTGTGCTTAATTAAATAAACAAAAATTGATTACATATTCTTTTTCTTTCTTATCTTTCAAATTGAGTGAATAGGTATTTTGGTTTTTGACTTTTAATCCATTTTATAAATTAGTCTCTATTTTTTTATCTTTACATTCGTTATGCAACCAAGTCTCTATCATTAAAATCCAATTTCCACTGTTAGTCATATGTTTATGTGGCAAGTCTTTATCCATGTAAGCAAATCCATGCGACAAGTCTTTGGACTGAATTGAAAAAAGCCTTCACACACTGATCCAACAACACAATGCTCATACTCCATCTCGGTGAAAACCGATCCAACAACACACCTAAAACATCACACACCTCTGCATAAAGCTTAAAACTATCCCTCACAACCTGGTAAAGCGCAACCAGCACCAAGCTATTGTTCTTGGCAGCACCACTGGGCCTACAACCCAAGACACAATCAAGCATCCGCAGCAAACGGTTCAACCTCTTCAAAACTCTCTCAGCTCCCATTTCCCTCACAAGAGTAACCTCATTCCTCTCTCTCTCAGCAGAACCAAACTTATCCCTAAACCCCACAGATTCAACAACACCGTCGCTTAATTTTCTCCTATAAGCCACAAAATCAACCTTCGCATCGAGATACAACGAGTAAACCTTAACGAAACCCACTTGATTCGATGAGTTGGAATGCATGTTGTCTCTGAAGTTAGACATGTTGAGAATCCTCGAGGTGCCGAGGTGCGTGGAGTGCATGATCTCGTCCTGGAAGGCAGGGTGGGCGTCGAGCAAAAGCCTGTGAACAAGCAAGAGGACTTTGATGGCGACGATCCAATCGGGAGTCTTGTTGGGCCTCTTGGAAATGGTGACGAGAGAAGCGTTGGTGGAATCAAGAGTGAACAAGAAGACAAAGCAGAGATTGCGAAATCGCGTAATAGATGGCCTAAACGATTTTCATGCCCTATATCACCTGTTTCCATGAGATTTTGATGAATCTTCACTTGAATTTTCCATGACTAGCATTGGTTTACTTCCCAGGATATTCTTTTGGTTTTGAGAATTGGTTGAAACTGGAAGTTTGGATGATAGAGGTTCGCGGTTATAAACAGAAAAGGATGATAGATTGGTGGATAAATCATCACATTATATTTCAAGTCAATCTCCATATTATTATTGGATTTGAATATGTTTTAGAGAATTTGTAATTAAATTAATTAATCTTGTATTTAAATGTTTTGAATTTGAAATTTAATGTGGCAATATTTTAATTTTATTTTTATTTCTAATACTCTTAAAATCATCATAAACATTGATTTTCAGTCCAAACCACTCCAAACCTGTGAAGAATGAGCAGTACTATCTCACAATAGCCCCGTAACAGAAAGTGTGGTTTATTTTATATATATAGTACTTTCAGTGAACCGACATAATAGTACTGTTGAATTACATGAGATATTTTTAGTTTGAATATATTTGATTTTAATTAAAATTGATTTTGAAGTAAAGAGGTACTCCAAAATGTTTCACTACACCAAAATTACCTAAAATTATATCAACTTAAAATCAATTTTTGGAGGTGAATCAAAAAGTACTGTATATCTCCGGGAGAAATAAACAATTTTTATATTTTAAGAAAAGTTCTAAATCACTAAAACTGGGGTAGTAATAAGGAGAAATTAAGTTCTAAATCTCCAAAAATGTATCTGATTCTTTTTTGATTGAATAAAAATCAGTATTTACACTTAAAAAAAAGGAGGAATCTGGGATTACTTTACGCGAGGCTGGGATGAAACGTCATAGAATTGCTTACGCAATGATCTACACGTTATTACCCGAAATTTGCGTACGCGTTCAATAATAACAAAAACAAAACACGAAAAGTAACGCTATAGTTTATCTTTCACTTTTCTTCTCAGGTTTCATTAGAAGTTAGAAATACGAAACTCCGATCAACCATCAATATTCCTAATTAATTAATCAATCAAACTATACAACGAAATCAATTTCAAAATAAATCGTCCTACACGAAGAACTGAAATTAAGAAGTCAAATAACACTAAATTTTTACACAAATAATGAATCGAAAGATACAGGAATAATCCATTAATCCTCTACAAAGAAAGATCGACTCTAGGAGCCTTGTTTCCGAACAACAACTTCAAGTCATTCTCCAAAGGCGTCAAATTCAGGTCCATCTCCAAGCACATGACCCTCTTGCTATTCGATCGTTTCAAAACCGGAGCTTTTGCAATTGCTTGCTTTATAGAAGACAACGCTTCATTATTATTATTGTCGTTCTCACTAATGGCACCTCTGTGTTTTCTCATGTGACCCCCCAGTGCCTGGCCCAGAGAGAATTCCATGCCACAAATTGAACACTCGTGCATTTTGGGTTTAGTCTTCTTGGCTTCTTCTTTGAGTTCTTCAGCTTCGAACTTGGGCTTCTTGTGGCTAGCCCTGTGGCCACCAAGAGCTTGAAAAGATGAAAACTTGCGGTTACAGGTTTTGCACTCGAACTCCGTTGGAGAAAAGGTATTGAGAAGAGGCTTATTGCTTTGTTGTTGGACACGCGAGAGTTGCATGAGACTTTTTGCCAAGCCTATGATGGTTTCTTCGGATTCGTTTTCTCCCTGTCTCTTGAGAATTGCTACCATGTTGTTGAATGTGTTTGTGTTGTGAATGAGATGGGTTGGTGAGGAACACTTCAACCCAACACAATGTATTTATAAGCACTTGTGGAGGAAGTCAAAAAGGTACGTAACGTGGAGAGTGGACACTGCTTCTTGTTTAACTTCCTACCCAAGGAAAGTCTATTTTGCTCACCATAACATATTATTATATCGTACTTGTTGTACTACAATAATAATAACTTTGACTTTTTGACTTTTTGACTTTTTTTTGCAATTTACGTTGATACCCTCGGTGCTTGCGTAATTGCTGATTTCATTTTGCAGCCTCTTGTTGTCTTCTTTGGTATTTACCTGCCTTAGCTATTTGCTGGCTAAAATATCTTAAAAATCAATTTTGATCTTTATAAAACTTTAATTTAATACTACTATTTTTTTTCTGTCCAGCAGTCTCACGCGGATAAAAAAAAATATTTATTGAATTTAATTTGGTTTTAATTTTAAAACATGTGTTTTCGTTGAAATATAAGAACTTAAAATATATTAGATTTTTATAAAAATAACAGTATTTTGAGAACAAAAATATATTTGGCTTAAATATTTGCATTTTTTTAAAATTTTGTTTCCTTTGAGATTTTTTGTTCATTGCTTGTGCTTAAAATATGTTGAAATTCAATTTTAGTATATATATATATATATATATATATGCCTCTGTGCAGCTTCACGCGGATAAAAATTTAATATTTATTGAACATAAAATATATTAAATTTTAATAATAAAAAAATACAACTAAGTTTTGTGATATTTTGAGGAGAAAAATATATATTGTGCTTGTTTGTTTTTTATGGACCACAATCAGGCACGCCAAATACCAGTTCACAGTTTCAGCCGCGTGGTCACTTTCTGCACGGTTGAGCGACCGAGTGAAAGGTCCGTTAGCACTAAAGCTAATAGGATATATACCCATCATATACACAACAGTTCCATGAAGCTTCCATTTTTTTTAGTCAGAATATTCCAACACAGTTTTTAGTTTAAAGTTGATGAAGAAAAGGGGAAGTTACTTCGGATCTGAAGTGTGTTGTGTGTGAAAGTGCATGTATATTACGTGGGTGAGGAATCTTCAGTCTTCATTCAACACGGACTGCGGTGATACCAATTTGGTGTCCAAGAAATATAACAATAATGTTTTACTTGGTGTATAAGAAAACGGATTTGATCAAAATGCGTGACAAAAACATGTTTTTCTTTGTGTTCTAGTTAACTAGTTAAGTTGAGCCGCCAGAGAGATCCTATGTGTCTCTGTGTTGAAAGTTGAAACATTATCCCCAACTCCCTCATAGTTCACATGCATATATAAAAATCAGCACAAATTTCTAGAATAAAGGATCACGTTGGAACATGCTTTTAATGGTTGTGACTTGAAAAGGCAGATAGAGAGAGACTATGAACGCATGCGGAAGTGAAGTTTCTTCACACCAAGTCATGGGGGAAAGAGGAGCAGCAGATTTTGAAAAGTAGTAAAAATAATGTGACGCGGCACACGATAAATCTTTACTGCAATTATTGCGGGCAGCAGTGTAAAACTGTGATGATAACTTGTAAACAGTTTTTGCGTGCTTAGAAAATTTAAATAGTAGATTTTTCTAAAATATAAGATGAGAAAGAAAAATCATGTGCGTTGAGGATTATAGAGAAATGGAGAAATACAAACAACAAAAACAGATTTGCGTGCAGAAACACTCCTCAATTAAGTAGAAAACTCTCATATAGTAGTTATTTTACAATAGGAAGGAAAACGTAAGGTGCTCATCAAGTGATGAGCAGCTTTGTGGAGTTTCATACTCATACCCAAACTAATGTAATTGTCAATTGACTGAATTCACGTCCGCGAAAGGAGTTCTATTTGGAGATGCAGCCAGACGTGGGATTTTGCTTTCTGTTTGGATCAATTTCAATGGGTTTTCTGTGGACTTATTATTTTCTGTGATCAGTGTCCTCATATCCTCAATGGATGCTGGGCTGGGAACTGGTATAATTCTTTTCTGAGATCTTGCATTCTGGTCAACCTTTTCATAAAAAAAAGAAGCAGAACAAGCTTTAAAACTTGTGTCTAATTCACAAGAATAAAACTAAAAAATAGCCATGCAAAAAATTTCACAAAGAAAAAATGTAATATTTGAAATAATTCTTTAACAAGAAAATATGTACCAAGTAATCTTTAACCAGGCTTTTTTCTGCTTGAATATTGATATTTGATACATCTTCACCATGCTTATCTTGTAACGAGTTAAGTTGCTCCAACCGTCTTGTAATCATGGAATCAATTGCCAACTTATTCTCATGGTCCAGCCTCAGTGCACCTGGAAATGCAATTTGTACTCAGTCCAATGAGAGACAAAAACGAATGAGAATAATGCAAGAAATTTACTTACCATTAACATCTTCCAGCAGGTTGCGTGTTATGGCATCATAATCTGAATCCATAGATAACGACGCAGACCCAATTTGTTGATTCAGAGTATGATTTGTCAAGATGTTTTCCCTGTTACACATTAATAAAAGTATAAAACACTATAGCTCATTCATTAAGAACAAGTCTGTGTGACAAACTAGCAAAACTTACTTCACTAAGGATTGTATCTCTGTAAGATTGTTCTTCTGGAGATTACAGAGGGACAAGTTGGCACTTTCCCACTGCTTCCTAGAATTGTCCACTGTCTTTAAGCTGCATATCATTATAAAAATATATAAGCAAAGTCAATTTTAAATCAATATTAAATAATTTTGTGATAGATTCTTCATAGATTCCTAGAAAGATATATGTAGTTTAAGAACAGAACAAAAACTCACCACTCCGAGAGGCAATTCTCCATGTTAGCTTTAATATCACTGGCTGAGAATATTTGTTCCACATAATGACTTTTCACATTCTCTACATACTCATTAACTTCCTTAGTACCATCTTTTGAAACTTCCTGCATGTTGAGCATCTCTAGCCGCAATCTTTTAGACTGTTGCATGCTAGTGTCCTGCATATGTCTTGATGCCCCTGAGACCTAAAATACATATTTTTTTTTAAGTCAGTGATACAATATGTACAACACCAGCAAGGAAATGAAACAGAACAATGCACTTGACTGACCATCGCAGTTCTCTTTGATGTCAAGGCTGCCAGAATTGCTGCAATTTTCTCTAAGGCCTGCCCCTCCTCTATCTCAACCTCTTCCTGTTTCAGGTTAAAGGAAAAAAATCAATCATGAGGCTGACTTTGTTGAAATTAATTAATTAGCTGACAGTTATGTATTTGTTTTATTTGATTAGTTTTAGATATTAACTAAGTTTACCAAGTTTTTAGGAGGTTGTTGCAGCACTCTGCACGTTGTTGCAGCACTATGCACATTGCAGTTTCTTTGCAGTTTAGATGTATCTTACCTATTTATTAGCTGATTGATTATTGAATAAAATGAGTTAATTTTCTCCTCATCTCAGAGTAACAGTGGTATCAGAGCATATGCTATGCATCCAAAGATTCTGAAATGATCTACCGCTGGCCTCCTCCCTTTCCAAGCTTCTTCTGGTGTCATATTTTGAACAGAAAAGGTTGGACTTCTATTCAAAACATGAATGCTCCAATTTACTGCTTCCGGCCAAAATGATTTTGGGACATTTCCTCTTGCTAGCAAGCTTCTCACCATGTTGAAAATGGTCCTGTTTTTTCTCTCTGAGACACCAGTTTGTTGTGGTGTATATGCAGTTGTAAGCTCTCTTCGAATACCATGTTCTGCACAAAAAAATTGAAATTCTTTGGAGCAATATTCACCACCTCGATCTGTGCAAAGAGTTATAGACTTTCCTGCTTCATTTTCAACACTTGCTTTGAAGCTTTTAAATGTAGAAAACGCTTGGTAAAAAGAAAGAAACTGGATGACAAGGCTGAAAAATGTGTCTTCCTTGGTGTAAGTGAGGTCTCAAAAGCATTAACAAAGAAGATTGTGATCAGCAGGGATGTTGTTTTTGATGAAGAAAACACTTGGGAATGGGAAAGGCAGCAGCCTAGTCAAGTCATTTACGACAACGATACTGAACACGAGCAAATATCAGTACCCTACATGCCCAAAAACTCCACAAATTCAACTCCTATAGCAGCTCAATCTCATTCCCATGTTAGAAGAAGTAACTGGAATTCAAAATCCAATTACTCACTTTGCTTTGTTTGCAGATTGCGATCCTACAACTTTTGAGAGTGCTGTCAAAGAAGAAAAATGGCGCAAAGCCATGAACGATGAGATTGATGCTATTGAAAGAAATGACACATGGGAGCTGTGTGATCTTCCAAGAGGACAAAAAACAATTGGTGTGAAATGGGTCTTCAAAACAAAGTTGAATGAGAACGGTGAAGTTGACAAGTACAAGGCTCGTTTGGTTGCTAAGGGATACAAGCAACAATATGGGACTGATTACAAAGAAGTGTTTTCCCCGGTTGCAAGACATGACACAATTAGATTGGTGGTTGTGTTGGCGGCACAACAATCATGGCAAATTTTCCAGCTCGATGTCAAATCCGCATTCTTGCAAGGATACTTGGAAGAACAGGTATATGTTGATCAACCCCATGTCAACCCCCTGGTTATGTTAAGATTGGAACTGAGGAAAAAGTTTACAAATTGAAGAAAACCCTTTATGGACTAAAACAAGCCCCTCGGGCTTGGTATAGTCGAATTGAATCTTATTTCATTCAATCTGGTTTTTCAAAATGCCCTTATGAGCATACACTTTTTATTAAAACTAGGGATGAAGGGAAAATTCTCATCGTTTGCTTATATGTTGATGACCTTATTTTTACTGGAAATTGTGATGCCATGTTTAAAGAATTTAAGAAGTCTATGATGAATGAGTTTGAAATGTCTGATCTTGGAATGATGCATTATTTTCTTGGCATAGAAGTGGTACAATCAAATGCTGGTATTTTTATTTCCCAAAAGAAATATGTGGGAGAAATCTTGGACAGATTCCACATGCACCCAGCAGCAGCATTTGGTTGCAAGTTGCACAAAGATCATGAAGGGAAAAAGGTTGGCAACACATTTTTCAAACAAATTGTTGGCAGTTTGATGTATCTAACTGCAACAAGACCAGACATAATGTATTCTGTGAGCTTAGTTAGCAGGTACATGGAGTATCCTACAGAAGAACATTTGTTGGCTGCCAAAAGAATCCTTCGTTACTTGCAAGGAACAAGAGATTTCGGGCTGTTTTACAAGAAGGATACAAAGTCAAATTTGTTGGGATTTACTGATAGTGATTTTGCAAGAGATCAAGATGATAGGAGAAGCACTTCGGGTTATGCATTCATGTTTGGAACAGGTGCTATTACATGGTCCTCCAAGAAGCAACCGATAGTCACTTCGTCGTCTAGCACAGAAGCTGAATTTGTTGCTGCAACTGCTTGCGCTTGTCAGGCAATATATGGCTAAGAAGAATTTTGGAGGAATTGCAGTTCAAACAATTAGAAGCTACACAAGTCTTTTGTGACAACAACTCATCTATCAAACTCTTAAAAAATCCAATGCTACATGGAAGGAGCAAGCATATTGACGTGAGATACTATTTCTTGCGTGAACTAACAAAGGAGAAAATTGTTGAGCTTATTCACTGCAGAAGTGAAGATCAAGTAGCTGATTTGTTCACCAAGCCTCTCAAATTAGCATCATTCCAGAAACTTAGAGCCTTGCTTGGAGTATGCACAATGGAAGAAGGTGTAAGGGACTTGAATGTGTTTTAGATTTGAGTTCATTAAACTTATGTTTGAAACATTAAGTTTAAGGGAGGCTGTTGAAATAAATTAATTAGATGGCAGTTATGTAATTGTTTTATTTGATTAGTTTTAGATATTAACTAAGTTTACCAAGTTACCAAGTTTTTAGGAGGTTGTTGCAGCACTCTGCACGTCGTTTTAGGAGGTTGTTGCACTTATTTTCCCTAGTTTGTAGCTTTGCAGTTTCTTTGCAGTTTAGATGTATCTTGTCTATTTATTGGCTGATTGATTATTGAATAAAATGAGTTAATTTTCTCCTCATCTCAGAGTAACAGACTTTAGAGATTAGGGTATAAGTAGTTCAATATTTTCATACCTTGAACTTCTTCTCAAAGTTAGTTAACTGCTGGAACCTCTCATTTTGACTTTCTTCAAGAATTGTCATGACTCTAGAAGAACGGAGATGAATGTCATCAAAGAAGTTTACGGCTGCCTCTGAAACTACTCGTGCTGAAGTCAGACTTTGTTGAAATCCCTGCATTGATACGCGAAGTTTATAATTTCATGATTAAACTATAGCTCTAAGTCTTATGCAAAAACAAAACAAAAAAATAGTTTACAAATCAAACGTACTTCTTCTTGTTGTTGAAGGGAGAATGCTAGCAGCTGCTTTTGCTCGTCAATAGAATTCTGGATGTTGCATATTACATCCTTGGCTTCATGAACAGCAGTGGCAAGAAACTGTTGGGGCACACAACATAATGACAATTTAGTCAATGCCTACAGTGAAATTAACAAAGAAACAACTAAAATATCTTGCTTTGTTACATTTTCAACAGCCAATGTTTGCGATGAAACTTTAGATTGTATTTGTTCCATATCAGATGAAGCTTTCATGTGCAATGTATTAGCTAGCTCCTTCAGGGTCTCTACCCCTGAAGTGTAAATTCCTGTCATTTTGTTGATCCTTGATTCTAGAGTTTGTGCAGCCTGAAAAAAGATTATCATAAAATCAGTTATGGGTGGAAACGTGTGGCAAACATAACTTGTAACTGAAACAAGATTTCTTCCTTTGTCTTACATCATTTTTACTGGCAAGATAGGAGCTGACATGGTCTTCCATGCTTCTAAGTTGTTTCTGTTGTTGAGAAACACATCCCGTAATGGTTGTGTGCAAGTCCTTTAAGCTCCCATTTAAGAGAGACCCAAAATTCAAAATTGTTTTTTGATTTTCTGCCTCCAGTCTTTCTTTGTGATCTGCAAGAATAATAATAATACATCAGATGAAAAATAATTGATACCCCCCCTATTTTACTGTTGAAAACTTGCAATTTAATGCAGGAAAGGGAATAATAAAAAACAGCCAAAGAAATTTCAGTAATTATATTCATACTTACTACTTTCTAACTTTCTATTGATAGATCTTTTCAGAAACATATCGGTTTCGAAAACAAATTCATTTTCACGTCTCATGAAGCAGATTTCTTTAAAACTAGAACAAGAAACATACCCAACTTTGAGGACAGTAAATTAATATCATCCGATGCATTCTGCAGATCAGTACACATTTCCTTTGCACGCTCAATCAAGGCATTTTCTGTTTAGACACAAACCAAAGCAAAGAAAATCACATAGTGAATTGGATAAAAATAGCATAAATCTGCCAGCTATTTACACAAAATAAAAGCAAATTACAGTGAATTGAATAACAGCATAAATCTGCCAGCACAAACCATCAATTAATTTACCTGATTTCAGTAGCTTGGAAATGGTGTGTTCCTTCTCCTTCAAGGTTGAAACTAATAGCTTGTAATTCTCTTGGAGGCCATGCAAGGTGTTGCTGGTTTTTTCCAAATTCACCTGAAAGAGGAATTTAATTTGAGAGACAATATTTTTGAAGGATAAATTATGAAGGAAAAGGTTCTAGTTACTTAGACAATGCACCTTGCAATCCTTAAGCTCACTTTCTAATTCCAGTTTCTGTTCTTGCTCTGTTAAATAGAGTTCACGGAAGCTGGCCACTTGCTGCAAAATAGATGGGAAGAAATAATTTATCAACAAAGTTCCCATCATACACGATAAGAGAAATTACAAACAAAGAAATGACTGGGAATACCTTCTCACTAAGACTGAGGTCATTCTCTAATTGCTCTATCTTCTCATTCCTTGACTGAATGAAGAGGTTGCAAGAAACATTAGACTAGGGAAATTGAAACAAGTATCACGAAAGATATAGCAGAATAGGAGGAAAAGACTTGAGACATACATAAGCATGCTCAGTGATATGAATATTGCTAACAGAAAATTTTGAAATAGTGGTTTTTGTTTTCCCCAGATGATGTGATAATTTGCAAACTTCCCAATAGTATTATTGTTACATTATTTGGCTATAAAAACAAATATATGACCTTCTTTTCAGCTTCTTCCTTGGCAAATCTTTCATGAGAAATATAGACACCATTCTTCTCCCTTGCTGCTTGAATATCTGCATTCAATATTCACTTAGACAAAGATGAGATACAAAATCTTCTCTACATTCCAAAACTTAATAAAATAGTGGTTGGTGAAATGTACCTTCTTTCATCCTATCAATTTCCATGTACAAGTCCTTCAACAAAACAGCCTTTGAAACCTTTTGGTTTGCCTATTAAAAAAAATCACAAAGCTAAAAACACTGCTTTTAGAAGAATTTTAACTTGTAAGGGACTATAGCAATGGTAACTGACCTCAGGCTTATTCTTTATGCTTTTTGCACGACTAGCATAGTCTAGTGTACTAAGTGTTTCTTCCATACAATAAGCAGATGGGGAAATAGTAGCAATTATGCATGTCTTTGTTTTCCCTCCTAAGGAGTCTCGCAAAATCCTTGTAAGCTTACTGTCTCTGAAACAACACAACCGATTGGCATGAATCTTAAGGTGCATGTCTTTCAAATTCTAAATAAACAATGATAATTGAACATGATGTTAGCATGAACCTGTAAGGCACATGAGGAGAATGTTCCACAAGCGCATTTATGACACGTCCCAAGGTGAGTAAGCTCTTGTTTATCTCCCCTGCTTCTCTAGCACGCCCCTACAATTTTATTACTCGGAATGATTCACTGATTATATCATGATTGTAAATGCATGCATAATATAATAGCATGGGTGCAAATTTAATGTCAATCCAAAAATAGATCCCAGGCAGGCTTCATATAATAAAAATCCACAAAAAAGAAAGACAAATGGGTACCATGAACAATCAGTTGAAAAACAACTTATGTAAGTCCACCAAAATAGGTCATAGTCTTTGCATATTGTTATCCACACAAAAGAAAAAGTACCATGGAAAATCAGGAGAAAAACAAGCCATAAAATCTAAGTCATAATCATTTTAAAACTAAAACTAAAACTAGCCACTGCTAATCTTACAAGTATAATTAATCTAAGTCATAATCATTTTAAAGTTAAAGTAATTAATTGTACATTCAAAGTAAGATGATATCTCTAGTCAGCTATCAGCTGTTTCATTACAATGCAGTTTATTTTGCTGGTCAAATCATCATTTAACCACCCATTTAGTTTAACAGGATATATATAATTTTCTATTTGATTGCAGTACAGTATATTTTTCTGGCCAAATGACAAACTATCAAACACAATTAGTCACCAAAAATAGAGTCAAGTGGAGAGATTTTGCTTTTACCTCACGTGCTCCCGAACGCAATATATTTTCGGATCCTGCCAAATCAACAAGATTGAGCTTGCCACATTTAATTAACTCCTCATCACCAATCACTGTTTCTTTCACATACACAGTAATGGTGAAGACTGAATGCGAACGACTGCACCAAAATAACATTCAATAAGCAAAAAATAGCTTCCTACAAACATGAATTTCTTCTGCAACTTCAATAAAAGGAAAAGGGACCTGCTTCTCTTGTTAAGCAACGTTTCTGCAGTGCGCCTTTTTGATGCTCCTCGTTCCAACAGAGTATAAATTTCATTCAAACTGTATACTGATTCTTCTTCAAGGCCTCTCACAAATACACTACCCTTTCCATCTTCCATAAGGGTTATAGGTTTCTTTTGTTTTTCGTCTGTAGGCCTAGAATTGTCTTCGGGGGACAACAAATCAGTTATCTCTTCGTTATAAAGCTCAAGGAATGTCACTTTTATGCTATAATCAGCATTTTGTGCTTCCAAAATATCAAATATTTGACGCACTGCTCTTGGAATGACACCAGCCTCAGCAGGTAAATCACCACCCTGTATATTAACTAACCATGTCATTTAATGACACTTTCTGTGAACCAAAGACATATAAGTTTTACCAGCCTCAGCAGGCAAAATGTGTATACCTTATTTCTCATTCCACCCTCCATTGTATAAGTTTTACCAGTCCCTGTCTGGCCATATGCGAAAACAGTGCAATTGAAACCATCTAGAACTTCATTAACAATTGGGGCAATGGCTTGTTCGTATATTGATCTTTGCTGTGATTTAGGTCCGAATACCTTAAGAAATGTAAATTAAAAACAATGTTAACTAAAAGATCATTACAAGATATTAAGATTTAATTACTCATTTGATCCTCGTACTAACTTGTTTTAGTTTCTACACATACACTTTTTAATTCATTTTAGTCTCTCTACACACACTTTTTAATCAATTTTATTCTACCCAATTTTGGATGACAGAAACTAAAACCGAGTCTGTCTTTTAGGTGTAAGGACTAAAACGTAAAGATTATGAGGAGATTGGAACCAAATAAATAATTAAACCAGATATTAGCCAATCTAAATACTTGTAAATGTAAATTATACCATACCTTGTCAAAGGTGAAAACTCTATCTACTTGCTTGTTAGCTAGAGTCTGCATAACTGAGACTTCCCTTTTGTTTTCATAACATGTCACCACCCTGGGAACGTTCGATCTGAGCTCATCATCGCTTAGTGGCCTGATATTATTCATAATAAAAATAACTATTAAGATGGATCTATCTCATAGCTCATGGTCACGGAGTGAAAATAATGGTTTTAAATTGCAGTTGCGATCGCGTTGGTGTGAGCCAGAAAACTTTTACACTGTGGACAATTGCGGGAAAATAGGGCCGCAATTGCGATCAAGATGCAATTGCGGAGTGTCAAAATACCTTGACGCTGCCACCGCAATTGTGGTTGCGGGCCACAATTTAAAACCATGACTGAAATTGAAAGAAGAAGAAGAAGGACCTGCATCGAAGCAAAACTTGGACGTTGGTCTCTTTATCCTTGTCCTGACGGTTGGAGCCCCAATCGGAACCCCTTGAATCGGGACGACGCCGTTCCGGGCGAGGCGTCAGGAACGGCGACGGAGAAGCCGACATACTCGACCCAACTTTCTTGTTAGACTGATCAGGCGTCAATGGCATCATTTTCGACTTTTACAAAATTACAACCTCTGCGAACATCAAATGAACCCCACAATTTTTTTAAAAAAAACCAAAGGTATAACAATTTAAAAGTTCAAAACAGAACAGATCCTAATAATGGTATCGTATTCGACAGGAACATGGGAAATTAAGGTGAGAACATACTTGATCGGAGAATCTGAGAAAAAGAGAGGGTGGAAAGGAGATCCTCCTTTAAGGTTGGTTTTGTTTTCCTTGTATTTGGTTTTGAAGGGAGTTTGAAAATTGAAGAGGGGTGAATGAAATGAAGTGTCGCGTTGCTTTGCCAACGGCTACTTGAGAGTTATATCTAGGCACGGATAGCCGTTACGAGATTAACACTCTCCAACGCTTGCGACCTAAAATTCAAACTTCTTCCCAATATCTTTTTTTTTTTTAACTAAAGGTATATGCCACACTTCTTTCCAATATTTTATACCGTTGATTTTTTTTTTTTTTTGTACATACAATTATACCGTTGATTCATTCCCAAAGTTGGCTTTTTGACATGTAAAATTAAAAATTATTTGAAAAATGTTAATAAAAAAAGTTGCCAATTTTGAGTTTTTTCCAAAGTTGGCTTTTTGACATGTAAAATTAAAAATTATTTGAAAAATGTTAATAAAAAAAGTTGCCGATTTTGGGTTTTTTTTTTTTTACGCGTTGAACATGCTTAATAGATGAATAACATAGATCTTCATCATTCTATTTAATAGGAAAAAATTGGTACCTAGAGATTAAAAAAAAGAGAAAATATAAATATAATTGAAGTCTAAAAATATAATGTAATAAGAAAAAAACAGAAATAATAAATATAGACAGCAAAAATAAATATTAATAAGATATTTTATATATATTATTATTCAAGATAAATGTTAACAGTATATTTTAGCACATTATTTCAAACATTTTTATTGTTGATTAAAATTCATTGAAAATTATAAATTTTTATGGATTTTAATGTTTATTTAATGATTTTTTCCTAATTTTATAATTT
Source organism: Glycine soja (assembly GCF_004193775.1). Taxonomy (NCBI): domain Eukaryota; kingdom Viridiplantae; phylum Streptophyta; class Magnoliopsida; order Fabales; family Fabaceae; genus Glycine; species Glycine soja. Next base: position 4,178,360 of record NC_041011.1, read on the forward strand.
TAATAAATTTTAACGAATAATAAAATGTGTTAAATAATTTATTTTTACTTTTCAGCATTCTTCTAGTAAATCTATACCCTTAGTTGATTATCAAAGTTGACTTTTTGAAATGTAAAATTAAAATTAATTTTAAAATGTTAATATAAAATAAATTATGAACTAATATTGACTGTTTATTTTTTCTTTAAGCATGTAGTCATATAGTTAGAGATTTGGGTAGAGAATATTCTAGGTACACAAAAACAAAATTACTTTGAATTATTTTCTTTATGTACAAAATGTGTTAGGATAGAAAGACACCCCAATAGTATTATGATGAAGTTGCCAACAAATGTCCATCTAGAAGTTTAATATTGGACATTATGGAGTATAATTAAGGGTGGACTCAGGATTTAATGATTGGGGCCAAAAACAATAAAATATATAAGATTAATATTTCATACAAAATATTTATATATTTTCTAAAATAATTTAAAAACATATAACAAAGAACATATTTACATAGAAGATATTAAACTTATTTTTAAAGTCCCTAAATTACAAATGATAATAAACAATTTCATATTACACCAAAAAATTAATGAATTAAATTTATAATAAAAATTAGTATTTATGTTAATTATATCTTTCTTACAAAAATTCTTATTAATCATATTCCAAAAACCAAGTCAATTTGAATAAATTTTGTAGCTCATTAAATTATCTTTTAGGACAATAGTAGCCAACAACCATTGAAAAATAATTTACTTTCAAAAATTTGAAAAAATGAAGAAGAAAAATATTTGTTGTAACAAAGGGTACAACTTAAAAAACAAATTATGATAAACCTTTAGTGTAACTTGATATCTAATTTGCTTTCCTAGGATTTACATATAAAGTATGTTTGTATTTGTCCACTAGGATTGAAGGCAACACAGTAGAACCTATTATAGAAAAATATTGATAAAAAGATAAGCTTTTTTTTTTATGTATTACAAAATTTAAGTTATCAATCTTATATATAGTTTTTGTAGAGTTTGACTCATTGATGTTGATAAAATCATTTGATTATAAACTCTAATTATTTATAACTTTTAAAGTAGTAATAATATTTTATTAAAATATAAAATGATAAGTAATACTTAAATAATATAAAACTAATTTGAAAATGATTACTTAATAATATTTTTTTAAGAAACAACCTAATATAAAAAACTAACTTGTAAAAAATTTGAGAGCTATTATATGTACTAACTCTAAGCACTCGAAAAAGAACCAATAGCTAACATGGAGTGTTATTAGTTTTTTAAAACAAATATTAACTCACATTTACTTAGAAGGAGTAAGTTCAAAAGTTATTCCTTAGATATATTTGAAGAAATTTATAGATATACTTTACTAACTTACCCGTTTAATTAAAATTAAAAGTGTTTCTAAAAAAATGTTTTTATAAAGTGATTTTTAATAAGCAACTTAATTTAACAAAAACAATTTAAACAAACACTTACAAAATTAAATAAAAAATAAAAAAATATACTTATTTTATTAAAAAAATACTTTTAACAAATAAATTTAAATAAACGAACCCTTGTTAACTCACTACTTTTAAGAAAAAAAGTAGGTATATATTGACAAAAACTATATGCATTTGTTAATATATATATCCACTTATTTTATAGAAGGAGTATGCTAATAAGATACACTTTGAGTATATTTAAGATAATTATAATTATAACTTGTTAATATTTTGTAAAAAAAATAGCTTACTTTTCATAAAACATTAATAAATAAGTGTGTTATAACAAATTCCTTAATTAAAAATTAAAAATTTAGAAAAAGTACGGTCTATCTTCTTTTATTATGTAAACTTCATAGAGTATGGTCTTCAGTTCAAGTCAATTAAAGTACGGTCTAAGGTGGCAAGCAGGCAGGTATCATATGATAGCATTACTTGTCTCGGGTGATTAAATTTGGCTATGTCTTGGACTATGCTATGCTTATCTTATAAATCATTAGAGGTTGACAAGTCTTAGGGTCTTACGCAAGTTAATGAGCAATTTTATAAGAAGTCATCAGCTGTTATTTTTCTGTTTTCAAGCATTTTACCTTTCTTTTTGGCTTTGTTGCTTCTGTAGTATAATGTTATATTTGTGCTTCTACTTGAAGCATTGTCATTTTCAATTCTCTTCAGAATCTTTTCAGATTTCAGTATGTTACTTTGTCATGGAACAAACTAATTTCCAAAATGGGGTTCTTCTTAAACTTTTTCTCCAGCAGGTGGTCTTTTGGTACGTGAACGTCATGCATGGCGCCATCACCACTGGCGCTTCCGCGAAGGAGCTGCCACGTGGAGAGGGACGCGCTAGTAGCAGCAGCGGCTTGGCCTTCTGCTTACGTGGAGTGGGACGCACAAGGTCCACTAGCGCGTTGTGCATGGAGGCCAGAAACGCCAGTCAAACTGGCGTTTTAGTAGTAAAAATAATTAATCTTAACAATAATAACTTCAAAATGAAAATAGGTAATTACAAAATTACTACAAATATATTAAATTAAATATGATACATGAAACAACAATACATCATCAATTAACACTTTCAACTTCAACGCTTAACAATTTTTAACACACAAAAAAATGAACCTAATCTAATTAAAAAAATACTACAACTTCATATTAAAATAAATTTCGTACTCAAAATAATTTCTTCAAATAAATATGATCTACAAATTTTTTTAAATGAAAGTTGAAACGTTCATCAATTATTAACACACTAATAAATCATTAACACCAACCTAATCTAATTAAAAAAATACTACAAAATTCATATTCAAAATATTTTATTTTCACTGATAAAATTTTCTTCAAATAAACATTATTACATAATTTTTCTTTTATTTTAGACATTTAAACACACACTAACAAGCTTATTAAATATAACAAACTAATTTATTTTTTTATAAAAAATACTTCAAGATAAATCTTTATTCCAACCTAACAAAATAACTTACAAAAAATGTGTGATACTACATAAATTTCGAAAACCACCTAACAAAATAACTTACAAAAAATATGTGATCTTCCAAAACCACCTAACAAAATAACTTACAAAAAAAATTGATATCCCAGAAATTATCAAACCCACGAAAGCAACAAGGAAAGCAACTGCAGCAGCCAAAACAGCTGAAAAAAATGGTGAAGGAGGGCTGTATTTAAAGACCCTAAAACGCCAACCCCATTTGCGCCATTTTCTACCCTAAAACGCCAACATCATTTGCGCTTCCAAACCCCTAAAACGCCAACACCATTTGCGCTTCCTCCCTGCTCCTGCAAAAGCTGCTCCTGCTCTGCTCCTGCTCTGCCAAAGCTACTGTGCTTGCTGCAAACGTAAAACGCCAGTTTGACTGGCGTTTCTGGCCTCTATGCACAACGCGCCAGTGGACCTTGCGCGTCCCACTCCACGTAAGTAGAAAACCAAGCCGCTGCTGCTACTAGCGCGTCCCTCTCCACGTGACAGCTCCTTCGCGGAAGCGCTAGTGGTGGTGGCGTCATGCATGGCGTTCACGTACCAAAAGGGCACCTGCTGGGAAAAAGTTTTAGAAGAACCCCATTTAAGGAATTAGTTTGTAAAAGGGCACCAGTTAAGGATTTTTGCCGGCTAGCTATAGTCTATACTTACAAAGCAACTTTCTTAAAATTTCCAAATGAATATGTAAGTATGAATAAAATTTATAGTGCATGTTCTGCATTATTTGGGAGTAATGGATGTAAGACTGCGAGAACAAGGACCTAATTTGGTGTCATATGAATGAGTGTACCTGGTGAATTTTGCTTAGGTAGCAAGGATAGATTCTTTTTGTGCCATCTTCTATTTTAAATGTTATTACACACAGTACTTATTGTTTGCAAAATCATTGGTGGTGTGTTTAGTCTATTTAATTGTTGGTGTATTTAGTCTGTTTAAATAATTTATTTACCCCTAAAAGGCGAAATGGCTTCTCCTGAGTCTAAGATTTATTACATTTGCATTTCCTTCGTTAAAATGCATTTTTTTGCACCCCTAGCGGTGTTAACTATTTTTAGTGAAGGGCTTAAATAACCCTTCTTAAAAGGGGTGTGTTTCTTTATAAAAAAAACGGGTGTTGTGCTGATAGTAAAGTTAGGTAAAGATGAAAAAAAAAGATAAATAATCATTTTTGTCTCTTATGTTGATAAAATCATGTTCAAAAGATTAAAATTCAAATTTTAGTCTCAAAAAGTAAAAAAATGTACGACAAATTTATTTATCTATTAACTTTCGTCCGATGTACATCTAAGGATAAATTTGTTGAGCATTCTACACCTTCAGAGATAAAAATGACTATTTATCCAAAATATAATTTAATTTTCATTTTTCTCTTTTTTTATCTGTACAAGCATAACATTACAATAAATACTTAAAAATAAGAAAACAAACATAAATTATAACAAACATAATATTGATTAATAAAAATAATATGTTGCTCTAAATTTCTATTATGTTTGTTCTAATTTATGCTTGAGTGTTTATTGGAATGTTATGTTTGTTACGATCTAAACAAAGAAAAATTAAAATTAAATTATATTTTGATTAAATAATCATTTCGTTATTGTGTATAATACTTACAAATTAATTCTTGAATGTGTCATGTTAACTCTTTTGTTAATGGATAAATAATATTTTTTCACTTTGGAGACAAAAATTTAAATTTAGATCTCTTTGAGAACCAATTTATTTATAGATACGAATGACTATTTAAAAAAAAAAAAAAACTTCTCCACGGGAACCCTGGACGTCCACCTCCTTTGTCTTTCTCTTTGCCGCTAAACCATCCCATCCCAACTCAAACACCAGCACCACCACCCTGAACCACCCCTAACCACCGGCGCGGCACCCGATCGGCGCCGCCAACCTCACAACCGCATCACCATCGTCACCAATCAAATCACCAACGCACCATCGGCACGCCGCGCAATCATCTCTATCGACGCAAACAACATCTGCGTTGTCGTCCGCTGCTTCAAGTGCAGCCTTCAACGCTAACGCATAACGCAAGAAGATGAAGTTGACTAACGATTAGCGAAGATTTGACCCGAAAAATTCCCTTTGAAGAGGCGAGGAGGTGCCTTGTGCGGTTACGGCGTGGCGGTGCCGAAGTGGTGACAGCGGCAAGTGTGTGTTCTGAGACGGATCTGAAATTTATTTATATTTTGTTAAATTTGATTCTCAAACTCTCCTCTTTTTACTGATTTTGTAATGATTCTGATGCTGATAATTTATAAGATAGTTATTTTGTTTTGTTTTGATGAGGTTCTGTTGAATATTGTTTTATGTTACTACCCTAGAGAGAAACTGCTAAGGATTGTTAGTGTTGAAAGTTATGTTTTTTATGCTTGTTTAGTAGTGTTGAAGTGTTCTTGAAAGAGCTTTCTTTTGTAGTTTTATGAAATTTCTGAAACCGATTTAATTGTTCCTTGTGTTCTTGTAACTATTGTTGAAATTAAAGCAAATGTCTATGAAGAAGATAAGGGTATTTTGAAACAAAAATTTCATTAAATCACATGTGCATGACACATGTTGTTGTCGTAAAATTAATGGAATTGACTGTGAGGGGTGCCTGTGTAATGAAATTGAAAACTTAAGGGGTGTCTGGGTAGGGATCCATGAATAAATAGGTGCGAAAGTAATAAGTCTTACACTTAAGGAGGTGGAAGTGAATGTAATTTGCTCAACAATATATAATAGTAATAATGTTTGTATGCTTTATATTTGTGTTGTATGGTAAACTGGTAGTTCGATAACAATGATGAACTAATGACAACTTCCATGGAATTAAGAGCTTTTTAGTTTAATCATATGCCTGCTTGCCTGATAATTTGTAAATGAAAGAGTGGCAGAATTGATGATAACTTCCATGGAATCAAGGTTTTAGAAGTAGTCCTATTATCATATGCTTGATTTTCTGATAATTTGTAATTGTGTGCCACTCGATTGTTTTGCCATTTTTTTTACCCAAATACCACCATTTGAAAAATTAAATACATTTCTATCACCCAAACCTTTTGGGAAATCTCAATGGGGTTTTTGGATTTTGGTTTTCTTTTTCTTCTGTTTTTTCGTTTTTTTTAATAAATAAAAAAAATTATTAATTTGCCCCAAATCTTTTCCCAATTTTGTTTTGGTTTGCATTTTTAAAACATTGATTTTGGTTCTTTAAAAATGAAATGAGGCAGTGAATTTATTTTAAGTTTAAGGGTTTAAGGTTTTCGTGGGGTTACTTTGTGTGTGATTTTGCTCGTGTTTGAGGTTTTTTGGTTTGAATATTCATTTATTGTTATAGTATTCGTGCAGATAAATCCAATGGTATAATTTTGAGGTCTTGAATTGGTCTAAGAAGGCTTCAAAACCGTATTCGAAAATTGGAAAAAAATCATTTTTTTTAACTTAATGAAGTCATTTAAGCTTTTCAAGGGGTCATTTTTGGCCGATTATGGTTTGAACAACAGTTCAATTCCGTAGAATTCATGTAGATGACTCCAATGGTATAACTTTCAAATCTTCAATCGATCTAACTAGGGATAAAATTGGTGTCTGAAAACTGAAAAAATCATTTTCCGAACTGTGAATTTCTGTAAGCTTTTCATGGGGTTCAAGCACGATTACAAATGCTTAGGCGTGACACACTTACATAAGCAAACCATTCTATATATACACCTCACGTTATGCCTAATCGGGAACAATAGCCTTGTTGGATTTGTAACACATGAGCCGTAGCATCTAGTGATTTGTCACGGGGGAACAATAACATTCAATAATAACACACTGTACAATAATATATCTAATGCATCAAGCTTGCAGAATAATCTTCTTGGATTCATGTCGGAGGAACACTACCATTCAATAATGATAAGTTGAACCGTAACATTCAATAGGTGGTTGATTTGTGTTTACTCAACCATTATTTACTTATTTGTTTCAAATTTTAGTGGACGCAAATATTAAAATACAAAATGTAAAAAAATTTCCTTCCTCTAAATGTCATTAATAAATAAAATAAACAAACGTATATTGTGTACCATCATTCATCTCCTCCTATTTGATTTGACCTGCTACTGGCCTACTAAATTTGCAAGAGTAGGATGAATCTTAGTCACTTCATCCTGTCTAGGAGCCATTGTTTTTAGTTTGTAATCACATTTAAACGCTCCCATCTTGATTTCTTTGAAGCCTTTGGTCTTATCCGTCTAAATATAATCAAATTCATTGAGTTTTACCAAATGGAAAAAAGGAATGGAAGCTTAGCGGAGGAAATAAAAAATCAAACCTAGCTTTTGCAATTTTTGGTCTTTTTTTCCCTTTGAGCAATCAAATATTGAGCTTTTGTCCCCTCGTAGGATGGCACAAGATCGTCACACCCCTTTTCCCTTTTTCAATACCAAGCGTGACATTTGAACCAGGTAAACAAAATTTTCAATTTCTAAGATATTCTTTTATACATTTTTATCAGAGTAATTGTCTAATTGATATTTGAATCTTGAATATATTGAGTTCACGTAATTTTTCTCCTCAGAAATTATTTACATTTCAATTTGACTAACGGTAAAACCATGAAAAATAATAATAATAAACTAAACAGCTTAATGTTTCAGAAATTATATTTGCCCCGCCCCCCCGGGTGAACCACGGAAATTGTTAGATATAATTCAGTTGATAGTTATTTCCTGTTATACATTAAGTAGACGTTAGTTATTTTTGTTGAAGTTAGTTATTATTGTTAATTGAATAAAATATATTGGGTGAGTTGTATATAAAGGAGAATGTTATTATAATTCGTCACCAATTCAGATAATGATTTTTTTAAATCTTTGATTCTTATTATGGTATTAGAATTTAGGTTTAGAGTCTAATTTAATCTTATAAAGTCTAATTTAATTTTATAAAATTAACTTGTAAGATAAAAATATCTAAAACCTTATAAGATTACATTAATCATATAGTAGGTATGAGATATGAGAACACATCCTTTATAGTATATAACTCAACAATACCCTTTTTCACTCCTAGAAATAGGCATGTAGAGTGTGTACAATGAATAACAAATTTCCCAACATCCAAAACTCCAATTAAGAGCAAAACACTTTCTTCATATATATAGAAAACAACTACTGATAACTTGCAAATTTAAATGCTAATTATGACAAGTGCCAAATTAAGTAGAGTAGAAATAGTACCATTTTGGAAGAGATGGATCGACCATCATCACCTATAACTCCATCTGTTTTGGAGATCTAAGAAAGCAACACTTTTGATTATTTGCTATAAGTATATATATATATATATATATATATATATCCACTTGAAATCAATCCAAAATCACTTCATAATAAATTTCCCCATTTAAAACAATGTGAATTAAAATGATCACTAATAATCTCCTCCTTAATTTAGCCATTTCTCTAACAAAGACACCAGATAACAACCACTACCTAGCTGCACCCCCCCCTCTCTTTGCGGGACAACCCGACAACCAACACAAGTGCAACATAGAAAAACACACTCAAATTGACCCTCTTCTCTCAGTAACCAGTGTCGAAACGGGTAGCGATATTGCATGGGACATACATCACAACACCCACCACTTGGCCCATGCAGAATAATCTTGCTAGTTGTACATTTTTGTGATTTTATTACATGTATTAATTCGAACTAGTCAGGGTTGTGAGTTTTTCTTATAATTGTACATGGGGTGTAATAAATTTTGCTTATTGAAAATCATATCTGAGTTTTAAATGTAAAGCTAGTATATATAATGGTTTATCATTGTGGCGGCACTGGCATCATAATTCATAAGTTATATTACAAGATTGTTCTAGTATTAAAGAAAAAAAAATGAGAGATGACGGATTTGATTCTCCTCATTAAAAAAAATTAAAAATTAATAACTGACATGATAAAAAAAAACTCATAAGTCATACTTGTTCTTGTTCACAATATTTTATAATTTCAATAATCATAATTAATTCAAAACCTAAATAATATCCATTTGTTTTGTTTGTCATCCATAATTAATATAAATAGAACTTGAATATCGACGTGAAAACAACTAAAGACTAGGAAATAATGATAAAAATAAACCTAGGAACTACACACCAAACTCATTAATCGAGAGTTACCAAACATTTATTTATATATGTAAAATTCAAATAACTTATTAACTCAGATTGTAATAACTCAATCCAAATCATAACCAAAATTAATTAATTTAGGTATCGTAACCTAACAATCTTGAACCACTTCATCATTGATTAATAAAATAGCATAAAATTTAAATGATATTTCATAATAAAAGATATTTTGACTCGTTGTAATTCTATATATTCTCACTTAGTCGATCATCACTTATATTTTGAAAATTATGTACTACGTCTTGAATCAATCCTGGCACACAAACCCTTATGTTCTTTAGAAGTACTTATCAAAGTTATGAGCGGCAGTACGAACAGTCGGTGATGTTCTACAAAAGAATGGCAAAATTACGCATAATCAAAATCGATAAAGTTGCCTATGAAAGAGGTACCTAATTAACCTAACACACTCACACCATAGAAGGAAGAATAAGGAAGTGCAGCTTATTGGAGGATTGTTCTAATTATCGACTCTCATTTACATTTTACATTTTATGGGTTTGACATATATATATGCGTAGCACTAAACATGATTTCAAAGTGTTTTAGGCAACCCTATTTTATGGGCCGCTTAGGTAATGTGTTTTCTGGAAGTGATTAAGATGTTTAACTGAACTCTAAGTGGTTTTCGTACAAATCAAGATGTGACATAGATTCAAGACACCCATATTTGAAGTTTTAGTTTTCAATTTTAAAACTTTTACATCCCCGTATTTTTTTTCCAATACGAGACTAAATCCGTTTAGGGATAAAATGATCACAACTTCACAAGGTTAATGAATAAACTTTAAAGTTTCTAATATTGGTGATTTGGTGTCGCCATGGGTAATAGCCAAGTGTATTGCCTTACTTTCCGAATTATGATTGTATAATACTCGTCAAAAAGTTTCTTACCCCATATTCAAAAGTCATAACTGTTTGGGCCTACATCACATTTAGGAAAATCGCTTTAGGGTTTTTATTCGTTTAATTTCTTTTTAAACCATTTCAATTGAAAAATATTTCATCCATCGATCATGCATGCATCTTAATCCCTTAGATCCAGTAGCCAATCACGCTGTGATTTTCTCCAGTCCTTCATCTTCTGTCTAAATTTGCTTGTGAATAACACTATGTCAGATGGATCAACCGGTTTGGATTTGAGCCAACAACTATCAGAGTCAGCCAATATTGATTGGTTTACTTATTCCAAAATCTGTCAAATATCATTTTAAAATATCTAATACAGACAGAAAAACTGTGTAATATAAATAAAAAATATCCTAAGAGAGGGAAAATAGATAAAAGAAAGAAATATAGACATATATAATATGATAAAAAAAAGAAACAATTTAAGAATTTTAATAAGAATAATATTTTTTAGACACTATTTTTTTAAAATATTTCATCAACACTTTTATATTCTCTCTGTCTATTTTTCTATCATATCATATTATATTTATATTATTTTTTCTTTTATTTCTCTCTTTTTCTAGACACTTTTATTTATCTATTAATAAATGTTAAATAACATTTTGGATGTTTAAAAGTTTTTTATCTGTACCAAAAAATTTAAATCCAACACTCATATATTTTATTCAATTAATTAAATTAGATTTTTTTTTAAATTTGTTTTCTTTTGAGTTTTCATCATAACAAGCGTCCATATACTCTTTATAGATAATTTATGATTCATGATTTGATGGTTGGTGGGTGCTGAAGGCTTCTTTGCTTTCACACGCTTCCATAAGAAGAGCCATTTGATTAAAGAAGAAGAACACATAGAAGGTCAAATATCATTGTGATTCCATAGAATGCTTTGGGCAACTTTAATCTCAAGGCGTTGGGGACAAAATTATCTTTATTGTTATGGTGTCTTTTCCTTTGGATCCATCGAGAGGACACTGAAACCAAAGATGCCCCAACCATAAAAAAGGAAGCAAGGCAGAGCTATCGCACACTACACATGCTAAATTATATGGTCTCTCAAGTCATTCGGGCAAACCCTAGTTTGGCCCCAAAATTTGTTAACCACCACGTTTTAACTTGTCCTTGTAATATTTGTGCAATGATTCCAACCCGTTTAATAAGTCAAAAAATTGCATTGGAGAAAAGGCCGCGCTATATAGTCCTGTCATTATGCAATAATGCAATATATATATATATATATATATATATATATATATAGAGAGAGAGAGAGAGAGAGAGAGAGAGAGAGAGAGAGAGAGAGAGAGAGAGAGAGAGAAATGCTAAATGCTTTTCCTCTTGGTACGTGAACTCATGAGAGAAATCAAACGAAGATAAGATAAAAGTAAAAGAAAAAGAAGTATATGTAGAGGCCTGCACCAGCTGCCGAGCTCTTTCTTTACCTTTTTGACTTTGGTGCGTTCAATTTAAATATTCATCATCACTATATATGCCTGTATGCTCCCTAGCTTGTAGCTAGTTTGTTTCTCTTCCAACATTAAAAGTTAGAATATAGTTGTATATGTATAATTTTCATCTAAAGCTATAGGTGATTTTATATATATGAAGTTTAACAAAAAAAAAAAAAATCGAAATGATGGAGACACTTGCATATGGTTATAACTAACTTGCAATAATATATCCAACAACATAAAACTGACTGATTGGAAATAAAAGTAATTGTATTATTTTAGAATTTAATGGTTATGTCCCTTTTCTGTTTATTTTACTAAGGTATTTAGTGCGAATTAATTAATACTTAGTAATTGTATCTAGTGAGAAAGAATTGTTACAAAGTGAGTATGAAAAGTAAGAATAAGTAATCATAGGTAGTAGGGTCCTTGTAAAACAACGCCCTGTATAGTGTGATTTCTGTTTCTTAAAACAGCTTTCTTGTTTTAAAAAACAAACACACACATAAAAAGGGGTTCCTGATTCTCATTTTGAGGTTAAATTGAACATCATATCACTCAAATGTTTTGGTTTTACTCTTAACGATTCTGAATCCTTAATATCCTTCCTACATATATTTTATGCATATTAAATTTGCATATATACATCTGAAAAATAGTATCAAACTATGCAGTCCTCAATTAGATTTTTGTTTGTGGCCCTACTAAAATTACTTCACTTTGTCTCCATTTGAGTTTATCATATGACTTCTTTTGCATGGAAGACCATACTATTATGCCATTGTGGAGCTAGCTAACGTAAAAAGTAGATTTTTTTTAATATAGGATTAAATTATATGGTTTGTCCTAGTGTCAATATATTGGCCTTGTAGAGATGCATTGTCTGCTGTTAGTTTCCTTTTGGTCAAGCTAAGCAAGATCATGTTTGTAATGATTTGTCCTATTATGCTTTATTTTGTATTGATACCACACAAAGTTAAGTAAAATTGAGGAATTTAGTACTCTGCTTATATATTTTCTACTTTCGAGTTTGCTTACAGTTTACATCTTTTAGGAAAAATTATACAAATATCTTCAACTTTAATATATAATTACATATGACATCTCTCTTTTTTTTTTTTTTCTTACATTAGATATTGGGCTCTCTCACTTCATATAACAATATAAGAAATCAGACCAGAACTGATAAAAAAAATATAAGAAGTCAGGACTCAGGAGATATGTTTATGTTAATAAGAGGAGCAAAACAACGTTATATATGTCATCATATAAGTTGCGGAAGGTTTGTGTATAATTTCTAATTAAATAATTTTAAATTCTGAATCCTAAAAATACAGTTAAGTACTTAAGTTAAAACTCAAACATAAATAGTGTACGGATAAAAAATCATGTAATTTAGTTCAACTTAATTTAACAAGTGCTATTATAATTTATTTTGTACTCACGATAATAATATATATTTGCTTTAAAAAAAACCCTACTTATACACCCATATTATCATTCATGTCAATACACGTTTTTCAATTTCAGGTCAAACACGTAAGTAAGGAACACTGTATATTTGTATATATGTGCCTTGTTCCGGCCGGACCAATAATTATATAAAAATTATTGTTACCGTAGTTTTTATTTTTTATTTTTAATGTAAATCGTTGTGACTTTCATATTGACAAGTGTTGGGTGCAATGTAAAATGATTGGTGGAAAATAAAAAAATACTAATGAGTTGGCCAAACGCCATTGATAGAAAACTTCGGCAAGCATTATTAATAATTCGGCCAACTTTGGTTAAAAAAAAAAACGTCAAAACAATATTGTTGGTTGTTGGTAAAATCTGTGACCATCCAACTTTACTTCTGTTTCTTTTCAAATTATCCTTTTAAAAATAATATTTAAATCACAATTAAATATTAATATAATTATTATACGACATTATTTTAAATGAGAAACACAGAAATAACTTGAAAAGTAATAGAAAAAAATCACATCCGTGGCCATCACTGCTTTATAATAGAAAAGATTTTGCCGGTAGCTGAAATAATCTTTGTCGATCAAGCCTTGAGAAGAACTGGTGTTGACAATTAATAGTTCTTAATTACTAGAGTAATTTAAAATGCTGGCTATATAGGGTAAGTCACATAGGTTAGCAATAATTATCATGATTTAAAAGAGCCGTCCACAGAAGTTATTTAAGCATAAGGTTTTGAGTTTTAAATTTGAATGTATAGTTATTCAGGACAGATAACACAGCAAATTAGGTGCCTAAGCATTTAAAGTTTTAGTCTATGACTATCACTTTTATGGTTATGCCCACAGGATTGGCAACTTCAAAATACACACGAAATCTTACATTAAAAATGGTAACTAAATGCATTTGAATTCAGTCATCCTCTTAAACTTTCCTGTAACTTCTATTAAAATTCAATGTAATTAATGTCTTTTACAAATTTAATGCATATTTACAATAAATTCCTCTTACGATTTTTCTGGTGGTTTCCAGTACTTTAAGATTTGCTTAGTTTTTTTTTATTAGAATAACTATACAATAAACTCTTCTTACAAATTTGTACTTTAAGATTTGTTTAGTGAGATTCAAAGTTTCCGTCTTATTCATCAATTGCAACACATTTGTTACTAATTTCTTTGTTCTCTTTCTTCTGTATGTCTCTCTTGTTTAATTTTAATTATTAAGTTTCTTATTGCACCGTTTAATTCGGTCTTTTCATACTTCCCCTTGTACTTAAACTATTTTTTTTTGTTAATTAGACTCAATTTCTTTCGTTAGTTTAGTGTCAAAATTGTGAATTATTTTTTTAAAACATGAATCTCGCTTTCAATCAGTTTATATTTAGTCTGCTTTTTCGTTACACTTCCTTAAATTCGACAATCTTACACGTAAGAAGTCAGTAGTTTTGTCAACAACACGATATTCCACGATGAAGTTCCTTGCACACACAGTGACACTTAAAACAAGTTTTATTTTATAAAAATTAAAAACTATATGCACAGACTATATAAGTTATTTGTATACAGTATTATGATCTGATCACAAATTTATTAATTAATATGTATAATTAATTTGTCAACCATTTTTTATTAGTTACACTTGTTATACTGAGAGCAGATAATTTAAACTAAAAATAAAAACTTCATTTCTAGGGTCTGAAATGAAATGTTTTACAGAGTTAAACTGTCCTAGCGTTTTCACAAATTCTTGTGACAAAAAACAAATCAGTCTGTCTCCAGAAAACAAAACAAATGAGCGCGTCAACTCACAAATCACAACACAAGAAAACAAAACATAGGGTTTTGGCCATATATGGCTATGATGTGTTTAAGAAGCTGCTTGCATTCAAAATTATAAAAGATTCTTTTGGCTACTTACGTCTTGTATTCTAGCCACCTTCCATATCTCGTTTATTTATTTATTCATAAAAGGGGAGCATGCTGCATGCTTAAAACAATGGATGATGTCGGATAAAAAATGGATATTTTAGTAACACAGTAGTAATGGAAACACATTAAAAATTATCTTATTGTAATTTAAGACAGTAATTTAAAGGTTAAATTGCAAACTTTTAGACTTTTAGTATTCCCGTACGTGTCTGCTATTCTATTCTGGTAATAATATTGTATTGAGTTGGATATGAAGCTTATAGTTGAATTTATATTATTCTTCAAAAAATTTATAATTCATAATTTTTAATTAGTTTACACTATATAAAAAGTTCTATACTAATAACTAATGAAAATTAAATTATTAAAAAATATTATGATTTATACCAATAATGAGGCAAATTATATTAACAATATATTTTAATAAAATATTTATTCGTATATTATTAATATAAACCCATAATATTTATATTAATATATTTAATTTTCGACAAACAAATATTATATCAATGGAAAAATATTTAACGTGTATAACTTTTTTTCTGTAATGTATACATTAGGTACAGATGATTCTCTCCTTATTAACGAAATCGATTAAACAAAAGAAAAAAGAAAAAGAAATCGAATAAACATAACATGATGTGTTTTTAGGTATGTTTCAAAGGATATTTCAGTTAGTTTTTAATTTTTTTTAAATAGGTGAAAAACTTGTTTAACTTTTCAAATTAATAAAAAAATTAATTTTAATAATTTCTTAATAATTTCTAATATTTTTAGAAATGTTACATAATATTTTTTAAAATGTTAGTTTTTAGTTTTTTGTATTTTCTTCTACTTTTATCTTTAATATATTTATTCATTTTCCTTCTTATTTTTTAAAAATAAATCATAATTTTTTTATCACTTTACATTTTTCAGTTATTTCAATAGATAATTTTATCAAATAATTATAATATAATAGAATAACTTTTTAGTTTTTAACTAATTTTTAATTTCAACTATGTTTTGCTATTTATAGCCTTTTTGTACATATAACATGATGGTTAGAAAAAGTATTTGAGAAAAAAAGTATTAATAATTTAATAGGCTATATAATGTTATTAATGTAATGTATATTAATATGCAAATAAATAGATCTCTTAATTATATATTATTAAATATAGTGTTTCGTGTCACAAATTATATAGTATTTATTAATACAATATATATAATTTTAAAAATACATTAATAAATAAACCATATATATATATATATATATATATATATATATATATATATATATATATATAAATGCTTTGACTTTTCATATGAATATATATGTTAAAAATATAATATACATAAAATTTATTTTCATTATTTTTGCCAAAAAAAAATAGTTTGAAAATGTAATTATATTAATATACTTCAAACACGAAATTGAAATTAGAGAATGTGCAGTCATGGTCTATCAATAGTTTAAAGGTAAATTAAATAAATCAACAAATGTTTATATCTTTTGACATTTTTTTTAAGAAATATTAAATATTTTTTAATCTTTTATAAATATGGGTAAGTTATGTTTTGAAATAGGACTACGTATTAAAAGATCATGTTTCAAAACGTGAATTGTTATATGAATAGTTTTTTACAATTTAAATTAAAGAACTCGTGTTTAGTAACATAATTTTTTATTTTATTTTTGTTGAAGTTGGGTTACTAAACATATTGTTTTTATTTATAAATTCTTGATTCAAATCACGACTTTCCTATGTTTTATTTTTTTTCAATTTTTATTTGAAAATTAACTTATTTTATAAAAATGAAAGTCATGTTTTAAAATAAGATTTCTTCTTTCAAAGTTGTATTTCAAAGTATGATTTATCTATTTATGTATTTTTTTTTAAAAAAAATTATCATTTTCTATAATTTTGAATAAAAGTTCCCGCCTTTGTATGCCATTATCATCATTTAATTATATATTTGAAAAAAATATAAAACATATTTTAAATAAAAATAATAATTGTGTATTAATTAATATATTTATTAATTGCATCATTAATTATTGTATTTATTATTAGAATTATTATGTATAATACTACATTTATTATGGTTATTAAATATAATATGCTTATTAAATGTATTACTTTTCGTTTGAATTAATATCCGTTAGAAAAATAAGGTATTGATGAGATGGATAAAACATGGTTAAAAGACAAAACATGATCAAAAGACAAGACTTCTTTAAAAATAATCAACTAGTTTATTCATTACACAAATAAATTATCAGCAAAATTAAAGAATATTTCGTATTTATATAACATAATAACAAAGCCAAAGTAATCATCCATGCCATGAATATGAATAGTTATATTAATATTTTTAAAAAATCATTATATTTTAAATATAATATATTAATGAGACTTAATTAATCTAATATATGTTTAATAAATGTTTTAACTTTCGTATGAATATTTATGTTAAAAAGGTATTAAATGAAATTATTCATTACAAAATTTAATACCTAATTCCGTATTTCATTCATAAAATTTTGTTTTCGTTATTTTCGTCATTGATTTTAAAATTTAGTTCACAAACATATTTTAAAATAGAGAAATTAAATATATATAATTTTAAAAAAGTTTGTGCATATTCTTCTTTTATGAAAGTATTTTGAGAAGCTTTTACGTTAATTAGAGGGCCATGTAGAATGTCGTCAATACTTAATTAATTAATTAATAATTACGCGTAAAGTAGGGCTGCATTTTTTTTCCACTGTACATCCCTGAAATTAAGCAGCAATGGAAGAAAAGAAAGAAAAGAAGAAGCAGTGGTAGTAGTATATGGACGTGGTATCCAATGTCCGTCACACGTGTGAGTAAGGTGGACTCACACGCATCACGCCACCCCCACTTGCCCGCGCAGAGGGTGTGTATCCTGTGTCAGCATTTCGCTATTTGAATGTTCAAAAACAAAAACACCCTACACCCCCACTCTCTCTCCCACTTCACTTCCTTCCGTTCCCTCCTTCAATTCAACTCCAGTAACGGGCCTCCATTAATGCTCTCACCCCTTTCTTTCTCTCTCTATTTATTATTTTTTTTCTTTTTCTTTATTTATTCATCCCCCATACTCTCACTTTCTATTCCATCAATAATCTCTTTCACTCCTGGGATCTGCATTCCCTTTTTCTTCTATTTTTTTCCGACTATTTTAGGGTTTTGCTTTGTCGCCTCCTCGATCCGCATTCCTTCGTCGTTGTTCATGATTCCTGATGGACAAATCGCGCCACAGCAAGTCCAAGGCAGCACCCTGCTCCACCCACCAACCCCAACTACCTCTTCCTCAAGGTCAAGGTCACTCTCTCTTTCCTTTTTTTGTTTTTTTTTTAAGCTGCCGGGAGAATTTCCGATTCTTGTGCTTTTTTTTATCCACAAATATTAATTGCAAGTTTTTTTTTTTTGCTAGTTTGTTAGTTACAACGATTTGAAACTTGAACTTCTACTACATTTCTTACTTTTTTGGCTAAAAAAGAGTCTTGGTCTTTTTTCTTTTAAAATTTGTTTTTGTTAATTTGAGTCTTAGTTTGTGTAATTTTTTTATTATGTCTCAACTTTTTTTTTATCTATTTGATTTTTGGCTTTTACTGATGGGGGAAATCAGTTTTTGTATTTATTAATTATTTAAATTTGAGTTGTCAAAATTAAATATTTTTTTACTACTTTTCCGTAAGGATCAGTCTTCTGAATTCTGAGACTGTGGTTTTAACTTATTAGTCCACTAGAGATAAATTTTAAACAGATTGAAACTAGAGGAATCTCTGCTAAAAAACAACAACTATGTCCTTTTCTCTCACCGGTTGAGTCTGCGGCATGGTAAAAAAATAATGATTAATAGGACCGGAATTTATGCTACTTTCTTTTTTCAATTTTTTTTTAAATTTTAATCTGCGTTGTAATTTTTCCTGCGGTGTAGTCGGTATGATTTCGTTCGTTTTCATAATGATTTTATGCGGTTATGAATGATGTTTTGTGATCACACATTACGGTGTCTACCCATTGATGGCTTTCAAAAAGATGAGTTTTTTATTCCCCTTTTTTTGCTTCTGCTTTTATATGCTTCTTGGTTCAACTGGAGCATGATGGGATTCTATTCTTTCAATCGTTTCTTTCGTTTGTGATAAGCAGTTCATGTTTCTTTAACAATTTCCCGGTTGCTTCATTGCCTTGATTTTGATACTAGTAATTCCCAATTTTTTTTTTCTCAGCATTATTTAATTATCGTTTTCTTGTATCTGCTCCTGAACCTTAATTTGATGCTAATATTGTCCTACAACTCGTTTCCAGGGAACAAAGAGGTTCATAGACAGCGACAGCCTCTGAATCTGTTGTCTCCTGATTCTGGTTCATCCAGTGGTGGGGTTGCAGACAAGGATTCAGTAAGTTAGTTTTTCCTTTTTCTATATGTTTTTTCTTTCTACAATTGGTCATGATCTAGGTTATATAGCATTTATGAATGAAGAGACTTTCTTGATTCGGTGGTGGGGTTGCCTTTCATTCTTATCTATACATGGTTATTTGTAAACAAAGGAAAAAGAAACACTGACATTTATGATCATGTCTGCTGAATTTTGCAGTTCTCATCTAAATTCGGGTGGAGATCTACGAAGCAGCTGTTTGGAACTCCGATTAAGAAGTTATTAGCTGAAGAGATGTCACCGAGAGCTGAATCCAAAAGAAGATCACCTGGTGTGATCGCCAAATTAATGGGGCTTGATGGGCTGCCGTTCCAGCAGCCTACCAATAAGCAGCATAATAAGGGTTTGTCTGTAAACCAACAGAAGACAGCACAATTAGAAAAAACACGCAGCAAAGGAGTGCTATATAGTGGTCAATCTTCTAGGGGATGCTCAAAGGATCAGCAAGAATTTAAGGATGTATTTGAGGTCTCGGAGATTCCAAAGGTAGAGAGCCCTAGGTATCCATCACAGGGGTGTGCAGACTTGATGAGCACTGATGCTGAAATTTCATTCATTGAACAGAAGTTCATGGATGCCAAACGACTTGCAACTCATCAAGATTTACAGTCTTCAAAGGATTTCTGTGACACACTCGAGGTTTTGGACTCTAACAAGGATCTTCTGCTAAAATACTTTAAGCGGCCAGATTCTTTGTTTAAAAAGCATCTAAATGATCTTCAAGCTGCTCCTATCCAATCACATTATGGTCATGTAGAAGCTATGGATATTGAGAAGTATGATCATGACTTCAATTTGATGTCAGATGGGGAGAAAACACGGTTGAACTACAATAGATCATCTCATGAGAAGCATCATGATGGTTATCCTTGTGATCTTGACAAAAGACATGTGATGCATATTTCACCAAAATCATCAAAGCTTCTATTTAAGGGTACATATGAGCAAAAGGCAGTCACCTCGCAGATTGTCCTCTTGAAACCTAATCTTGGAAAAGTGCAGAATGGTACCAGAATTGTGTCATCACCTTGTTCTTCACACAATTTTCTGTCAGGGCGTGAAAATGACACTGAACTGTGTCAACCGACAAATTTGCCTGAAAGTGCCATGTCTTGGAGGCAGGATTCTTTTGAATCTAGAGAAATTGCAAAGGAAGTCACTAGGCAAATGAAAATTAGTCTTCACAGTGGTGGCATGAAGCTTTCCACCTCTAGAATTAGAGGATATGCTGGGGATGATAGTTCATGTAGTGTTTCTGGGAATGAATCTCCTGAGGAGTCTGAGGAAACAACTGCAACTTTGGGAAATTCGATTGACTTAAACAACCGTAGCAGGCGATCATCCCGATCTAGTGAATCTTCTGTCAGTAGAGAGGCAAAGAAGAGATTATCAGAGAGGTGGAAAATGACACATAAGTCTCAAGAGCTGCAAGGCATCAGCAGGAGCAACACACTGGCTGAAATGCTTGCCGTCCCTGACAAGGTATTGAAGGCTGCTAATTCATACAGCATGGCTAGTGGGGAAGGTTTCCATGATAAATTTACTCCCAATAGTCAACCTTCTAAGTGGGTTGAACCATTGGGTATCAGCAGCAGGGATGGTTGGAAGGACGGATGCATTGGTAGTCTGTCGAGGTCAAAATCCCTTCCTTCTTCATCTGCTGCTTTTGGAAGTCCTAGAAGATTCATGCGCACTGAAGCACTTCTTGATGAGCGATTTATGGTGCCAAAGGAAGCTCACAGATGTGAGAGGAGAAGATCTGGTCACAAGAAGTCTAGGTCTTTGCATTCATCAATTCCCAATAAATTGAAAATCAGTCTCAAAGATTCTCCCAAGCTTGAGGTTCTAGCTAGTGAATCTTTATCTGAGATTGTAAGAGATGCGGTTGATGATGATGTGACAAGTGAAAGTAAAGTTGGGTCTGAACCTTCTACTAAGGTGCTTCCTGAATCATCTTCTCACCTTTTGACAAAAGACAACAGTAGTGCAGACCTAGACAATTCAATACACCAGGTTAAGTTTCTAACTTTTTCTATTGGTATAGTGCTGTAGTCACCTTAATTTTACTAAACAATTTACTCACAGTATCCATTAGATCAATGATTTGGTTCTTGATGTTAATCTTATATCACATTAAACAATTTACTTCATTGTGTTTTTTCTTACTTGATATGTTGTAATGTTTCAGGATCTATCAGCTGGGTCATCTGGTGGAAGTTCAGTCCTCAATGAACCTCCCGTTCGTGTTCCTGGACTTGAAGCTTCTTGCTGTAAAGATGCTGATCAGCCCAGTCCTGTCTCAGTCCTGGAGTCTTCTTTTACAGATGATGTGTCATCTTGTTCTGATTGTTTTGAAAGTTTGAACAATGACCTACAAGGTAACTGAACAAGGCATTTATTTTGTGATTATTTTGCAATGTCAATGTTGCTTAATCTGCATCCTATGTCTGGATCCATATTTTGTTTCCTTTAGTTACTCAATCTTTTATTTCCTTCAATTAGAAATTGTGTGCTGAGCTACTAGGTATCTGAGCCAGACATTTATTTTCATTATCCTGCCATGTTAATGTTGTGTATAGTTCTTTTATTACTCAGTCCATATTGCCAGGTTTTTTTATCATAATTTCCATGGCAGTGAACAACAGCGGTTAACTTTGGAGGTGCAATATTATAAGGCCCTTTTTGAGAAGAAAACCGTAGTAATACATGCAGATTTATGTTTCCAAGTCCACGTGGGATTGGACCAGTAGCTGAATTCTTTTTTGAGTTTTTCCTTTAGCTTGCTCTTATACTTGACATAACATCCTTTCATCCATTTGGCTATACATAATGTAGAATTTGGAGATCAATAGATATCTTCCATAAAAGTTTTGGGTCTTTGGCAAATTTATTATTTTTAACAATTATCATGGTTGTATTTTTGGGAAAAATGCAGTGTGAATGCCTTTTAGCTTCTGCTACACTAGTAATTCTAACCGTGGTAATGTGATCTTAGGGCTGCATAATTACCTCATCAATCTCTTGGCCACCATGTTAATGCCTTTTAGCTCGTAGTATGCTTAACAAGCTCTTACTAACCATGTTATATGTGATAATTGTTGTGATTTGAATTGAATAGTTAGACACGGTAAATCACCAGCTCAAATGATTTTGATGTTCATACTTTGAATCACACTGTTTTGAAGCTTACTGCTTACATAAATTATCTTATTGAAGCTTAACTGATGAAATGATGCTTACATAAATTATCTTAATTGTTGTGATTTGAATTGAATAGTTAGACACGATAAATCACCAGCTCAAATGATTTTGATGGTTCGTTCATACTTTGAATCACATTGTTTTGAAATGATGTTTTAAGGGTTGATCAACTCGTGCCCTTTTCCCGTTTCCTTGTTCTAAGAACCTTCTATTGATGACAGGGCTTCGAATGCAACTCCAGTTGCTGAAGTTGGAATCTGATGAATATGTGGAGGGGCCCATGGTAGTAAGTGATGAAGATGGTGGGGAAGCATCTACTGGAATGCTAGAAGACAAAGGATTACGTAGGACTGAAGATAGCTGGGA
The DNA here is from genome assembly GCF_004193775.1 of Glycine soja. NCBI lineage: Eukaryota > Viridiplantae > Streptophyta > Magnoliopsida > Fabales > Fabaceae > Glycine > Glycine soja. Next base: position 4,201,310 of record NC_041011.1, read on the forward strand.
GTGTTCCTACATTATTGATGTCTTGTCTGAATCTGGCATCGATGGAGCTCAGCCAGATACAATTTTGGAACTTTGGCATTCCCTAGAATGCCCTGTGAGTCTTTCTGTTTTTGATGAGCTTGAAAAGAGGTATGGTGATTGGACTACTTGCTCAAGGTCTCAAAGGAGATTGCTTTTTGACCGTATTAATTTGGGAATTGTCAAGATCAATGAGCAATGCACTCATGCACTACCATGGGTGGGTCCAGTGACCGCAAATGTTATTGGTTCTAATTTGAACAAGAACGGGTTTCGAGATGGCCTTCTGAGGATGTTAGTGAGAGAAGGAAAAGTGAAGGGTGATGCTCTGGGGAAGGTGCTGGTTATGGAATCAGAGTGGCTGGACTTGAGAGATGACATTGATGTCGTAGGCAGGGAAGTTGAGAGAATGTTGTTAGATGATTTAGTGTCAGAGATAATCGGTACTTAGAAATTTTGTACCCGTGATCATATTATTAGCTCATTAAGATAGTTTTCCAGTTTTTTTCTCTCTTTCTTTTCTTTTTTCTTTGGTGAAATTAGATAGTTTCCCAGTGATGTAAATCGAATAGGACAATGTTAATTTCATCAAAAGATGAATAAAGAGGTCATAATCTTTCGGCAACTTAGACTCACTTGATTTCTTTATCTTTTTTGCCATATTTTTGCCTTTTAAAATCCTTTAGTTTTATACAATAGCACAGTATATCAACCCTCCAGGGTCGGCTTAATATACATGAGGTCATGAATCAAATTTGAAAAAAAATTATCAAGAAGAATTGTATATCATTACATTATATATATTGGTTCTAATTTTTGACAGAATTTACATTGTATATTACTTTACCATAAGTTAATATTGTACAGATTAAGGAACGTTAAAGTAATGTCAAGAAAAGAAAGGGATATCAAGAATATTTTCATTAATTGTAGGTAGCATGAGATTAATTTGTGCCAATCTTTTTTTCTCATCGGAAATCAGGATTAAAAGAATAGATGTCAGCAATGAGATTCCAAGTTAGGACTTCATGCATGTTATCTTAACCTCCCTCACTAGTCTATCCCTAGTAGCTAGGTTTGTTTAAGTCTGCAAAGTTGTCTTGTTGATTAAATTCTATTGTTTGATAACCAAATCAGAATTGGTGTTACTCATTATTTTTTGTAAATTAAGATCTTACTTGAATCAAACTCTGATGCTTTACTAGAATGTTTACGGGGATTTTATTCTAAATCCCCATACTATTATTTAGAATCATAAAGTGAAGATCCTTAGCGTGATAACAAAGACTTTCATGCATGTACTTTTCATTCTATTTAACAAGTACATCATCCGACTAGTGAGAAATGGGAATAATGAACAAGACTGATGAAAAATTGAAATATTATCCAAGGTACAACAAAATGAAAAGGCCTCCAAATAATCTACAATGGTGAACTTGTAATAAAGTTTGGCCACATCTTGAGATTCTAAACTATCTTTGTTAAAAAAATAAGTTATTTATAAATTATTGATGTCAAACTTACAAAATTTGAATTTGATTATTTAAATAATCAAGTCTATCGAGGCTTAAATATTCGAGTCAAATTTAAATAGTCTTCATTATTTAAATAGTCAAATTTAAATTTACCAAGTTAGCTAATTTAGTAAGTGATAGTTTAAACAATTTACTAATAATTCGATTCATTTTCAATCCTATTGTAACCCATGTCCTACCAGAATCTCCGAATGAAAAAATTTACCTAAGCGTTAAAAGATTTAGACAAAGATCAAAACTATAGAGAAACAAATGAATTAAAAATTGGAGTCCTAATCAATTTTGGATACCATGATGTACATAATGCCCTTTGGACTAGGGTTTAGCATCAATGATATTGCTGGGGATATGTATTTTGTTTTTGGCTGATAAACATAGCCATGCTTAGTCAATGAAAGCAACGGATGGAGACTCAACACAGGCAAACAGGTAGTGGACAAAAGCCATGGACCTTTGTTACCGTTAGGTCTCCTGCTATTTGTGGTCCAAACTCGTGAACCACCGAACCACTGAGGCCCTCAGCGGTTATTAGTGAGAAGACAGCTGTTGAACTTTTTGCTTTCATAATCCTTCCTACCTAAATTACTTTTGCTTAAAATTCATGCAAATGATGATGAATATTTGTAAAAAGTTTTATATTTTACCGAATAGTAAATTTTTTATATACAGTAGTTTAATTATGTGAGAGCACATCGTTATATTCAATAAAATTGCTATCAAAATTTCTCGTAGGAGAAATATGGATATAATGAACTTGTGTGTTCCACATGCTAATTCAGATATTGAGATATTTACTATATTATAATAATAAAACAATGTAAAGTATCAATATGGTATGACTTAATTGACGGATAATTTTGTTCATTAAACATGTTTTATTTATCGGCAATGATACAAAAATATATTAATAAGGAGGAGGTGCTGGAAAATTATGAAGTTTCATACAGAACACACAAAAGGAGCAGAATTCCATCAAGGGATCAAGATTTGCTCCTAATCATAAAAAAAAAATAAAAGATTTGCTCCTAGGTCTGTGTATGAAAATAATCTGTTGAGAGAACTAATAACTTGATGAATTAGCTCTAAGATCCCGTCAAGGGATACCCAAATTTTAAAAAAGAAACAATGTAACGTATATATGACAAATAGTGTGCAAGTCTTATACTAGAGTTTTATTTATACGACACTATTTATAATCCATAAACTTATCCTTGACAAGTTATTGTCAACCTTGTCTATAGGGAACCATACAAACTCATTAGCCTTACTTGATCCATGTGCAACCTATTCATAAGTCACCATCAAGCAACTCGTACTACTACAACTTGGCACTTGCAAGACCTTTCTCAAGCATTCACTTGTCATTTACTTGCCCTTGCCCTTAGATTTTCACAAAGAGAAATCACCCAGCAACTCTGCTTTGGGTCATTAATTTCTAGGGACATACGCTCTGGTCTATCACTATCTTCATATTCTAATTTCTAAGCTTTAGCTAGCCACCAAAACTAAAAGGCTTCGTTTTGGTAGTAAGTCACACGGGCAAACCAAGCAAAAACCAACAAGAGAAATGTTAGCTAGCTAACAAATGTTTTTTAATCCTTGGTTAAAATTGAATAAAAAATTACAAAATCATAAGTGAAATTTGTTAAATAACAAATGGAACTCATGAAACCGTGTTTTCTGGTATATCAATTTATATCAATTTGAACTAAGACAAATGCTAAAAAGTGTCCTAAGGATATTAGTAAAGGAACTAAAAATATAAAATATTTTATTGCAAGACTTAAAATTGTGTTTTTTGTGATTTTTTAAGTAGTCTCTTATCATTTATACATTAATTTAAAAAAAAATTAACCAATATTTTTAAGATACTAGTTAGTAAAATTCTTCTACTAATAATAAAAAATATGTAAAAAAGAACATGTTTAAGTGTGTATTACTAACGCTTATCAAACCAATAATTCCTCTTATTTTGGCTCGATAAATACAATAGGTGTAGAAATCATTATGCAGTATTCGGTGATCCCATTGATTCCTAGGTCGATGCATATCATAACTAGGCCTGTTACTGACTTACTGGTATGAAAGCTGTTCAGACTGGCCCGAACTGATAAGTTTTTGTTATAAACCGGTTTTTTTAAGTTTTTTCTTTTTAGATAACAAGTATTTTATTCTCTTGTACGGAAGATAATCCTGCTTGAAGCCTTGTAGAACTACTAGGGCAACAAACTCTTTCTCCAAGTAGTTATCATGCTTTAACCCCAGAGGATTTTTTTTTTTTATTTGACCAAGCATAGCTGTGAAACTAACCTTGACATTAAATGTGATATAATGAAGGTGTACTTGAGAGAATAACTTATTATTATCACACCAGAATTTTTGTCATAATTTTAAAATGGTTTAGCTGTTTAAAACTCCGGAACATCTATGTCTGATATGAGTGATCTCTGATTTCTTTCAGCAATGTTACAAATTTAAGATTTTAAAGATGGAAGTGCCTAAAGTTAATCTCAGTTTGTAACTGAAATTGACAATATTTGGCTAGACGAACTACCTGAATATATGCTACCGTGACCGAGATCGAAGATGGGCTGATATTTAATTTTTACCCGTAATCTCGATGATAGGCATCACAATGGGGTAGGTTGAGGTCAAGTTTTGCTTATTCCACTCCCCTCTTCGACTCTCTATTTTTCTGTCCTTCTCCCCTAAATTTATTCAACGGGAGTGTAATTTATCCCCATCTTTAGGTTTTTTCTTTTCCATTCCTGATATGCTTATAAAATTCTATAAAGAAATATAATTTTTCATAGAATTAAAAATATAATTTTAAATAACAATTTTAACATATTTTTAGATTATACATGATAACATAAAATTCAATCAACATTAACATAAAAATCAATCCAATAATTTCATGTTTTAGTGTATTATATATATGTAATGATATTTTTACAAAATAATTATTAGCGAAGTGGGTTTGGGGTAGATATTAATAATTCCGAATCTGACCACAATCAACTTAAGTTTTTCTCATCAAAATTGGGATTAGTTCCACAAGTTCAGGCCCATTATCATACCTATATCATGATTACATTCAAAAGAAAAAAAATTGAAAGGGAGTGAACAAAAAATTATTGATACAAATGATTTCGCACTTGATTTAATTCTCATCCCCTTGAAAATGAAATAACAACTAAAGATATTATTTAAATAAAAAAATAAGCTGACTAGTGAAAGAAAGATTACACCTCCAGATTATATAAAAAAAAAACACGGAAGGGTGGTGTTATGGAAAAGGATCCCCTCTCATCAGCCCCATGTTGAAAAAATAAATATTGAGATGGGACAGTCTGATCATTATTCTTAAAAAATTTCACTTTATAATTGAAACATATTATATCAACAAAAATTATTGAGGAGTTAGGATTTCATTCAACGATAATGTCACTCAAGGGAATTCATTCCTATGACTGTTGAAAAGAATATTCTTATGTGAAAAAAAATTGAGACGGTGAAGTGTGATGATCTAGCTGTTTATTGTTTTAAATTTATTACAGTGTGAAAGAGAAGTGTTATATATTACCACAATTTCTATCGGTTAAAATTTATTATAAGCTACAAAATTTTGAGCGATATTTATTAAATAAGAGATTAACTTTACAATTTTTGTAATCGTGTAAGAAAAAAAAATCAAATTCCAAAATATTTGTCATTTTAGGTTTTTAATGTAATATTAATTATACTTTTCACTTATATTTCTTATAACATTAACGAAGAACAACAAAAACTTAAAAAATAAATTAATGATAATAAGATTAATTTTGTAAAATTATTATTTTCTTTTATTTATTTATTAATTTTTTTGTTTATGTAAAATAATTTATACAAAAATTATAACGAGGGAGTAGTTAATAATATAAGTATATTTAAAAGAATATGCTAAAAAATATATTTCTAACATTTCTCTAGTAAAAAAAGTAAAAAAACATTGGGAAAATGAACATAAATGAGGTATGATGGAACAAATAATATAAGTATATTTACTAATACTTTTAATAAGTTTTACTTTAGTTTTTTTAATATAACATTAATAATACCCACTTTCATTTATTTAATAAGGTTTGTTTTGTAAATTTTTTATTCTTTTTTATTTATTTATTAGTTTTTCTTGATCTCTTTAAAACAACTTAGGAGTGTTTTATATTCTTTTAAAAATAATTTCTTTTAACATTTATGTAAAAATTCTTGATTTAATAGATAACATTTTTTAAACGTGATATTGTATTTAATACCGATATTTATCTTGAAATATATGAAAAATATATTTTAATTATAGTTTTGTACTTATTTAATGTCACAATTTAAAATACACAATGTTAACATTAATATATTATTCAAAAAATTGAATTGATCCAGTTTTTTCCTCATATATTAATATATTATCAAATCAAAATTAAATAAGGTTCAAATTCAAATGACTTTTCTTAATGTACTTGAACATTACATGGTAACAATCAAAATACTATACATTTTTTCTCTCCCTAAATCTATTAGTAAGAATGTCTAGGTTCATTATTTCTCACTTTTGATTGAATTTGGAGATACATGATAGTAATCACATAAACCTTGTAAGTTTTCATATTAGGTTGCTCTTGAGCACACATAACGTCAATAGAAAGAGCTTGGCACATACATCTCAAGGGATATTAATTAACTTTCAAACAACATGTTATCTCTTCCTTATGTTTAACTTTCCAATTCATTTTTGTAAAAAATAAAAAAAATTCACAAACTGTTTAAAAATAAAATCATTTATTAAATAATTACTCATTGCCATCCCCCCACCACAAACAACCTCTAAAGAAAGTAAAAAAGAGTAACTATGTTGTAGCTAGAGAAATGTTGGAAAAACGAATGCAAATATGCATAAAATTAAAAATGACTACCAATCTATCTCAATTAATTGAGTAAAATATATATATTATTATAAAATCATAATATCTATCTTTAATTTTTACCAATAAAAAAATTAAAAATAACTAACATGATAATAAAATATTTATACCCTGACATGTCAACTCCACAAATACTAATTAAGTTACTAACATGTCAACTTCATGACGCACACTTCAGATTTTATTACAATAAATTTCCTAAAGAATGTTAAATTTATACTATAAAAAATGCAAATTTCATTATTTTTCTCCAAAATTCTACCTACTTTTTACTACTTGTTAAGACTCAGCTAATCTTGCTAGCATTTGCATTTACAACAATTAAATTACCATCCGATTCACACTCAAGCGTACATCAAAACCAATATTCTACCTTCCTCTTAATTAGATAAAGTTTTTCTCTTTGTTTCAACCGTACCAGATCCCACTGCTGAGGCAGATGCTGGCCATAACTGTGCATTTTTCACCTTTGATATGCTAGCCAAGACACTCAATGGAGTCACATCCCCAACCACTGTCACCTTCTTCGCCGCAAAATCTATGTTGAAGGAAGTAACTCCTGCTCATGCAATAAAAAAGTTAAGATCCCCAATTAGGGAAATGTCTTTGAAATGTCATTTGGTGGTTGAATCCCAACTAATATTTCTAACAAAATTAACAAATTAATATTTGTGTTAAAAAAATGTAAAAAGTTTCACTTTATATATCAAAGGCTAGGTTACTTACCTTGCATTCTAGAGAGGTGTTTCCTCACCTTCCCTTCACAGCCTTTGCAATGCAAAGATACCCTCAATACTACAACCTGCTAAAAAAAATTACTCGATCCAAATGTTGAAATATTGAAGTTAATTTGCTCCATTTCAATTTATAAATTAGTCCTAGTTATTTCAGAAACACATGTTTCTAAACTTTCTAGTTACTTAATAGTTGTAGAGACTAATTCAATTTGCATAACACATGTTTCACATTTTAATTTCATATGAACCATACCATAAATTAAAATCATCTGCCTATATATTCCATCTGATACACTAATGTCTAATTGAAGTGTGAGGAGTCTTAACAGTCATGAGGCTAAGGCAGAGAGAGAAAACTAACCTGGTCTGAGGAACCAGATTTTGGATGAGAAGAGCTTGAAAGTTTCGAAACAGGATTAGCTTCATCTTGATGACCAACTTGAGAAGTTTTGTTATTAACCGTAGTAGTTAAAGCCAAAACTGGATCAAAATCTGACGAACCATCCAATAAGGCAGTGTCACTGAGCAAAGATCTAGTTGAACCAGGAGGAGTGATTAAATTAGCAGGTGGTTTAAGCCAACCCCTACGAACAATGCCATCAACTGGTTTAGAAGTGTTGGTGACATGTTCAGTGAGTTTTTCTGCTGTACTTTTCTTCTGATGATGATTATCATGACCCTTTGCTGCATTTTTTGAAGAAGAGTTTTTCTTGGCCTTGTGGAGCTCATGGTAAGGCTTGGGGTTGATGGGGGACTGAGAAGAGGAACATGGAGCAGTGAGGGATTTGGAAGTGCTCCTTCTTGAGTCATTGATAATGGGGTTGTGGCGGTCCATGGTTCGGCCTCCTAGTAGAATGCTGTTGGAAGAGGAGCATGAGGCTTGTTCCATGCTCAGACATATGGCTGTTGAGGCTTGAGAAGCACAGAACATGTCTATGCGTTTCATGTTTTAGATAATGGTTAGAGAGAACTAGTGGTTTAGAGAATCTGCTGCTAATAGAGAGGGAGAGATGGAGAGAGAGAACTTGTGCAGACAAAATTAGTTTACTCTAACAGCTTTTAAGCTTACTGGAACTCAGACCCCTTCCAATAAGATGACATGATACTCATAATTTTACACTTTATCTTAATTCACTTTTTTCCATTTATTTTCACTCTAGAAAACGGAGCTTCAAACATTACGTAAGATTTTCACTTCAATAAAATATTGAAAAGAAAAAGGATAATATATTATACCTCTCTCCAATCTCATGTGATAAAAATGCGTGATATAGTTGATAAATAATTTATTTAAGTATGTGTTAATAGATTTGATTTTGGGGCCAATGTATAAAAAATATTTGTCAAAGAGAAGTCAATATTTAAATATATCTCAGCATGTCCATAAATTATACCTTGGCTCCCCTTAAGGGATAACTACGTTTAAAATAATACCTCGTGTGTTAGTCGTGCCCCCCTTTTTTCATTAAAAAGAAAGAAAGCTAAATTGGCCGTTTTTATATATAAAGAGAGATGACAACATGAAAATAGGAGACACTATTTGAGTGAGATGTGAGATGGGATATTGAAGGATGGAGTCAACGGTGAAATTGGAAACTAGCATTAGTTTCTTTGTTTCAGTATTAAAGTAGATAGAAAGGCTTGAATTTTGAATGTACCATAAAAAAAAAAAAGTTATATCAGTTTGGAACAGTGTTCTATCTAATATTCTAAAAGTCCTAAGTTAATTACTGGCATACTCAGTTAGTCAGTTTGTCGTGGGGACCTCAACCATAAATTACATACCAAAAATAAGATCTACACATTAAGGGTGCTCATGTCTACAGTTTTAGCATGGCAATAGGAACGCTGCACGTGCATTAGAATCATATGCCATGAAAATTAATCAATGCAGAATTTGACAAGTTTGTAAGGAAAAGAATGTCCTTAACGGATATACCCTTATAGATGTTTTGGTATTCTTTGAAGAGGGTGGGGGTGTAGAGTGAAGCAGTGTCAATTTTGTATTAAGACACAGCAAAACTGGATGATCTTTATGAGATGCAACCAAAAACTCTATTGCTTTAAAGAATGAAAATGATGTATAATAAGTGCGCTGAATTAAAATATCACACTCACTCAAAAGTCTTTGTGAACCGTGAACTTACCTATTTTTCATTTGGCCAGAAGAGTTGTAATCTAGATATAACTTCCGAAGAACTAAGTGATATTTTTTTTTTAAGAAAAGAATATCTAAATAATACTAATTTTTTTTTTTTTATAAATTCATGGTTTGTTAAACATGAACATATATTTTAGGTAAATAATAACTAGTTTTTAGAATATTAGTTAAGAAATTAAAAGAAAAAATATTTTAATTCGGATGCACAAAATTGTATTCCCGTGACATTTTTTATGTTCTCCTATTATCTTTATAATAAATATTTTTTTCTTTTAATTTTTTATACTGATTAGGAAGAAATTATATTATATCATTATTTCAAATGTTATTTTTTTTTTAAATGTTCCCCTTGTATAAGAGTCAAATCTAATGTGATGCTCTGCAACGTGTAAGACTAGGAAACATGTGACCTTGATTCCAACTATTCGCAGAAATACAGTTCTGTTGCGTATATTTTGGAGTTTGGATTCCAAATTTTCTCTATTTTTGTGTTAGATGAGGTTATCAATTAATTACATTGTCGAATACGTGTACTAATGTCCATTTATTTAATTTTATCGTTTTTCATGGATGCCTAAATTGCTGTGGTTTTACCCTTACATAACATAATAAGATAGTAATTTCTAATGCTGATCATTTTGTGGCTAGTGTGACACATGTATGTGGGTGGGTGGGTGGGTGCAGAGCCATTTCGGATTGACGTGAAGTTTCAGGGACATTAATCTCCATGCACGGTAAATAAATAAAATTGGTGGCACGAATAACTATAGCACTGCGAATTGAGCAGTGTTCTGTGGGTATGGCCTACGGGTTTAAATGTTAGCAATTTTGGGATTCAATCATTAAATACTTACCAAGAACTAGACATCAAGTTGTCTACAAATCCTTTCAATAACATAGTAAACTTGGTCAGATGAAAACAGAGCAACGGCTAGAAATTTGCAATAATTCATGTGCTAACTTCGCAGAATTGACAATTTATCGTTTAAGAAGAAATTATTGGCAAAAACAACTGCAGTATACCAGTTGGACTCAGTGTACGAGGGCCCAGAATGTACCCTATCATACAATTTTTAGTACAGTCCAAAATAAATCGACTCTTGTGAACAATTATCAGAGGATCATTAAGGAAAGTTAGTTACGTATGCAGTTCTGTCTAAATCATAACATTAAACCTCACAATGAGGTCTCTTTTTGGATTAATCCAACATATTTCCTAATTAAGAATAAGAGACTGATTATTTTAAAATATTGAGACCCATTTCACAATAGGTTTTCTTTAAGAGTTTTAGTACAATATCAAAATGAAAATGAGTGGTCAAAATTGAAAGATATGTATTTCTTCTCCCTACGTGTAGTTAAGGTCACTAGGTTTTTATAAAGAACTTAATTTTCATTCAGTATTTCATAATTAATTAAAAATTACTTTAAATATAATTTTTAAAGTAATTATCAATAACTATTATTATAAAAAAAAATCTCGATTTAATATCTAACTTGGATTATCTGTTGTCCCTTTCCAAGCTGTCTCTGTATTGTCCCTTCGAAATGATACCGTTTTCATGATTTTTAAAATTGAATCACAGATTAAGTATTAACACACGTTTTAAATGGACAACAAAGAAACAGCTTGGGAAGGGACAACAAAGAAATCAAATCCTTTGATATCTACTTTATTATGAACATTTTTTATTTTTAACTATTATAAATCATTGGACTATTTTAATTTAACTTATAAATGCAGTTGTATCTTTTAAAACAAATCACACCCAACTACATTAGAGTGTCTATTTTTGAATTGGTTGTTATAAAAAAGGATTATCTTATCATGTATGATACTTTATGATTAGAAAAGTAATTTCTAATTAAATTCTTTTTTTAAAAAAAAGGTTGAAATGGGTTTAGAAAACATGTGAATCAATTCAGAAAAAAAAACATGAATCTAACATTAGACACTTAAGCAAGTCAATTCAATGATGATGAGAATCTTACGGGGCGGATCGTTTGATACAGGCTACGGAGGTTTTGGATGACGCCACTTCCAGTGAAGGAAGATAAGTCAGGATAGACGCCACTTCCGGTGAAAGAAGATAAGTCTGGGTAGACGCCACTTCCAATGAAGGAAGATAAGTCCGGGTAGACGCCACTTCCGGTGAAGGAAGATAAGTCAGGGTAGACGCCACTTCCGGTGAAGGAAGATAAGTCAGGGTAGACGCCACAAGGATTACCTTGATAAGTCTGATAATTGGTTCAACCAGGAACCTAGAGAGAAACTCTCACCCAATTTTATCAAATGTCAAAAGTTTTTTTTATTGAAAATAAAAACCAATACTTATAGTGTATCTGAACAAAAAGATAAAAATAGACATTGGCCTTCTAAATAGGTTGGGCCAAAACTACAATAAATAAAAATTATAACTAAAAACATATTTAACTTGGGCCTTCAGCAACAATTAATTGTCTTGATAGTGTCTCTGCCTCTGGGCCTTCATCCATCTCCACTTGAGCCTTCATCCTTCTCCACTTGGGGGCTTTGTCCTTCTCCACTTAGGCCTCCGTCCTTCTCCACTTGGGCCTTTAGCCTGTATTTGGCCAGTTTCATGATTCTCATCATTCCCTCCTTCTTGGAAAACATTTGTCCTCAAATGTTCAGGATCATCACCGGGTTCAAGTACCACTTCCTTCCTTTTCTTGTTGGCTTGCTTGGCATTGCTTTCATTCTTCTTTGCAATTTGCACTTTCACTTGGTCATACAATCTTTTCTCATACTCAACTTTGACCTGTGCATCCTTATGTTGAGTCTCTTGGGGCTTGCTGTTGTAAGTTGGCTTGTTAGGCAATGAAGCTTCTAGAAGGAGATCAACTTGATGTTCTATGCTTCTTGAAGGTGGCAGTCCATGAGGAATCTCCTTGGGAAAGACATCTTTAAATTCCTGCAATAAGGGTTGAACACTAGGAGAAACATAAATAGTTAACTGATTAGAATTATCACTCTCTCTCTCTTGTGTATCACTCTTTTCCTCGGGTGTATCACTCTTCTTTTTCATATTCCTTTGTGGTGCCTCACTATTTTCTTTCTCTTGTTCTCTCTTTTCTCCCATTCTGATTTGGTCATCACACACTTCTCTAGGGGATAGAGGTTTAAGAGTAAACAAGGAAGATTTGGTCAACAAACGTTGCATTTGTGTAGTCCACGCGTCCAGAAATAAGCGTTGAGATTCATCCAGTTGATGATATACACCACCATTGTCACCAGCTCTTGCCATGATTAAGGAACAAAGAATTTTGCAGTAAATTAAAAAAAATCAGGACCTCACCACACTCTACTCACGTGTTTCTCTCTTTAATGGTAGTTCACTCGTGTTTGATGCTATCAATATAGGCTTTTGTGTGATGTTTTCACTCTTGCCTTTTACCACTCACTCCCTCTTAAGTTCCTGGATAGACCGAATTAGACACACAAGGTAATATAAAATAAAAGGAAAGACAATAGAATTATCAGAGTAACAGATTTGATTTGGGATAACAACTTGGACTTGATTTGGATAGCAGATTGGATTTGATTTGGATAACAGATTAGATTTGGATAACAAATCTGATTTGGATAAATTTTTTTGATTTGATTTGATTTGGATAATAGATCAGATTTGGGATAACAAATTAGATTTAATTTGGATAACAGATATGATAACAAATAAGATAACAGATAGGATAACAGATAAGATAACAGATATGACAACTAAACTTCAAATGCTCATAACTTTTGCTACGGTTGTCTGTTTAAGGCCCACTATATATCAAAACGCTCAGAATTCAGAGGAGAATCTAGATAAGGGGATTTGTTCCACGATTTTCTTTCAAAAAAAAACACCTCTAAATGCCTCAATTTCGTTTTCAAAGATCAAACACCCACTTTTTTTTTTTTTTTGCAACTGTTTCCTTTTTTTTTCTTTCTTTCTTTCTCTTTCTTTCTTTCTTTTTTTTTCGTTTCTTTTTTTTTTCTCTCTATTTTTTTTTTGTTTTTTTTTCAGACGTCCAACTATTAGAATTCGTTCAATAGGCAATCATCATTAGGCAAATTTGACAATTTAGCAATTCAGCAATTAGGCAATTTTTACCCCAAACAGAATTCGAATAGGCTGAAACAAAAGTTATGAACAAAAGACAGAATACAATATGATAGGCACAAGAACAAGAAACAAGAACTCAAACAAATTTTTTTTTTTTGACACAAAGTTTGAAAGACACAAGAAACAAGAACAAGAACGTGACAAGAAAAAGAACAAGAACAAGAACGCAAATAACAGAACAAGGACAAAAACACAAACCTAGACAAATTACGAAGAAAAAAAAATAGGATAGGATAGGATAGGATAGAACCTGTATCAAGAGCCGAAGCTCTGATACCAGATGATGTGAACCTGAGTAGGAGCGAATCGTTTGATACAGGTTACAGAGATTTGGATGACGCCACTTCCGATGAAGGAAGATAAGTCAGGGTAGACGCCACAAGGATTACCTTGATAAGTCTGAGATTGGTTCAACAAGGAACTCAGAGAGAAACTCTCATCAAATTTTATGAAAATGCCAAAAGTTTTTTTTTATTGAAAATAAAAACCAATACTTATAGTGTATCTGAACAAAAAGATAAAAATAGACATGGGCCTTCTAAATAGGTTGGGCCAAAACTACAATAAATAAAAATTATAACTAAAAACATATTTAACTTGGGCCTTCAGCAACAATTAATTGTCTTGATAGTGTCTCTACCTCTGGGCCTTCATCCATCTCCACTTGAGCCTTCATCCTTCTCCACTTGGGGGCTTTGTCCTTCTCCACTTAGGCCTCCGTCCTTCTCCACTTGGGCCTTTAGCCTGTATTTGGCCAGTTTCATGATTCTCATCAAATGACAATAATATCAGTATGTAAAGTATCGTTAAGACTCTATCTAATGGGAAAAAAAATTCTGCCAATTCGAAAACCATTTGAAGTTTTGCTTTCCCGGGGATGGAGGCAACGCAAAGCCTCTTTCTTTCTCTCATCCATTTTTAACTCTAAAAAACATTACCTCCAAAAATGCATGGAATCATATGGTTCTTATGGCTTTCTTCCTCCTTACTTCCATCACCTACCCCATCTATTATTTTTGAGCAATTCCTTGATTGATTACAGTTAGTTACACAATTTATTACACTACTACTGAAAACTCTCTCCTCCTTCCCCTTCTTGTACCATTTTCTCTTCAGTTTCAGTCCCATAATTAAGCCTTTAATTAAGTACAAGAGGCAGAGGGTTCCCTCTCCCTCTATCCTGTGATGAAGCTGTTCAGTGTTTATTCTCTGTTCCAAAAGGCTAAGCCTCAATTTTAGAAGCTAACATATGCAATTTTTCCCCGTAAGTTCTAACTCATAACAAATTATTCTGAAACTTTGAATTCTTTTTGGAAGACCTTGGGTAGGAAAATGGGATTTATATATAATTTCACTCCACCAATATAGAAATTTATTATGTAATGTACTATTACTAAGTTCCAACTCTATATACATTGAATTATATGTAACAATAAAATTATGGCTTTGATGGCAAATGGGAAAGTCAATATGCTTTCTGACACGCGAATAATCATACTGAGATAATTTGTAGAACCCCGAGAGTAGCAGTGGTATGTATATATCACTGATAGTGCTATGTGGAGAATGTTGTTCCCAAGATCGATGGGGTGGGATTTCATTTTCAAATATGGTCCCGGAGAACAAAGTGACTCAAGTGCCCAAACCTATGGTCAGGTCTCGATTAGCCATCGGAAATGAATGTAGAAATCACCACATTTTTTTTCTTCCTTTTCAAATTCTACTAGCGTGGAATGCTCAGTATGATGTAACAATTTACTTGTAGGTTCTTGCAACTTGTTAAGCTATGGGATTAAAAAAAGGTCAACTCTTTTTGGACAGAACTTGTATGAATGGTTTGAAGTATGAAAAAAAATTAGAATGAGGTGTAAGTTTTACCGGAAAATTTGATAGTTGTAAGCCTGTAACTATTTATGACTTAAAAGAAAGAGACCTTAAAATCCAAAAGGTGTGTGTGAATATAAATCTCATTTAAGTTGCGTCTATGAAATATAGAGGAACATGCAGTTTCATAAACATCTCTAACCTATTAGGTACGATGAGAGTGACCGTATTGCTTATCTAATTTTACAATGACATACAAGACAAGAGAGAACAATTTGCTTGTGGAAACAATGTTCTTAAAGCAAAAATATGAGATCAGTATATGCAAGAGAAACAAGCAACTGTACCCCGGTTGAAGTTGCTTTTAACAATTAATGAATATCTTATGTAAGAAATATTAGAACGACTTTTATATTTGATATATTATAATTCTTTTCCCACCTAATTTCAATCTTTAATAATTAAATATTAAATTTTCGGTCTTCACAATCTATTTATTGCATATATTCATAATTTCCATATGTAGAAGATTTTTCATACCACGGAACTTATCATGCTAATTTTTGTAACTCGTTAACTATTTATTTGTTTATCAATCTAAAACAATAATAGTAGGTAAGTTTAAACTGCCAATTTAGTGGTCTCAGTGCGTGTTAAGAAAACACTCAAAATCAATTCGTTCCATCATGGCACGTGTTATATGTCCTAGCAGAAATATGAACCCTTGTGATTAAAAAAAATTAAACTGTTAGCATAAGTTTTTAGTATTGTTTCTAAACATCTAAACATAAATTGGTCAGTCAGTTTTTACAAGATGAAGCAATATTAATAGCAAAATAAATAAATAAGGAGATTCACAATATTCTAAAAAATATATATTCTCAAGATACCAGAATCCAAAATATCAAATACTACAACTTTTTATCGATACAATGGACAAGAAAAACTACTGAAATAATTCTTTCAAAATTTAACAAATACATCAATTGTGTGCTAAGCAAGCATAAATGATTAAATGTAAAAAGGCCAGCAGTAGGTATATCTTCTTACAAAAGTGACGTGTTGCCAGAATTTTTCTGTTGATGCTGACCGCAAATAAGAACAAAAAAATGAAGGAGACAAGCTCATCTCCATATACATACAGGGTTTGCTATTATGCTTATTTCATCCCTTTTCCTTCGTTTTCATTCAGAATTCGATTTCGGAAATCATTAACCATGAGAGGCAACCCTTCTCTCAGAGGGATTTTTGGCTCCCAGTTCAGCAGTTCCTTGGCTTTGCTAATATCTGGCTTCCTCATGTGTGGATCATCAGCAGTATTTGGTTTGTATTCTATTGTAGCACTTGAATCAATTGTTTCTTTGACAACCTGTGTGTTTATGAAAAGATGACAATGATAGGATATCCATAATGAAAGTAACTTCAATCTCACTCCACTCGCCAAAAGTGTGCCCTTACTGTAAAAGGCACAACTACTTTGCTATATGTTACTGTTAGGCTATTGATTAAGGAATGAATAAAAATAAAATACACATGTCATAGCATATTCTGACAGAAATAAGGAAAAGGCATAATTGTAAACAGAAACAATGAACAAATGAAAGTGAGAGTAGAGAAGAAGAGTAAGATACCTGAGCAAGCTCTAACATGGTAAACTCCCCTGGGTTACCCAGGTTGAAAGGTCCCACATGTTCGCTTTCCATCAAAGCCACCAGCCCATTAACCTGTGAATTGGAAAAGAAATACATTAACCTGTGAATTGGAAAAGAAATATAGTTCAATATTGCATTCTAACAATTCTGCACTGATTCATATCAAATTGTAGACATAACAAATCCTTCATTCTTAAATTTGAACTTGTTCAATTAAAAAATCTTTCCATTCTAAATCAATAGCAAAAAATACTTTCACACAATAGGTCAGTGGACTTACAAGTAATGATCAAATAATTTCATTTAACCTTCGAAAGCAGCTGTGTTCTCTTATAGCTTTAAATATACTCTTAGTAACTCTCTAAAAGTCCATTTTCATTTGAATGATATTGGATTTCATCCAAGAAAAAAATCTCATGAAAATTAGGTTGGACAAGCTAGTCGAGTGTTTTAGAAAACCTTGAGTTACTTTTTAAAGATACAATTTTCATAACCCATTCCCCCCAACTCCCTCCCAAAATAAAATTAAAAAAACTCAATATATCTATCATTATTTAAAACTTGTTTATAGAACAAGAGGAAGGATTCAGTGAAATATACAGTTTCAAAACAATAATAATAGTAATAATAATAATAAGACACATTAGCTACACACCAAATCAGAGACATATTGGAAACTTCTTGTTTGCTTCCCATCACCATATACAGTCAATGGTTGTTTACGAATAGCCTGGAAACATATGTAAATAAATAGTATAAGAACACAAATTGCTCTCCACAATAATGACAAATTAAATAAGGACAAGAAAGTCAAACCTGTGCAACAAAATTGCTAACAACACGCCCATCATCCAAACACATGCGGGGTCCATATGTGTTGAAAATTCGAGCAATACGAACCTATAAACCATCAAACCAAATCGGTCTCAATAACATGTAATTTGCAGAATTTTCCATAAGTAGTTTAAATTCCACTTATCTATGATTAACTATTTGTTTTTCTCTGTATGAATAATTAGTTATGCATATAATATAATCATACATTGAATTAAAAGTCTTTCAAATCCAACATATACAACAAGTGATCAATCTTAAAGATCTCATTAAGGAATATGCAATGCTGGCAACCAATAGGCTAAAAATGAAAAAGGTCTGTTTTAGTATGCATTCACACACACACACACAAAAAAAAAAAAAAAAGCAGAGTCTATTTTGGTTTAAACTTTTCCTTGCTTACATAGCTATTCTTGGGAAAGTACTGTAGAGAAGTAACAACTAAACAATTAAAAAGCTAACAACAAATACATGTTTGTGCTATAGTTATCAATTCCAAATAGCAGCACAAATCAGCCGATCCCAAAACCACTATAGCAGGACAGCAAAAGGTGGTATGACTGCTATATTGAAGATTATAATTATAATTACAAGATACATAACTTATTAGCTATAGCTATACCATACACACGTTGTACAATAAAGAGTAAGGCTTTGTATGACAAAGTTTTAGAACAATTTATGCACATAGGAGAGAGATAGGAAGGGAAGAGAGAGAAGTGTGGGACAAGAGAAGTGAAGTAGTGGAGAGAGAAATAAAAAGCATAGGAATAACATTAATTAAAAAAAATCGTAGTCTAACACACATTTACAATTAACTTGAGCTATAATTAACAATGAGAGAAATAAGCACTCACGAATGAAATAGGAAGATGATGTAATTTATAGAAAAAAAGTGGGTTGTGACAGGTGGAATGTGAGGAACTATGAAGTGTGAAAAAAACACTACATGAAAAAACAAAGACATCACTTTTATGTCACCGTTACAGGTGAGTTTGGCCAGAAAAGGGGTGGGCAAAAATGGGTGGGTGGGGGGCAGAAAAGTGAAAGGTTTAGATGCGGACTAGGAATAGTGGTGTTATCCTACACAATTTGGTTGCTATTCAGCCGCAATTTTGGCCACTATTTGTACATTGCAAAAATGCTAAACTATGAATTTCCTGCAGCAGGCAGCAGGAACTTCACTCAGCTAAGGCACTGTAGTGTTGCCTATTTGCCACTACTGATAACTATGCTTTGTCCTGGTTTATTATAAATTGTAAAAATGATGCCATAACTAACATCATATCTTCCTGTCAAACTTGCCTAACTGCTCTGACTTAATTATACTTATACCCAAAATTAAAATTGGCACTCTAGTTGAAAGAACATTCAGGATACACCACTGCAACCTCAAAATTAATTGCACCAGCTTTCAATGTTATAAACTAAATAGGTAAGTCGGGGAGCAACACAAATTAAAAACAATAGCTGGTTAATCAAAGTACACATGACCCAAAACATATAGGTATTCTGTTAAAAAAATGAAGTAGTAAATATCAAAGTCAGATCTTTACTTAAACAGAATCCAACATTAGCGAAGTGAAATATGTATTAACCAACTCATATCCTATAGGAAGAACTTTTTTTCCTCTCATGGAAGTTGCTATTTGCAGCAAGATATAAAATTATAAATGTCTGATCTGAATCTTTGCAAACATTCAGTCAGTCAAAACTTCTCACTGATAAGAGATAGATGGATACTGAATCTTCAGCATTCAGCCACTCATGCATGTGGCCGTGTTTTACACTTCAGATTAAAAATGGACAACTGACCATAACAGATACACAGGTGAAAGCTTAATATGTTCAGTAAATCCAAGGGCAGCAGACCAAATCGACTAGCTCAAAAACTACATTATGCTTCAATTTCCAGGGAGAAGAAAATGTAAAAAAATCTAACGATAATTTAACAACTTGACAAGTAAAATCAATTAAAAATAAGGAAGGGAAATAAAAATGATATCTGTAAAATGACATGTAATCCTGTTCTCAAGTTAAACAACAGATCACACAAGACAAAGAACCATGCATAAAATCACCAAGTATTGAAACGATCAAATTTATCATAACATTACCCTAAACTTATCATCCAACAACATAGAATACATCAGGACAAAAAATCCAAACTAGCTCTGCTCAATTCAACAAACACATAACCTACCTCAACACCAGCACCCCGATGATAATCCATGGCCAACGTCTCCGCAGTCCTTTTCCCTTCATCGTAACAGCTCCTCTCACCTGAAATCACCAAACCAAAATCTCAACAAACCAAACCAACAACGAAAAGACAAGTTATTTATGTTAAAACATAAAAGCATGGTCCATTCATTCACTCACTCACCAATTGGATTCACATTTCCCCAGTAAGTCTCTTTCTGAGGATGCTCCAACGGATCACCGTAAACCTCACTAGTACTAGTAAGCAGAAACCTAGCCCCAATTCTCTTCGCAAGGCCAAGCATGTTAAGCGTGCCCATCACATTCGTCTTGTAAGCCAACAATTAAGGATCACAGAATTCAACACAAAACATAAAAAATTACGAAAAAAGAGAGCTGGAACTTAAAAACACGGCGAGTCAGAGTTAGAACATAGAGAGGAAGGATATGATGGTCTTGACGGGGTTGTATTTGTAGTGCACCGGCGACGCGGGACACGCGAGGTGGTAGATCTGATCAACCTCCAACAGAATCGGCTCAACGACGTCGTGGCGAATGAGCTCGAACCTAGGGTTCCCGAACAGATGCACCAGGTTCTCTTTTCTTCCCGTGAAGAAATTGTCGATCACGATGACGTCGTCACCGCGAGCGATGAGTTTGTCGACGAGGTGGCTCCCGACGAAGCCCGCGCCGCCGGTGACGACGATTCGCTGCCTCCTGCCGCCGATCCCGACCGGAACGCGGCCCGTGCGAGGCCTTGTGCCGCTGAAGCGGGCAAGCCCGGTTCGAGGGAGGAATGTGTGGGCCGGCTCGGGTGGGCCCATGCGGGAGAGAGTGGGCTGGATGATGAAGAAGGTGGAGCCGATGAGGATGCCGACGAGGATGAACAAGAGGCGCTGCTCGCGGAGGAGGTAGTTGATGGATCTGGGGAGAGATCTGGTGTGCTTGATGGATTTGGGGGAGTAGGGTGAGCTCTCGCTGCTCCCCAACATCTCTTCCTCCCTCCGGTGATTCAGACTCGTTTGCTTGTGGAGCTGTTTCATGATCCTGTTGTTATTAATTAAGGTTAAAAACGCACAACCGCGGATTTTGTTTTTGTTACCACCCAATGTTGTTATTGTCGGTAATTGGATACCGCGCGCGGGGCACTTTGATTGTTATAGGGGAAGGGAAAGGAAACACAAAGCGTGGAATTCAACCTACTTTTTCTATATCACTCGATCTTTGCTTTCTTACGTGAATGACTCTCTCACCATAATTTTTTTTTTATTTTAAATTAAGCCGAATGATTGGTGAGTGGTGACTTTTGAATTTATAATCTGTTATTAGTAATTAACTTCCTCCTAAAATTTAAAATTTTATTAAAAATAAATATAATTTGATTTGCTCACGGTGTAAAGATTTTGTGTATCATCTAACTTCTAATCATCTTAAGATAAGTTGTGAATTTTATAATAATTATTTTCTTATCAAATTATAATAATTATCTTTAAAAACTATATTCTATTATCAATATAATAAATTTCTAGTACGAGTGATACTGATTCCGTTGTAATAAATAATATTTTGAATTTAAATTTTGTAGATGAAAAAAATGTGATTGAAAATAAAATTTCACTAAAAATAATTAATTATATTTTTCAATTAAGATTAATTATCAGTAAAATTATTTTACATCAATATCATGGATAAAAAAAATACTCTATGTATAACTTTTTTACACTAATAATATATAGAAAATAATTACAATAATACTATAAAAAAGTGAATTTCAATTAATTAATGATGTAATTTTTTTTTCATTAGTTATATATGAAAATTGAATTATTAGTATTATAATATTCATATATTTAAGAAAAAAAATAAAGATAAATAATAAAGTGCATGATTGGATTCTTGTAGAAATATGGTTAAAGAGAATATAATGCAAAACCGAAAGAATATAACTTATAGCTATTCAAGGCATAAGAAGAACGTGTTCTACCTGCTCCTACTCCCAACTTTTGTGTTAAGGAGATTTGATTTGCACAGTACTCAGCATCCTTACTTTAACAAGAGTGAATGAAATTAATTTTGAAAAAAAATTAACTTACTTGTTAAACAATATCATTTGAAGCACAAAATCACAAAATGTATTTAGATTTCCAAAATAATTTAATTTTTCATATGGACAAAATTATCTTTTAAATCAATCTTTTTTAAAAAAAAAAGATAAATCAATCTTTCAAAATCGCTTTTTTTCCTTTTTACGTTAACATCTTCAAAATGTAAGTAATCAATACATAAGTCAAGCCCAAAGAAGATACTTCTGGCCCAACTCATGCTGGGCCACTAGTCCTGCATATACACAAAACAAAAAACCAACCCAATTTGAAAACAAAACAAAAAAATAAGGAACTTCTTAATCATCATATATAAGGGATCGTCCTTAATATTGTGTCTCCGATTTTAGGGTTTCGGAGTCGTTGCAGAGCTGCGCGTCGATCTAGAAAATGGGTAAGACTAAGACAAAGACATTCATTTTAACGAAGACTCAAAATTGTTCCATTTTTTTTTTACATGTGATCTGAATGAAATTAAAATTTTGACGACACTGAAGCGAGGATAAAGGTTTACGAGCTTAGGAACAAGACGAAGGCGGAGCTGCTGAACCAGCTGAAGGATCTCAAGGCGGAGCTTGCCCTGCTCCGCGTCGCCAAGGTCACCGGCGGCGCCCCCAACAAGCTCTCCAAAATGTATTGTAGTGATTATTGTTATGCGGGAATCGCGTTTTGTAAACGAAATGGCGTTTGAATATATATATATATATATATATATATATATATATATGTATGTATGTATGTATTTTTTTATTTTTTTTGCAGCAAGGTGGTGAGGCTTTCGATAGCGCAGGTTTTGACGGTTATTTCCCAAAAGCAGAAAGCGGCGCTGAGAGAGGCTTACAAGAAGAAGAAGTATTTGCCCCTTGACCTACGTCCCAAAAAGACCCGCGCCATTCGGAGACGCCTTACCAAACACCAGGTTTGAACTCTGTTTTGTGCTTCTTCTTTTTTTTTTTGTTAATTAATTTGAGGTGTAATTTAAATTTTTTGTCAATTTTAAGTTTATAACTAAATGAAATTGTGATTACTGTTATCTAGCGTGGGAATCAACTAACACGAGTTGTTTCAGTTTAACTATATATATGGCGTTGTTTTAAATATTTTTAGCGGGATTTTTTACCACCCAAAGTGGTACTATCCCACTCATGCAGAATTGCCTTTCGCTCGTAGTGGTACTATCTCATTTGAGTAGAATTGTCTTTCGCCCACAATGGCACTATCTCACTCGAGCAGAATTGTCTTCTGCCCATGGTGGCACTATTCCACATGAACTACATTGTCTGTCACCTTACTCGCTCCTAGGGTTACTATTCCACTTAAGCATTATTGTCTTTCTCCTGTAGAACTATCCAACTCGAGCAGAATTATTATCTTTCTAATAGTTCTTTATCTCTTATAAAAAATTTAAACCATGATTTTCAGTGTTGTTAAATAGCGGAATGGCTTGGTGGATTTTTATGTCATTCGCAAAGGCAATTTGTGATGGGAGGCCCGCCATGGCGGTGCCATAAGACGCAATGACATGTTTATATGGTGGAATTTTGGCCTTCCACCATGTTTCACCATCCGCCATTGATAACATTGATGATTTTTAATGAAAGAAGTGGTATTTATTGATTTGGCACTTGTTAAGAGGAACCTACGTTCTACAGCACAGCATAAGTGTCTTAGTTTGAATAGTTTTGGATTTGGTTGATCATGGATCCCTGGTTTGGTGTTCTTCAATTGTGCTATATCTTACCACCACCCTCTTGGTTTGTGCAGGCGTCTTTGAAGACGGAACGTGAGAAAAAGAAGGAGCTGTACTTTCCACTAAGAAAGTATGCGATCAA
This sequence comes from Glycine soja, assembly GCF_004193775.1. Taxonomy (NCBI): domain Eukaryota; kingdom Viridiplantae; phylum Streptophyta; class Magnoliopsida; order Fabales; family Fabaceae; genus Glycine; species Glycine soja. Next base: position 4,225,295 of record NC_041011.1, read on the forward strand.
AGTTTAGGTTAGAATTGGTTTCAAGTTGCATTTTTTAGGGCAGTTACTTGTATTGAAATTTTAAGGTTTTGATGGCAGCCACTGTGGCAGCATTCCAATTTTTAGTACCAGAGTTGTTTCCATACCTGCATTCAGTTTCCAAGGTCTATCTATATGTTAAAACCAGAGTTGTTTCGAGAAATTATGGTTGCTGTCGGCTTTTTTGCTTTATAGCGTATCACCTATTGAATGATCAAATGGCCGTATCCTTTTTGAGTTGTGATTTATGCACTAAGGCACGACCCAATAAGCCCAACAGAGACACGTCACAGACGACGTTGTACGTATTCAACAGGTGCTTCATTCATAAGAATCATAACATTAATCACAACCCAGTACAATTTCCAACCATGCATCATCCAAATCAAATAAAAACAGTCAAGAAAGACTACAGTTACATGGACCCATAGGTTGTGCAAAATGAACCCAAATAGGGAACATAGTCGCATGCACATTTTCACAATTACAAATTCACTCAATTATTAATCAATGAATGGCAAATTCTTGGTACAATGCCAACAAAGCAAACAAGAAAACAGAGCACCACAATATAATGTTAATCAAGAGAGGAAATGTCAAGCAACCCAATTTAATCGACTATTTTAAGCTTGGAACATTCAAGTTAGTTTGTATTTGGAAATCAGTTGGGAACCCCATTTGGAAGCAACATTAGCACAAACACACCACTAGATATTACCACTCTAAATAAGCTTAAAATTTCCTCCCCGTTCTTAAATTAGACTCGAATTTGGTTTTCTTGCTCACAGTAGTTCCTTTCTCTCAAGTAGCACTGGACAACTCCTAAAATGGAGAGAATGGAAATGGGATTGGAAAAATAAAATATTAATTAGGAGATGGTTTCGAGAGAAAAAGATATCTGGTTGCATGGATGTAAAGGAGAAGATGACGTTTTGTTTTCTCGAATGTGGAGGCCACTGCCATTTCAAGTTGACGGAGTGTACAAAGGGGGAAGCGCCATGTGCCATTTCACAAGCACTTCCAACTATTAAATGAAGCCAAAGTTTTTTCAAAAAATGTTTTCATTTATTATAAAACTCATAGTATTTTTTTTTTATCCATAAGAATAAAAATAATGTTAAAAATTTACAATGACTTACTCATCTTATTCAATCAATTGAATTAAATCTCATTCATTTTTTATTTCGTTTAGCTTTCAGTTTTTCATATTACAAAACAAAAAAGTTTTTAACTTATCTCCTGTCTCAAACATTTTTATGACGAATTTTCAAAGTTTACATACATATAATTCAACGCTTACCTATGTGTATCTTTGTTTATTTCATGTTTGCATTATTTATAGATAAATGGTGACTAGTAATTTTTGTTTTTAATATATATATATATATATATATATATATATATATATATATATATATATATATATATATATTCGTTATTTTATAAAGTTTTAATTTATGTTAATCATGATTTGATTGTTATTTTTTATTTTAAAAATGAGACCACATTTTATAAGTACTTATATAACAATGCATCCAAACACTTCAAAATTGTGCAAACGTTTATCAACATATATATGCAAACTCAAATAGGTTATTGAATTTTTATCACTTATAACATAAACTCATATAATAAAAACTCCCTGAAAAAAAAATCTTAATTGATGTTTTTCCAAAACAGACACTAAGAGCTACTGCATCGCGTTCCTAAATTGGCACAATGCTTAACAAAGTTTTGGTGCTTATCGAACACTCCCCACCCCAATGCAGTCACGTATGGCTGAAAACTGAAAAAGCATTAGTTGTTTATTTAAGCAACGACGCTTATTCCTTATAAAAAATCTTTTTTAAAATAAAAACATTTTATTTATAAATGTAAGGATCAAGCTTTTTGGTAGAGTCCATTTAAGCACTCACAAGAGTACGTTTGAAAGTGAAAATGAAAATAATATTAAAGAGAAATTTTATACTTTTTAATGAGACTCGCATCTTTTATACTTTGATTTAAAATAAAACTTTTATTTTTATCATCTTTATTTTTATTCTCTAAATCAAACAAATCAAAAGAAAAGTGTTGAGTTAGAGACATTTTTTTTATCCATGGAAGTCAAAGACAATATCAAAGGATTACAATAACTCATGTTTTTTGTTTAATCAACTAAATTATACCATTTTATTAGTTAAGAGAGATTGAGTGTTTATAAAGTGATTAGATTGAAGAGAATAAAATGGAATTGTCTATACAAGGTGAACTCATTTAAGTAACTAATGAGTTGTTGGGTTGCAGATGTTCTAAGAGTGAAAAAAATGAGAATTAAAACAGAAACATAATAAATAAAATGTGTTATTTGAATGGATAAAATAAGAAAAAAATGAAAAAAAATTCACTTGTTTGGATGGATGAGAAAGAGAGTGAAGAAAATTATATGAAAAATATTTTGTTATTAACTTGAAACTGTTTTTCTACTCCACTATTGTTTTCGTAACATAAAAATATTTATTATTTTAAGAAACTTTATGTTAAAAAATTATTTATTTATTTAGAAATATAAAAAGATGGTAAATTGTCGGGAGTAAACTGCAACATGCAGCATCAACTTGTACAAGTGGTGTTCACAACATCATTAATTTAGATTTATTGATAAAACGATATAAATTAAATTCTCGTTTTAATTTCTATAACTTAATAAATGATCTGATTTTCAACTTCAAAACCTTTGCCGAATAACAAGTTGTCCGTGTAGCTGGGGAAGCATCTACTTTTACAAGTTGAGTACGCACTACCATTAATTTAAATTTATAGGTATAACGAAGGTTGAGATATTAAAGTTGTTTTTTAATATGTGGAAATTGAACATAATATTAGAATATTTAAACACACACTTTACTTAATTAATTGAACTAAACCTTTTTAATATTCAAGTTCTTATTTAGCATTATAGTAGGAATTATTATAAAATAAGTTGATGAAATACTATATTTTAATTTTATTAATTTTTTATTTTTATTTCATATTATAAAATAAAATAAAAGGTGTTTAAAAAATACTATTACATTAAAATAATAATAAAATGTTTAATATTTAAATAATTAAAGGCTAATGCAATTGTTTCTTGAATATAATTAATTATTATTAAGAGAAGGTAGATAAGTGTATACTTCATACTAATATTATGATTAAAAAAAATCATGGCAAGAAGATATTTGTGAGAAACATTTTTCCCCTTAAATTACCAAAAAAAGAATAAAGATATAATAAAAACATGAGGCAGATGCATTAATTCCTCGTAATGGTAATTAACTTCTCTATACCACTTGGATCATCTTCATTTTTACTATCTGATATGGAATAATTGATTTTTTTTAAAAGGCAATTGAACGATTATATTCAAAACAAAAAAAGAATTTGACTTCTGCATTTTCCCCAAATTTTATTGACTTTTGCATTTAATTTTATATGAAATCTGTAAAAACACACGTACGGAAAATTCAAATTCAGTAAAGAAAAATGCATGAATGGAATTTCATAGTCATAGACATGGTAATCAGGGTATCGTTAATGTGATCTCTCATATTACTTATATACCTAATTTTCATATTTGAATCTCGTGTTACCATGTTATTAATATATTTTATCCAAATAGCATTGTCTACTATTTTTTTGATACGGCATCTGTAAAATTTTGGATACGGATGGGATTGCTTATTATAAAAAATAAAATAAAAAAAACCTTGTGATCCCATATGCCAAAAATCTTATGCTTATTTCTCATGACGTATATTGGTGATCAATCATTTTCATACCTTTTTATCATTTATTTTCTACTGCTATTAAGTGATTACCTGTTTCATATAGTTATCCAAATTGTGGGGTGAAGGAGGGTTTATAATATTTGTGTGGATATATATGAAGAATCACAATTTGAGAAACTTTGACTTGTACTAAAAAAAATATCAGTTACACATAGATTATACGCAGTTTGCCTAACAAATTAAATTGTAACTAGTATAGATATTGTAGGTCTACACATAGATTATGCTAACAAATAATTTTATTAATATAGAATATTGAACTATACTAATAATACATCAAATATTAGTATAATACATCATGGTATTGATATATATATATATTCATAATATTATTAATACTTTGATTTCTCTTAAACAAATAAGATAATTTTAACAAGTAAAAGTTTTAATTTCTTTTGTAGTCATACAAATTAGCAATTTAAAATCGAAAATTTGCTATACATTGTTTAACAATACAGTACTAGCTATAGCTCAATAAATGGTGCATAAACATTTATATTTGGGGCGCCTAAGAATGATTCATTGTCATTGTTCCTATCAAGAACAAGTTCTTAATTTTAATGTTTTTTTGTTAGTTGTTCAAACAAGTTACATCAAGTGATTTCCAGGAAGGAGGCTTGACGATACTAGATGAAGATCAACTATTATATGACCCAAAAGTTTCATTAATTTTAAAACACGCCCGTTTTATGATACGAGGGCTAGACAAAAAATGAGTAATCATCAAATTAAGACTTGCGTGGATAAGTGCATGCATGGACAGTGAAATTCTCAGATTTAACTATCATTGTCAACTATATTACAAGCGCGTAATACTTCTGCCATTGACCTTTAATTTACACTCGCCATCGCTTGCAATTTGCATAACTATTTGGCGTCTATATTAAATGGTCTTTAAACTTAATGGGCTTCATTTTTTTTAATCAAGTAATATGATAAATTTAGAATTCCAGTTTCAGTCAAAGCCATCAAATATCTGAAAATTAAAAAATGTTTTTATTTTTTAAACAGCTAATTGTATTGATAATGAGAAAGAAGGGTACAAATAGAGGATATAATATAACGTTCCTGGAGTACCTATCTCAGCAAAAAAACTAACCTGCCAATGAACATAAGCTATCCTCTTCCCACCCAACTTAGTATAATCTGCCACATGTAACAGCCCCTATATAACTACCCAGCCACTGCAACCAAAAAAAATGTTTTTATTGAATAAGCACAATTACATAACACGCTATTTTAATAACTAGAAAATACACATATATGCAACCGTACGTTTTGCATGTCTAATTTCCATTATCCAAAGTCAAATTAATCCATAAATGCTAAAGTTGTAAATAATTAAGATAATTAATAGAGTATTCATGTTCGACTAATGTAGTTTGTCTACGATCTAAACTCTTGAGTATCCATTTGTTTAAACTTTAAAGTCAAGCGTAAACCAAAACTTCTTCCTTCATATTTTTTTAAGGTTAAATTAGATTTTTATCCTTTAATTTAAGGTTCAATTTGATTCTCTAATTTTTTAGATTTAATTTAATTATTTATTTTTTAAAACTGATTCAATTTTTCTCGAGCAAATTAGAAGCATTATGAGTTACAAAACTTTAGATTTCATCAAGCATTTAAATTCAATATCGCCGATCAAGCTAGAATAACTCCTTATTAATTAATTCATGCACCTAACATCTTCTTCCTTTGTATATCATCCATATATAGATTTTTATAATTAAATGAAAATATATTCTTAATTTTGAGCTTTTTAATTTTAAAATGAAAAAAAAACAATAAAACATTTTATTCAGCTTTTTTGGGTATCTTGTTCTACACCCTAGATATTCAAAACTTTTCATTTCCATTCTTATGACAATTAGGCTAAACTAAAGTATTTGTTACTTATTTACCTTTTTTAGTCTCTTAAATTTAAAAGTTTTATTTTTAATCTCTTGAAAGTTTTATTTTTAATCTCTTGAAATATCTTTATTGATCCAAATTAATTATTCCGTTAGTTTATCACATTAACTTGGTTAACTTGATCACATATGATAAACTGTAAAAAATATTATGTCAGATGGATGTTTGTCAGTTAGGCAAAATTAATATAGTTAGTGCAAAAATCAATGGAAAGACCAAATTGATATAACAAATTAAGACACTTTAAAATACCACTAGATAAGAAAAAAGGCATTGATTTAACAGATATTTCATTTTCAAATTTATCATGAAAAAGTCATGTATAAATTTTGTAGTCTTAAATAACAATTTCATTCCTATAAAATATTCTATTTTTTTTGTAAGTTATGAAACTAATAATTTGCACATTTTTTCGTTCAACTTTTGAAATTGTTTGCATTTTGTCGCCCAACTTCTTTTATTGCATATTTTGCCATCACACTTTAATAATTTCTGCATTTTATCACTCAATTTTTAAAATCAAAATGATTAATTATAATATAGGGGACAAAATGTGGGAACTTATTAATTTTTGTTACCCAAAAAAATTAGAAATTTATTTGCTTATTATTTAAATGTTGAGACTATGATAACAATGTTATATAAATTTAGAAATTAAAATGAATGTTTACTCCCTTAAATGTCAAAGTAGAGGATAAATGTGTTTATTTTTCGTAAATAATATCAATAATAATTAACACAAATAATAATAATTTGTGTTTTTTAATTAAATGGTTTAGAATTTAAATTCTGATTTGATATGAAATAAAGTGTGTTATAAGAAAAATATTTATTTTGTATGGATTCACCGTTCCGATCAAAATTAATAATTATTTTTTACAAGAAGTACTATTTATACCAATATCATTTCAGACAAAACAAAATATACTAGAAATGTCAATGCAAGTATTTTTTTTAATAATAAATAACAACAAAACGTAACATGGACAGGAATAACCGAATAATCAGAGCTGAACAACCAAATCCGTGTTGGATATGAATGGCGGCGAAAAGAATAAAGTTATTAATTTGTGTTAGTCTTTAGCACCAATCAGAAGAGGATCTTCACGACCTGTTCAGTGTTCACATGGATATTGATAGATTCAGTATTATATGTTTCCAGTTAGTTTTGAAGGAAAAATAAATAAAATTAATTGTAAGACTTGTTTTGGACATTAAAAACCGTCATAAAATCACATGCAGAACCCACTTAAAAAGCTTTATTTGTAATAGTGGGACTAGCTAGCTATAAGACCAGTAGCTATAAGACCAGTAGTTAGTTGAGTTTCCATTTTTTCCTCCTCCTTTTAGATCAGTTCAATACTTAAATGGAATCACTGTAGTATTTTCAAGCTACATATACTAATAATACTATATAGTTCCACCCCCCATATCACTGGGAAATTATTTAGTCCCAACTAGATTTTGTTGTAAGGGGTAAAGTCTGTAAATGTACCTGAGATAAGATTATTAAGTAACATGATGATAAAAAAAAAAAAATGAGATATAAAAATTGTTATAATTAAAAGTGCGTACAAACGTAATATAACTCATGTTAATTATTATATATGTTGGGCAAAGATTAGTTTGATAACTGGTATACATGAGAAAACCCTATTTGAAAAGGAAAATAATTATTTCACATCTAAGAGAATGTTTAGATACATCTATTCACGATTCAACTGTATATATGGAAATGCAGACAAAAAGAGAGAGAGAGAGATCGACAGAAAATAAGAATTATTATTATATGATGAAAAAAGATGTGAGATGAAATAAAACAAATTAATTACCCCTGTATATGATTCAACCCATTCAAGTATTAGATCTGCGCCCTAGCACAAAAACAAAATGCAAAAACCAAAACCACGTTCATCACCTGTAGCATTCTACGCATGCATGATTAATTACGACTTACGAATATATGACATTGTCAACGATTTTATTCTGATATGCTTGCTTACGTATGTATTTGTGCCTCTTTGGGTTATTCATGGATGATCGCTACTCGCTGCAGTTAACTGTGCGAAGAAGAAATTATAAGATAATAATAAATTAATAATTGATATATGTATGATATATTAGAAAGAGAAATAAATAAAAATAATAGATGACAATGAAGTATTTATATATCTTTATTTTAATGTCTTCCTAAAAATGGGGTGAATTTAGATGTAGGAACAAAAAAAAGAATAATAAACATGATAAGTGAAGTAATAAAAAAATAAAATAAAAATGTTACGCTAGAAAAAATAAATATGCATATTATAATAAGAATTTAATGGTGATGTATTATTAATATAATTTTTTTTAACTGTTAACTAATAAAAATTACTATTAATATATTTTTGAAAATAGTTATTATAAATGTTAACAACCATATGTACATGATAATTTCCGGAGCGAAAAATATATAATAATTTGTAATTGAAGTATATATCTTATTTTTACTTTCTTACAAAGACTAATTATAATTGATATCGTAGTTGGTTTATATAAGCGCTGATGTATATAGATCCTAGGGTGGCACCATGGAACCTGCGGCGTTTGTATAAATTATAAACAATTTTTCAACCTTTTTGAAAACTCTATATATTTAACTTTAGTGTCTGTAGCTGATAGACGAAAACCCCGTTCTCACCAATTTACTGTAACTATTTTAATTTCATTTTCACTAAAATAAATATTCAGCTAGCAATGGCCAACTAATTAAGGTATTTCATTCATAGAAATTCAACACTCAAATAATCAAACAAGTAATGAATTTAAATATTTCTAGAACAAATTTTATTAATTTTTACTTATATAAAGAATATTAATTATTTTTACATTTTTTAGTTATTAAATATATTTATTTTTTTATTTAATATATTTTTATAAGGTAGAAAAAGATAAATAAGAAGATTTTGTAAGATGATGTAACATAATTCATAGGTAGAGCAATGACAAAATGAAGTAATTTGTTGAAAGAAACAAGTTAATATCAGCAAACCAAATACAAGTTCATTGAATCGCCATTCGTCATCCTACTAGAAGACAATTACTTAACTATTGATTAATTTTAGTAAAATTATCCTTTTAGTCAAATAAAGGCCAACTATCAAAACACAAAACTTAATTTATTTACACATTTAACATTCATCATCTCATTTATTATTTGTTTTTATTTTATAAAACACAATCGATTGATTGTAGTTTTAATTTCATTTTTGTAATAATTTATTATCTATTTATTCTATTATTTACTAAATAATATTAGAATAATATATATATATATATATATATATATATATTATTGTTAAGAGTAGCTAATTGATTATAAATATTAATTAGTTACTGCTAGTTGTTGTTTTTTTTACTGCAGTTATAGTTGTTAGAAATAATTGTTGACTCTAATAAGTATTATAAATACAACATCTAGAACTCTCATTGCTTAACAAGTTATTTATTTTAAGATATTGCTATTTAGTGTCTTTTTTTTTATTATCTTGAAGGAAATTTACATGTCATATTGAATTGTTTAAAATCAATATTTATTGCTTCTACAAGCGCAAACTTACATGAAATTAAAAATAAAAAAATTAGAATTTTAAATAGACTAAAACTAAAAAAACACAAAATTACAAAATTAAAAATGAACAAAACAACTTACAATGACCAAAATTAAAATAAAAAAAAAAGCAACTCAACTAAATTAATATTTAAGTCTTTTATTTAATAAATAACAAACAATTCATATAAGGACAATGTAAATATTGTTTATTTATCATTTAATTACAAATCATTATAATATTAAAAAAATTATTTCATTCATTCTTATGTATAAGACTCAATTATCTAATTTATTAGAATTAAAAAATAATTAATTTAGTTAAAACAATAAATTTATTCTAAATTTATATTTTTTATATCAAAATCCCTAGTGTTATTAATATTCTTTTCTCTCTTTAAATATAATTAATTAGGAGTATTTTAATCTAAAAATATTTAATGCAACTAATAACATAGATTAGATATTATTAGGGGTGGGAATAGGTCAGGTCGACCTACAAGAGTCTACGACCTGACCTACATAAAGTCTGGTTTGAACTAGTCTATTTAATAAAAAAGTTAGGTTCGGACTTTTTTAAAAGTTTATTAAATTAAATAGGTTAGACTTAGGCTTATTAAAAAATTTTATAAGCCTGATAGGCCGGCCTATATATATGTATATATACTTATATTTATTTTTTTTGGTACCAATGTATATATATGTGTCATTGCATTGAACAGAACATACAATATAATTTTTTTTTTAAACTAGTAAACTTTGATTGATTACACATTATTGTTCCATAACTTTCATTCTTATAATCAAGTAAGACTTTAATTATAATTTAAATGGGGTGAGTCATGTGCTGATTGTCATTTTGGCTTATTTTTTTTATTCCTTTTAACTTCCTCTTCTTAATGAGTTTCTCTCTTTTATAGAAGAAAAATTTCAAAACCTTACTATTTTTTCTTTCATCTTCTTATTCCTTTAACAAGTTGTAGAGCAAACTAAAAATTGTAGAGCAAACAAAAATTATATCATTTTCATTGGCTTATTTTCCTATTCCTTTTAATGTAAAGAAGACTTTTAAAGAGACTATCAGGCCAAACTAGAATTTTAAAAAAGTTAGGCACAACATAAAAGCCTTTGATAGGCTATAGGACAGGCTGAGACCTAAAAAATTCATCGTAAATTAGGCTTAGACCTTTTAAAGTCTGACATGACGTGACCTATTCCCACTCTAGATATTATAAAATTAAATAAATATGCATATTTCTAATTTGGATCTTATATAAATAAGAACAAATTAAATATTATTTTTATAATAATTATCTTAAATTTTATTCTAAAAAATATTTTTTAATTAAAGCAGTGATAATCTTTTTTACTGCAATCAAAGTAGTGAACAGTAATATATAAACACTCTAATAATATATACCTTTAATTTTTTTTACTTAAATGTACTCTTTATTCCTTTTTTTAAAAAGATTTTGGCACATTTTACCTCAATTTTTTAATTTGAGATATTTTATCATTTTAAGAAACTTACTTATTTTGCCACATGTTATTTATCCATTAATTAGTATAGAAGTTGGAGGTAAAATTTATCAAAAAATAAAACTTATAGGTTAAATTTTCCATAAAATAAAAAAAAAATTGGATGCAAAATTTTTCAAAAAATTAATTAAAAAATTAGGAGTAAAAAGTTAAATTATGTTAAGAGTGGAATATAAATGATAAAATTCATAAATTTTTTAAAAGTTAAGGATAAAATGTGTCAAATTAATTTATAGGGGATAAAAGTTGTCAAAAATTAAATAATTAAAAAATTAAATGTAAAAAATATAATTAATTAAGCCTTAATTTTTATCTATCACATTATTTCACCTATAATATTTTTTTTTCTCCTTTTTTTTATAACTTTGACTAGGTATTGAATAGTATTTTTTTTCTTAGGTCAAATATCATAAATATTTTTTATCTACTATATGAAAGATTAATTCTACTCAAACTGTTGCTGACAAAAAAAATGGAACAACATCTCTCTCCATAACTAGATTGTTGGTGGTGGTGTCTATTCTTTTTTTTTTTTAATTAATTGAATGCACCACAAAAGTTTTCCGCTTTTCCACAAAAGTTTTCCGCTTTTCTTAGCGCTTAAATAGTTTTAATTAATTGAATGCACCCCGAAAGTACATTTGGACTGTGAAAGGTCTGCGTTATGAATCTTTGATTTCACACGAGATCAGCAGGTTATCGTGTTTGTGTTATTAATCCTGGTTATCACATTTTTTGCTATTTTAAAAGTGAATTAAAGCTTATGAGTTATGAGTATACAACAAAAAAACTCAGTTAAAAAATATTTAAGAAAGTATGTTTAGAAATAAAAAAATGTGTATAAAAATATTTTAATTTTGAAAATATTAAAAAATAATGAACTTCAAAAATATTATTTCAACGATGATCTGGAATACTCTATTATACTGCACTTAGTTTCAATTAGAAAAAATGGAGTACTAATGGAAATATCAAGAAAATTAAAAATCTCTTTATTACTATACTATAGTTAGAGATAACTTTTTTTTTTTTTACTGAAGTTAGAGATAACTTACAAGAGTAAAACTCTGGTTACATTTTATATACCCTGAGTCACCATTTCTTTTTCCACTTTTCTTGTGGCTCAATCAATAAAAATATTTGGTCAATGAAAGTACATTTGAACTGTACATGGTACGCATTATGAAAAAAACTATTTCACAAATGAAATCGGTCATCGCGTACGTGTTTGTGAACCGTGTAGTGTGTACATGTGTTTTTCAACTTGCCTACAATTTTCCTTTTTTTTGTGCCCACAAAAAAAAAGTTTCCTTTCTTTGTTAACAAATAAAAAAAATGCTTTCCAATTCGAGGTCAAAAATCTCCTCCAGGTGACCAACACGTGTAGAATTACGCACCCACACACGAAAAGTAAAGTCCATAATTGCAAACAAAATCAAATGCTTACTGTGAGAAGAAAACCAACTAGTCTTAAACTTGAAAGTCAAATAAATCCCCACATTTATATTTCTAGAAAGAGAAACGGCGTCGTTTTCTTCGCACGCAACTGTGCCTCTATATATAACCCTTCCACTGCCCTTTGCAAGCACCCTTCATCATTCATCAAATACTTGCAGTGCCACGGAAAACATTATTCGTCTTACCCGAAAACAAACACACACTTCCTATTACTGCTAAAACGCCGTCGTTTACTGAAAATATGAGATTCATTTGCTTCGAGCCGAAAACGCAGTCGTTTTCCTTTTCCCGCCACACTCCGCCAACGAGTTCATCATCACCTTCTACAAGCACTAAGGAGAGCTTTGAAGAAGCAGAAACTCTGATACTAAAATGGAACCCTGAAACCTCTGCGTACGGAAGAGTAACCTCTCTCTTCTACAACGACAAAGCTGAAGCCATGCACTACATCCACTGCGTTAACATGCTTCAGAAAACCATGCACTCTTTGATCTCTCAGAACGCTTCCTCGCAGAAACTCATTCTCGCCCATAACCTAATGCAAATGGCCATGAAGACACTCCAGAAAGAGTTCTATCAGATATTATCAATGAACCGGGCCCACCTTGACCCTGAATCCGTCTCCACCAGATCCTCCACCACTTCAACAAGAACCTCTTTCTGTTCCGACAGTTACGACGGCGGCACAGCGGAAGAAGATGTTCGCGAATCGGGGGATTGTATCTCCGAAGTCGAACGTGTTTCTTCTGAAGCCATGGCGGATCTGAAATCCATCGCGGATTGCATGATTTCCAACGGTTATGCGAAGGAATGCGTCAGCGTTTACACGACCATGAGAAAATCGATCGTCGACGAAGGCATTTATCGCCTCAACGTGGAGGAGTTTAGTTCCTCGAAGGTGAACAAGATGCACTGGGATGTGCTCGAGTTGAAAATCAAGAGCTGGTTGGAGGCGGTTAAGATCGCCGTGAGGACGCTCTTCGCAGGAGAGAGGATCCTCTGCGATCACGTATTCGGTGCGTCGCAATCCATCAGTGAAGCTTGCTTCGCCGAGATTTCTAGAAGCGGAGCAAATCTGCTGTTCGGATTCCCCGAACTAGTCGCGAAAACGAAGAAATCGCCGCCGGAGAAGATCTTCCGGATGATTGATATGTACGCTGCAATAGCCGGGATGTGGTCGGAGATTGAATCGATATTCTCGCTCGATTCAACAACAGCTGTTAAATCTCAAGCCTACGGTCTTCTTCTCGGACTCTCCGAGTCTGTACGAACGAGTTTATCGGACTTTGCGACCGCAATTCAGAAAGACTCTTCCAAATCGACGGCGAACTTCGCCGGCGTTCATTCCCTGACAGTGCAAGTGATGAATCACTTGACTACTCTCGCGGATTACAGCAACGTGCTCTCGGAAATTTTCTTCGACGTGCCACCGCCGCCGAGGTCGCCGTTGCCGGAATCTTACTTATACAGTCCAGAATCCGACAACACCACCACGACGGAGACGGAGTTTTCAGTGCAGATGGCGCGGCTTATTCTGATTCTTCTCTGCAAGATCGACGGGAAATCAAGGTATTACAAGGAAGTTTCGTTGTCTTACCTGTTTCTCGCGAACAATCTCCGGCACATACTGGCCAAGGTCCGTGCGTCGAACTTGCATTACGTTCTCGGCGACGATTGGGTTTTGAATCATGATGCGAAGGTGAAGAGGTTGACGGCGAACTACGAGAGAGTGGCGTGGGGCAAAGTGCTTTCGTCTTTGCCGGAAAATCCAACGGCGGAAATGTCGGCGGCGGAGGCGAGGGTTATGTTCGGGAATTTCAATTTTGAATTCGAGAAAGCTTATCGGAGAGAGAACACGTTCACCGTGCCGGAACAGGAATTTCGAGAAGAAATGAAAGCGTCTCTTGTGAGAAAAATAACCCCAATTTACCGCGAGGCGTATGAAACGCACCGTATTGTAATGGGAACGGTGAGGGAAATAAGAGAGTATGTCACATTTGCCCCTGAAGATGTTGAGAATTACATGATGAATCTTTTCTCTGAGGGAAGAGCGAGCTCCGGTAGCGGAGGAAACAAGTCATGTTTTGTAAAGTGTAAAAAATGCAAATGAAAAGATATTTCACAACAAGGGTGCAAAAATTGTTTTTTTCTGGATCCTCTTATCTAATCATTTTCACTGAAGAGGGTTACTACTTACAATTACAACAGACACATATTATTATATGATTCTTTCCTTAATTGAAAAAAAAAAGGACTTCAAGATTACAACAGTGATGGTGTGATTGATATAGAAATTTCAAGTTATATACGTAAATTTTTTGGTGTAAATGTAATATTGATTTTATGAATTATTTTTTCGTTGTACTGAAAATTATAGAAATAATTTTAATTATATTTGTATATTATAATTGAAAAATAAAAATTACTTTTATTAAAGCTTAATATTGATAGAAACTTAGTTTGGGAACTAAATAAAAAGATTTATGCATTTATGATGAAAATTTGTTAAAAAGTCAAATTTTAAGATAGGTGTATGAGCTTTTCCCTATAAGTAAATAGCCTTGCTACTAACAAAAACAGAAAACTTGAAACAAAGTGTTACAAAAAAATATCAAGATTGTTATTTAATTTATGTATTTGTATTGGTAAAGATGTTTTACATCAGTTAAGAATACGGGTCAAATATTTCCTATAAGTCTCTTTTCTTGAATTAATTTTTGAGAGTGAATCTAGTTAATATTTAATATGGTACTATACATCAAGTATATATATTCAGTCTTAAAATTATTAACCTACTAGCAGATGTCAATCGTGCAAAACCTACACTTTAAATATCTAATCCTCTTAATTATAGTGTGTTAAAATGTTCCATATTAACTAGAAATATAGTTAATAAGACCAACAGTATTTTCCTCTCAGGTTAATATCTGGAAGTGAGTTAAACTTAATTAATTTCTAATATCAGTAACATGAATATTATAAAAACATCAACCATGCAGTGATCTTTCATCGATATGATTACTCCCTGTTCATTTTCTTACGCTGCTTCTTTAAAAATTAAACTATTAATGATAAAACATTATAGTGAACTTGGACTTCTATACAAGTTAACATGAATGTTTAAACATGTTTGGAGATGGAATAAAAAGAAAATAAAATTAAAAAAGGAATACTTCAACAGTGAGAAATATTTTTGGTTCATAAAGAGAATATTGGACGAAGAGGTGTTATAGAAACGATATATCATGGGAAAAGAAATGCTATAAATTTCAAAGTTGCGGCTTCCAAATTTGGATACAAAACGAGTGGTATGACTCTTTAATAATTTGCCCCAAAACTGGAATTCAAATAACAACTGCCAATAGAATAAAAAAAAAAGCTTCCTGAAACAATACTAATTGGGAAAAGGAGGTAGGGGACATGACCTTAGAGAATCTTACATTAAGACAAAAATATGTCCAATTATATAAACAAAACAACTCTCATTTTGAGATGTCTTAATTTTACACTCATTCAACGCAACAGTATACTCTATTTCTCTTCTATTTTTATGTTGAATAATGTCATGTCTTTAATTTCCACAATTTTTTCTATTATTTTATAAACAATATAAAATGCATTCATTATTACCATACAAAAAATAAAAGAAAGATTAGTAAAAAATATATTATAAGACAATTTAGAATTGTTCTGTTATTATATTATTAATCACATATATTATACTATAGTTTTTCTATGTTCCTCTTCTTTAAGGGCGTCTATGCTCTTTACAAAAATGTCCTCAGCACAATTCTTGTTATAACAGAGTTGTGGATACTATGAATCTTATCATATTATCTAATGTTGATTTGAAGTAATTAAAGTTTATAAGTCATAAGATGCTTTAATATTTTAAGTCAACGTTGAATGAAGTATTATTAATTTACAAATCTAAAAATAAAACCCACATTTATATTATGTTTTCAATTGTTTCTACACTCGAATTTTCTCTAGTGTTTTTCAAATTACTATCATAGATTAAATATAGAATATCTTGTTCCAGACTTACTTTTTGGATTCTTTTTAAAGATCATATATATCTCCCAGGGAGACAATGTTAGTATTTAATCCTATTATTCCTTGAATACATAATGTTGTGGATAAATAAATTATTTTAGGCATAAATTATTTTTTTCCTTTTTTTATTTAAACAATATTTTAATTCATCAATGCATGTGATGAACATTAATGTTTTTTCTTTCTAATTTTCTCTTATCAACGTTGATTATGTTGCAGCTTTATTTGATTATTTTTCAATTCTATTTAACTAACTATAATTAATTAATGGAGGGGCGCATCAAAAACCAAACTAAGACATCTCCAATGTAAGTTTTTTAAGCGAGCTTCTTTTGGCATATGCAAAGTTATTTTTTTAGTTACTACAGTGTTATATCATTCTTAAAATGTTTATACAATTTTGTTTTAATGATAAAAATTTAAAAAAAATTCACATTTTTATATTTTTCATGTACTTGTTTGATGCTCGTTGATGCAAAGAAAAAAAATTTAATGCTAAGAAACTATTCTTATTCTAAAGAAACCTACAATGTTACGGAGATTTTCTCTAATAATGAGTTTCTTGAAAAAAAAACGAATTATTCTCTTAAAAAACTCATCAAACACCTTCCATTAGATATGCTCTAAGAATCATATAGAAAAAATATGTGAAATGAATATATCAAAGAAATTTATGAAATTTACTTTTAAAATATTCTTTTACATGTAAAAACAAAAAAAAATAGTTAAAATCATAAAAATAATTAAGGATAGTTAATTGTAAGAAACTTGTCAATAGGCCTCCGGATGGATCAATGATCTAACTCAACCCAATTATATTGAGATATATTTTAAAAGTAATTGGGTTAAATTAAATCTGATTTAATATAGATCCAATTATATTCAAATTGGACAATGGGTTTTAAATTGTTAATCCATCATCGAATTCAACCCAATCATATAATAATAATAATAATAATAAAATATTAATATTATTAATAAGAATATAATAAAGGCTAACATGTAATTTTGGTTTCCTAGTTTCCAAAATTTATGATTTTGGTCCCCCTTATTTTTAATTATAATATTTGGTCCCCTAATTTATAAATTTGCGACTTGGTCCCCTTGTAGATTATTAGAAAATAATTTCGATTAATAGAGTTATAAAGTTAATCATAAATTAATTAAAAATTATTAATTATTAAAAACTTTAATAAAAATTATTAACACTAATTCTCCACAACAATATGCTCTTCTCTTCTTCTTAAACACCTCTTCAACCTCCATAGCCGCATGCGACTCCACTGACAACAAGTTCATAATCTTTTATTAAAGTTTTTGAATGATAAACAATTTTTATTTAATTTTAATTAATTTAATGACTCTATTAACCATAATTATTAGTTAATGATTCACCGGGGGACCAAAATTGTTAATTTATAAACTAGGGGACCAAATGTAACAATTAAAAATTAAAGGAATCAAAATCATTAATTTTTAAAATTATAGGAATCAAAATTGTAATTTAGCTTATAATAAAATACAAAAATAAAAATAATGAAAATTTAAAATTTTTGTATGCAACAAATTTACATATTCTATGTAATTATATTGTACATTTTAAGAAAAATTGTTTTAAAAATTTTAATTTTTAAATTCATGATCCAACTTGATCATTATCAGATTGGATTAGATTGAATTTGACAACAAAATATTAAAACCTGATCCAACCTGAAATTTTTTAATTGAATTAAATGATGAGTTTTTCCAAATCCAATTCAACCCAACTTGTATACACTTTGTTTGTTAGCAATAAATTTTGGAGAGAAAAAATCCTAAATTAAAATAAAACATTTTCCAGTAATTATTTTGTTGCTCAATTGCTTATTAGTTGATATGCTTCATATGCCAATATTAGACATATACGCCTTATAACAATATAGGCAATTAACCTGTTAATGTCGGCCTATGGAGAACTGTTTTCCTACAAATTTGATAGAAGAACTGATTAATGATGATAACATGAGCTTGGCTGATGAGTAGTAGAAGAATTCAACTTCACCAACTGACAAACATCAATAAAAAAAACCTTGATTTAATTGTAAAATTCATCCCTCAATTTTGTTGTTTTACTAAATTGGTTCCCTTATCACTATTTGAGATTCCTTATATTTCAAAATTTGAGTCTTCAGAGTTAACTTTTAAACGTTGACTAAAAAGTTGATCAATATTTTCTTAAAAAATAAGAACTTTAAAAATACTTGAAAAATAACTAGAATCATGGTCCTTGGAGTGAGAAACACTCTTTTACCATTACACCCAAATGTTCATTTGAATATTTAGTATAAAATATAGCATTAACATAAGTTTAATTTTATGCAAAAATAGTTTAAAATTCAATTTTTTTAATTTATATTTTTATAATCTCATATATTAAGTTTTAAAATATAATATATAAGATTAAATTTTATTTTCACATAAATTAAAATATGTATATTTATATAAGTTTTATTTTTATTTTATATATTATATTTATTTTTTAAAATAATACTTGTGAGTTAGTGAAAATATTTTTTTAATCTATATTAACAAATTCACTCCTAGGACCATGGTTCTAGTCCTTGCTTAAGCATTTTTAAAGTTCTTATTTTTTAAGAAAATGTTGGTCAACTTTCTAGTTTAACCAATTTTTAAAATTTAAATGTGAATGATTAAAATCAGCAAGTGAATTTTGAAATATAGGAAGACTCAAATAATGATAGGAGACCAATTTGGTGAAATTAAACCAAAAATCTTTTTGTTTCAAAATACTCAATTTATTGTTAACTATGGCAAGAAAATTTTATTCATGATAGGAAATAAACACGGATTCTTTAGCTGTATAGATCGATGGGGGACATTAGTAAAAAGTTTTACAAAGTCATTCAATAACAATCTATCATGTATAATAAATTTGTTGACTTTTAAAATTATTCAAACAGTGATAATGATGTGATAATGATCGTATTTTATATTGTTGGTGCTCTCTATTATTGATTTACTAATTACTTATTATTAAATTCTAATAAATTTTATAAAATCCCCGTGCTCTGCTGATACTAGCTGGTTTGGACAAAATTCCAAGTTTAAACCTTGTTCTAGGCATTCTACACACACAAACGATATCGGTGATTGCTTATCTCATTTCTTTAAATGGTTTGTACATGTGTAGGACGATTGCTTATCCAAGAAACTTTTCTTAACTACTCCTTTTCTTTTTTTTCTTTTTTCGATAAGAACCTTTCTTATCTCATTTCTTTAAAAGGACAAATTTTAATTTTCTAACTTTTCTTTTTTGCCTATTCTAACGTTTGAGAGGGAACACGGACAAAGACGCTTTATTTTGAAACAAGTTTAGTTAGTGTACATTGTCTTGTTGAAAAACATAGGGGATTGGTTAATTTGTAGTTTACTGTCTTGTCAATAGCCATAATAATTTAACAAACGTGGGTACCTGTGATATGGGCGTTGTGGAAACACCGGAATGACATTAAGTTCAATGCCCTTGTGTCAAATTCAGAAACAGTGCTTTGGTAATATTAAAGGGTTCGATTGTTCTCTCTACATATGGAACATTGACCCTTTTAAGTTGCCTAATGCAGCTGCAGTACATATATTGGGTTCCTTCTGTGCTATAGGAATGATGGGTATGCACTGGTAGCTAGGAAGCTTTGGCTCTGTAATATTGTTGCTGTATTGCTCTTGGCACCCTTCTATGTGCACGGGCAATCTTTGTACTGCACCTTTTGTGATTGGTTATGGAACTACTTGTGACATAATCAACTTGTAATATATATAAAACAAGTTTTTTGCAGTGCAAAAATAAAAAACGTATAGTACTTATTTAATAATACGTAATTAATCTATATTTTATATACACCAGAAAGTAACATGCTAGAATAGACTTGGGGGGGGGGGGGGGGGGGGGAGGGGAAGAGATCAATTAGGTAAGTTCAGTTACCCCTGTATTAATGCAACAGCTTAGCTTCTATAGTTCTATTATGCTCATAGTGTTCGATCTGCTGGCCTAGCAAGAGATTGCCATCCAGTGCAGTGATGAAGAATCTGTTTCAGATCATCTGTAGGGGCTTCCACTGTCCAAGAGGGATAGTGTTCACTGGGGTGAAACATGTTGCATGAAACATCCACAGCCATTAATCCCGCTTTAGCACCATTTAAGAATATGTCTCCTTCAGACATTATGGTACCAGTTGCTCCCACTTCCTTGTCTGCTGCCTGCGGCGATGCCACCAATTTAGTATTGTTATTCAAATAAAGAACCAACAGAAATATTTTTTTATAATATTTCATCAGACATCATAAATAATCAATTCCATTTAGAATAAAAGGTTGTAGAGAGCATGTCCTCTGATTCAAGTGTCAATTTGATGCATATGACTAATTATTTTTTCTTCTCTGAGGTGAAGAGAATCCAATACCAACAGACTCTTCAGCACAGAGATTTTCTATTCTCAGAAGATTAACTAAGTGAAAGGCAACCAAATGCCAGAATTATCCTCAACAGAATACAGATTACAGATATAAATATTAAAATCTTTCTTTGAACTAATTCTGATATGACAAAAATCTGTTAACCTCAAACTTAATTTTCAACTCTCTATGCCTATGAATGTTGGTATTTAGATGATACAAGTTGGTTGGGTGGTTAAAAAGGAGGGAAAGGTTGTAGGTTCGATCCCTCCTCCTAACAAAAACTAACAATTAACATTTGGCGATAAAAAAAAAAGTGTTTGTTTGGACATCTCAAATGTGCATATCCAAAAATTTGAAAAGATGCGGAAGCTAAACTATGTTGCTTCTAAGTGGACATGAATCCTCTTTCTAAAACACTGAACCAAACATTTGGCGATAAAAAAAAAAAGTGTGTTTGTTTGGACATCTCAAATGTGCATATCCAAAAATTTGAAAAGATGCGGACGCTAAACTATGTTGCTTCTAAGTGGACATGAATCCTCTTTCTAAAACACTGAACCAAACAAGCTATTTAGCTGAAGTCATCCCAGAACAGAACTGCTGCTACATTACTAGTGAACAATGCCACATAGATGAACCAGAGGTGGTGCAAGGCCAAAGAATTCCGAAATTTGGTAAGGTTAGGCATTCAATGATGGGATTGTCTACGAAATAGCCACAAAAGCAGCTTCTGACAGGAATCTGATATATACTGAGAAGTGAAAATATCATCAAAGAATACATTTCCTAAAAATGATTTTGAATCTAACGAACCAGGGGGGGCATAAATAACATTTACCTTTGCTATCTGTAATACTTTCACGGGCATATCTAAAAGCAGGTAATGAAGAGATTGTGGATAGATAACAGTAATAACATCTAAATTATGTCAGACACTATAAAAAAGAAAAAAATGATGCAATTTAGTGTAAGATGAACAAACAACTAAATAACTAGTAAATTTGTTGTACTACTACCCCATCTGTTGGTGTCAGAGAAAAAAATATTAGCATATCAAGCCAGCTAAACAAACTGTAAAATTATCAGATAGAAATCAAGTGATCAATATCACGAGCCACATATTCATACTTCATTTTTGCAAAGATCAATTAAAACATTTCTGATAATACGTGATTTTCAAATCAAGATAAAAATCACTTGGCGCTAAAGAAAAGAACTAGACAAACCTGCTCAGTAAGGTACTTAAATGCCACCTTTTTCTGTCCTGCTTCATAGATATTATGTTGCGAGAATATCTGGCACAAAACATATAACGCAAGTAACATTAACTTCGTGCGTCATTCAAATTAAACTTGTTTTGAAATTCACCCTACGTGCAATTCCAAACTCAAATCACCTGGGATTCCACACTAGCACAAACAGCATATATGCCCCAGTTTCTGATATAATTGTTGTACAGATGCACTTTTGCGAACCTAACACGAGGTTGCCTCTGTCGAGTCCCATTGAAAAAACAATGGTGTATGGTCACCCTCATGCACCTATCTCCAACATGCGAGGGATCAGCCCCAATGAGCATGGCTTTGTCATGCTGGGAGAAGTGACACCTGAACACAACAACACTCATTCAATAACGAAGAACATAAAACAAAAATGGCATGGGATTGTTCCAATTTAACACAATCCCAGTTTAACCAGAGGTCTCGGGTACGAGCCCCTGTTAAATACTAGAGGGAGACCCTTGTTGTCATGGTGTCCATAATGGTCATACCCGGTTCAAACAGAATAGTCTTTAGTAGAAAACACATGTGGTATAGACCAAAAGAACATAAAACAAAAAGCATAGATAAGAAAACCGGTGATTGATGGTACCTTGAAATAGTAATGTCTGTGCTTTCTCGGGTGATATCTATGAGCCCATCATCAAAATCACTAAGCGTGCAACGATCAATCCATATGTGCTTGGAATTAGGTTTGATCTGAATGGCGTCAACATCATGCCCTCTGCCTCCTTCGAACTCCAGATTACAAATTATCACGTGCTCGCATTCCTTCAGCCGCAAGCCTTTTCCGCTGAGTTTGATCCTCTGGCCACGACCATCGATGGTCTTGTGAGACGACACGTTCAAGTAGGAGGAGAGTTGAATGGTGCCGGAAACCTCAAACACAATCCACAGTGGTTCTTTTCGGCGACACGCGTCACGCAGCGACCCCGGTCCATCATCTGCAATCATAAAGTTAGTTTTAGCTTACGAGGCGCGACGAGGATTGTCCTTCACTTATATACTTTATTTGGGTCATCGAAGTGAGTGGGATGTTCGACATGAATTAAGAGGGGATGAATTAATTAACCTGCGAGAGATGTGACGTGGTGAAGGGGACCGTGGAGGCCGCCGATGGCGAAGCGACCGAAGCCCTCGGCTTGGGCGGCGAGGGAGCGGAGAGTGGTGTCGACGTGGGTGTAAGGAAGAGAAAGCATGTTGGAATTGGAGGTGGTTGGTGGTGGCTGAGGATTGTATTTATGGGGCGGAAGAACGGAGTTACCGTGTTTGCGATGCCATTGTGAATGATGAGCGTTACCCATTTGAGGGTGCTAGACGTTTCAAGCTACGATCTTCAGTTATGTTGGATAATTGAAAGGGACAACACTGAATACTGAAAACTGACTAATGCTACTAAGTTTGGTATTGCTAACGATTCTTTTCTTTCACCGTTACTGTAACCACACTACCGATATTTGTTAACACTTAACAACAACAACAAAAGGCATGGGAGTTACTTTTGCCCAAGCACGCAGGGTATAATGTTTGGATTATATTCTAATTCAGAGTATATACATTTGGAAGGGAAGAGACAAATGAGAAAGAAACTAGAAAGAAAATTGAATGTAATAGATATTATAAATATAATGAGAAATTGAGAAAAATGTGTAAAATAAGTGTAAACCATCAAGTGAGATGGCATAAAATATGGAAATGAGAAAAAAAAATGATGTTATTACATTTTATTGATTGGATTCTTAAAAACAATTAGGAATAATAGAATATGGTAAACTTGTTTCATTTTATGCCTATATTTTTAAGCTTAATGTTATTATATTTTAGTCTTTTTTTTTTTAAAAAAAAAAAAACTATAGATATCTTCTGGACTTCTGGTATACTTGGCCATATAATTGATAAGAATTCCATGCTTACATTGTACATTTTCTTTTGATTCCTTTTACATTCAGGACACCAAGTATTTGAAGATGATTTCTAGGGGTGAACTCCAAGATGACTTATACATCCTCTAAACTGAGTCACAGTCCTCAAGAAATACATATTACAGTTACATATTTCATTGTCAACAAACATTCTCACCAGTTGCAAAATTAATATCCGCGAGATTTTGCTATCATTAACAGACATTAAAGGATATTTCCTTCTTCAGTTTGACATCAATAATGCAATTTTAAACGGAGATCTATTTGAAGAGATTTACATGGACTTGCCATTAAGAGATCCATCTATGAGGACCTTTGCTTGATCGACTTCAGCCTTGATGTGCCTCCTCCTTTTCAATATCAAATTTGAGATTAAGTTAGTTGATCAGTCACACAAAAAGGAGAGGGCAGAAATTGGTCTATTAACTTCACAACTCCATTTTTATGGATTAAGATAAGCATTGAGGTCCCAGTTAAAATCTACCTTTTTACATGGATTCAAACAATCCAAGAGTGATTATTCTACCACCAAGTTTGTGGATCAGCTGACATAGATTGTTTCAGCTTAACCAAGGATCTCGAATTCGAGTCCTATGTACGCAACTACATTAAATAGTAAAAGATACACTTGATCTAGATTAAAAAAAGAGTGATTATTCTTTTCTCGCTAAAGGTTCTTGTGCCTAATTTGTTACCTTGTTTATGTTGACAATGAAATAATAGCTAGATCAGTAGCTTATTTAGAAAACTAAACCTTGCTTGCAATCACATTTTCTATTGAAAAATCTTGACAAACTACAATATTTCCTGGGAATTGAGATTGCTTGGTCTAGTTAGGGCATTTATCGGTCACGGCGCAAATATATGCTCTCCCTTCTAGAAGATACTGGTTTCTTAAGTTGCAAGCAAGCTCAACTCCCTATGGATCCCAATTCAAAACTAAATAACTCTAATGGCGATTCATTTGCAGTGTACCAATTAAGTCAAACTTAAATGTAGTACATCATCACCTTCTCAAGTAACTTGCAGGCTCCCTGGGACAAGGACTACTTTTTTCAGCTACATCCAATAATTATATGCAGGCATATACCTATGCAGATTGGGCTTAGTGTGTGGATACTCGAAGATCAACCACTGGCTATTATATTTTCATTGGGAACCCTCCCATATCTTGGAAGTCAAAGAAACAATCTATTGCTAGTAGATTATTGGCAGAGGCAGAATATTATCACTGTTGGAGTATTACACATTAATTTACAATTAACTAGTGTTGTAATGCATCGATCAATGTTTTTACGAAATCTGGTTTTTTGAAACTAAGTTTAAATCATATCCAAGGCCAATAATAATAATGCTAGTGTTGTAATCTATGGTCAACAGGTAAATGAGGGCCAAACATTTAAATTGATTATCTGTAAGCTATTATTCTTCAAAACATTTGGGAAACAAATCAATGACATCTAGTGACATTTATTGGCTTATTGCTAATGATAAATCAACATGGCTAATTGGCTATAAATATTAAATGAGTTTAATGCTCATGAATTGATAATATAAAATTATCATATAATTATAAATTATCATTTGAATTATTTTTAGATAATTATTTTAAGAGAATGACAAGGTATGCATTCACTATAACTTGAGCATCGAAATATTTATCGGTGAACCCCCCTCCCCTAACCATTGCTGAAACGAGGAGACCACCATTGTACAGCTTACCGCTATGAAGCACGTGGCTCTTGGCCAAAAATCAACTTATTCACATATTTCTCATCTAACTTCTCCAAAAATAAAAATACATGACATAAAAATTGATTTTCAGAAGTTTGATTCATTTTAGCTCATTATATTTTTTTCTTCTATAAATATTTCTTTTTTATAAGTTTATCCAAATTAACCCTCAGTTTACTTTCCAGGATTCCTTTATCCATCATCAGCAGTTTCAGCCCATACAGAATTTATTGGGCCTAACAATCAATTAGAGCCCATGGGTTCTGTGTTGGGGATGAGGAGGACATCATCACACATGACTTTAGCCTGAATCCATATGATACCTTGATGAAGCGATGGTAGCAATTAAAAAATCATGTGTCGTTTATTCATCACATGAGTTAATTTGGTTTTCAACTTGGCATAATTTTGCATAAAGCTAAGAGGAAAATACATATTTAGCTCTTATTTGGATTATGACTACGAATCATATTAACTTAGCGGGTGTTTACACTTTTTTTTAAAACAGGGGGAAAATCCCAAGAAAGAACTGAACCCGCGAGGGAAGATGTTTACACTTACTGGTTTACTCTATATATCTTATCTTATATTTAGATTAGAAATTTTAAAATTTTAAAGAATTTGAAATGTCTAAAATTTGAATTATTTTGATTTTAATTTTCTTTATTTTTTAAATGCTTTATTTGAATAAATCAATTTAAATTTTTTGTTTGAATAGGACAATTTAATTTTCTCCATATGCAAAATTTCAATTTTATTTTTTATATAGATAAAATTTTAAAATTAAACTTTATAGAAAATAAACACAATCTAATTTTGAAATATTAATTAAAAAATATTTTTAATTTTTAATAATTTATAAATACAAAATATTGATAATTTTAACTAGGGTTGTTTTGTCTTACCACAACCAGTGATGTTTTTAAATCGACATCAATCAAGGTCATTTTTTTATCGACATCAAATAGGATTTTTTTGTCAAAATATGCTGGAAATATTTGTCAGTTGACGTCAGTCAGGACTATTTTTTTTACTAACGTTGGTTGAATCTATTTTCAGCCGATGTTGGCTAGATTTTTTTACCAACGTCGGCTAGGGTTTGTTTAACCGACACCGGCTATGGTCTTTTCGAACGACATTGACCAAGGATATTTTTAGCCAACATCGGCCTAAAAAATCCTAGCAAGCGTTGATAAAAAAATCTATCCAATATCGACTAAAAAATAGTTTGGTCGATGCTGACCAATAGAACCTACCCGATGTCAGCTGAAAAACTTCATTCGTCAACATTGGCCAAAAAATCCATAGTCGAAGTTTGCTAAAAAATAGCTCTGACCAGTGTCGAACAAAAAACCCTACCCAACATCGACTATAAAATAGCCTTAGCTGATGTTGGCTAAAAAATGGCTCTAGTCGATGTCGACCAAAAAAACTCTAGTGGATGTCGACTGTAAGAACCTAGTCGATGTCGACTAAAAATAATCATGTCTGATGTCGGTCAAAAATACCTAGCTGGTGTTAGCAAAAAAAACTCTAGCCAACATCAACCAAAAAACCTAGCTAATGTGGTTAAGAAATAGCTCTGGCAGATGTCAACCAAAAAACCTTAGTCGATGTCAGTAAAAAAATTCTAACCGACATCGACTAAGAAAATCTAGTTGACATCAGCCAAAACACCCTAGCTAACATCGACTAAAAAATAACCCTAACTGATATTGGCTAAAAAATAGCTTTGGCCGATGTTGGATGGAAAAACCTAACTGACGTCGGCTGAAAAACCCTAACAGGTGTCTACTCAAAAGTTAGTCATGATCGATGTTAATAGAAAAAGTCTAGCCAACGTCGGCCAAAAAAATCATTACTCAATGTCAACTAAAAAAACCTAGATGACAACGACAAAAAAAATCCTTGGCCGACGTTAGCAAAAATTTCCCGTGACTGACATCAGTGAGAAAATAACCCTAACCAACATCATCTAAAAAAAATCTTAGTCGATATCAGCAAAAAATAACTTTGGTTGACATCATACAAAAAACTTCTGACCGAAAAATTTTCGGCCAACGTTAGTGAAAAACAACTTATGTCGATATCAGTCGTAAAAACTTTGGTCACCTGTATTTGTGAGTGTTGAGCGAGAAAGAGTCGCGAACAAGAACGTGAGTTAGAATAAGCATCTCCGAAAAAAAGAATTTCAAATTCTATATTTTTTTAGAGAATTTGAAATCTCACTGTTTTAGTCAATCAAAATGATTCATAAAAATACTAAAAATTAAATCTCCTTTCAAATACTCTATCCAAACAAGCTATTTTATCATGAATCATTTTAAATTCCTTGAAAAAATGAATTTCTCTGCTAAATTATTCCATTCAAACACACTATTAAAGATTTTTCCGTTCAATATATAAATACATATTAAGAACGAGAGCTTAATTTGTATTAAGTTAAATTGATTTGTGAGTCTTCATATTTTTATCAAACTTTAAATTAGGTTCTTAAAATTTTTTAATTGAGTTTCTAAACTTTTTTTTCAATTGGGTCATTTCATTTGTTATTGTCATAAAAAATCAACCATAAACACCTAATTAGATATATAAATAGTAAACTTATGTATTTATAATATGTTGTAAGCATAATTGAGTCAATTATAAAAAAATTTGACCAAGTTTTAACTTTGTGTATTATTCTTTAACGAACTAAAAATGAGATTTTTTTAGATGATTTCAAAAAAGGAGTGAGATCGATAATGTTAATATCATTTGGAAAAAAAAAGTAATTTAAGATGATAATGATTTATTTTTAATAATGTTCATTTTTTTTAATTTGATTTTGTAGAATTTTAATTGTATGTTTATATTATTTTATGAATTTGATATATATATATATATATATATATATATATATATATATATATATATATATATTAAAACTATCTTATATATTTTTAGAATAATCATATTCCCGTGTCGGATACACATCCAATACACCTATGGAATCTGTGCACAATAGCTTCCTAGCCAGGTGCTGAATAGCATAGCATGGAGTGGTCCCTGTACCGTTTTTCTTATCCCACTGTTTGGTCAGTGTTGCGTTCCATTTATTATTATTTTGTCGATGATATTTATTATCTCTTTATGAGCAAATATTGTTCTTGGTTATCATGCGTAATGACATGCAATATATCTTCGGTTTTTTTTTAATCTTAATTTATTGTTGCTTTGTAAACGTTTTTTACTATCAACTTCCTGGTTACACATTTGGAAACGGGGATAACCAAATATTAACTACCTTTCATTAATATCATTAATTGTGTGTTCAGATTAATTTTTAATTCTATCAAAATTAATTCTAAAATTAAATTGAAGGCTAAAACAACAAATAATTATTTTAACTTTTTAAATTTTTTTACCATGATTTGATTTTGGGGTGAAAATTGATTCTACTTTCTAGGAATTATTCAAACACACTGTTATAAATAGTTAGGTACATAAGCAATGAAGCAAAACAAATCCATTACAAATGTAAAATTTTCAACTAATTCAGTACTAAAACTATGCTTTCACTACTAAAAATATCCTATTTTACGACGCACATTCTACGTCGGTCATTCAGTAGCCGACGTAGTAGTCAACGCGGTGGCATTTACGTAATTATATACGATTTTTAAACGATACATTTCGTAAACGATGACGTTTGAATATAACCCCGGCTTTGTACGTTTGGTTCAACTTATCGAAGACGGTGCTTTTGAATACACCGTCGTAGAAATAAAAGGATACAAAGACGGTGTTGCTTATACACCGTCTTAAATTTTGTACTATATATACTCGTCTTTCCATTGATTCAACACTTCATCTCCTGTATTCGAAAACTGTACGACGAAAACCTAAAACCTAGCGCACATTCTACTCATTCCACTCGATCTCTTTTGTGCCCACCCTCACATCGCCGTTCCCTGACCTCCGTCGTGCCCACCCTAGCTACCTGTTGTTCCCACCACCGCCATAGCCGAAGTCGTGCTCTTTGGAGTGGTGTCGCGATCTTGCTACTGTCAAGGTAAGGATGTCGAAGTACTCAGAGTTCTTGTTTGCTGATATATATGTGTTATAGTATTATCTAGTCTTCATATATATAGTGTCAGATTAATGGTTTCAGCCATGATACATATTGAGTTTTATCTAGTCTTTATTGTGAATTGAAAAACTCAACTACGTATCACGTAGAGATTGACTAAAACTATAGATACATAGATCATATCATAATTTCTACCAGACAATAGTATAATTTTCAAAATGAAGAGCTTCCGGTGAACATGAATGTAGCCAACATGAACAGTAGAAGTTGAAAACAATTTCAGTTGTTTTTTTGCTATATTGTCACTTATAAATGTGAAAATCCAATCATATATATTAAGAAACAAAACAGTGAAAAAAGTTTGGTGTTTCTTACTTGCAAGCCTAGCAACAGAGTTCCATCTGCCTTCACCATGGAACCTGACATACTCAACAAGCAACCTGTCCTCTTCAGCAGTCCAAGGTCCCTTCCTCCATACCTGCTCCTCTATGACACCTCTACCCATATGGCCAGCCATAACTTCCCCCCAATACATGGAATAAGGCTTGAAGTTTGTGCTTGGATAAAATATTTTCTTCCAATTTCTGTGACACTGATTTAGGTCTAGTGTTTGTTGCATATTTTGAGTCTAGTATTGCATATTTATACCTGCTTTGTTTTGATCAATAGTATGACACTGATTGTTAAGCTTGAACTGAAACTTAGAGTCCAACAACTGCTATTCGAGTTGGATAATTATTTGGCACTAGGTTTTGGAAAAGTCTAAAAGAAATGCTCTTGGGTCATGGCTGGAATAGAACTTTGAGAAAGAAATATGTCTGAGCTTAGTCCTAACAAATTAGAGTCATTAATTGTAGTTATTATTCAATTGATACCATTGTTAGGAACAACATAGTGTTAGGAACAACATAGTGTTAGGATGCAGAGATGGCAATGCTGGTGGTTGGCTCTAACTTGGTCCACTTGGAAGCTTAGGAACAACATAGTGTTCTCTAATGCAACCTTTAATGCTAACAAACTGTTTGAAGATGCAATATTCACTCTATGGACGTGGCTCAGGCACTTTGAGAAAGATTTTACTATCCATTTTAATCAATGGTCAAGTAGCATTAGACACGGCTTTTGCATCAGTAGAGGATACATATTTTTGACTAATAGATGTACATTTACTGTACCCATATACTGGTTCCCTCTCAGACCTGTTTTGTCTGACTTTGGAACCATTTCTATGGTACCCATACTGCTGTAATATAGTACCTCTGGTAACTCTTTACATATCTATAAAATAATATCTTTGCTGATCAAAATAAAAATTGATACCATTGTTTTTGTTTTCATATAGTGACTCAGAATTTATTTTTAACATATCATCATAAAAATCTTATACTTTGTAGCTTCATAAATTTAAAGTGTATAAATAGTAATGTGCTTAACAACAAACAATTAAATATTGTTATATGATTAGGGATATTATTAGAAGAACTTCAATCTCGGTAATTTGAAGACGCGACTTTCTTAATGTGGACTTGGCTCCATAATTTGGAGAAGGACTTTACATTACATTTTAGTCAATGGTCTAGTAACTTGAGACATCATTTTTTGCAGCAGTAGGGGTTTCATTAGGGAGTAGGGATCAATATATGTATACTTTGCTTCCCATATTTTGGTTCCCAATCAGACTTATGATGTCTGACTGAGGAACCATTTTTATGGTGACTAACTCTGTAATCAGTACCTCTGGTACTTCCAGGTTATATATATATAATTTATCTTTGCTGATAAAAAAAAAGAAGACTAATAAAGCAGAAATTTGAAACTGCAGTGAACAAAGCTTCTTATTGTGGGTTTGAATTAATTTCGTTACATTTTTTCAGAGGAAGTTATATCAATTGGAAGAGTTACTCAAGAAGTTTTTGAACGTATTGCTGCCACAAGCATAAGGACTGAACAAGCTTTTGAATCTATTGCTGCCACAACCACAAGGTACTTTTTGTTTATTAAATATACTTTGTGCGTTTAGAAATGATTAAAAATATAAAATTTTCTTATGGGTTGTTATTGGTTGGTAACTTTGTGTATCTTAGTTTTTTTTGTTGATTGGTAAGTTGGTATTAAATGCATGCGTGTCAATTTTGATTGATGCTTTGCCAAGTGATTCAGCAATATTACTGCCAATACAGTAAGATGTGGACTGAATGGTTACCATGGGGTTGATTCAGCAATCTTACTGGCAATACAGTAAGTTGGTATTAAATGCACCCATGTCAATCTTGATTGATGCCCTTTCACCTCACCAAACTCAACACTTTTTCCTTTTGTGCTCTTTTCATTTATGTCTACTTTTTTCATCAAATCTTGTATGGTGATTTGGAGGTTTCTCAACTCCTGTGCATCACAATGAAGTGTTTCTAAAATCTTGCTTTGGTTGCCTATTTCTCCATTCTTTGTGAAAGGAAAAATCTAATTATTTCATATTTCTCCATTAGGGGTACAAATAATTTGAAATGTAGAAGAAACTAAAGGCCTTCTCTTTTAGTAGTGATTAAGTCAAATTGAATACATATATTATAAGTGGAAAAATTCTTGCTTAAAGTATTTAGCCCACTTCCATATACTTAATACTTGAATTTTAAGACTATTAGTTACTCCATACACTTCATTGAGTAATTGTTGGGTTTGTAGAAATATTACCTTACTTACAATTGAATCGGAGTTTTGTTTTTTCTTGCAGCTGTAATTGTTGGGTTTGGTTTGTGTTTTGTTCATGGTTTAGTTTTTGTTTTATATGCACTAAAAAAAGCTTTGTTTATGGTTCATTTAAGGTTGGTGGCCATGGGGAAAATAATGGAGGGGGATTCAATCATACACACAGTGGCATATGCAGATGATGTTGTCAGGGTAAGTGTAGAAACAGTTATTGATCCTGAGGCTGAGGTCCCCTATGCCACCTCAGAAATACAATATGTGAAGCAGGCCGTCAATACATTTGTAGCTTGGCCCACACACCTTGTGAAAGCTGTATTAGATGAGGTAACATGTTTGATTTGACATACGTAAAGTAAAACATTCATAGATTACAGTACAAATACTCACCCACTTTCATTAACCATGTAGCATCCACAACGTATTCCACACAACGAGGATGCACATGTGCCGAAGCCGGCTAATGTGAACGCAGATGATCCGTTGCGTGAATTGATGAAGTACAGTTTCGATCTTTACGACAAGCCACTTCAAATCAGCTTTGATGGGAGCTTTCTTGGAATTGTAGATGCATCTACATCGATATTCATCACATATTCAGATGTTATTGAAATAATAGCAGGAGACAAAAGTCTGAACATATCTGTCATACAATTATGGTTAATGTAAGTGAATCCCTTCATATAACTCATTCCTCATTCATTCAATATCATGATCCACTACAATACTTTCAAATCATGTGAATAGGTATATTCATGAGTGGAGTCAGATATTCAGTCAAGGTTTCATGTATGCATTCCTTGAGCCACAGTCGTTGGTTTGTTCAAAGGATAGACGCAGCGAATGCGAACAATATCTTGAAAGATGGCTTAAGGAATCTGACCGAGAGGTGTACATTGGACCTTACTTCCATCAGTAAGTGCTATTTAACAAACATACTTCAAATGATGTTTGGGTGTATACGTATCTAATGTGAATGACATGCAGGGAACATTGGCAACTCATAATTTTGTGTCCTAGGCAACATGTTGTTGTTTGGTTCTGTTCTTTGCGTAGGAAACCTGATATGCATATCAAAGCTACAATTAATAGGTTATCTCATACCATATAACTTTTTTCAAGCCTTCTTTAATGGTCATTATTGATTGACATTTTGTTGTATATGCGTTGATGTGGTTTTTTAAAAGCAGTGTAATGACAAAATTGAAGAAGACCTTGTCTCCTGAAACTAAGGCAGTTGCACCAAAGTGGATTGAAGTAAAGGTAAGTCAGCTATGTACCATGTGTTAGTGTTGTCTAGTTAAGTCATGAACTTATGTAATGTATACGATGTTCAAATGTTTTCCATATGTAGAGTCACGTTCAAATCGGCTGTTATGAATGTGGATATTACATAATGCATTGGATCTGGAACATCATAGCCAGCGACATAAAGAGTGATTGGTCCATGGTATGCATAAACTTCAGTACAATTGGAACTGAATTTTTATATTTGCAGTACTAACTTACAATTATGAATACTTGCAGTGGTTTGCTAATGACACACCGTTGGACATCGGCATCATCACCACAATTCGAAAGAAATGGGCAACATTTTTTTTAAAGACAACAATAAGTCAAAACGGCTAATGATGGCGTTGGAGTATTTTTTTCCCTGTATTTGAGACAATTGTTATGTTATTTGACACAGCGGCTATTTTATTTTCGGTCATGCTACTAATATTCTATTCTTAGTATTACCTACTCAATTTCATATAATTGTAGTAATATATTGTCTTTACCCCCTTCTACTGCATTGCATCTGCATTTGATTACCACAGCAACAATTTAGTGCAGCTATAGTACCACCAAGCTTGCCACTGCAGCAGTTAAGTGAACAAATGAAGTGTCCACAGTCATTGGATGGTTGCTTGGTAGAGGTACATGCTAATAACTAATAAGATTTCCTGTGCAGGGTATCATTGTTTTTGCATGACTGATGGCTACCTTGGGGCTGGAGATTTTGGTTGAATCTGCCTCAAGTGTTATTTTGAAGGTAATTGAGATAATCTTTTGTTGTTGTTTGTTTATTATATACCTAAATTTGGGTTGAAGACTAGTTATTCAACATGTGGATTATCTACCATAAGATTGTTCTAATAAGTGATTTTATCATTTGAGCAGATGATATTATCATTTGACCTTGCTTTTGCTTTGATTCCGCTCCTAAAGTTCAGTAGCAACAAAGTGACTAGCAGCACAAGCATTGAAGAGGTGTGTTTCCTCCTTGTTTGTGGATTCATGAACTATAAGTTAATACATGAAACTGAAAAATGTTCTAGTTATAAAATTTGATTAGCTAGGCTTACATGAATTGTTGAATTGATCAGCTAGGCATACATTATATCAACTGTTAGTGTCATTTTTTCAGTCTAATAATATTTTGGTTGATATTATCATTATTATGATTAAAGAGATTGCAGGGATTCCAAGGGAAGGGGACCAGGGGATGAAAAATATGATTAAAGAGAGTTCTTGAGGAGTTTGTCACATGCTCAGGTAATTAGTGCTAAAGCAGTTGGGTGAAATTCTCATATTTTGAATGCTGCATGCAATTAATATCGTCATTTGATGAAATGCAGAATCTTCCTGACTGGTTTAGTGCATGTTTCATTGATTGCATTCCATTTAAAATATTATTAATCAAGAGGAGTCTTGCTTAATTTACTTCAGTGTTGAGCGTGCTGCATTTGTCTTATGTAGTAGTTCATTCATTTATTTAATTTTAGTTGACAACTTGTGGAATGGTGATATCAAAATATAACCTATGAAAGAGGATAATCTTGTCAGCTAATTGTTGAGTGGTTTATTTTTTTGTTTTGTCTTTTATGTTGCATTTGATGACTTTGTTTCTTTTCTTGTAGGGAAGTGGAAGATTTTGCACGAAGGTTAAATTCTGCTTGGCCTGAAAGGATGCAAATTTGATCTTTGGCCCAACACAGAAGACTAGTAACAATTTCTATGAATAGCAATGGTTCAACGCAGCTGTATATAGGTATGTTCTATCTATCTTCTCAATATTCGCGGTGAACCCTACTTGCTGCCTTGTTTTCTATCAGAAGCATCATTAAATTTTGTTGACATGCACATGACTGGAATCAACTAGTTATAAGTTACTTCATCACTCTCATGCATTTCATTCATCACATACAACACTCTCTCCAAAGTTCAAATTAAGACTGAGGGGTGAGAAAGAGACAATTAATATGGGTGCCGGTCTACTTGCAATTGGTTCTTGTGCAATTGGTCTATGCAGTGATGAACATTACTTAAATGCTTGCAATAGAATCTGGAATGAGCCCTCTTGTCCTTGTTGCTTATCGACAACTCTTTGCTACTGTGTCCATTGCTCCCTTTGCTTATTGGCTCGAGTGGTAATTATATATATATATACCCTTTCTGATTTTGTTTTATTTTCATATATATAAACAATGCATGCATGAAAGGCTTTGATGAACTTTGAACCACCTATAACATTCTCACTGTGAGTGTCACCGTCGATATCCCTTTTCTTTTGGTTGATGCATGATTGTGTTATTTATCCTTTAAATGTATTTATATATGTTTGCTGTATATAAATGTAGCTTTGTTTTTGAAATTTGAATGGTATAACCCAAATTTTGTGAGCAGGCAAAATACTTCAACGACGGTCCTTATGAAAACCCGTCTTTATAGCCTTATTTACCAACAACGACGGGTGCTCGAGCCACCGTCGTTGAAACCTCAAACAACAATGACGGTGTCCTCACCACCGACGTTGACATACTACCAAACAACGTCGGTGGTGAGCCCGCCACCGATGTTGACAGGAAACAAAACAAATACGGGTGTTATTCGTACCCGACGTTGATATGGACAACAACAACGACGAGTCTTGCTAACCCGACGTTGAAATGGACCAAAACAACGACGGGTTGTCTAATATGTGCGTCGTTGAATCCTTTTTTATAACGTCTATTCTTTTATAGCCACTGACGTTGTATTCTTGCATTACAAAGACGGGTCCTAGGATGACCGATGTTGTTGTTGTCGACATACAACGACATCTGGAACAAAGACGGTGTGGGGCCCGTCGTAGATACCGGTTTTCAACCGATGTAGAAGCTTCTTTTTGTAGTTGTGTTTTTATTTTTTCGCTTTTAACTAAACATGTTTTTAGGAGCAAAATTTGATTTCAATTTACTACAACTAAACAAGTTCATTTCTTTTTCCTTTAAAATCATGTTCGTGATTTTTAAAAGTGGGTTTGGAGAGGATAAACTCTCACTTCAAGCATGCTATCAGATGGCCAAACCAAGAATTGAATTATATGTTAACGACAAGGAAATGGAAGTCATCCTTTATATGTAACGTCTTCTCTTTGTTTTCTATTTTTCTCATACTATCATATACATTGTGATTTAGACAGTCCAACCTTAGAGTCATTTCGGTGTACACAAGTCCCTGCAGAACAACCAATAACTTATTTAATTTGAGAAAATATCAACCAAGAACTTATTTTATTTGAAAAAAATATTTTTATTAATAATTATGAAATGTTATCTTTTTTTTAGGATTAAAATGTTATCTTATTTTTTACATTTTGTTTTATATATTCAAAGAATTATATAAAAATAATAAATAGTATTTTAATGCTTTAGTTTTTTTTTTCTTTCAAAGAAGTACTTAGGTGAAAATAAAGAAAGAAAGCATTCTTATTCGATTGTCAAATGACGTTATGGCAACATACACATCACATAGTTTAGTTTAAAAGTAAAACATTGCTTTATATATTAATTTAGTGGATAATAAATGTTATTTGTCATCGACTTTGATTACTAAATGTTTGAGTAATTAAATAATTTATTATTGATTTGATATCAAACCTGTGAAGTCGTAAACAGATAAATGCTTTAGGTTCATATGTTTTACGGTTAAAATATTGATTTTCATATAATTTTTTGTTTTAACATTTTAAATTTTAATTTTATCCAACTCTATATTATATTATGTAATAAACTAAACAGACAACTAAATAACGATCGGCCTGGGAAGTTTTAACAGTATGAATGAAGTTTTAAGTTAACTAAACTTGTTGTCGTCGTTGTAAAAAAGAACACTTTATTTTTTTTCTTAGAGAAACATTTAATTTATTAATTGAGAATTCAATTATAAAATTTAATTTAATAATAAAATAATAGCTATATAACATCCATAATAATTGCAAAAAATAAGAGAGGGGATCTTAACTTGTATCTTGTCGGTTGTCGATGGCTAGTTGGAATGGAAGAGTCGAGAATGGTTCCAAATTACAAATAATATTTCTGTTTTTGTCAATATCTCTATGAAAAAAAAATCGGTGAAGATCTTTTATGCAAAAAGACATATAACAGTTGATGTGAAATATCTTTTTCGTAAAAAAAAAAGGCATTTTTCTTACTAATTTTGGAACTTTTTCTTACTAATTTTGGAATATATACATATATATATATTATAAAAATAATTTATAAATTAATTTTTTACCTGATTGTGTTAAATAAATTATGTTTCAAAACCTGATCTTGGAATAGATAATTAATTGAGACTACCATTATTATTATTGGCGTTGGATATGATTTAAAATTAGTTTCAAAAACCAGATTGGTAAAAACATTGATTAATGTACTATTCAGTGAAATGCGATTTAATCGCTATTGAATTAGTAGAAGTAAAGATAATTTTTTTTATAAATTAATATAATTGACTAAATTGTATATTATTATAAATTAAACCATAACAATAATTAAAAATATTTATATTTTTGTTTAGTCCTTAAATGTGTATTTTTATTATCTTAAAATAATTTAAATTTAAAAAAATATAAAAAAGATTAAAAATTGATAAAAGAAAAAAAATCTAGTTCAAATTGATTTTTTGCATCGGTTCTTTCTCGGTTATCACTAGTTTTAGACCAATTTTTTTATTATCAGTTTTCACCAATTTTCTTACTAATTCATATTCCTGGTCGAATTGGTGAATCCCATTAAAACAATGTCCAAAACTTACTTTTAAAACAAAAGTTATCAAATACCATAAGTTGTTAAATATACTTTTACTTTCTAAAACTATGAAACCAAACAGAAGATATGTAAAATTAAATAAATTTATTTCCATTTAAAATAATCTATTATTAAAATTGTACCCATTGAGAGAATTTGTTCAAAAGATATTTACAATGAATTATTTTGACATATATAAGATATTTTCAATTAATGAGAACAAGTTCATGGACTTTTTATTTCCAAAACCGTAACATGCACTTTATGAGGTCCCGACAATATACAAAAAAGGTAAGAAATTAAAGGTATAAGTGGGACAAGAAGAAATGTATTTTTCTTGGTGTTAGACTTTGGTTTTAAGGGAGGGGATCGAATTACGGAAGACATGCAACCCCACGATATATAGTGGGAAAGTAGTGGTGAGAAAATGTTAGGGAGTTTGTGACTCGTTTTTTTTTATCGAAAAGTTATTCAAATTAAATTTAAAAAATATACTTGATTTGATTTTTTTGATTTTTATTTAAAATAAAATTCAAGCTAAACTAAATCAATATTTTACAATTTAATTTTGTTTGATTTTTAAGTTTTTACTAAAATATTATTTTACTAAAATTTATACAATTTTTCATATTTTAAATAAAATCACATTAAAAAATTACTAATAACGATAAATTTATAAATATATTAAACCTTTTATAATAATTTTTTTAAAATTTCATCTAGTTTAAATTAAACATATTTTAAAAAAGTCGTATAAAAAAATAATATATATTATATAAGCACAAATAATACAGACGTAAAATATATAATACTAAAATATTAATATAAGTATTATGATTTTAATTCGGTTTGGATAAATTTTAAAAACATAAACCACAAATGAAACTAATTTAAAAAATAAATTATCCAAACAAATAAAAAAAATCAATCTATTCAATTTTTAATTTTTAATTTTTATTTTAAATCAATTTAGATTTAAACAACTCTAAAAAAAATTATTTAACCTTAACACCAGCAGAAATTTTCAGTCACAGTCACAAAAAATATATCAAAAGAAAAGAGCACACATGATGTTGACTTCGTCGAATCCATGCAGACATTATTCACGTTCTCCACTGCTGCTCTTTGCACAGAGCCAAGCTAATCTTATCTCTCTATATTCAGCTTTACTTTGAAAGGATATATGATTAGAAAGAAAACTTTTCAAGAGTGATATATACAGACACTAGTGTTGAAGATCACGTGGATATGCAGTTATTGAGTGGAGGATCAGGACAGGAATTTCGGATTTACAAATCCAAGTGAGAGTAGTTATCAATTGTATCAATTTCATAATATTCATTCTATAGATATTTAGTTATTTGCCAACTCAGAAGAAGAAGAAAAAAAGAGAGAAGAGAGTAAGAGCACAAGTATTATCAAATCACTCATGTCAACGATTAACAAGAAGGACTAGCTTTTAAAACATCATTTACTCAACTTTTAATATGATTGTGATTAAATGACAAAAAATAAATATTTACCAGAAAAGGAAACATGTCTTGAAAAGTTAAGCAGAAAAGGAAGAATTTCAACACAAAATATCCAAACAAAACTACGGTGATGCATGAAATATCCGTCGACATTACTCATGCTCCTTTCCAATAGGACGAGCCAACTGCCACGTCTAATCACACAAGTTTTTCCTTTTATTTTTTTGGAATTTTTTTCCTTTTAGTTAAGCTTAAAGAAAAACTTATTTTTGCAACGTTATATATATATATATATATATATATATATATATATCAATCGGTCTAAAAATAAAATACCTAAAACTAAAACTTTAGATTTATTAATAAAATTATTTATTATTAGTTTTTATAAAGAAAAAGAAATTATATATTGTTAAAAAGTCATATATGTTGATAAAATGTTCAACATATATATAACCATTTTAATTAAAATAGGTTTTTTTTTTCTTCTTTAAATTTACTTTATACCACAAGGTTGACCGTATATGTGTGTAAAAAATAATAATGCAAAATATCGATCATTTCCGATCCATTTGTCACGCACAGACATTTTGATCTTACGATAACGTTTTCTTTAATTTTGGTTTCATGGCTAGCAGTAGGGTATCGCAGTTTTATAATATTTAATTTAAACTTTAAACCGTAAAGAAAGCATGGGAAGTTATTACGACTGTAGCTCAGTATATATAGTTTGATACTTAATAGTAAATACTAAATTACTTTTTTTAGAGGAATACTAAATTACTAATAGTCATAATTATATTCTAGCTTTCAGAAAAAAAAAATAGTCATAACTATATTAATTTTTAATTACATCTTCTGTATAATTTTTTTCCTAAAAATAATAATATTTACGCGTTGAATTTTGAGTTCGGTGTTGATATTATATTTTTTAAATTCCGCTGCTTTGTCTTAACCACAATTCTCCTTGTTTCTTGTATATTTGCACTTCCGATAAAACCCAAAATCTGCATAGCTACTGGACATGAAGGATGAAAGGAATTGGAAGGCCTTAGCCCATTGTTGTTGTTGTTGTCGTGTCCTTATTTGCTTGTTGAAAATTCTCTAGATCTAGACATCTTTGGTATATATATAAATAATGATATCATTCATAATAGAAAAATGTTATTTGTATAATAACAATAATGCTGAATAATATCTAACAGAAGGCCGGAGTTTAATAGAATGTAAAGATTTAAGATTTTTTTATGAGTTGAAGAATTCAGATTTAATCTATATTAAAAAGATGTTTATATTTAGTATTTAATTGTGTCTCAAATATAATTATTTTTGGAAGAGACTATTTATTTAATTAGTGGGAAATAAAAAAAAACTTCAATAATAATTTATACACGTAAAAGGTAAAAGAAAAATAAATTACTAATAAAAGAAAAAAATAATATCATAAAAATGTTATAAACAATTATTATGAGAATAACCTTGATTATGTTCATAATTCATATTAAGGGTTTTTTTATGGGTAAACGGGGCAAAGCCCAAAACAACATCAAGGAAAACTAGAAATTAAATGGAGCATAAAGCTCTCTTCATCCATATGCAAGAACATAGAAATGGAGCATAATAATGTTATCTCCAAAATCTTATATATAAGAAATAAATTATATTTTCTTTAATCCTAATTATAAAAAATAATAATTAGTTTTTAAACTTTCTAAAGGTTATATTTTTTTATCCTTAATTATTTATTGTTAACTTTATTTATTAGGCATTCATTCATTGAATTGTGAATATTATCATTAAATGTGATCATCACTTTACTTTGTCTTGATAATTTGTTTTGTATTTCTTATATATAAGAGTAGAGATAGTATAATATTCATTATATATAATATTATATAAAATTATTATTTATGTGTTACTTTATAATATTTTAATGATTAATGATAATATTTTTATACTTTTAAATTAATACATTAAACAAAAACAACTATTTAGTCAACTTTTTTTAAAAAAATCAAAAGAAGTTGTAGAAACATATAAGCCCCTGAATTTGTAATTTTTAAAAATTAAGTCCTTAAACTCTTTTTTTTTCAATTAGGTCCTCCTATCTATTTATGGTTATGAAAAAGTTAATTATAGATACCTAATTAATTAGAAGTATAGACAATGGACTATTACTTTTAGAATAATGTATTGTAAGCACAACCGAATTAATTGTAAGAGATACTTACAGAATTTCAACATTTGTAGGTCAATCCAACAAAATATTTTTTAACAAGTCTTTTACAATTCTTTTCAACATTATCAATTGTTCTGAATAGATGAGAAATTAAAAACATGTGACTACTTAAACTTTAATTGTTAGGTTATCAATTAATATTTTTTTTGTGTGAGTGAGAGGGATAAAGCACCCCTCAAGAGATCAATTAAAACCCAAGTAGCATGGGATGTCATTTATTAATGTTGGTACTTGACAACAACCATTAAAAGTGTGGTAACAAAATAAAAATTCAAAAACTTTGACCCATCAATATTTATATTAAGAACTAGAAAGATGTTAAACCCATAAATATATCAACAAGTATAATCTCAAAATATTATAATAAAAAATTAATACAAAAATTTATTATTATATATTTAAATATGTTTGTTAATTAAACTTAAAAGATATTTTAAGTGACCTAAAACTAAACATTTTAACTTAATTGTATAAAGAAGTTTTAAGAAAATCTTAAAAGCTAACTTATTTAGTAATTAAATACTACAATAGTCCAAAATAGATTAACATTACTTGGAAAGACTATAACAAGTCGTCTAGAATAGTCCATGATAAGGGCTGCAAATCGGAATACTCCTATACCAGGCCCCCATAAACCTTCACATCTAGTTATCACCTCTATCCCTAGCTAGGGGGCGGATCTCATTCAAAGGGTACTCTAGATATGTTCAATCTGCTGCATACATTCTATATCAACGTGTCTTTGCATGTGCCCTAGACACCCGGTCTCCATTCGGTGGAGTACTGTCATTAATAAATCTTTCACAAAACGATCAAACCATCCCCCATGCATGTGTATGAGCAACTTGCCTTTCTGATGAAGTATGCATTGGTTGCATTTTAATATTTGAGGATGTACTGAATTTAATTGGTTTATCACCATTTCTTGAATAGAATTTTACCTTTCATGAGATTTCTATGTTAGGACTAAGTACTTTCACTTCATGTCTGCCTTCCAAATCAGGAATAGTGAGCGAGTGATTTCTTTGTTATATTAGGTGTGTTTAGGGGTGGTATGGTAGCTGGGTCGTGTAAATCGATTATGTTTCTGTAGTATTAATGAAGA
The DNA here is from genome assembly GCF_004193775.1 of Glycine soja. Taxonomy (NCBI): domain Eukaryota; kingdom Viridiplantae; phylum Streptophyta; class Magnoliopsida; order Fabales; family Fabaceae; genus Glycine; species Glycine soja. The sequence goes on from NC_041011.1 coordinate 4,268,716, forward strand.
AAAAGTTATATCATTTTCAATTTTTCCGATTCAGGAGATTCACAGCCTAACCTAACACGCTAGCTATAATATAGGGGTGTTTGTTTTATGGTTCTGAAGCCTTAAATGTCCGTTGAAGCTGCCAATGACACCAAAGACATTGATTAACATTACGGGGCATAGAAACGTGTGTAGACTGAAAAACAAACACACACTAAGTGAGTTTTTGGGCTGGCATTACCGATCCACCTATAACCATTTTTTCCGCATCAAAAAGGACTAAAAGACACAAAATCTATTCTTTGTTGCTTCTGCTTGTTCTCCATCCGTGAGCTGCAAAGGTGTTACAAATCACGCTGTAAGTCATTCTTAGGCATGCACTATAATCCTTAGGATTAAAACTTGTAGAGTTAATTAGGGCGTGTTAGGTTACACATTCATAGAAACATCTGATGTGATTTTTCATGTTTCAACAAAAGTTATCAATTATAGCTTCCACATCTTTTGGCCTCTTAACACAATAATTTGCGCTACGAAAATGTTTCCAAACACCTTAATATATACATTGACATTTGTCAAGTTTTAAAAATACCAAGTTAGAGATATGGACAGAATAGAGAAAAGTACCTACCTTTGCTACCTTTATCGTTTGATTAGGACAATTAAGCCATTGGTGTGGTGGGGAAAAGAATTGCTTGTTCTTTGTGCTTGTTCTATGTGTTTGTATAATTGGTGCGCCAAAGCATTCACGTATATTTGCAACTTCAATTCTTCCGCATGTGATTCAACCTCTGAGACTATGTACGCGTATTTTAATGTTTAGTCAAAATCAAGTTGAACGGAAGAACTGCACGCCTAGAGAGGTTCAATTGTCTGCCTGTAAAGCTGTACACTAGGTTTTGTTTTTTATATCATTTATAGAATACAGATTTTGATGTAGCCAAATTAAAACCACATATACATATGATATCGATGATGAGTTTTAAGAATATATACATGCACCACGCGGGCTAGCTGAGGGTAGGACCATGGTTTTAAATTGCCTAATTCGCAATTGCAATTGCAGCCACAATATTAAGGTATATTTTTTGACACTCTACAATTGCATTGTCATACGCGGGTCGTATCAGGTGCATTTTCATGTAATTGTCCGTAATATAAAGATTTTCTGACTCATTATAACACAATGCAATTGTAATTAAAATTCATGGGTGGGACCATTACGTTACAGAATGAAATTAGGAATTTTTATTATTATTATTTTGGTCCTTTTGAAATTGATGCTGGCCAATATATGTTGTGATCATAATCATTTTGAGTTACTGATATACTTCAGTAATTGCAACAAGGATACATAATTGCACTAGCTAGTTGAGTTAATTTAATCTACAGTCAACCATGCTGCTTTGCTGGGAATTCACTATTAGTAATCATGACTGTTCTCAATAAAGTATATAGTGGCCAAACACCAGCTTAATTTCAGGTACCAAATGCACCATGATTTCCACACTTTTAAAAAATAAGATTTTCACTATTCCCTCTCTTTGAGCTGATCTTGCTCTTAAAAAATAAATGGCTGTTTCTGATTTTAATCTTTGCTTTTTGGTTAGTTACAAGGTCTGTTTTCATTGACATCTCATTATTTTACTATATTATGGAGGTTATTCCAAATAACTTTATACTTATTCTTCTTTATAGAGAAACCTACCATGATTTCCACATTTAAAAAATGAGAGTTCTATATATTCCCTTCCTTTCTCTCTTTGAACTTATCTTGCTGTACAAAAACGAATGGCTGCAATCTTCTCTTTTTTTACTCAGTGACCAGGTCAGTTTATGGCTGTAATATTTTATTTTTTGTTTAGTGACAAGGTCAGTTTTCATTGACATCTCATTTATTTTATTATATTGTTATGGAGATTATTTCAATTTTTAAAAAACTTTTTACTTTTTCTTCTTTATAGAGAAAACTAAAAAATAACATAGAAAAAGGAAAGGTGAGAGCATAAAATATCCATTCATCACTTTTATAAAGTAGTACTATATAGTCTATCTGTTATCAGTTGAACACTGAAAGAATAATCGCATATAATCTTAAGCAGTTATTGGGAATCTACCTTGGGAAAAAGTATCAGTTTCAGAATGAGAGTTTGGATAAAGAATTACTTTTTTTACCGTGGAATAAAACAAAACAAAAAAAAGTCAATTAACAAAGTGGGTTTATGATTGATGAATTTTCTTTTAATTTTGTATGTTGAAAGCCCAAATCCACAAAATTGACCATATCCAAAAATTGACCATAACACAAAGAGGTTAAATCAAGGAATTTGGACCTATTTCTCTAAAGGATTATTATAAAAATATATATACTTATTCTTATATTTCATTTACACCTCATTTCCTTTTCATCACATCATCACTTGTTATTATTTTTTTTTATCTCTAGCTCTTCTTTTCCTTCCTCTACAATCCAAATCCATCCAAAGATGGGAAGACCATATATACCAGGTACACAGTACGAGTATACTGTTCGTATAAGTACACAATTTGTGACTTTTAAAATTGTTATAACAAGACTTCTTTTAAGGACTTGTTAGAATAAAAGTCAGAACTTTTTTTACTGGAAATATAGAATTATTTCTAATAATAGAAAAATTCTCAAAAATATTTCTTGTCTTGTATCCAAATAGGCTCTAAATTGAACTGATATGTGATGAGTAAGTTCAGTATACATACAGCGCGCCACCCGCAGGATTATTGAGACTCATGCTAATACCTATTGGAGTTATTTTGTCATGGTGAATTCTCTTGTTCGTTAGTCATAAGGGTGGACCTTTTGAAAATTTAGAAAGTCACTTTTGCCCAAACGAATTACTCTCCTGAGCTAATAATAATGAATCAGCTAAGGGATTCAGTTCTACTACACCTGGGGAAAGTATGCAACATGTACAACAGTTCAAGAAAGAGAGAACAGAAGAATTTAATCTTATTATTTAGCAAATTAATGCTGGAAGCTATTAATTCAAACAGTAAACTCCATCAAAATGCTATAGCATTTCAAATAAAAATGCCTCTTTCTCCTCTTACAAGGTTTTCTCAACAGAGTCAACACTATCACTCACACACACACACACACTATGGTGCTGGCAAGTGTGGCTATTCATTAACTCTCACCAACTGCATTTTTGTTGCAAATTGAGAACAAATCCTTCTATCATCTGAACCATTCTTTGAACCACACTGCTGCTGAGACTGCTTGCAATGAGCAATGGCTCCCTGGATTGAACTTTCCAACTCATAATTGGCACTGATGCTCCTCTTGAAAAGTTGCAAATCATAGTACCCAGCTGAGCTAAAAGAAAAAGAAGAAGATGAAGAAGATGACCCTGATGAAGATGTGGACAAAGATGAAGCCTTTGTGGAACAATGTCGTTGACCAACCCCAGAGAAAGACCTCCTGTGGTCACAGAAATCATCTTCAACAACTTCAAGCATCTCTCTTCTGATGCTCTTCACGACAGAACAAGTTGCCTGGTCCTTGCTATCATAGAAACTCTCAAAAGGGTTTCTCCTTGCAACCTTCATGTACTTGTTCTGACACTCTTTGCACTTTAATGATTTCTTCTCCGCTCCCATGTTGTTGTTGCTTGCAGCACTGGCACAAAACTTGTCTGAGCAACCAGATTTGTTGAACAAGGTTTTCAGGTAAGCCCTTGAGGCCTTGAGTCTCAGGCCAAGCCAGAACTGCTTCATCTGTTTCAGTTTCTTGGGCAAAGACTTCTTAGGAAGATCACCACCACTAAGGTTGTACTTGTTAATGTCAGAAAACCACCCAAGTTGGTATTCATTTGGGCTCACATCACTGCTCACACGGCGTGATTCTGAAGGAGAGATGTTGGATTCAAAAGGGGTGTTGGCATTTGTTGAAGGTGAATCTGATTTGATGTACTCAAATTTGGCATTGGTGGAGGAGTTTTCAACGAGCTTTTGAACCATTTGCAAACGAGGGGGAAGGTGAAGAGGAAGGAGTTTTCCCTTGTAGAAGAGATCATCAGCTGGAGAAGTTAATGACTCTTTCTCACTCATTTGGAATTCAAACTCTCTGTTGGATGGTGGAGAGCTAAGGGAATAAGAGAAGAAATTTGGGGAGGAATTACATAGTTCCATGTCAATGTAGTCATCATCATCTACATGAACCATAGTAGTAGTAACTTGTTTTGTGGCCATTTCAATTTTCATGTGACTCTCTCTTTGTGATGATTTCTCTATTTTGTGTGTCTGTCAGAGTATGGAGATAGATGCCTATGGGAAATTGAGCTTCCGCAAGGAAAAGAGAGCAGGGTAGTATTTCTTTAATAAGTGGTGATGTTGCCAAACTTCGTAATGCAAAAAGATAATTTATTCATTTATTTATTGGATATTAATCTTATCCCCTTTGTCTTCACTTTGCTCTTCTAGTACTACCGTTAGAAATAAATACATCTACGTTAATATAAAAGAAATGATATTTTTTAACAGTATGTATGCTGCTTTTCAAGCATGAAATGGAGGTATTATTTTATCTTTGAATTGTTTTCCCCTACTGAGCAGTCATTGCCTTACTAATTTATTTATTCCTCATTTTTAGTGTATCCAAGTGTATAAAGAATTATTGGCTCCCAGAACATGCATAACTGTGAAAAATCCGGAATATTCGAAAAAGTTTGAAAGGGATTCAAATTTGTGGTCCTGTGACATGCAGAGATAATGTTAGTCAGTGAGTGAATAGTCATGGACTCGTGGGTGAAGGGTTTATTTATTTATTTTTTTTTAATTTCTACGTTTGACTGTATAAAATTTTAATAACATCATAATATAAAAAGTTTTATTTTTAGTGACATTTAATTATAAATTACTTCTGTCAAAAATGAATTATAAATTACTATAATATATGATTGATTGATAATATAAAATGATGAAAAATACCATCTAGTAAGAATAAAGTTAAACAAAATTGAATACAAACGCATCACCATGATTTGTGTCAAACGCCCAAACTTATCTTCTTTTTTTAGTTGTCAAATAACCAATAAAACATGTCCACAAATATTTGTGTGAGTTTTCTGCGATTTCTTTTAATAAGAAATAACCACATTCTAAAATTATTTTACACTATTAATATATAATCAATAAACTTTAACCTTTAAGTAGTTTTTTTCAAATTCAATAAATTTATTATATATAATTTTTTTTATTGAATGATAGTATAAAAACTCCTTTTAATGCATAGACTATGTTTACTTTTTTCTCAATCTCCTTTTCCCATTATTCATGTACCTTCAAGGTACTATACGAATGCACCGTAGAGATAGAGATGCTGCTATCCACACCAGTATCTGTCAAAGGCTCAAAGTAGTAGTAGTAATAAAGAGAGCAATGATGATCCTTGAAAGTATCTTGGTTGCTTTCATTATTCTTTTTCTTTCCCCTTTTTTCCTATTCTCATTGGTTTACAAGTTCAATCCATGATGTAGTACATACCCTTCCAATGATAGATTTAGATTTGGTTTATTGAGTACTAACAATTACTTATAGAGTAGAAATGGTTAAGGCAAGTTCTACTTAAGCAGCACATGAGATTCAAATTAAATTCAGTCCCTATAATGAATCGTCCGTAATTAGTGGTTAACATAATTGGTCCAAAGCCATGTGTTAGATGAACACATTCATTCTATGTATTGTCCTGTTCCATTTGAATTCGATACGTCAAAGTACAAGCCGAGAATCTGCAACTCAAAGGAAGATGTTGACACTGACCCTTGTTTTTATTGAGAGCTTCAATGTAACGCACTAAACCTTCCAATTCGTTCCATGACAAAAAAAGTATGAATCGAATGATTTACATACTAGATTGAAGCTAGTGAGGAAGCAGGTACATGATACATGTACTAGGGAGGTCCTAATGAAATGAATCTACATCCCTGTCTAGTCTACATATATATCCTTATCCACTTATACATGATTAAGGGTACTGGCCTGCAAATACGGGTATGAGAGGCTGTAATGTATAACTCATTTGTTAAGTAGGACACTATAGTGTTTTTACTCTTAAATATTGATTGAACTTTGAAATGATTAAATTAAATAATGACTTGAAGGTAGATGAAACATAGTTTGTCAATCGAATAAAATATATGAACTCCAGTGTATAAAATTTTTTATAATGTCGTTTAATTATAAAGTGTCATATATAATAAATTTATTGATTTTTATAATAATTATTTTAAAAGTTATATTTATCATAATTTTTTATTAATTCATATTGTAAATTTTTTTTATATTAACTATGCATAAAAGTTAAACTCTTCTCAATTTTTTTCTTCATTTACCCAAAGACACCTTTAGGCATGTTTATTTTCTATGAAGAAGACATGTGTTTTGCAATTTGCTCATTCGATAAGGTGCAAGAAATTGGTGAAGGGAATTTTGTTTTTCTCCTTTACCTTTTATGCCTCATCTATTACTGACCAATTCTACATTATTCATCCTTTTGGAAGGCCCCATCCATCTCTCATTCTCAATTGGCTCATGGGCAATAATTCACGGTTGTGGTAAGTGATGTGCTCATTTGACCAGGTCAAAATGTAATGCAAGTAAGCTATTTTTAATCTTTCATCTTTGGCTCTTTGCTTGTTGTTATATTACTGATTAGGGGGTTCAAACTTTGAGGCTTGATCTATAAACAAATACAAAAATGAATTGGTAAGTGACAAATAGGATCCTATAGCCTATACCATAGGACTAACGAAATGGTGAATAACTATAAGTTCACAATCATAACCCCCTCCAAAGCCTAAAGGGCTAGCTAGCGTTGGTTACGAGATTAAGAGGTAAAAAAAGTCACTAGCAATGCTCGAGGGCAGTTGTTTTTGCCTCCCTTTGTCTAGTTCCCTATCTCAAGCTGATTCCCCAACCCAAGTTGAGTTTAAGTAAAACTCTCAAAGAAAGATTGTTGCTTCTATTCTGTTTTAATAGTATTTTTTTCCCAATGCTGGGACACTCTGTCACACTCATCTGGTATGAATCATATGATGGATTCTAAAAAGAAGGCCCACAAAAACAATAAAGAGCTCATTGGCAACAGGAATTTTACCAACAAATCAAGATTCTTGCTTTTGCATTGGAAGGTGTTCTGTAACATTTTTAATTACAAACCAAACATAAATAAAAAAAGTTGAAAACTCATGACATCATATGATTGTTAGTTTGTTACTGATGTGGTGATGCAAAAAAATTTCAATTAAAAATGAGAGTTCAAGCATTATACAAAAGCAAAATGCACATATCATAACATGAAGGTAAAATACCAAGTGCAATTTATAGCAAATTTGAGGGAAGGGGGAAAAAAGCCTGCTTGGTTTCAGAGACTTTTCTTTGGTCATCACTAAAGGACTAGAAAAATGTCAGTGCCACATCACGTGCTTCTCATCAAACTACGTTCACATGATCACTTTTTCAAGAACAGGCCCTTTTATTTAAAAGCTCATTGGCTAATTGTGAGAGAAATTAATGGGCCACATTGCAAGAGATAGAGAATGGCAGTAACCGGATTGAGTGGAGAGTGTCATTGCAGAGATAAAGGCTCTCCTTCTTCCTATCTTACACCCTTCTAAGTGAGCCCAAATGGTGTCAACCTTATCCTTTTTCCTTTTACCTTTTTTCTTCAAAAGGCTATTTTACTTTTCATAATTGGCTTTCATGATGACCAGAAATGCATGGAAGTTATTCGTTTGAGGGTAAGTAAACAATAGTACTACTACTGCCACTGATGTTCGCTGCAAGGAGGGAAAAAAGGGAAAGAAATTCTAGTACCATTCTACTACAAAAATGTCCCCCTACACTTTAAATCAACAATCATTTAAGTGAAAACCAAATCATATCAGTAAAAAAGAAAAAAAAAGTAATTGAAACCAGTCAAAACAATTTAAACTCCATGAAAACCAATAGAGAAAATTATGTCTACCGTTGAACTTAAATATGTGGTTGAATTATCTAATTATGAATGCATATTACTTCACGAGTATATTAGTTTAATATTTAGTACTGGTAAATTACATAACTGAATATGTATTTAAGATTTAATTATTCATTTTTATACTTACACTACATTTTAATCTCTACACCTAGAAATGACTTGTTTTAGTCCCTACACATACACTTTTTAATACATTCTAATCCTTGACATCCAAAATTGTAGAGACTAAAACAAATTAAAAAGTATGTGTAGTAATTAGAATGTGTAGTTTTTAAGTACAGAGACTAAAACATAAAGATTGTGTAGATATAGGACTAAATGAGTAAATTAAACTAAAACCTAAATTTTATTATCACTGGTTTTATTACAATTAGAAATTTCACTTGAATGGACCAGTGGACTGAGTAAATGCAGGTAATTGGAGCCGTATATTGTATTGTACATGACCCCAAATCCTCAAAATCATGCAGGGCTACGTACAAAACAGCCTGTCACTCAAGCCAATTATGCCATAAACATGAATTTTGTCAAGGACAAAAATGTTATACAAACAAGGCTTATCCAGGAAAGTTACATGGTTGAATATATCTATCTACATTTCATCAATGATGAATATGGTACAAATACAATTATCAGTGGACCAAAGCTTTTTCATTTCATGTACATATGTTGATTGAACAACTTAATTATCTGAGTAATGGAGTAAGCCAAAATCACAGCCTTCCAAAGACACTGCACAGTGATGCCTTTTAGTTTCATTCTTTTTACAACACATCAGTGGTTTTGATCTATATTCTTGGTTATTCAACTCCTGGAGTGACGATCTTTGTCAAGAGCATCAAACTCCCACTCACATATCTCTTCTTCCGAGTCATCTTCGCTTAATTTATCAAGTTCTATTCCTATTTGTGATCTTCCAGTGATTGAGGGAGAGTTGATCAGTCCATCTTGCTTGTGTTTATTAGCCATGGAGGGAGGTGAAGGAGTTATGGAGGTTACTTGACTTGATGGTGTTTCAGACCTTGCAGTTGTACTCTCAAGTTCCAGTTTTGGCCTTTCAATAGACTCAAATTCGCCTTTTATTTTCTCAATGGCATCAAACAGTTCTGCAACCTTGTCAATGTCTTCTCTGTATCAAAATTGTAAATGTATAGGGAAGCATCACTTGCATGTATGTTAACATGAGAAAAACAAACAATCATAATGACCAGGGAAGAAACAAAGAGAACACAAACAACATACCTGAAAATGCCTTCCTTTTGAATGTGAAACTGCTTCTTCATGGTGTCCACTATATTCAGAGTGGCTAAAAACTAACAAGTAGAATAAGAAGTAAGCATTTGTTCAAGACCACCAAATCTAGCACTACAGTGTTACTGAATTTCACCCTATTATGTCATCTCACAAATAAATCTATCTTACTTCTATGAGAGTTATGCTAGATTTTCACTATACATAATGATATAAATTAAACATTGAAAAGAAAAATACCTTGGATTCGATATCCAAGTATTCTTCTTCAAGTTTCTTTCTTGGACTCACTAATTTCAAACCTTCATTGTCTGCTGCTGTTGATATTGCTAACCTGATATAAATCAACAGTTGGAGTCATGGTATTTTACACAATAGACAATTTAGAGGCAGGACACCATACCCTTGACTGGATCTTAAATTCTCCACAAGTATTCTTATTTGAGTAACAGATAAACCCAATTTTTCCTATCATATAAGCAAGCCGGACATGAGAAAATAAGGCAAATCCACTATAATAAAGATAATGATCAATCTAGAATGATATGTTACCTTGTAAGAATACAGAAGATGAACCACCAAATTCACAAAATGATCACCATGTCTCTCCAGTTCAGTTCTTTTATGTGTAATAAAAAAATAGAAAATATGAATATTAATGTATGAAAACATGCACTTTAAGGAACATAAGAGGAACTACCATGCCACAAATTGGTTCGCACAACAACTTTGAAGATTGTAATATTTGAGATTTATTTGATCATATTTGTTTGCCCATTGGTATTAAACTACAGGACATACTTGACCTGCTCCTCCTTTCTCTTTGTATGTGAAGCTTGAAAATCCCATGTGCTCTCCAGAAATTTGATCCATGCATCAACAACACTGGCTTCCACCGTATAAGAAGTAATGGCCCGCACCATCTCATCTTCCTAATATCAGAAAACTTCATAACAGAATATGACAAATAATAAAATGGTTTACATCATATTATTAATTCTAATATAGCCCTCTAAACAATTTTTTTTCTTCTTTTCATGAAGACATGACCCTAAGGCATGAAATAAACTTTTGTACCTTTGTTTTTAAAAGTGCAATAATTTCTTTGCTTGCTTCATCAAACTGCTCTCTTTCTTCTTTTGCATTGTGGAGGCGCATCCGTGCAGATGTCAACAAGCTGTTGACCTGCAACAATATTTCAGGCTTATGTAAATGTAATGCCAGCAAAGGATAACAGAAACAGATCCATGAAGATCATACTAAAGACTGAGGATAGGAGGGCACTGACTGCTAATTGATACAATCATGTATACTTATACACAGTAAACTTTAATCCCTCCTGTCTCAAGTATAACAAAAAAAAATGGGTTCATGCTAACTAAGAAAATTAGTTAACCACATTAAATTGCATTAATTTTAATTAAAAAATATTTTTTTTTCTCAACTTACTATTCATTGGAACTTGTTATCAGGAATAAAAAAGAGTCATTGAAACTAACACCTCAATTAAATGAAAAGTACTTTAGAGATAATAACTTTAAATAAGGTAAAGTTAGTTAAAAATTTCTTACATTTGAGACCAAGAAAAGAGTGCTTTTCTTTCTTATATTTGAGACCCGAGGGAGTATACGGTTATCAAGTGGATGCAACAAAATAAAAAGATGTAATTCCTGAGTTCAATTAAATGTTTTTTAGCACCATAGTTCAAGTATTCAAGAGGAGTTTGAAAACAAAAAAGACCTTTTTCAGTCTGTCTTCAAGCTCATCTTTCTGCTTCTCAAGTTCTCCGATCTCCACAGCTAATTCCTGCAAAATGCACTCAAGCCATTGTATATCTATTTCAAAAATAAGTATGATTCAGAAGTAAATTGATTCCTACAAAATAAACTATTTATTTCTTTGGAGACATCATCATATTCAAGCTCATACTCCACGGTTAGTAACACAAATTCTTAATCTTCCTTTCACCTTTAAAACTAAGGCATTGGTTATTTGCAAGATCAGATACATAGAGAAGAAACCAAAGATGTGAGAACTCAACACCCCACCTTTTCCTTTCCTCCCTCAAAAAAATATATCCTTTTTTTATGTTGATAAAACCGTAAGGGAAGAAGTTGTCCTTTTCCAATATAAGGGCAAGTGGCATGCCACAAGTCTCTGGAGCATTTACATATATACCTACCAATGAATGATGACCAACAGGAATTGAATTCAAGATTTTTTTGCAGCATTGTTCAATATTAAGATTGAATTCAAGATTTTTTAGTCAGCATTGTTCAATATTAAGATTGAATTCAAGATTTTTTTGGCAGTGCTGTTCAATATTAACAGTTAAGACAACCATTATTGCCAAAAGGAGAATCTATTTATAGGACTCAATACTATTTAGGTTGAGCAATTCCTTTAGTGAGAGTTTTCATATGGTCTTAATTATATCTACAATAAGATAAAACTATTGGCTGCTTTTGAGGAGAATGTACCTTTTCAACTTGGCTAACCTCGTTGGATTTAGTTACCCGAAAATGAAGTGCTTCTTCTTTTTGAGATCTAGTTGAGAACAAAATGTGCAACAGAAATTAGGAGAAAAATTCTTAAAAAATCAGTCGAGGTCAACATTTTTCATCTGTTTGGTATTAACTTTCAACTAGCCAAACAGCAATTACATGCATCACGCATCAACATGTTACACAACTACAAAAGCCATATGCATCAAAAAGAGCTGAAAGTATGTTCAATACCTTTGCATGATACTGAACAAAGGTGCAAGTGTATGCACAAGCACAACACATACAAGAAAGAAGCTTTTTTTTTTCCTATTTATTTATTTATACTCATAATAACTGTTTCTGGCACCTGTTTTCTGAAATGTGAGTCTCAGCTTTTGTGGTAGAATTTACAAGAGACTCTGACAAAAGTTTCAATTTGTCAACCTGCAAGTGATTCAATCATACATCAACCACAAAAAAGTGTAACACCAAGTGCAGGAACCTAAGCATCTCTGTACTAGGAATAAAAAAATTATGCTTACTTGCAGAAGCTGTTGGGTATTAATAATGAACAATACACTACATACTGCAGAAAACGATATTGTATTCCGATTATAAAATTCTCAAAGCTTATAGTAAAGAACTGATAAAAGTTAAATTTACATATTATGGGAATTCCAGAAAAGTAATAGATCTTAGACAAGCCTGATACAGAAATATCACAAACGTACAAATGTTGACAAATAAACTCAAACAAGTAAATAGGCGTAGATGTGGGAATTGAAAAGCACTGCACCAATGCAATGTGCTCCCGTAGGCCCTTTTTTCAGTCTTAGACTAGGTATTCCACGGGCATAAGAGTGAAATTAATCCCTTGTCCCAAGGATAGTGGTTAGATAAAGCCCTTCTCAGCGTGGTGATTACAAGATTCAGACCCCTAACATTGTAGCTGAAGTTTGCCTAGGGTCAAAGCTCATAACTATTGAAACCAACCACACTATTGGATTTCAAAGCCCCTTATTTAATGAATAGAATGAACAATTTCACATAATGCAATATCAATTTTGAATGTTACATACATTCTTTTGAATGAAGCTTGGAGAAACAATAACATGCAGAAATATGATGCTTCGGGAGTAAAATAGATGTATTAAATTAAAACTATAGAAAATCACTGTGCAAGACCTTTTCAGCATGAAGTTGTGGAGAATCACCATAGCTAAAGTATTTCTTTTTCAGCAAGAGTTCCTCCAACGTAGAACACATTTGAATTTTTTCCATAGCTTCATCAAGAGCCTGAAATTAAACCAAAATTCTCAATTGCCACTAACAAATAAATTTACATAAAAATATACAATCTTGAATCTAATAAATGGTGCCTAAAATATCCTCATTAGCCATATATGAAACTCATGTATAGTTTTAAAATCTAAGGCGTTAATCTGAAAAACACAAGCTTTTAGGTAGATAAATAAGTATTAAAGGTTTAATAATTATGTCATCACTAGAAAGAAACAGTAATCTTGTATCCATTTTAACAAACAGAAATTCCAAATCACTAGAACCTATGAAACTAATATTTTTAATATAACTGTTTACGCCTTAACTTCCCCATAACATAAGCCAAAAAACATTAGCAAACATGAAAAATAAGCTTGTAAAAACCATCACTATTGACATCATTATTACCTTAAACACTTTGATTTTATTCCATAAAATAGCACCTTATAATTTTCTTTTCAAAGAAAATAAAGCCCATGAGAAATTGGTTAGGGATTAAGTGATATTCTAACAATCATTTTTGTGCCCTTACATGTGATAAAACCTCTATTATATTTGAATTCTTATTATAACAAGATATTTTTCAGTTAACAAAGGACTGCATGGAAACAACTTGAAGAAAAAGTAAACAGCATGTGTAAACTAAAATTAAAGTAGGAATAGAGCATTCTGTTAGACATGCATCCGCACACCCATAGACTCATACTTGTTTGATTTGAAGGTTCAACAGACATAGAACCACTGCCTCTCTATACAGAATCTAGAACAAGCTTGAATGCACATGTTTCACTAAATTTCCTTGCATAGTGAAGGAATAACAACAGTAACAAGAGAACAAGAACAGAAGTTAATATGCTAATGAGACAGTGAAAAAGTTAAGGTGGAAAACTAAATTCACATTTATATAAACCACACATACAGAAACTGAAACTTTTATCCAAGTTATTAAGGACCAAAAGCATAAGATATAGCACATGACAAGAAGACTTTGTTCAAAAGAATTCAAGATGCAAAGTTATGTCTGGTGAAACCCAAATATTACCAGGAAATTGAGCTTTAAAGCTTATGACGGATCAACATAGAAACACAATAGTATAAAATATCCTCATGTTCCACCAATACAATATTACACCATATACATGGCAACAATATGAGTTTCCATGTGCAAGTGGATGGGCATGCAGTTGCGCCATTGTACTGCAGGAAAAGAAAATGCAAGCTGACCTCTATTGCTACAGTTGATTTAGGTGAATTTACAAAATTTCCATCTTCGTTGACTGCCTTCATATTCTCAATTTTTTCCTTCAGCTTGCATGCTTCAACTTCTATGCTGAGAGAGGAGAATGTATCACATAGGAGAAAAGAATAATAATACTCAAGTGTTAACAATGGTGTGAAGCATTATAGATCAAGAAGATTATGCAATGTCAATGGAAGTGGGGAAAATCTTTTAACATACACAGCATTGGTTGAAAGTTTCAGAATCCAATAATTTATTCCAGAATTTAGACTTCTGTACATGCTTAATTAAACATTAAATGCCAAAATATATTCAGGGAGCACTTGTTTATGGCTCAGTAAGTACATAAAGGCAAAGAAGTACTAATTAAGTAAATAAAAGAATGAGGAGCCTTAATATGATATTTACCACTAAGTAACCAGTGTATCTCTGACCAATTGAAACCAAATACAGTATATCACAGTAAACTCTATTATTAGTGTATTATAAATAATAAGTGATGCTCCAATTGATCAAACATGAACAGAACAAGCAATTATAAAGAAACACATTCCATAACCCTGCATGCAAAGGTGAACAATGGTTGTAAGTACTGGTATGCTATAACCCAAACATACATTAGCCAGGTTCAAATAAGATATCTGCTAAAAAAACAAAAAAACAACCAAACAAAACAAACATCAATAAAGACATGTTTTGCAACAACCTCATAAGATCAGCATTTACTTTCAGCCCTGAAATTGCACATTGGACATATTGAAGTAACTCTTCTCGCTTTGCCTGTTAAAAAAATGTAGAATTGGAAAGATATGCAGGTACCAAATAAGTGCATATAGCTCCAGTAGCACTCTTCTAAAATGTGTAAAACCTCAATACTTTTACAAAATCAGATATTGTGGCTAGAGCACAAATTACAAACAATAAATCAAGATAAAGTGGAAGAAACTTCAGGCAACAAAATTGACTAGAGGTTAGATTGAAAAGGCAGATAGGAATACTATATTTAAAGTAACCTGCTATAAAATCACACTAGTAACCTCCTCAAATTGAAACAGAAAAATCAGCAATCCTTTTGTATGTTATGAAGAGATTAAGGTCAGAGCAGAACTTGACCAAAAACAATCAGGGGCAATTAAGTTACTAATGTTTTTTTTGGGCTTACCAAAAAGGGTCAAAGTTTTTACTAAACTCTTCAAATCTGATTTACTAATTAAAAGAAATCCTTCAGATGTGGATGATTGGGACAACGAAAGCTGAAACATGTACATAAACAAGATCTTAAAAGAGTGTATTTGCTTGTCAAAAGCTGAAGAAATGTTCCCCAAAGCTGTATATATGATTAACTGGTTGAGCGTGTGGCCTTCAAGCTCTATCATTTAGGTTCTTTATTACCCCTGTAGTACAAAAGTATGACTATATACATTGATAGAGTCCAGATTAAGGAAAATAGTGAGACTTTGAAGCCTAAATACTGTTAAAACAAATAGCAGGAAGCCTTATCTTAACATATATCTAAGAATACCAAGGCAAAAAAAATTGTGTGGGTGGGAAAATAAATCTCTGGGGGGACCAGGAACCTCTCCTCTTGGCCCCTGACACATTCCGCCACAAGGTAAGGTGTATAATTTATATACACAGCTGACAACTGACGTTGATTTAGAGCTGTATAAGCCATCTGCCTTTATTCCTAAATGAGGTAGAGATGCCATTAGGCCCCATTAGCAAATAAAGTTTGGTGTCTGAGAAAAGTTTGTTAGGAAGTCTCACATCGCCTACCTTAATTCTCGGGGTGCCAGCTTATATATTTGTTTAATAACTTCACTTAGTGTCAATTGGTGTTAATCCTAGCTTTATGATTAGTATAGATAAGTGTTAGCACTCTAGGTTTTACAAACACATCAATACATAGTAATACATCCATTAATACCATTATACTAACATCATTACCAGCACTTCATCTTCATATCCAGAAAATGCTTTTGCCAATTCCTGTACACTGGATAACAAGGCAGTATGTTCTTCCTTTCCTCCTTTAATACAGAGCCTGCATGCATATAACCATACCAAACCAAAAGCAGTTTTTAAGCAGGTCAATTCTAATCTGCTAACCAGTAACTATTTTCGACCAATCTTTGTCTGCAGATATATATCAGTTTAAGAAAAGAAAATTTAAGGACAGCAAGACAAAATTACCCATATATCTCTGAAAGTAGTGAAACTTCTTCCTCATTTGGTGCATCAAGAATCTGAGTCACACAAAAGAGGTAACCTGCGGTTAAGTTCCATAAATCAGCAAATATAAAGCTCAACCTCTGTATATAAAATATCATTGAAAATAGACTAATTTGTAAAGAATTGTATCAAAAGTCACAACCCAATACTTTTTTTTCTGCAATAAAAAGCTAGTAGTTTAAACATTAAAATATAACCAGAATTTTTCCTTTGAAGTAATATACATTTTCATTTTCATTTTCATTTGGGAAATACAAGCACACTCTTAATTTGATTGTGAATTCATACAAGCATACACTGTCAAACCTAACCTATTGGAACATGGAAAACCTCTAGAGAAAATTGGCACTGTGACAGTTATAGATTGCATTGCTCCAACTTACCATTGACAATGATATGCCCTCAAGAGCTTGACTGGAAAGAAAGACATCGCCAAAATTTTTCAGTTCACCCGGAGCAGCAGGGTCTACATAGTAAATCTGTCCATAGTTATATACTATGAGCATGAATTACTAAAAAGTAAATAATAGATACATAAAAAAAGTTACAAAAGCATTGTATTTGTTGAAAGGGGAGGTGAATGCCAAGAAGTGAGCTAGCTTAACACATTGAGGCCAAAATGGAAAGGCAAAAATAAAACAATTATTAGACAGAAATAATGAAAACAGCAAAGGTTTCACAAACCAAAGTGGGTTGTTGTGTAGGTAAATCCTTGGATTCATCATTAAGAAATTCGTTGTCTTGATCTTTAGCATTGGAGTCAGTGCGGGTAAGAGTAAGTCTCTCAACTTCTCTAAGCGCAACCAACCACCTTCTTAGCAACTGTACTCTCTCTATCCCTCTACACGAAACAGAAACCTCTTCTAACCGTTTTACAGTGTGCTTAAAATTTTGCATATTCCGAGCCACCTGCTCAATAAAACCATTCATATTTCAGAAACCACATTTAAGAAAGAAAGAGTATAATAGACTTGCACTTTCCCTGTAAAAGTTTGTAGTACATTGTCAACCAATCAGAAATCATTAGTACTTTAACTTTTTAAGATAGTTATGATGATAGTTATTATAAAACTGGGGTCCTTGGTTCCTATGGCAATTGTCCTGTGACAATTGTCATAAGGGACTTAGTTTGAGTCTAGTGCATATTTATATATAACAAAATAGTTATTATAAAAATCAATAAATTTTTCTTATATGTGGCCGATTTATAATTAGATGACAATACATGCATTATTTATCAAAGAAATACCCTCCCAAGAAAAAAATTAAATGCAAACTCCAAAGCATGACCCTTTAAGGCCCAATCTAGAGATTTCTTGCAACGCAAGGTAACATAGCCAAGGTGAAAATTTTATCCTAAACCCAGAATCAAAAACGAAAAAGGGGGGGGGGGGGGGGGGGTAAGGTTGATCGTTGTTACAATGCGATCCTGGATGATTCTGGCACCGCCAGCGACGGCGTTGCTTGCATGGACCATGACGGAGTCGGCGTAGGTGCGAACGGCACGTCCGATATTTCTCTGGCCACCTTCCACCGCTTTGTTCACCGCTGATCTTACCCATGACATTCTTCTTCGCTCTTCGCCAACTTATTTTTTTGTTGCTTAATAGTAAATATATAAATTCTCTTGCTCTGTTTTATCTTTGTAATGGTGTATAGATGAAAAATGGGAAAAGAAAGTGTATCTGTGTGTCTCTGTTTATTTTTTCGGTGACAAACAAAATGAAAAGAATGGGATGGTTTTTTGGTGGCACGTGTGAGAAGTAATGCAATGGCGAGAGGGAGAAGAAGTCAGCTCAACGTTCATTGCTTTTGGTGGCATCAAGTTCGATTACTCTGCCTTCAGTTTCGCTTTAGTGTTTTCTCTAAATCCATTATTGTTGTTCCTTCTTCTTGCTCTGCCTTTCATTTATATTTTTTTGGTTTCTTTTTTTTTTTTTTTTTGTCTACATTACATATACTCCTCATGAAAGGTGATCAGGTTGGAGTATTGTAACAAAGTTATGGGCGACAATTAAAAAGTTTGAGTCTAATCCCGAGTCTAACTACCTAAAATTCATAATTTCATATTTATAATTTTGATCTCTTTATTTTTAAATTAAAACATTTAATTCTTATTTTTTAAAATAAATAATTTTAATCATTCCATCAATTCATCATCTAAAATCAAATATTAACTTTGATATATCATATTAATAAATGTTGACTTTTGATATAACAAGTTGATGCTGATGTAGAATTTATGTAAACAATTGACTTATTGAAAAAAAAATTAAATAAAGTAAAAAAATAAAAAATGTCCTAATATGAATTGAACACATAATCTCATAAACAAAGACAATCAAACACTTACTTTATTCAGTTAATTATGTTAACATTACTTTTTATGTATTATTAGTTAAGAATTATTAATTTTTTCAAATTATCAAAGTTTATAAATTAAAAATATTTAATATATAAATATTTTAATATATTTTTCACTTCATTTAATTTTTTTTTTACGTAAGTATTATGTTAACAGCTTACATAAGTTCCGTATCAGCACTAATATGTCACATCAAAATCAACATTTAATTTTAGATTATCAACTAATGATTAACTAGTTGAATGATCAAGATTACTTATTCCGAAAAAATAGAGATTAAATTTGCGGATTTAAAATTATAGGAGGATCAAAATTATAATTTAACCTAAAAAATAACACATACCTTGAAGTGAATGGTTGATGATGTAAGAAATTTACCCTCATAGTGTGTAGTAATTAAACTCATTTCTTTATAATAAATTACTTTCTCCGAATTCAAATATAAGTAAAATTAATTAACTTGTGTGTTAATTAAGAAAGTTAAAATATCATTTAATTCTACTAATTATATTTTTAAAATATTTTTTTCCCTAAAATGTTCTTAATTGAAATTTGATATAAAAAATAAAAAGAGTTTATTGAAAATAGAATATCAATTAATTAAAGGGTATTATTGGGATAATGTCATCAAATAAAATAAAAGTAATTAAAATTTATTTAAGTAAAAAAATTGTTTACAATTGAGTTCAAAAAAAGAATATTTTTAATAAATTTTCATCATACATCACATATTATTCAACAACAGTAAGTTCTCAATCATTTTAGATATCATTAGACAATACAAATATGACAATATACATGTTTCTGGCAACCATAACACCACATAGTTTAGTAATTATTCTTAATTGTTGTATATTGCCATTGCATTTCATGTCTTTATTAGGACTTTTTTTTTGTAAAAAAACAAAAGGCTAACTGAAATCATCATTTATTATAATTCTTTTTTAGTTTTATAACCCATTCTCCTAAATGCATGGTAAAGATTCTTGTTTCATTGACATTAATGTTCTTTGAGTATTTTTTTTTATGTGTGTGTATTTTCTTTCTTTCTTTCTTTGAGTAATGTAATTCACAGCTGAGTTACAAATGGAAATATACAAAATTAAAAGTAGTAAAAAATTAGAAGATCATAATTTTTTTTTTGAGAAACAATTTTACTCGAACAGGTAGAACTATTATAAAAGCAAAAAGGTTCTCTCTACGTATAAGTATTTTATTTTTATGATTATTGTTTTGTATTATTTTTTTGTGTATTATTTGACTTAAAATAAATTTAATAACTTAGCATATATTCTTATTGGTATTAATGTGTTTTAGGAGGACTCGATATTATGTCCAAAAGGAGGATTCGATATTTGTATTGACTCTTTTTCAGTATTGAATCATATTGGTTTTTTTCACTATTGAACTATTTCATCTCGGGGAATTTATTGAGTTATTATTTTTTTTATAGGCAAAATAAATTTTATTGATAAAAAGCTAATTTTAACACAAGAAGTGTACAAATAGCAAAACAGGAGTTACATGGGACAAACCCTTCATGCATACATGAATCACCACCAATTTTTACATCAATTAATAACAAAGTCCTAAAAATAGAAGTCTTATTTTATTAATATCTTTTGCAGTCCCAACACCCTTCAAATCACCTGGCACGTGTCCTTCCTCACCTACTCCAACGTTCAAATTTTGAACTTCCGCGGCAATAGGATTTCTCGTAAATTTATTGACTTATTTTTAAGTATTATTCTTTCAACAGTATCATTATAATTGGGGATTGCTATATAACGGCACTACCAACGTGAGAGCTTTACCTATATTTCAAAACTGCCCCCTAATTTATTGTACAATAAAAATTTGGGGATAGAAAAAAAAATACAAAACAAAAGTAAGTTTCTATTGTATACTTGTATAATGAAAATTTTATTTTTTATTTTTTTCACCCCTATTATATAGCGAAAGTATGTTTTTGTTGTATTTTTTTTGTCATCCCCATTTTTCCCCATTTTTTTCAGTGAAAACATATTTTCATTATATACTTGCATAATGAAAACATATTTTTATTTTATAAATTATTTTGCAAAAAAAAAATAATGAAACAATATTTTTAACTCAGTAGAAACATGATTTTATTATGTAAAAAATATTATCACATTAGATGATCCGAGGGAGACGGGAGAAGAAGAAAAGCAATGGAGAAAAAAGAGAGAAAAAAGAAGGATTGGGTGTGTTATGAAAGAGGAAGAGAAAAGTGAAAGAGGGTTGGGGTGTAGGAAAAAGAAAAAAAGGATAGAATGATCAAATTGTTATGACTAATAGTGTCAATAGCAATTTAGGTAATGAAAATAATTATTTTCTTATTGAAATAGAAATACTACATAAAAGTATTTTTTTAATTCATAAGAATTAAATGCTATACAAAAAATTTACAACAAACTTTGTTCATATCTGTTACAATTTGTAAGTAACCCATTTTTTGCTACCTTCCATAATAAATTCGAATTCTTTTAGGACCCTTCCAATCCCAAATGCGCTTGAAATACAGGTCACCCTCATCAATGACTTGACTATAAGCTGATTTCATAGTGATCATACCATAAGTTGTACCTTTTCCATGCAATAGTATCATTTGCATGGCCACTTTTGGGAGGAACTAAGGTTCGAATACAAGAAAATTTCGAAAATTGATACAACAAAAGTAAAATTACTTCAAAACTAAATTTCGAAATGCATTTTTTAAATGTTATATGTTTCAGAAATTAAAATTTAGAATTCAATTATTCCATAATTCAATTTTTGTGGCATATAAGCATTTAAAAAATACATTTCGAAAACACAAGTAGCATAGTTTCGAAACATCTTTTTTTAGTTTGTTTTCTTACAAAGAGAAATTGAACTAAACACATTTAGAGAAAAATTCTTAAAGAATTAAGAAACTTAATTTTTATAAGAAAAAAATAGCTTTTAAAAAAAGTTACATACTCTCTAATCTCCCTCTTTCTCTCATCTTGAACTGCATGACGTAAACTAAAACTTAGTTTAAAAGGATAATTTTAGCTAAAACTATATAAAAAAAATCCTAGTTTATTTTAAGTTTTACAGTAGCTTTTAAGTCCATAAATAAAAAAAAGTTGGATCAAAGGTTTAGTTTTGAAGCAAACTCTCAATAAAAAATATATTTTCAAAATAAGAGTAAATCTTTGTCATAAACTTCCTATAAATCCAGAAAAACAAAAGATTGAGAGGAGAACCCAATTTAAGAAAGAAAAGAAAAAAGGGGCAGAAGAGTCAAGTGAAAATACAAAATTGAAGCCAAACAAATCATTAAGCCAATTGAGTAATCCATTTTGATATTACAATATTGAGGGCAACAAATAAGTTTTTCACAATCTACAATTCAAGCCAATGTATAAAATGTCAAACAAGAGAGTTTACTACCTTGGCTTTCATGTTGCATGCCTGTTCAAGCTCCTCACTCCAATAGGGTGTAATTGGTTTCCTAATGTTTTTAAGCATGATGGACAAACTAAAGATAAATATCAATACCAGGTTTAAGACTTAAGAGTTGCATATCATGGCATGAAATACAATCTTAGTACTTATGCACTGTATCCACCCAACCCAAAATTTGAGCTAGAGATGAAGTTGCCTATGTCATTATTCCCTTATCACCCCCAATCAAAATTGAAAAATATACAAGGTGTAGTACAATATAACAAGTAAGCTAAATGTTATACAATTCTGTTGATAGGAGGATTATAATGAAATCAGGATTTAATGCCAGATCAAAAAGAAGGAAAGCAAGGGTACGGTCATCCCCATCAAGGAAACCTGTATAGAAGGATACCCTCCAATCAATTATGGTCATGAATGGGTCACATAGGAGGAATTTCTGGTTTTTCGGTTAACATCATCGATGGTTTCATCTTCCATACCAACGGATCCTTGTCAAAAAGGAACTAAGTATCTTAAGCAATGAAACTAATCAATATCTGGCAATGGCGTTTTCCAATAATTCCATGAGTTGTAGTCCTCCTGCAATATTTCAGAAATTAGAAGTCAATTTTGTTGGTTGTGAAGTCCATATTCCATTGTACTAACTGGTGCTAGGAGATGATATGTCACCTGCTCGACCAAAGAAGTTGGTGGAAACATGTCATTGACGAGGGTATGTAATGATGTATACGACTTTGCGCCGATACGCTGACTAATAGCTACCTCACCCTGTTAGTTTGCATAGGCATTTAGTTGGTCACAAAGAAGAAATAAATAAATAAAATATACTAATCGTCAGAAATATGAGTCCAGGATGCAAACCTTAGGGTTGATAATAAATATTTTGCCCTTCGGGATTCCAATCTTTCTGTAACTAAGTTCATCTGTATCTCTATTGCCAAATCCAGCATAGAATGGATTATAGTCAGATGGGAAAAGTCTTTTGATATCCTGCATAACAATAATTTTAGGCCATATGTATTATAATGTCGATAAGAAGATGCCTTCCAATAACATTCCCTGTTATACATCACAGTGGCATGGTTTTGTGTTCTGGCAGTTACCTCTAAACAAGCAATCTTGAACTCGTGAGGTGCTCTTCTTATCACTTCCATCAGTAATGGGGCCAAACACACAAAATAACAAGTCAGAGACAATGGATTCAAGTACAGATCACTTACATAAATAGTTAAATTTCATGAATTAACAAAAATGAATAGCCGGCTGTCTATAGTTCTCACAAATGATAAAGCAAAGGAATTTGGGTAAGATTATGAATAAATAGATAAGAACGAGCTCAAGATATAAGCAGTCACTTCAGTCTATCCAAGTAATTAATAACAAACTTCGTACCCCATTGCCCAGAGGCTCTTCGCTATGCGAAGGTATGGGGGAGGGATGTTGTACGCAGCCTTACCCTTGCATATGCAAAGAGGCTGTTTCCGGATTCGAACCCATGACCAACAAGTCACCAAGGCACAACTTTACCGCTGCACCAGGGCTCGCCCTCTTTTTCGTACCCCATTGCCCAGAGGCTCTTCGCTATGCGAAGGTATGGGGGAGGGATGTTGTACGCAGCCTTACCCTTGCATATGCAAAGAGACTGTTTCCGGATTCGAACCCATGACCAACAAGTCACCAAGGCACAACTTTACCGCTGCACCAGGGCTCGCCCTCAAGTAATTAATAACAAAATGAATAAAATATTGTTACATTTTTGGGTGAGGAAAGAACTTCGAGCCTGTCTGTTTTAAAGTTGGGTAGACTTTATTTGATATAATTGATTCTGAACTGTTGGATATATTGAAATGTGTGATTAATCAGTCATAGATTTTACATTAAAACGTGTGTCATGGTGGGAATAGTTAATTTTCGGTGTTTCCCAAACAAACACTACAAATTACATGATATTCGCAGCAGTATGCGTGACTTTGGAAAGACAGAATCATCAAACAAAAAGCACAGGCACATAAGCAAAAAGTGAAATCTTTATTATAACATCAATAACTGGCTACATGAACAACATATTGCAGTATCCATCACAACTAATCTCAGGTTAGAGGTGCCCCACCTTCTCGGTAAAGCGAGGGAAATAATCCATCAGGTGATATAACAACAGGTCCATTTGGTAAGGTTTTTCCATCCTGCAAGCACGCAATGTTTAAAGTATTATTACATGATCCCTTCATTGTCAACAATGATGCAATTATATTTCAGGACAATAAAAAGAAAACATAATACAAAAATTTTTACTGCCTCTTTCCTCTCCCTAACACACAGAAATGGACACTAATACTGAGGCAAGGTCAGAATTACACCCTTCTTGCTCAGATCAGGTGCTTTGCCTTTAGTGCTTTGATGAAATTTTCATGGTAATCAATTTAAAATTCTGATAAGTGTAAAAACAGCTAGCCATCTATGATCCTGCTTTATCACTAAAAGGATTTTACTGTTTATTTGAATATGAATGTTACTTTTCCATGATTAACTTAACCTACATAGAAAATTAATGTAAAATGGGCAAATATTTTACTGCTTTCTTCTTTTTCTAATGCTAATGTCTTCTTCCTTCAAACATGCAATTTTTAGCAACTACAGTTTCAAGGTTTTTAAACCCCATGGTACCTTAATGTCATCTTTGCCTGTGGCTACCATGAAATGATATCTTAATCAAGCAGCCAAATATGCAGTTAAAAAAAGTAATGTCTTATGGATATTAAATCAAGATTGATACTCCTCCACAAGACTAGTAAGGCAGTTGATGCCACACAACCATAACATTGAAAAGAAAAGAAAAAAAGCTCATACGTTGATTCCTTGATACAAATACTTCAAAATCACAGAATAATTTTAATGTTGGAAATAAATTGCCATTGATCACAGAAAACCTGGTTGTTTAAATACCTGTTTCAGGTTAAGCAAGAAGTTTCTGGTTAGATATGCCTGGACAATTGCACGGGCACTCAGAAAAAGTAGTTGGTATCCATTTTCCTGACATAAAATCCAGATCTAGTATTTAGACATTAATCTTCTTGAGATATAAATCAATGGAACAATAGGCTTCACCATAACATCATGCGCGACTGCATTTTACATTAGATAGATAGGAAAGTTCTGCCGATAACAAATTAACCAATAAATTTATTTGCATTTTCATTCTAATGGAAAGAAATATAAGCAGAAATCTGGGGCCAATTTGTATAAACATATCAAAAGTCACTTATAGGAGAAAGAAATACAAAGGTAAAATGAATCAAACTTTTCACATAAGCTAAAATTAACTTAGAGTTAATGTCTATACACTAACAATGTAAAATTGTTTTACACGGTCATCCAATAAAAAATCACCGTTTGAATTACTTTAAGATAATTATTTTAAAAGTCAACAAACTTACCATAAATGATGGGTTGTGATTGGATAACTGTGTAAAAAATTTTACACTGTCATTGTATAACCCTTTTTCTCATATGCACCTCTACTTTTAGAGTAGATGAAACAGAATCTCAAAATTTTAGGTAGACAAGTTGATTTTAACTTATAAAGTTTTATTCAATTTATCTTCTTATTTCTTTCTCCTACAATGTACTGGATCCTAGTCCTCAACTAATAATAATAATTAAGATAAGGGTTACTCCTAGAGTAAGTCTTGGACACTTAATCCATTTAATAATTTTTCATAGAAAACAAAATTAAGAAATCTAATCTTTGAATCATGTGATAATATATTAAAGGCTGTTGATACCAAAATTAATTGAATCATGTACATAAACTAAACATTCATAGGTATGTAATCTTAAATTCTTAATAATAATATTGATGAAATGCAAAGTGAAACAGGAAAAATAATAAAAGTAAAAGAAAGCGGTAAATGTTGTATTGTATGGTAATGAAAGCAGACTATGGACATTGTACCATCTCAATTAAATGGCTGCAAAAGAGCCAAGTCTCATTAGTCATTAGCCTTCCTATCTACTATGCTTGTTGATTGAGCAAAAATGACTTGACCAGACTCCAGGTTCATTTGCAGAGTAATCCCAAGTACAAGCTCAAAGGAGCAGGGTTTAGTTCCTTCTAAACCCATTTAAATTTATGGGTGCATATATATTTACATAAGATCTATAAAACAAACCTCACTAAATTTTTGCCATCACAATCCCATTCCAATTGAAATGAACATATGTTATTAGATCTGTAAAAATAAAAAATATGCATACCTTAATAGCACAGAAAAGCCTTGCCACTCCAGATTGTGTCCAATCTTTGCCAACTAAAGGCATGAACTGCCCCAAAACATCAGACCTAAAAGGAAAGAAAAAACAGTTTTTATCATGGTTCTCAAACCATAATGCAACTCGGCCTTTTACTCCCTCCATAGATTATTTTACACAACTTCCATTCAGACATGTTTGTCTAATCATAATAGCAAATGCAATCATGCTTAACAACTATTTATCATGCGTCTACACTATAGGGGTGTGCATGGTTTGGTTTAGTATATAAAACCAAAACAAATTTAATTTAAAACCAAATATGCAGATTCGATTCTGAATCCAAACTACTTTATTTTTTTCAAAACTAGTTTGGTTTTTTACCAAACCAGAAATTAAAGCGATTTATGAACAAAACTGGGTTTGGTTCAAAACCGATTTTTAATTCAAAACAGACTTTGAAAACTAGTTTTAAAACCAAAACTTATTTTAAAAATGGTCCGAAACTGATTTAAAAATATTTTTAAAAATGAATTCTTATAACAAAAATGGGTATAACCGGTTTTAGTTAAAATTACTAATTGCATTAAACCAAAACCAGTTTTTAAAAAATAGATAACCAAAGCATTTGTTAAGAATTAAACCAGTTTGGCTTAAAAACTGTTTACATTATTTTTAATTTTAAATGTGTTTGGTTTAAATTAACTTTATTTTTCACAGCCCTAATCTATATAAATAACAGACAAATTTGGTATGGGAAAAAGTTTCTACAAGAAAACATCCTTGTGCAATCTGTAAGACCTCCCATTAAGAAGCTATACCATAGGAGAAGTAGAGTTAGGCCTAATTATTGTGCAGCCGCCTCTGTTGATGAGGCTTTGTAAAAAGGAGAGTTAGTTAAGAATTAGTTAGGCAGTTATGCTGATATAAATAGAATGAAGGTAGGGGAAGGAGTCACTTTTGGAGGAAGTTGTAAGAAGTTAGAGGAGTGACCGGGATCTCAAAGTCCCAGATATCTATAACTAACTAACTAACTACCCATTCATATTTTATCTACTGTTTGAAGTCATTGTTCCAAAAAGGAGTCATCAATAAAGATAGTTTCATTCTTTCTCTATCTACCTTTTCCTATCTGATGCAGTCCCTAACACAACCATCATGGCTAGACAATGTAAAAAAATAAAAACGACAATTTTGCACAATATTTAGTCAAAGGATCAGCAACAGAGTTTTAAGAGGATGTGAGCAGGCTAATGACAGAAGCTTTGGTTCATCTACTCAGACTAAAAGTCATTTACTGCACCATAAGCTTATACAAAGCCTGACTCTATGACAACGAACAACTAGAAATATGAAACTTCATACATTCAAAGCAGATCCTGAACCTCTTCTATATTGTCTTGCACTTTGTAACAGTCTCAATAGCATCAACGATTACTAAAATTTGCAATATGGACACATACAGGGATTTCATCTAAAATATACATCCACTTAAATGGAGAACAGAATTGTAAAGAAAAATAGCAATGGTCAAATAGCCTTACTTTGTAATAGTTCCATCAACGTCTGAAATTACAATTCTTGCATTCCACTTCCATAAATAAATATGAGCATCAACCTGTTATGTAATTAAAATTTATCTCTTAAACAAAATCCAACCACTGGTAAACTTAATACAGGAACTTAGAACATCAATAAATGTCAAAAACCTGTTGTGTTCCGAGAACCCTTGTAGAGAAACTGAAGGTTACCAAATTTTGACCCTCTTTGAGATTTAAGGATGCTATCTGCTTGGTAGTGGGAACATTTGTTCTTAGAAATTGCTTATGAGGAGATCCCTGGGTACTGGATGCTGGAGTTGGTTCTATCAGAGATCCAGACTCAGAATCTAGAAATACCTCCTCATTTGATGAGTTGCTATTAGTATGCTCAAATGTTTTGACCTTTCGAAAAGGAATAGGCCAAAGTCTCCATCTGCGTCCAGACGAAGATGATCCCAGATCATCATCCCTGGACTTCAATGCATGATCCTGTTCCACAGGAATTGTATCTTTGGACTCAACAGGTAAATCTAAACTATAAACAGCCATTCCAAGAACAAGAGGAGCAGCCTTTTCCCACGTCATGTACCTCTCTTTAAACTTGATAACAAGATTTTGATTTTTAATTATTGATGGAGCAGAACTTGTGAAGTCAACTACGGATATGCGATGTGCTTCAAACGCTTCAGCAGCAGCTACTGAACCCATGCCCACCTTAAGTTCATGACCACAAAGGGAGATCTCAAATCCTGCATATTACAATATGAATGAAAGTAAATAAACAGTCCATTAATATAAAATAAATAATTGCAGAATCCAAGAGCAACTCATTTGCAGCACTGGTCTTACCCAAACCCAAATGGCTTTGATCCCCTTTATTGGAAGTTTCTGTTTGAGGCTCCACCACCTCACTTGTAGCCCTAACATCTTTGAGTGCAGGGGTTTGTTGATTATCATCTAACTCATCATTTGTTACTGTCTTGTCAACGTGTTCATCATTCTGTTCACTATAAGTAGTGACAGAATGAGAGCCAGAAGCAGTTTCAACTTCTCCTGATGCATTTTTCTCAACCTCTTGAGTTTCCAACTCTGATTTCGGTGATCTATGGCCATTAGAAGAAGCAGAACCACTAGGAGGTGATAACTCATCACCGTTTTTAGATATTGCAATGCTCTCCTGTTCATTTTCATCAACTGCAGGATGACTTGCATTAGATTCCTCTACTGAATTTTGAATCTTCAATGAAGAACCTATATTTTGTAAATCAGCATTTCCAGCCTGCTGACCAAAATCTTGTAGCTCCAAACAACTTTTGAAAACATTCTCCCTCTTGATACCTGATGCAGCCTCTTCTGAATCAGTTTTCATATGATCTTCTTGATTTTTAATCTCCACGGTATCCTGTGCTAGACAAATATGTGCCTCCTCTCCTTGACAAACTTCAAGCAAAAGCTTAGAAGTATTATCATCACCGTTAGTGTCACAACGTCTAGATTGGACATTAGTTGTTTGAGCACCCAACTGATTAATATAATCAGCAGCCCAAGCACTTTCACCAGTACTAAACTCTCCGTTGCCTTCACATAAGTCAGTCTCTTCACCTGGTCCCAGATGAAATTGAGGAGTTTTTAACTGCACATTCTCCTCAGTCTGCTCTGATTCTGAGATAGGGGCAGTCAATATATGACCATCAACACTCACCAAGACCATCTCTGGATGTGAACCCTGTGACTCCCCAAAATTGTCTCCCTCTAGGCTCTCATACGAATTAGACTCATATTCCGACAACTCAACTGAATCTTCTAAAGAAGATCGATCATCCGGGAATTCATAAAACCTCCTATCAACATCAGATTCTGCCCTTTGAAGTTGAGGCAAAACCAAGGAATCACTCTCATCTTTCAACTGAAGCACCCCAGAATCCGAGATGCTATGATCAAGTCTATGAACATTACTCAAATAGCCATTCTTTTTGTCAATAGAATCTTGAACAGCCTCAATTGAATCAACTACTTTATCATCATCCACCTCCTTC
Source organism: Glycine soja (assembly GCF_004193775.1). Taxonomy (NCBI): domain Eukaryota; kingdom Viridiplantae; phylum Streptophyta; class Magnoliopsida; order Fabales; family Fabaceae; genus Glycine; species Glycine soja. The sequence goes on from NC_041011.1 coordinate 4,298,845, forward strand.
AAAAAATAAGCCTCCCCCGAATTGTCAAGATACATGTGAAAATTGGCCTCAACACCATTAACATTTATCCTAACAAACTTCTCGGCACCTTTGAGTACACCCTGAAATTTACCAAACCGAACATACCAAGGCGTGCTTCGAAATGTCCCATCTTGTTGCTGAACAACAATCACATCAACAGCCCCACCAAAGGGGTGAAAAGGGGTAGCAACTGAGTAGACACCTTGAGTTATCAAGCTTCCAACTTTGCCTACCACATTCATTTTTTTTCTTTTCCAGAGAGAGACCAAAAAAACAAAACAGACCTCAAAATTTAAACTTGCTTCCAAACATAACCAACCCCAACGGCATACATAAATTATTCCTACAACTTTTTTTCTGTTTCCACTGATTACGGTTCCTGATCAACAACACCACTGTATGACAAACACAAATATAACTTATTTATAAACAACAACAACAACAACAAATTTAACAAAAACATGAATACATGATGACCAATTTAATGTACAAAAAACAAAAACAAAAAAATGACTTTTCCCACCCATATAGAGAAAAATGAAAGGGTAGGACTGAAAATCCAAAGCTGAAAACAGAAAAATCAATATAGAAAGAGGGTACTTACAGATTCATTAAAAAAACAACCTGGAGACTCAAAAAACTGATGGCGATTCTGGTTTTTCTTCTCTTTCTTTTATGTAATGTTGTTCTTAAAAATTGTTGCTTTAACCCTTTGATGTTCTGAACCCTCCACCTCCTTCTCCAGGGTCGTTATCAACTTTTTTTTTCGTGGAGGCTTCGAAGTTTGAAGTTCTGAAGGATTTGGATACCAGAAAAATCCCGGTTTCAGAACCAAACCTTTTTCGCTCCACGCATTAAATAGTTACTTCCCACGACGACGGTAATCCTCAATTACTCCATTTTCGCAGCCATAATACGGGAATTGCTTTGGCGGATAATGTATAAATAACGAATCGTGCTCGGGGCTTTTTGGTCATTTTCGTTGGTTTTCGTGCTTCAGCATGGACGAACCACAACACCGACCACCCAGTGGTCTTGTTTGTGACTAGTTAACATTAAAAAAATCTGATTATTTAAACTTGAATATAATTCCATTAATTAAAATTTAAAAATACTTCAATATTTTTTTACTATACAACTAAATTATAAATTGAAGAAATGTAAAATTAGAATTAAGATTTATTTTAAAATGTACATTTTAAAATAATAATATTAATGTAAAAATGTTTTCATGTTATATAAAATGTTGTTAATTAAATTAGGAAGTGTTATTATTAATATAAGATTATTAAAAATATAATTTTTAAAAAGATATATGCATATAAGTGTTCTTACCAGTCTTCCAAGCAACTCTAACCCAGCTACACTGTTTTACATTTCAGAAATCTCTACAATGTCTTGGAATATTGAGGGTGAGAGGTTATGATCTTTGCTATAGATATATTGTCAATAGTTGATTGAGAATAATAGAGAATCTTAGGTGTTTTTAAGGTGATTGAGAATGACCCAACCTAGGATTGTCTTTCTAATATTACATGAGGTTGCCTTGATCCTTCCTTCTTCACTTCTATAAGTCGACTACGAGTTTGTAATGTTAAACTCTATCTTTATGTTTAGATTTAAACTTATTAAAATTCATTTTAAATTGAGATATATTAAAAAAAAAAACAAGAAGGATCTACCAACATATATTATTGATTCAAGTGAAACTAATTTTAAATCCAAAAAACAAGATCTTAAATTCAAATTGTAAATAATAAAAAGATGATTATGAAAAACTTTAATAAAATTGGTCAATTAGGTTATTTTGCTAAAAATTAATTATTAATAAAATTAATAAATATTAACATAATAAAAGAAAAAAAATACAAGAATAATCTTAAATTTTTCGACCTACACTCACCTATTCTTTATTCATTTTAGGAGTAATTAGATGTCTAACTTTGACAAATTTATCCTAACTTTTATTCTACTCAAAATTTTGATGATATCAATCTCAAATTAACTAAAGTCTTAGCTTCTTAAATATATGGAATATGTTTAGGCTAGTTGAGTCTATATATATATATATATATATATTATACCATTCTTCACTTATATATAAAAAATATAAAACTAAAATTAAAATATATATTATCAGGTATGTTTTAGAATAAATAATCAATATAAACATAATATCATATTATATTCAAAATATTTTATTATTAATAATATATAATTTAAACATATAAATATAAAATTAAATTAAAATATATTTTAACAAATTTATATTATTTTTATGTGAATATAAATTAACGTCATATTTAAGTAGGATATATGAGTGTTATAGTTGTAAAAATGTATTTAATTGTTCCGTATGAAAAGAATGTGAAGATAAATTAATGCAACAAGACGATTTATAAACACCCATGACGATGAGTATGACTAATCCATTAATCCGGTTATGCTACGAAGGTTTATTCTCATTTCTCTTTCGGAATATTACTAATTTTATACTGTACGTAGCTTGTTTGGGACTTTTGACAATTTTTAATTACGCACGCGTTGACCACGTGATGCGTTAGGTGACGGTTTAGGGGAGAAGAAAAAACTAAAGCAGATGAGAAAACAGCTTGGAATTATAAATGATTTAACGTGTGCCACACTGCCCATGTTTTATGTTTCTCAATGTTCATATGCCACTTTTGCCATCCACAACAAATTATGAAGATTTATTGTTTTCTTCTATTTAAGTTTTCCTCATTGTCATTGTATAGTCTCTCTATTGGCCCAACTATTAATGTAGTACGATTTATCTACAAGTATGCCATGATATTTCTATGTAAAGAAATAATAAATAGTATTTTTTTACAACATCATTCATCATAAATCACGTATAATAATTTTTTTATTAATTTATATAACAACTATTTTAAAAACTGTACCAAGGTTTATTTTTATTAGTTGATAGTATTAAAAAAATTATACTAACAATATATGTTAATTAAATTATTTGTATTTAACTTTTTCATTGGAAATATTAGTTTTTTTTTATCTATCTTCAGTTTCATTTAATATAAAAAATAAAAGAATATTAAATTTCACGTGTTTAATAGACATGTGTTATAAGTGTAAAAAAATTTATATTATTCTGCATATAATTTTTAAAATAATTCTTAAAAATCAATAAATTTATTATATAATAATTTATAATTGAAAAATAATGTAAAAAAATCTTTATTCAAGGTGTACAAAGAAAGAAAACGTGTTCCTCTTTATATATTTGATTTTATCAATGAAAAAAACTTAATTAAGTTTTCCATCTCTCTAATTTAGTGTTTTTATTTTCATTTTTTATGTTTGTGAGGCAAAAGTAATTTTATGAAAAGATCATCATTCTTGGTTTTGCTTTCAGTTTATTTTTATCGTTTAAATTTACATTAAAATACGTGTACAATATTTATAACTTCAATCCGAACATGCACTTACCCCTCAGCCTTTTATTTTGTGGATTTCAAGGGTAAGAGAGCTTACCATTTTCGGCCTTGTTGGTTCAAAAACACATGCCTTTAGACTCTTACAAAACTTCTACCTTTACTATTATTTTCTCATTTTAATCCATGAGGTTCTATTTATGAGTTTCTCATTGGATTATTTAAATGTGTTTTCTCATTATTTTTATATTTAAAAATATTTCACTTTTCTTCTACTTACAATGATGATTTCATGGAAATAGAAATTTTGTTAGGTTTTTATTTGAAGTTTTTGGTTTTAGAGTAAACAGTAAATAGTGTGTGATTGATGTTGATTCAATGATATTTTCATTAAATATATTTTTTTTATTTGTTAATGTAATGAAATCTTATATTATTATGTTAATCTCATGAGTCAGGCTTGATTTGAAGTTATTATGTGATATAATTTTTTGTAACATGACTTAAAATGTCATTTTCATGTATTTATTGCATTATTAGTGATTACTATTAGGTTGTTTGGGAATTATTAATGCATATATAAAATAGTAACGTGCTCAGCAGTAATTAAATTGAATAAAAAATTAGAATGAGACTTCTGCAATTTTATAATATGATGAAGAAATATTTAAAATAGATAAGAATCTATGGATCATTCAAGATAACTCCGGCCAAGTGTACATGACAAACTAAAAGCCGTTTGGAAAAGCCAAACTTGACATAGTCGTAATCGCAATGCATTTCGAAGTCCCATCTTTACAAATTAGTGGACAAATGTTAAATTAAAAAATATAAAACAACATAGTATATATATATATATATATATATATATATATATATATATATATATATATATACCCAGTCGTTTTCGACCTTTTAGTAGTGTTACAACACATAAAACACTGGTTGACTTAAATCATTCCAACAATCACCAAACCGTGGAAGATATGATGAGCAAAATGGTCTTCATTACCGGCGTCTTAACCGTCGTCGTCCTCCTCCTGCTGTCTCCCTCCACGGCGGAGATCAAAACCATTACCATAACCTCCGACACCCGACCCCTAATCCTCTTCGAGAAATTCGGGTTCACCTACCCAGGCCGTGTGGCGATCGCGGCGTCGTCGGTGGCCGTGGTGGCGCCGTCGTCGCAACCGAACCTCTCGCGGTTAGGGTTCTTCCTAATAAGCGAAAAATCCCTTCCCCAATTTATAATAGAAATGGAACAAAACCCTACCTTCTGCATCCTCAATTCCCCTTACACCTCTCACCTCTTCACCTTCCTCGATCTTCCTCCCCCTCCCGCTACTTTCAACAGTTCTTACTCCGTCACCATCTCCGACGAATACAGCCTCTTCTTCGCAAACTGCGTCCCCGAGAGCTCCGTCTCCATGGAAATTCACACGGAGTTCTTCAACCTCAACCGCGACGCTTCCCGCAACTACCTCTCCTCCGGCCACACCAACCTCCCTTCCCTCTTGTTCCTTTTCTCCTTCGCTTACTTCTCCTTCTTCCTCGCCTTCTCTCTCTATCCCCGCCACGTCAGCAAGCGCTCCCTTGAGAGGATTCACCTCTTGATGCCCCAGCTCCTCCTCGCGACGGGTCTCAGCCATCTCTTCGCCGCACTGGACATGCACCACGTAAAGCTCACCGGCACTCACGGTTGGGATGTGTTCTTCTTCAACTTTGACCTCATTCGCGTCGTTTTGCTCTTCAGCGTGGTCATTTTGGTGGGGACTCGTTGGACCTTCCTCCACCCGCTCGTGCGGGAGAGGGGGAAGAAGGTGCTCTTCCTAGTTATCCCGCTTCAGGTTCTGGCGTGTTGTGCTTACAGTGTTGTTCACGATACTGGACCCTATATCATAAATTGGGTTACATGGAACCAAGTTTTCTTGCTCCTCGACCTCATCTCTTGCTTTGCCGTTGTTTTCCTTGTTGTTTGGTCCATGAGATCACTCAGGAAAATTACAGAAGGCGAGCCTGCAGCAGCTATGAAGTTTAGTCTTATCAAGCGGTTCAACCTCGTTGTCATCGGCTACTTGTTTTTCACGCGCTTTGTCATGTTTGCGTTTAAGACAGTTCTTTCGTATGAGTATCAGTGGGTGAGTAATCTCGTCGAGGAGACTGCTACTCTGGTGTTTTGCATTGCCATGTTCTACGTGTTTGGCCTTCTTGAGAAAGATGAATACTCTGTGATCGGTGACGAGGAAGAACAAGTGTCCGAAATCGTTGTTAAGGAATAAAAATACCCAAGTTGAGCTTTGAAACTATTTCGCTGCAGACACAGTTTGTATCCAAGATGAATATGCCTCTTCACGTACTCTCTACTACTACTGTTAGAGATGTTATTAGGTGTAGATACTGGAATTGGTTCGCAATTTTCATAAGTCATAATACATATATGGTGTAAATGGAAAATATCTTTGATCATGTTATATATTATTTAAATATTGCTTCCCCTGGATTAATATGAACGGATGGGATTAAAAGCTATATTAAAGTCATATTCAAAAGGAAAATAGCCAAAGTATTATTATAGCGTGCTTTTTTTTTTTTTTGAAATACTGTAGCGTGCTTGGACTACTTTACTAATAGTATTTTAGATTATTCATTAATATATGCTTAACTTTTATAATTAATATTATAATAAATAGATAGTTCTAAATATATAAATTATATTAAAATTAAATTTATAATAAATATATATTTTTAAACATATAAATCATATTTTAAATTTGTGATATTGTAATACAACATTATTTCTATTTATCGACAAATTATTTAAAATTCAATTATAATTAAAGACAAGAAAGATAAATTAAAAGAAATAAGTTGTTAAAGGAAATGTTTTCACACAATAAGAAATTCTAAAAACTCTTTCATTCAATAATAGTTCCTACTAATGCTTTATATTCCTATAAGTTTTTTAATTTATTATTCCCTTCAATCATTTCAAATACTATTCAAACTACATCACCAAGCACGTGAATAACTAACATTGAAATTGTTTCATCTTAATTAATAGTCTCATTTCAAATTTTAAGTATGTAATTATATTAAATATTTAAAATTTTTATCATTTATAGTCATTTTATTTGACTGGACAAGATTAATGTCTCCAATAAAATATAATTATTATTTAGAAGAAAAAAAAACTCAAACAACTTTCTTTTTTTCTTTACCCATATGCTTAATTTTCTTTGAAAAAAATTATGTCTTTTGAGTTATATATATTTTTATTTCTAAATTAAGTTTTGATATATTTTTAAATAAATTTGTTTATACTTAAAAATAATCTTGTATAAAAATATAAACAATTTATTATAAACCTAAAATATAGTTTACACGTTTAAAATATTTTTACTATACATTTAAATTCTAAAAATAAATATTTATTATAATATTAATTTAAACTTGTATGAAATAGTCCGTCTAATCACAGTAAAACTCTCTTGTCTTTTGTATATAATTTATAACTTTTAATCCTACCCATCAATAAAGATCCAAGGGCTCAAAATAAGCTGACCATAATATGCAATTATAAAATCTTTCTATAAATGTGATAAAAAAAAAGCCAACTATTATATTTTATACACATGTATTTTTTAAAAATAAAATAAATACAAAATTCATACATTATCTTACATATTATGAACTCGTTTGTGAGGAAAACATATTCACTTTTCAATAATAATGTGAGATGGGTGCATTATGAGAAATCTTGTAATTTGCTACTAATTTTAACTAGGAATAAAATTAGTAAGTAATTTGTAGCTAATTGACTATAAATTAGCTATCATGTTTATTTTCCTAGTTAATATTGAAAATCAAAATTATTAATAATATATATTCAACATCTTCAATTAAATATTATTTTCCTAATTACACTTCTCGTTACGCATTCTCTAGCTCTCACTTGCAGTCATCAAACGCGATCGGAGAAGAGAGGAACGGGCTCTGAAGGTTTGAGTTGCGAAGGCTCCGTTTTGCATTTTTCAAAGGTTAGGTTTACACTTCTCGCGTTCATCGCTCACTCACTCACGCATGCTCGTCTTCTCTTATTTTCGTTCGCATTGTCAATTTCGTCATCCATTCTCCGATCAATGTCGTTCGTGTTTCATTTTCTCTTTCTCTCCATTCTCGCGTTCTTCTCGGAATTGGTTTCACTATGATTGAACTGATTGTAGTTTCTGTTTCAATTTAATCACATGCAAAATATTTCAATAATCTTAATTATGAAACATTTAACCTTATTTAATAATTGTATAAAACTACATTCATTTATTTTTAACTATATTTATGTAAGCAATTAGCCACGGATGTTAGCATGAACGTTGGGTGTAAAATTTCAGCACTGAGACGAATATCAGTACGTACTGGACAAAGACTTGATCCAAAAAAAAAAAAAACACCATAAATTTGAAAGAGTTATGGAACCAGGTTTTCTTGCTCCTCGACTTCTTCTCTTGCTTTGTGGTTGTTTTGCTTATTGTTTGGTCTGTGAGATCGTTCATGGAAGGGAAGAATGATATGAACTTGGATAAGTTTAGCCTTATCATGCGGTCAGCATACTTGTCATTGGGTACTTGCTTCTCACGCGCTTTGTGTTATTTTTGTGTTATTTTTGTTAGAATACAAATGTGATATGAAGTTTCGAATAAAAATAAAAAAATTGAATATTACATAAGTGAGAAAAAAATTCATAAATCTGATCTTTAAAATATGACGTCAGTTTTCTTATGTGGTTGCTCATGATTTATTAGTGTAAATCTTTCTGGAATTTACTCTTCTCCACGAGAGAGGAGGCACACTCACACTTAAGAGAGAAATTGTTGGAGTAAGAGTGTGAGGTGAAATTTCAAATCGAGTGAAAGTTAAAAAGTTCAAATTTCCATATGTAGTGACTTATGACTCATATGGGTAAATCTATCCGATGTTTACTTCCCTCAAATTTCTGAACAATTTTCTCTGAAAACCGTTCTTGTCTATGAGTATTGGTGGGTGGGAAATCTCGTCAATGAGACTGCTACTCTTGCGTTTTGCATTGTCGTGTTCTACGTGTTTAGGCTTTTCGAGAAAGATGAATACTCTGTCATCGGTGAGAAGGAAGAACAAGTGCCCGAGATCACTGTTAAGGAATAACAATGAACTTGAGGTTTGAAACGATTTCGTTGTGGCAGTTTTGTTCACTGCGCCAATATCAAGTTCTCAAATCACTCCAGTACTGCGCTAAATATTGTTTAAGGTTTAAGTCTTCTGTTCCTGCTTATTTAAATCTTTTACATGTAGCCTTTTTTGTTTTGCAACGCTCATAATATAATATACGAGAAATTAAGATCATCATGTTTTCCCTAATCCGATCCCTCTAATTAGTTTTTGCATGATAGTATTAAATTTTGAATGGTATATGGTATATATTCTGTGATCAATATGACTTTCAATTTGAAAGACATTCAATTATTTCTTCAATTATAGTACGTAGTTCGCTTGAAATTTTTTCTCACAGATGCTAACCCAAAGAAGAAAATCTGGAGTTAGAAGATGGTATGATTGGATTTTTACTCTCAAGAATTATTGTAATCGTGGAAGGAAATGAATACGGCAAATATAATGTTGATAAATTTAAAGTTAAATTACTCATTTAATCCATATTGTTTTACTATTTGTATTTTTTTTAGTGTGTATAATTTGAAAGTGGTTTTTTTAGTTTTTATTTTTTATATTTTAATTTTGTTTTAGTTCCTGTAATTTGAAAAAGATCTTTTTAGTCCTTATAATTTGTATTTTAATTATATTGCATGTAGTCCTTACGGTTAAAATATATATAAAAAATAATTAGTTACAAATTAGTTATAAATTATTAAGTATTTTTTTAATCATAAATTATTTTGTTATAAATTAATTACGAATTACTTGTTAATATTTTTGTAGTTAATATTTTGATGGTAAAGACTAAAAAGAAATTAAAATATAAATTATATGAAATAAAAAATCACTTTTAAACTATATAGATTAAAAGGAAATTAAAATACAAATTATAAGAAATAAAAAAATTACTTTCAAACTATAAAAACTAAAAAAAAATTAAAATATAAATTATAGGAACTAAAAAATACTTTAAAACTATAAAGACTAAAAGATATAAATGATGAAATTAGGACGAATAATTAAACCTAAATTTAACAACGAGTAACATAATTTATTACTTTATCCAAAAAAGTAACAATGTGTATTATTATTGGTTTGCTTTGGCAAAAATAGTGATTATCGATCAAAGCAGGCAACAGGAATAGTTTATTTATTCATTTAAAAAAGCAAAAAAAAATATAAGTTTATATATTATACTATGAAAGCTAAGAATGGCATATACAGTATAGTTTATTATGATGATTTTATCATTTAAAAAAAAGTTACAGGCAACGACGGTAGAACTACTAGACTACTAGTTATTTACAGTTATAACTGCAATGCATTTCGCAAATGTTAAAATAAACAATGATAGAAAACAAGAATTTTGACAGAAACTAAAGATAGGCTGGCATGGCATTGTATAGAAAACATCTTTACGAATTAGGAGTATATAGTTTTTGACTTTTAGTAGTTCAGAACACTTAAAACACTGCTTCACTTAAATAGGTTCCAACAGGCAAAAATTCCCAAACCCTAGGAAGATGAGCAAAACATTCTTCCTCACCAGAGTCTTAGCCCATACTTGCTTTGGTTGATCAAAAGTAATTTTACCAATAAATAAAACTTTTACTTTTGCGGTTCATTTTATTTTCACCTATTAAATTTGCATTGGAACGCATATACTAAAATACATTTCTAACTTCAAATCAAATAGTCTTTGCCCTCCACCCCCACGGCAGAGATCAATACAATTTTCATAAACTTACACACACAACCACTAATCCGTCGTCGGTGTCGGTGTCCGTGGTGGTGCCGTCCCACCAAGCGAACCTCTCACGGCTGGGTTTCTTCCTAATTAATAAGCGAAGAATATTCATTCCCACAACAAAAACCCTACCTTGTGCATGCTGGATTCCTCTTCACCTCCCCCAACCTTCAGCCATTCCTACCCCGTCACCATCTCCAATGAATATAGCCTCTTCTTCGCCAACTGTTCCCCTGAAACCTCCATCACCGTGACCGTCCACACAGAGTTCTACAACCTCAAACCTGACGGTTCCCGCAACTATCTCTCCTTCGGCCAGACCAACGACACTTCTGATGGCTGGGAGATCGGCTTCTTCTTCTTTGAGTTCATTCGTGTCTTTTTGCTTTTCACCTTGGTCTTTTGTGGTATTTTCATGCTTCAGTTTATAGCGCGTATCGTTTACGGTATTGTTAACGGTATTGCATCCTATTTCGTGCTTTGAACCAGGTTTTCTTGTTGAAATTAAATAATTAGCTGGCAGTTATGTATATTAAATTTATGTTTGAAACATTAAGTTTAAGGGAGGCTGTTGAAATTAATTAGCTGGCAGTTATGTATTTGTTTTATTTGATTAGTTTTAGATATTAACTGAGTTTACCAAGTCTTTAGGAGGTTGTTGCAGCACTCTGCACGTTGTTGCAGCACTCTGCACGTTGCACTTATTTTCCCTAGTTTGTAGCTTTGCAGTTTCTTTGCAGTTTAGATGTATCTTGCCTATTTATTGACTGATTGATTATTGAATAAAATGAGTTAATTTTTTCCTCATCTCATAGTAACATGATGTTCTTCTGTAGGATACTCCATGTACCTGCTAACTAAGCTCACAGAATACATTATGTCTGGTCTTGTTGCAGTTAGATACATCAAACTGCCAACAATTTGTTTGAAAAATGTGTTGTCAACCTTTTTCCCTTCATGATCTTTGTGCAACTTGCAACCAAATGCTGCTGGAGTTGTTGCAAAATTGCAATTCTGCATGTGGAATCTGTCCAAGATTTCTCCCACATATTTCTTTTGGGAAATAAAAATACCAGCATTTGATTGTACCACTTCTCTGCCAAGAAAATAATGCATCATTCCAATATCAGACATTTCAAACTCATCCATCATAGACTTCTTAAATTCTTTAAACATGGCATCACAATTTCCAGTAAAAATAAGGTTATCAACATATAAGCAAACGATGAGAATTTTCCCTTCATCGCTAGTTTTAATAAAAAATGTATGCTCATAAGGGCATTTTGAAAAACCAGATTGAATGAAATAAGATTCAATTCGACTATACCAAGCCCGAGGGGCTTGTTTTAGTCCATAAAGGGCTTTCTTCAATTTGTAAACTTTTTCCTCAGTTCCAATCTTAACATAACCAGGGGGTTGATCAACATATACATGTTCTTCCAAGTATCCATGCAAGAATGCGGATTTGACATCGAGCTGGAAAATTTGTCAGGATTGTTGTGCTGCCAATGCGACCACCAATCTAATTGTGTCATGTCTTGTAACCGGAGAAAACACTTCTGTGTAATCAGTCCCATATTGTTGCTTGTATCCCTTAGCAACCAAACGAGCCTTGTACTTGTCAACTTCACCGTTCTCATTCAACTTTGTTTTGAAGACCCATTTCACACCAATTGTTTTTTGTCCTCTTAGAAGATCACACAGCTCCCATGTGTCATTTCTTTCAATAGCATCAATCTCATCGTTCATAGCTTTGCACCATTTTTCTTCTTTGACAACACTCTCAAAAGCTGTAGGATCACAATCTGCAAACAAAGCAAAGTGAGTAATTGGATTTTGAATTCCAGTTACCTCGTAATCTTTCATCCCCACTGGCCTTCTTCTAACACGGGAATGAGATTGAGCTTCTTCTTCATTGATGCTAGTGGTTGTTGGTGAAGTTACAACTGCTATAGGAGTTGAATTTGTGGAGTTTTCGGGCATGTAAGGTGCTAATATTTGCTCGTGTTTAGTATCGTTGTCGTAAATGACTTGACTAGGCTGCTGCCTTTCCCATTCCCAAGTGTTTTCTTCATCAAAAACAACATCCCTGCTGGTCACAATCTTCTTTGTTAATGGGTTAAACAATTTATATGCTTTTAAGACCTCACTTACACCAAGTAAGACACATTTTTCAGCCTTGTCATCCAGTTTCTTTCTTTTTACCTCTGGTACCTGAGCATATGCTATGCATCCAAAGATTCTGAAATGATCTACCGCTGGCCTCCTCCCTTTCCAAGCTTCTTCTGGTGTCATATTTTGAATAGAAAAGGTTGGACTTCTATTCAAAACATGAATGCTCCAATTTACTGCTTCCGGCCAAAATGATTTTGGGACATTTCCTCTTGCTAGCAAGCTTCTCACCATGTTGAAAATGGTCCTGTTTTTTCTCTCTGAGACATCATTTTGTTATAGTGTATATGCAGTTGTAAGCTCTCTTCGAATGCCATGTTCTGCACAAAAAATTTCAAATTCTTTAGAGCAATATTCACCACCTCGATCTTTGCAAAGAGTCTTTATAGACTTTCCTACTTCATTTTCAACACTTGCTTTGAAGCTTTTAAATGTAGAAAACGCTTGTGATTTTTCTTGTAAAAAATAACCCAAGTTTTTCTTGAAAAATCATCAATGAAGCAAATTAAGTATCTTTTACCTTCATTAGAAGATGGGTTTATTGGACCACAAATATCAGAATGCACCAGTTCCAAGACATCTTTTGTTCTCCATGACTTTCCTTTGGGAAATTGAGATCGATGTTGTTTGCCAACAACACATTCTTCACAAACTTGGGAAGGAATAGTAATTTGAGGAAGGCATGTCACCATGTTTTTTTGTTGCAGGGTCTTTAGTCCACTAAAATTCAAGTGACCATAACGAAAGTGTCACAACCATGATGGATCTTCCATGTCAGTCTTGAAGCAAGTCTGAATACTTTCAATTTTCAATGGCAACAATCTGTTTGAACTCATTTGAACAATTGCAATGGCACCTCTAACAGGATCATAAATTTCACATGCTCCCTTCTAAATAGTAATGACATAACCTTTCTCTTGTAATTGACCCGCGCTTAATAAATTGCTTTTTAAATCAGGAGCATACAACATATTTGAGATTGTTTCCACAAAGCCATTCTTGGTTTTTATCTTGACATCACATTTTCCCATTACTTTTATAGAAGAACAATCACCAAAACTCACAGTAGAATGAAAATCTTCATTTAAATAAGAAAAAGAAGAGTTACATCCACTCATGTGGTTATTGCAACCTGCATCCACATACCATATATCTGACTCAGTTTTTCCTCCTTCTTGAATAGCCATCAGTAGAGTTTCAACTTCCTTATTTTCAGTAAAAATTGAACTCTCCCCCTTTTGTCTATCATTAGGCAACCTAGAATAGCATTCAGAAGCATAGTGGCCAAATTTGTGACATCTAAAGCACTCTAGCTTGGATCTGTCAGAGTATTGTCCTCTGCCTTTGCTTATAGTATTAGCTCTGGGATTCTTGTTATCTTCTCTGTTTCCACGTTCTCCTCTTCCTCTACCCCTACCTCTACCTCTCCCCTTTCCTCTGAAATCGGAGGAATGAGTATTGGTAGCGGTAGAGGCCTTCAGTGCTCGCTCCTCTGTGGTAGAGCTTTTGTGCATTTTTTGCTCATGAACCAACAAGGAGCTTTGCAATTCATCAATAGACAGCACATCTATGTCTTTTGATTCTTCAATTGAGCAAACAACGTAATTGAAATTTGTTGTTAGGGAGCGCAAAATCTTCTCAATAATAGTGACATCTGTCATCTTTTCGCCATGGAACCGCATCTTGTTACTAATCTCCATTGTTTTTGCAAAATAGTTGGTCACAAATTCTCCATCCTTCATAGCCAGTGTCTCAAAATCTCTCCTCAAGGCTTGAAGTTGTGCACGCTTCACTCTGACAGAGCCTTCATATTTTCTCTTCATTGATTCCCAAACATCCTTGGAAGTTTCTTTGCAAAGAATAGTTTCAAAGATTGCACGATCAATTGCCTGAAAGAGGTAATTTTTTGCTTTTAGGTCCTTCAGCTTTCGAGCTTCAAACTCTGTTTTCTGGGCATCAGTCAAGACTGCACCTACTGGTGATTCTTGAATCCCTGATTCAATAACTGATCAATATTCTTTTGATCATAAGAAATTTTCCATGAGCATACTCCAATGGTCATAGTGACCATCAAAGCGTGGGATGACTGCTTGCACAAAACTAGACTCAATGGCCATGGGAAATGAACCTGGCTCTTGATGCCACTGTTACTATGAGATGAGGAGAAAATTAACTCATTTTATTCAATAATCAATCAGCCAATAAATAGGCAAGATATATCTAAACCGCAAAGAAACTACAAAGCTACAAACTAGGGAAAATAAGTGCAACGTGCAGAGTGTTGCAACAACATGCAGAGTGCTGCAACAACCTCCTAAAGACTTGGTAAACTAAGTTAATATCTAAAACTAATCAAATAAAACAAATACATAATTGCCAGCTAATTAATTTCAACATTTCTTGCACCTCAACTTCATCTCTTGGTGTGCCATTGTTTTCCTTATAGTTTGTTTGGTCTGCAAGATCACATCATTCAGGAAAATTGAAGACAAGTCTACCATGAACTTACTATAAGTTTAGCCGTATCTTGTTTTTGTACTTCTTTATAATTGGCTACTTCATTTTCACGCCCTTTGGTATCTTTGAGCTCAAGACCGTTGTTGCCTATAAAAATATAAACAATTTATTATAAACCTAAATATACATTTCACTCACAGTCAATTAATATCAAGTCACACTTTACTTTTAGACGTGTAGATCATACTGCATGTGCTTGCATCGATCTTAAGCCTTTCGTTCACAATGCTGATAATATATATTAACTGTGAGTGATTATTGGTCATGTTCGCTGCATATATTACATTATTACTACATAGGTATGAGCTACTCGTGTTATGTGTAACCATGTTAACCACTTGTAAAATAAAAAAATATTTCTTAAATAACCTTGAGTTACTCGTTGCATATATTACATTATTAATACAAGTGTGAGGTAAAGTTTCGAATAAAAGTAAAAAAGTTGAATACTACATAAGTGAGGAGAAGACTCATAAACCTGATCTTTAAAGTTTTTATTTTGAAATAAATTAATTACGAATTACTTGTTAATATTTTTGTAGTTAATATTTTGATGGTAAAGACTAAAAAGAAATTAAAATATAAATTATATGGACTAAAAAAATCACTTTTAAACTATATAGATTAAAAGGAAATTAAAATACAAATTATAAGAACTAAAAAAATTACTTTCAAACTATAAAGACTAAAAAAAAATTAAAATATAAATTATAGGAACTAAAAAATACTTTAAAACTATAAAGACTAAAAGATATAAATGATGAAACTAGGACGAATAATTAAACCTAAATTTAACTATGAGTAACATAATTTATTACTTTATCCAAAAAAGTAACAATGTGTATTATGATTGGTTTGCTTTGGCAAAAATAGTGATTATCGATCAAAGCAGGCAACAGGAATAGTTTATTTATTCATTTAAAAAAGCAAAAAAAGAAATATAAGTTTATATATTATACTATGAAAGCTAAGAATGTTATATACAGTATAGTTTATTATGATGATTTTATCATTTAGAAAAAAGTTACAGGCAACGACGGTAGAACTACTAGACTACTAGTTATTTACAGAGTTATAACTGCAATGCATTTCGCAAATGTTAAAATAAACAATGATAGAAAACAAGAATTTTGACAGAAACTAAAGATAGGCTGGCATGGCATTGTATAGAAAACATCTTTACGAATTAGGAGTATATAGTTTTTGACTTTTAGTAGTTCAGAACACTTAAAACACTGCTTCACTTAAATCGGTTCCAACAGGAAAAAATTCCCAAACCCTAGGAAGATGAGCAAAACATTCTTCCTCACCGGAGTCTTAGCCCATACTTGCTTTGGTTGATCAAAAGTAATTTTACCAATAAATAAAACTTTTACTTTTGCGGTTCATTTTATTTTCACCTATTAAATTTGCATTGGAACGCATGCACTAAAATACATTTCTAACTTCAAATCAAATAGTCTTTGCCCTTCACCACCACGGCAGAGATCAATACAATTTTCATAAACTTACACACACAACCACTAATCCGTCGTCGGTGTCGATGTCCGTGGTGGTGCCGTCCCACCAAGCGAACCTCTCACGGCTGGATTTCTTCCTAATTAATAAGCGAAGAATATTCACTCCCACAACAAAACCCTACCTTGTGCATGTTGGATTCCCTCTTCACCTCCCCCAACCTTCAGCCATTCCTACCCCGTCACCATCTCCAATGAATATAGCCTCTTCTTCGCCAACTGTGCCCCTGAAACCTCCATCACCGTGACCGTCCACACGGAGTTCAACAACCTCAACCCCGACGGTTCCCGCAACTATCTCTCCTCTGGCCAGACCAACGACACTTCTGACGGTTGGGAGATCGGCTTCTTCTTCTTCAAGTTCATTCGTGTCTTTTTGCTCTTCACCTTGGTCTTTTGGGGTATCATTTACGGTATTGTTAACGGTATTGCATTCTATTTCGAGGATTGGGTTACTTTGAACCAGGTTTTCTTGCACCTCAACTTCATCTCTTGGTGTGCCATTGTTTTCCTTATAGTTTGTTTGGTCCGCAAGATCACATCACTCAGGAAAATTGAAGGCGAGTCTGCCATGAACTTACTATAAGTTTAGCCATATCTTGTTTTTGTACTTTGTTGTAATTGGCTACTTCATTTTCACGCCCTTTGGTATCTTTGAGCTCAAGACCGTTGTTGCCTATAAAAATATAAACAATTTATTATAAACCTAAATATACATTTCACTCAGTTAATTAATATCAAGTCACACTTTACTTTTAGACGTGTAGATCATACTGCATGTGCTTGCATCGATCTTAAGCCTTTTGTTCGCAATGCTCATAATATATATTAACTATGAGTGATTATATATTGGTCATGTTCGTTGCATATATTACATTATTACTACACAGTCATGAGCTACTCGTGTTATGTGTACCCACGTTAACCACTTGTAAAATAAAAAAATATTTCTTAAATAACTTGAGTTATTTTTAACTTGAGAGAGAAAAGAAAAGAGAAGGTATTAGTAAATCATTTGATTGATGATGTATTATGATAAAGAGAGAAATAGAAGTAAAATGACAGTTGATTGGGTGCATGTTTAAAATTTTTTGTTACTTAAATATAATCACTCCAAATATAATATAACTGTTGTTAAATATTTTAATATTCTCATGACTTTTCTACTAATATATCACTGGATTTCTAACTCCGGCGATGTCCAAAATAAATATAAGATTTGAATGGGTTTTTTTATCTTAAATATGCACTTACTTTTATTTAATGAAAGTGAAGAAATAAATAATATTTACTACGACAATATTTACAATATGTATTCACTTTCATGGGAAATTATGATATATAGTTAATAGATTTTGAAAAATTAGGGGTATTAAAGGAATTTAGAAATTAATATATTTATAAGTGGTCATATGTTTCTTGTAGTTAAAAAATACTCCCATTTGTTTATTATATATAAGAATAAATATAGTAATATATTATTTTTAATATTTTCAAGATAAATATTAGTTATATATATATATATATATATATATTAAAAAATAGTTAACATTATTTTAAAATTAACTTTTTTTACGAATTTTATCGTAAGAGTTTAGGAAGAAAGACTTGTTATTAATTATTATTTTTTTTATTTTTTGTCATGATTAAATGTCTGGAGTTATATAATAATCTAGATGCAAATCTCATGAAATAAACCTCTTATAAAGTAATCACATTTTGTATAAATATATCTAAATTGTTGGATCCATAAAGAATTATATTTAAATATGTGTGTATAATTACTCTTATAATTACTAATTTTATCTATTAAAAATATTACTTTTTAAACATGTGAATTTAAACTAATAAATTTTTTAGAGTAATTTTTTATACATAGATATAAGGAATACTCTATTGACTTTGAAAAATCATACATCATTACTCTATTAATGCTAGCTAGTATATATAATTACATTCATTCACTTTTAGTTATTCATAAAATAAAATAAATCATATTTATACATAGTTAATCATATTTTCTACGTTTATATTTTTCCTTAGCACATTGATTTAGTTTAATTACGGTATCAAATTAAACAGGTTGTCACATCATATTCATATCTCTGCGTTGGCTTCGTGTAGATACATAGCATGTGATCGTGAAGTAGTCCATAACACCCGTTCACTTGAATCGTTCCAATATTCCCATTTTCCACCGTGGAAGATGAGCAAAACGGCCTTCTTCACCGGCGTCTTAGCCCTCCTCCTCCTCCTTCTCGAGAACTCCGTCTCCATTGCCGGCCAGACTCACCTTTCCCTCTCCGTGGGTTACTTCGCCTTCTGCCTCTATCTATGCCTTGTCAGTGTTGTCACCAAACGCAACCTTCATGAGAATATTCACCTCTTGTTTAGGCATGAGGAAGAAGAAGTAACCGAGATCGTTGTGAAAGGAATAACAACGGAGTTGAGCTTTGAAACAATTCCACTGCTGCAGGGACAGTTTGTTTTTGTTCGCCGCGTAAATCTCAAGTTACCAAATCACTACTCCACTCAGCTAATACTTGTCTAGAACAACTTCAAGTCTGTTGCTAGCAGCTGTTTCTGTTTTTCTTTTCTTAAATCTCTTCAAGACACGTACCCCTTTATTTCTATTATTTGCCCTTCATGCAATCATGCTTAACCTTTTGTTCCCGCAAAGCTAGTAGCTAGTAATGTACTCGATTAACTGTGCGGAGTAGGAAATGTTTGATATCCATTGGCTTCTATTATATATTTGCCCTTCATGAAATAATGAATATTTTTTAAAAATTATTTATTATAATTAAGTTAGACATTTAACAATTACAGAAGAAGAGATAAAATTCCATTTAATAAACTTTTGTACCTGCTTATAAGTTGTTAATATTAACAATATATCATAATTATATATAATCATATTCTTTTAATTTTAACTATTTATGAAGCAAAATTAACTTATAAAAAATAAATCATATTTATTCATATAATTAACCACGTTAATCATAAAAAATAATTGGCTAAAATATGTTTTTTCATCCTCATAAAATTGATGATTTCCAAAATTTCATTCCTACAAAAAGTTTAGTATGTTTTTTCTTATAAAATTGAAATGTGTATTTTTTTTTGTCCAGATTAAAGTTTAGATATTCAAACATACATGTGTAATATTTTGATATTAATTATATGCATAATGAATGTAAAAAAATGTCACAATGGATGTAGAAAATATTAAATTAGATCGATTATATGCATAATCAATATAAAAGTAAGGATAAATATTCAATTTAGTCCTTGAATTTGCAAAACACTAATAATTGAATTTTGAAAAAAAAAAATTGTCCCTCAATTTGTAAAATGTGAGACAAATCTGTCCCACCGTCAATTTTTTTCCATCAACATAAACGACAAAGTCGATCTACATGACATCATTGAACAATTTTGATAGTGAGAAATTTGCTAAATATGTTGTTGACTCAAATGGATTAAATTGTCATATAAAATTTCGATAAACCAATTTGTCAACTTGAAAATATTTTCATTTATTTTCTCTTTTCTTTTTCTTTCTTAGATTTACTCTTTTGTTTTTTCTGTACTCTCTTTTTTCCTCATCGTCTACTCTCCTTTTGTGCTTGGCGATGCCGCGATGGTGTTGTTGCAGACACAGTGTGGCGGTTCAAGTAAACGACATTGTCCTTATGGAGGAGGTAGTGTACACATGGTGGAAGGGGAAAATAGAAAGGCGGAAGAGGAAGTTAAAACAAAAAAGGACCACCATTGGAAATCACCTCGGACAACGGCGAATGCCGACACTTATGTTGCTTTGAATAACCACCACGCTGAAGCAACACCAGACAAGAGCATAGCAATTCTTGGTAGCTTCAATTGGGTGAGGGACTTATGGGATTAAGTACGAGTGCTCTTGTTACAATGCATCAACTTTAGACCTTTGATTTGGTGTGTGTGGAGTACCAAAAATTAGATCATCTTTAACAATAAGTCATTGGACAAAGAACTACTTAACAAAATATAGTTTTTTTTTTGCAAGGGATTGGCTTCAAGGCTTGTTAGATGGATTCACATACTCATTCACACATATAGGAGTGTCAAATGCTTAATATGCCATAAAGCCTAAGCTCTGGTATGCCAAAGGAGATGATTGATGACTTGCAAAAGGAGTTGAAGACTATAAAATACTCCATTTTCCTTTTGGTTTGTGTTATGGTGGTTTCTCTTTGGTTATTTTAGGGTGGTGTTTGCGTTGTTAGATCCCATTGAAATGAAAATGAAATACTAGATTGAGGGTGTAGCTATTCGTGGTGGACTAATTTGACATTTAATTGTTAAATTTAGGGATTTAAATGATATAAAGTAATATTATTTAGAGATTGGTTTGTTAGTTTTTTTTTTATAAAAACGAGGCACTAAAAATGGTTGTCCATGACAAGGGATCCACTCATCACAGGATTTGTCTCTCACTCTCACTCAGAGAAGGCGAGAACACCAAAAGGCACACATGTTGGGGTTGGTGAGAATGAGTAACAAATGTTGAACCCTTTCCGTATTACCCAAGTAGTAAAAAACGAAATGAAATTTCCTAACAAATTAGTCCTTCGAATTTTCATGTGACAAATTAATCATTCGAATTTTCATGTGACAAATTAGTCCATCCGAGTTAGCATTACACTCAGCAAACATCTCATTGTCAAAATGGTCCAATGATAACACATAGACTTTGACGTTTACATTAACAAAAAAGATAAATGATGGGATAGGTTTGTTGCACTTTTTATAAATCGAGGGACCAATTTTTTTTTTCAAAATTCAAGGAACCAAGTGGCGGCGCTTTGCAAGTTCAATACCCAAATTGAGTATTTATCCTCAAAACAACAGTCGTATATTCAAATTCTTTCCAATGTTCTAGATCAAAATTTTACACATTTCAATTTTACAAATACTAAAAATATACTAAAAATTTATGGGTGGACACAATTTAAACATTTTTAATTTTATAAAGACAAAAAATATATAACTAAAATAATTAATCATGACATGATTTTGGATGAACATTGGAAACCTAGAATCTAGATTCCATGCAGTCAAGATCTCCACGTTCAGTTGATCACAACCATTAAATATAAATTGGATTCCTCATAATTTATCTTGATAAACTTAATTCAAAACGTCAATATTGATTCAAGGGTTTAAATCCATTTCCGAAAACTAGATGTAGATTCTTTAGAGTGATTATATTTTGCAATCAAAGATTTCAAACACAATCAACAATTCTTTTTTTCTCTCTATCTCTTTTTCTATTGTATTATATCATCAATCAAATCAATAATTTATTTTTCATCTCTTCCTTTCTCTATCAAGCCGCAGACAATTCAAGGTTGTAGGATAAAAAAAACATTTTTGGGTTTTTTATTCTAGTTGTGGTAACATAACATTTGGAGCGATCTGGCCTCTGTCTGACCTTGGGCTTGGCGTGAGCGTGACTGAATTACTCCGTCAAGTCTCGATCTCGTCATGGCACTTAAGTAGGTGAGTTGAACATTGACGCCTGCGGTAAATTTGCGCGCGGTTGGTGAACTCTTCCCCAGATGCATGCACATACACCACTCAATAAATTCACTGTCACAAGGAAATTGCAAGAGGAGATTCTCGCACCTTTCCTTCTTCCTCTCCACATCACATGAAATTCTAAGGCTGTCGTCAACGATAGCTATGTGGTTTCTATTGAAAAGGACGAAATGTCTCAATTGCTTTATTGGCTTCTTTTTGTTTCAGATATCACTTCATCATGTCACTCTAATTAAGGTGTTAGCAATACTGCTATTATATGTTCTTATTCATCTTATGGTATTAATTAACTAAACTCGTGAACACCATTAAATATTAAGGATTCAACCTCAGCGGACAGCGATATAGATGATGATGACCTCTATGTGAAACTCATTAAAAAAACACTTTTTGTATAATAATATTTTATAATTGTATTACTTTTTAAATTATTTGGATTTGACAAATTTCTTCTTTTACATAATTTATATATTAAATTATAGAAAAACAATCATTTAACAAAATGAATTATGAAAAAAATAAACAAGCATATATATATATATATATATATAATGTATACAATGACATGGTCTCTCTTCCCCAGCTACACATGCATGTTTCTGTCAAAAAAAAAAGCTACACATGCATGTCCTGATCGACTCTATCACAAAGAAATTGCAATAAGAGATTTTCCACCTTTTCTAGTTTCTTTCCACATGACATCTAATTTTAAGGCTTGTCAACGTTATCTTTTGGTTTTTGCTTAACTCGTGACAATTATAGTAAAAGGAAAGTCCTTCCTTATTGGTATGAATCACACTGACTGTATCACACTTGAAGAAGTGTCATTGCAATAAATTCATGCCAACACTAGTGTCACCAATCTTGATATAACTTGAAGTCAGTGTGATCCATAACCAATAAGGAAGGATTTCCCAAGTGATTTCCTTAATCAGCTAGCTAGACAAATTATTTGATTCCTATCTAATTAACCATCACTTTTTGGTTGCAATTAAATCTGTCATTAACATGCCTGCCTTTCAGACAAATTATGAGTTGGTCCAAAACTATCATGCATGTTCGGAATGTTCCATGCTAATACTTATATGTGACACATAATTGAGTTTTATAAAAAAAATTATATATTGAAAAACTTAAACATGAGTTATTAAAAAATTTCCATAATTGCTCAAACTACCTAAATTTTTTTCATGCCTCTTGTATACATCTACGCGAGACTAAATTGGTAGGACATATCTTCACCCTTGGGTATATTAAACTAAACTAAGTGATGAGTAAATTATTTCTATATAGTGTAACTTTTTGTTGTAAAATTTAAACATTATAATACTATATATGATATGATTGCATTGTGTTGATATTATATTGTTGAATTTGTGTTGCTTATCAAAATAAATTATTTAATTGTGTCGCTTTTGACTACAATAATTATTTACACAGAGCAAAACAAAACGTATAATTACTATTAAGTTAGCATTAATACTTATTTTTTAAATGTGAACATATATATTCCAAGAGATAATTAGTATGCATAAATTTAGTTATAAATAATTTATTTTATTACATTAAAAGAATAACATAATTTTAATAAAATAAAAAAATGTATTAGAGTTTTCATTGTCCGTTCAAATTAAATCTTACATATAATTTTGCTCTTTATTAATATATTTACTTTTATTTTTTACTAATATTTTTACATCATTATTTGGTTTATTTAATTATCTAGTCCATTACAATTTTTTTTTATTTTAGTCCTTATACATAAGAATATCATTCTTTAGTTCTTACACATATAATTTTTAATTCATTTTATATCTTGTATATATTATTTCAATTTCACTTCGTCCTTACCACAAGAATTAAAAGGAATTAGAAATGATATGTGTAATGCTATAAAAGAGCATGTTTTTAAGTACAATGATTAAAAGGAAAAGTTTTGGTAATGAGCAAATGAGTAACTAAATCTTTTTTTTATATATAATAGAAAACATGACAAGCAAAAACTTATTTTGAATAACTCATAACTTATTTAGAATTATCTCAATTTTATGGGTAAAACTAACAATTTTCAGGACTAAAATAGTAATTTACTTGAAATTGTGTTTTTGTAAAACTTGGAGTCTAATAGTATCAGATCAGCAGAGCAAGAATTGCTTGCTGTTTTTTTTTTGGGGGGTCAGTGTAGAATTTGGACCATAACAGTCCAATGCAACAAAGATTAGGGCCCTCCAATGCGCGAAGACTTACTACTCCCGAAGTCGTTTAGAAGAAACGCCAAATTTTCCAAAGTCGCAATTATCCACAGTTCCACACTGCGACTGTACTTGCCATCAACCATACGCCAAACAACCCTTACCCCTGAGGAACGCGCGTTTACTTGAATCCCCAGGTCTCGGAGTCAGGTCAACGATCCTTTCTTTTCCATTCCATTTTCCAATAATCACCGCTCCAAAATGTGCAAAGCCGCCTTCACCTCCGGCGTCTCCGCCCTCCTCTTCAACAGCGGAGATCAAAACCCTCACCATAACCTCCGACACCCGCCCCACGATCCTCTTTGGAGAAATTCGGCTTCATCCACTCCGGCTCCGTGGTGGCATCAGGTGGGTCCCAACTCGATCCTGAGCGAAAAGTCCCTCCTCCAAGTCCTGATCGAGACCACTGTTGCCTCCAAGAACGAAGGTGAGGGTTGTTTTTCACGCGCTTTGGGATGTTTGCGTTCAAGACCACTGTTGCCTATGAGTACAAGTGGGTGTGTTTTGCATTGTCGAGAATGATGAATACTCTCTGACTGTGACCGCTGAGGAGAAGGAACAAGTCAAGGAATATGAATGAACTAAACTTAAGCTTTGAAACAATTTCACTGCAGGTACTGTTGGTTCACCGTGTTAAAAATCACTCCATTGGGTTTCTCTATATACTAGGTTATAGTATACTAAGTTTGAGGTTGCAACTATGTTGTTCCTTCTTTTTTTAAGACTATTATTACACGTAGCCTTTTTTTGTTATAAAATAGACATATACTCTGGAATAAAAAATGTTTGATAATGTTATTGCTCAAATTGTCTCCCCTTGAGGAACAATATACTCAGCTCTTATCGGGTTACTAATTATTGTTATTTGATCTTAGCTTTTTTGTAACATTTGTTGGCTGGACCGAGCTCGCCTTAGTTTAATCTAACCTTGGTGTGAATATATTACTCTGACTAGTCTCATTTCTAGCTCATAGCTCTTCCTAACTTGGAACTTGGAGCTGGAGGTCACGTATCAGTATTGGTCCGAACCAAGATTAGATATAACTTGAAGTCAGTGTGATTCATACCAATAAGGAAGGATTTCCCACATGATTTTCTGAATCAACTAGACATATTATTTTATTCCTTTCTAATTAACCTTGACTTTTGATTTTGATTTTGATATTAATATTAAGTACAGCCTCCTTCGCATATTACATTGAAGTTGCTTGAATTTTTTCTTTTTAATTTATAAATGGAATTGAAAATAGTGCTATATACTATATAGAGTTCAAAAATTGCCAAACCCCTTCATGACACCTTCAAACTCCGAATTAGAAAAATGTGACTTTTCTTTCCAAAATTTAATTGTTATTATTTATTTGCGTCATTTTTAAATTATTTGCGGATAGTAAACTAGTCTCATATTCATTAATCTTGAAAAAAAAAATACATACATTATAATATGTCATTAATCAAAATTTCTGGGTCATATAAAATGAATAAATTTCACTTTTTTAATCCCTCTTGGATCAATAAACCATCCTAATAGGTGTAGGATGTTGCTATTCTTAACTTCAGTTTTGCAGCAAATTTATCAGAGGGGGTTAGTTTTACAAACTAATTTTTCATCTGGGTCTGTTTGCAAAGTATTTCTTTGGAAGGTCACTTTTTGACGTAACATGGACGTATATCGCCAAGCTGAATGGCGATATACGCCTGGGGTGCTTGTTCTATCAGGACGAATGGCAAAATAGCTGGCACAGTGGTTTCGCCACTTTGAGTGGTGATTTAGGTGCATAGGGCTGGTCAGAGCAGAAGGTACAGAGGGTTAGAGCAGGCTAGGGTTTTTTTGCAGAAATGGCTAGCGGAATAGGCTTTGCATGCATTTCGCAGGAGCCTCTGGCGAAACAGGCTATGCATATTTCGCAAATTCCATTGGCGAAATAGCCTTCCTTTAAATACCCATTCATTTTGTGATCCATTTGGAATGTCTGAGTTTTCAATTTAGGGTTTATTTCCTTTCAAAATTTTCCAACTACTGCGTTTAAATAGCAGCCATCCTTTCGTGGGCATTTGAAAATTCTTGAGCTCTCAAAATTTTTTGAGTATAGTCTATAAAATTTCTGAGCCTTTCCACTATGTTTATCAATCTCTCTCATGATATTATTTATTTAAAGTAATAATTTTGAATGGGTAAGAGCAGCACCAGCACTATAAAACGCGTAAGAGTAGCACCAACACTTTCTCTATAAATATATTATCAACCATTACAACTTTTATTATTTCATGTACATAAACAACTTGCATGGCAAATATGAATCGGTTATCATACATAATAAATATATATACATGTCTATAATAAAAAAAATTAAATAACTCGTACAAGTATTTAACCAGCACGAGAATGAACTCCAGCAGCCTAAGGAGGAAGCTCAAAAATATTTTTGAAGATTTCGCAATCAGCTTTGGCGAAACAAGCAACAAGCAACAAGAGGCAAAGCGGGGGAGGGAGCTCACAAGATTTTTCAGCACCCAGCAACACCAAAACGAGGCGCTAAATAGCCCCAGCATAGGGTGTTTCGCCAGTGGGAATGGCGACACCCACATGCAACCTGTTTCGCTAACTAGGCTGGCGATACATGCCTGCACCTGCCACTTGAAAATCGCGCCTACCCTTTGCCACCTGAGGCCTAGCCTGCTGCCCATGTGTGTCGCCAGGTTGACTAGCGAAATCCAAAGCCATTTCGTAGATGTCAATGGCGAAATGGATGTCACGCATCGTTCCCATGCATGTTTCGCCAGCATGCATGGCGATATGCATTTAAAAAGTGATTTCCCATGGAAATACTTTGCAAACAGATCCAGATGGGGAATTAGTTTGTAAAACTAACCCGCTCTGGTAAATTTGCCTCAGTTTTACTATTCTCACAACTAACCTTTTAAAAACATGCAAAAGACACTTTTGTCCTCTTGTCCTTTCCTACACCCCCTTCCCCATCCCCTTTCCCTCACTCCTCACTCTCCAATTCCCCCATCCTACTTCCCCTTTTCTCTTTTATTTTTAACTTTTATATTTAAGGGAATCGAGATTCAATTATGTAAAAATATACAACTGATCATGATTTCATTTTATATCTTAATCTAATCCACAATAAAATTATCTTTTCATTATGTAATTTCTTTGACATACCCTCAAGCAGCAATTTCAAATTGCTATTTGGATCCAGTTTTTCCTTGTCATGTGTACGGTATCACGTCAAGTTGAATGCCGATTCATCATCTAGCATGGCAGATTAAAAAATTACACACATAAGAAGTAACAATTTCTATTATTCATGGGGATATTGTGGCCTGATATCCTATTTTAAAGACCACAAAAGTTAAATCTTAAAGCAATTTCTTTTACTTCTTTATATTTTTCTTGTTGTTGGACTTGTTTTTTTTTCTTCTTAAAATTGTTGTTACATTTCTGTCAAATGTTATTGAATATTTGAATTGAAATTTTTCTGAAATATTAATTTTTCTTAGGGGAAAACATGAATTTCTTTTGTGAATTGTTAGTTTTATTCAAATTAAACAAATTTATATAGTTCTTTTGTAATTTTCTCACTGTAGGAGGCTTTTTTTTAAGGTACAGTTACATTATTTTTTAATGTCTTTCGTGATTTTTAGTTTGGGCTTCTAGCCCCTTGTATTACCAAAAAAAAGAACTTACACTATTTTTAGTAGCAACCATAATTATATTTGCAATTTCGTTAGTTTTTAGTAGCAACCAAAACTATTTTTATAACTAGATGCAATCAACAATTTCTGCTTGTTGTTTCGGCACACACAGTACACGTGACAGTGGATATCGAAACCACCAATTCTAGCCTGTTGTATCTTCTTCTTACTACCTCAAGCAACTATCCATTTTTGTTGTTTCATAGCGTTTCAGTTGTTCGTTATCAGTCATCATACCGTGTCTAACAACTATAGCTTTGTTAACGAAATTCCCAACATTGAAAACACAATTTGCAACTGCTGGTTCATGAAAGCAATATCCTCATTCTCAATTTTTTCTGACAAAGAATTACGTGAAATCGTGGAAATGAAACAATATGTCAAAACTATTAGTGCATCTGCTCCTTAGTAAAAAAAAAAAACAGATCCATGTCAATAATATATTTTAAAACAGAAGACCCAAAAAGGATCAATCACCCATTATTTTATCATCAAGTATTAAATAAAATACTATAGAAAAATTAATTGGAAGACTTCAAGTCTCATTGAGTATTGACTATAAAGCCGGAGCAAGACTTTGGGCCACAATAATAATAGCCCAATGCAAAATATGGGCCCCTCCAACAGTCCTTTCCGCGTATATTGAGAAAGAAGAACTAAAATCATTAACTCCGTCAGGCCAGCACGAGGACTTACAAGACACGACGTCGTTTAAGAAACGCGAAATCATCGCCACTGTAATCACACTCGTTGTTTACTTGAACGCTTGAACCCTCAGGCCAGCGATCTTCTCCTTCCCCTTCTTCATTCATTCCAATTCTCAACAATTCACCGCTCCGAAATGGGCATAACCGCCTCCACCACCGCCGTCGCCACCCTCCTCCTCCTCCTCTTCTTCTTCATTTCCCCTTCAGCCGCAGAGATCAAAACCCTCACCATAACCTCCGACACCCGCCCCATGATCCTCTTGGAGAAATTCGGCTTCACCCACACCGGCCACGTGTCGATCTCTGTCTCCTCCGTCTTCGTGGTGGCCTCAGGTGGGTCCCAACCCGATCCCTCCCGATTAGGGTTCTTTCTCCTGAGCGAAGAGTCCCTCCTGCAAGTCCTGATCGAGATCCAGCAAAACCCTAGCTTCTGCGTCCTCGACTCCCGCTACACCATGCACCTCTTCACCTTCCGCGAACTCTCTCCTCCACCCTCCGCCTCCGCCAACCACACCTACCCCGTCACAATCCCCAACGAATACTCCCTCTTCTTCGCCAACTGCGCCCCCGAAACCTCCGTCTCCATGCTCGTCCACACCGAGCTCTACAACCTCGACGCCGACTCCGAACACTCCCGCGATTACCTCTCCGCCGGCCAGACCCAACTCCCCACTCTCTACTCTCTCTTCTCCTTCGCCTACTTCGCCTTCCTCGCCCTCTGGATATACATCTGCTACTCCAACAAGCTCTCCCTCCACCGGATCCACCTCCTCATGGCGGCGCTCCTCCTTATGAAGGCCCTCAACCTCCTCTCCGCCGCCGAGGACAAGCACTACGTCAAGGTCACCGGAACTCCCCATGGCTGGGATGTCCTCTTCTACATCTTCCAGTTCTTCCGCGTCGTCCTCCTCTTCACCGTCATCGTTCTCGTCGGCACCGGCTGGTCCTTCCTCAAACCCTTCCTCCAGGAGCGCGAAAAGAAGGTCCTCATGATCGTCATCCCTTTACAAGTCCTCGCTAATGTGGCTTCCGTCGTCATCGGCGAAACGGGGCCCTTCATCAAGGATTGGGTTACTTGGAATCAGGTTTTCTTGCTCGTCGACATTATTTGCTGCTGCGCCATCATTTTCCCTATTGTCTGGTCCATCAGATCTCTCAGGGAAACCTCCAAGACCGATGGGAAGGCCGCGAGAAACCTCGCCAAGTTGACCCTCTTCAGGCAATTCTACATTGTTGTCATTGGGTACTTGTACTTCACCCGCATTGTGGTCTTTGCTTTGAAGACCATTGCCGCTTATAAGTACCGGTGGGTGAGTAATCTAGCTGAGGAGGCCGCCAGCCTCGCGTTTTATGTCGTCATGTTTTATATGTTTAGGCCTGTGGAGAGGAATGAGTACTTTGTGCTCGATGAGGAGGAAGAAGAGGCCGCGGAGATCGCGCTCAGGGATGAAGAATTTGAGCTTTGAAAGAATGAAATAGTTTCGCTTTACCGAATTTCAGGTTCTTCAATGACTTTGCTGCTCTACTTGCTAGTTGCTGCATCTGCTGTTTAGAGATGTGTTGATACTGGAATACTTTCTGTATGTTTAGTGTTTTTGTTTTTCTTTTGCAATTCTGATAAATGTATTGTGCGGGATAGAAAAAAGTTTGATAATGTTCTCACTCAAATGCCACTTTAACTAGAGGAGCTGTACTGTACCGTACACACTCAATTGTTACTGGGTTATTTTGTTACTCTTATCATTGTTCTTTCAACTGAATTTTACATGATGTTTGATTCTATATTGTATGGTCAGAATGAATACTGTACAATTCTTAGTTTATCAACTTCTTTTCACAAATCACAACCGCAATCTTGCTTGATGTGAGCAATTACATATTGGTTTGTGTTAAATAGAATAGGATGTCTTGCAGTTTTGTTTCCTGTGTTCTCTGGCAAAAAGCCTTCCTGTCATAATTCATATTGTTGAGTGATTTTGTTTCAATTTACAAGGTCTGTGATGTTTTCTTATCAGTGCAATATGGTTTCATTCGCGGATGACTTGGAGAATTGATGTTTAGAGCAAGTGAAGCATGCAATTGAACAGAGTGCTGCCTGGATCCATTTTTCTTTTACTAAAAGAGTACCTTGAAGCATAGCAAGGATTGATTGATGATGGGCAAGTGGGGGGTTATGTAGTTAACTATATCTCCTAACTGTTTACATGTTAAATGTATGTATGTTTTATTTGCTCCTGGTTTATACTTGTTCATTTTTGTGAAAGATCTGCTAGAAATGTTGTTGATTTTAGCGTTTAAAAAATAAACTGTGCAGAGTCATATAAAATGGATAGTTTATGAAGAGTTCCCACTTGAAACCTCAATTTCAAACTAATCACTTTTATGTTTTTTCATATCTTGTGAACTTATGTTTGGGTAAAAAAGCTTGACAGGACGTTGTAAAAGAAGGCCAGGTTGGCTTTTTTTATACTTGTTCTGGTATTCATAGTATTTCTTCAACAATATGAATTCTATGGAGAAACCCATCCCTGCATGAGATCTAATCTTTTGGTGAATGAATGCTCAGCAGAAGCTGAGTATAGGTCTAGAAATTTGTTGATGCAAACCCAAAAATTAAGTGTAAAAGGTTTTATAACTTGATGAATAAAAATTCATACACTTCATTTTTGGGTTTAAATGGGTTTTATTCATATTTAGTTGATCTAATCTGCTGAGCATTCAAACTCAGCAAAAAATAAATAAATCTGCTGAGCATTCATTCACCAAAGATTAGATATCAGCAGTAGCACAAGTTATAAAACATAGCCTTGCAAAAATTGTTTAAATGGGTTTTATTCATATTTAGTTGGTGCTAGCCTTCGATAGTGGAAAAGGTGTCCGATTGTTGTGCAAATAACACTTCTCTTGCCCGGATACTATATGGACCGAAGCTGGTTTGCAGTGCAATAAGTGGAAAATTATGGGTTTACAGATTTTGCAATGCATGGATATGACTAGAGAATATCCAGAGTTTTGGACTGATTAGTGGATTCAGAAGAAATAGTATGGTTGTATCTTTGAACAAGAGTGTTAGCAAACACTAACAATTAACATGTTGGAATTTATTATAAACCATAAATTTTGGTATGCCACTTCTAAATTAGAAGAGAAATCCATTAAGAGTGTATTTGGATGAGGAAGTTTAAAATTTTGAGAAATTTTAAATTTTAAGAATTTTAAATACTTCATTTGAAATTTTTTTATTTTCAAAATTTTGTGTTTGGATAAAAAAAATTAAAATTGTGAGTGAAAGAAAATAAATGCAAAAAGAAGAGAAAATATAATTGGTGTGTTTCTAGAGAGAAGAATATTGAAGCGGTATGGGGAGTCGCAGGAAAATAAGGACACGACGGCGTATACCACTGCATCCGATCACAACATTTAGTCACGACACAAGGCATGATCCAAGCCCTCTGCGTCAGCAAGCACTTCTGCTACGTGATGGACAATGATGACTGCTCCCATGACTAGCGGGTGCAGTTCTACATGTCCCTTTACGTTCGCATCAAATCGGCACTCCGCGAGCTCAGATGATGCTTCTTGAAGAAGAGAATCATTGATGTGAGAGAAGAGTCGTGAGTTCGAACAACTTTCAGTGGAAGAGATGATGAATGTAATAAAGGAAATACGCGAATATTTTAGAAGGTTTTTCTATCAAGAAGAGAGTTTTAATTTCTTATTTTTTAGAAGAAAATTAAAAAAATTCACAATTTTAGTTATTTAAAATTCTATTTTAAAATTTCAAGAATTTAAATTCTTCATAAAAAATATCCAAACAATAAATTTTAGATTAAAGAAACTTAAATTCTCTGATAAATTATTTTTTTTAGCTAAAATTTTCTATTCAAACGCACTCTAAATGAGGGGTAGTTTTAGGATCATTTGATGTCAAGGAATAAAATAGAATAGGATAATCTATTATTTGAAGAGTTAATAAAGATAGAATAAGTTTATCTTATTTACCGGATTCTTTTCATTACTTTAAAAGTTATTATCTCTAATATGAGCTAGATATAAGTATAAAATTATAATGTTATTTATTCAATTAAAATATACTAAAAATTGAGTTATTCTGAAAAATAAAATATTTTAACATAATATATAAGTATGCCTTCTAGTCGGTACTTAATGTTTGACCTGTGGATTACGATAACCTTCTATATCTTAATATATTAATTTTAAAATTAAAGATTGTAGAACATTTTATATGTGGAGCGTTGCAATTTGCAAGTTAGCCCTTGCAATCGGCATCTTGATGGGCGGTGATAATAGGTTGGGTTTTTTTTGGTCACCAAGATTAGTACCGAATATTTATAGGTTGGGTTAAGTATTAACGTATTTGTCTTTATATTCACATTTAAATTTGAGTATCTATGTTGGGACTTGGGTGTATATGCATTCTCATATTTAAATTAATTAAACAAAAAAATTTAACGTGTAAACATTTAACTCGTTGTTTCAAATTCCAAAATATAAATATGTAATTGTATCTATACGACTAAAAAAAGGGAATTTATACTTTTAGTGTACACAATTCATTTGGCAATTTTATCCGTGCACTACTTTTTAAACTGGATTTTTTTGCCAAACGGGTAATTTTTAAAAAAATTATCTGGATACTTTTTTTAATTTATTATGGAGTTTTGAAACAAAATTTCATTTAAAGATTATGCTATTCCGATGATACCAAATGGATCAAACAGGTTCGCACCGTACCAATTTCCATGCCTTGGATTGATCCCTTCTCAGCCATAAACAGTCATGCTGTAGAAGTGCATTTTAACATCAGAATGTTGGATAGTTTATATTCCTAGTCATTGATAGCACAAGTTCCAACCCTTTGATGCAAAAGGACATGAAAACAAAATGTGAGATATAGATTCTTCCTCCGCCTTAAGGGTTGTTTGATTGTGAGGACAGAAGAAGATAAAAGAAAAACAAGTAAGAAATAAAAGAAAAATATTGGTGATTTGGTTGAAAGGAAATAAAAGAAAAGAAAATAAACATTTAAATAATAAAATAATGAAAAAAAAATTGAAGTTAAATAAATAATCATTTTAACATTTTTAAAACAGGACATTTACACCACATAGCACTATAAGTCATTTTATTCATTCACGGCTGTTTTTTTTTTTATTGTTACTTCCAAACCGTGCACGTTTTCCAAAATCATCTCAACTCACCGCTCTTCCTCGCGCCTTCTGCTCTCTTCTGCGATACCAAACAGACTCTACAAAAAAGGGCACAACAAATCTGAATTTTGCACGATTATATATGTTCCTTTTATTAAGGTTATCCTTTTTGTAGGTAACCTATCAAAAGACATCCCCCAAATGAGTATAATCACATTCTTTGGGATATATAATTTCCATAATTGCTTATAAATAAAGAGCCAACAAGTTCATTGACTAGAGCCATGCCAGGGCTTTATAAGCTTCCTTGCCTAAGTATAATCCCGTTGATCCATTTTTTCAAAGCAACAGGTCTCGTTCATGACACTCAAAGCAAAAAATTTATCCACCAAAGGAAACTTTCAACTAAACCATTATCTTCTCCACCTAAATCTCCATCCATGTTAACTCATTTTACTAACTACTTGTTTAAATGAGGTTCGGATATTTATGTCATTTATTATACACGCTCAACATATCAAAATGAAGAAAAAATAAACTTTTTTGTTTGGGAGATTTATGTCATTTAATATACATATATATATATTTTCTTTTTTTAACTTTCTTTCCTATCAAATAACCTAAAAAGAATCTCACTTTGTGCTTCTTTTCTTTCCTTTTTTCATTCTTCTTAAGTGATAGGTTGAATCTTGGTTTTTTCGTAGTAGGCAAGTGCGCTAGAGTTCCGTTGCCGTTGGACTAAGAGAATGAACTCATTCAACCCTTAGCATGATGTTGGTCCAAAACACTAAAACTAATTAGTGTGAGAATTGATTTGATACATTGTACTTCCAAGAACTTCAAAGAAATTTTTTATTTTCTGAAGCTAATATATATTTTTTCTTGTTTTGATATATTGCATGCATGTTCATAATTCATCGTACATAACTACACCCATAACTAGCCTCAGTCCTACAGATTTTCCACACCTTTGCTATGTCTTCATCCATTGCTGGTCACTCTGAGACCAGGGTGATTCTAGCAAGGAACAAGAGATTGTCTATTAATGAGTTGATCGAGGAGGACTTTCAATCGGAACTTGTAGCATCCAAAAGAATTTGAATGGAAAACTCTTAGTCAGTAGTCCTCATGGCCACACCATACCATAGTGCTGATAGTCATTTGGAACAATAATTTCTGGTGTGAAGATAGTTGACATAGAAATTTATATCAACCAAGCCAAACTGGACTGTAATTTCGAACCTTTTATGCTATGCAAACAACAATAAAAGGGAAGAAAAATAAACTGAGCATATGATCGATCAAGGAATAGCATAGCATTACTTAACAAAGCATATTATGTTTTGTTGCTAATGGAATTAAAATATTGGCGCTTAGTGGTTAAAGTTAGTGGTTAAAGAGAGAAGAGGAAAGAAAGAGATCTCCCACCAATAAAAACTACTAGATTAACAATTAATTTACCGATAAAAAGTATTTTATTGTTAATTATTAGCTCAATGCTAGGGCTGCAACGAAAATGATTAAACTGATACTGAATTTTAAAATTAGGTTTGCCATGTATAATTTTTTCCCTTATACTACAAATAGAAATCAAATAAAAAATTCAAAATGTTTTAAAATTTAATAAACATATTAAATAATTTCACAACATTTTTTTAAAAAATATGTACATGTTGCGTGTCATGAATCATAGTGATTAGATCATGAACGGTGGAAAGTGATTATGATGATGAGTGATGAGATGAATGGTCATGAATCATGATTTTGTTAAGCACTTTAGTAATATACAT
Source organism: Glycine soja (assembly GCF_004193775.1). Classification (NCBI taxonomy): domain Eukaryota; kingdom Viridiplantae; phylum Streptophyta; class Magnoliopsida; order Fabales; family Fabaceae; genus Glycine; species Glycine soja. The sequence continues at coordinate 4,334,621 of NC_041011.1, forward strand.
TAGCCCCGTAAGTGAACAGTGAGCTTAAGGAAGCATAGTGATTAGATCCCCACCGGCCAGAACCAGGAGTAAAACTAAAGTTTTCAGTAAAGCCAAATGAATGGGGTTAGGTGGAAGGTATGATTATATTTTATCTTGTTTATTTCTCGTCCATTCTCTATGGCCAAGGATTTTCTCTTTTGGTCGGCACTTCAAAGCATTGAACTTGAAATTTCCACTTTAAATGAAATCCAAAGAGGATGATATTATTCATTTCTGTAATTCTTAGTAATATCTGCACAGTTATAACACAATTTAAGAATAATGCTATGCTAAAAAAAGACACGGATATGTAAATTTGTAATGTAGGTTGTATAACAATCAATTACAATAAAACCTGTTTTCGATGGGAATTACAATAAGAACTTAACCCTGGTTATTAAATATATTTAATATCCCTTGATTAGCGAAAAAATCATGTTTGAAAAGAATATTCACCTTAGTGCAATCACAATTTTCAAGAAAATTTGTTGTTAATACTTTTAACATGAACAACTCATACTACAATAATAATAAAAAGTATATTTAATATTTTGATCGTCAACTTTTGTCTATAAAAAGCATGACTTATCACGACTTTCACTGTGTCAATTTTGAAGTTCTCTCCCTCTCCCTTTTTGTGTTTCTGAGATTTTATTTAGTGTTATAATGTGTCATTAATAACAGTTTTTTATACATATATTTAATTTTCATGACATTTCATTGTTAATTTTTTAAACAATGATTATAAATATATTTTATCCTCTAAAATATAGATTCTTACTTTAGATGAATTGAATCTATAAAAAAACAAAATTAGACATGATTTTTTTTTAAAATAGTATATTTAAAAGATAAAAGAGAATAAATTATTTTGTCTAGTCTGATCATACACCGAAGACTCCATTAGATAGTGAAGTTGCGAGACAACAAACGTAAATTTCATAACACACCCTTTAGGGTCTTTTTAAAAAATAAAAATCAAATAAAATTTTCCTCTTTTTTTTTTTTAATTTGTTGGTGAAATTCTACACAGACTTCCTCAGATCCTCTAAGATCTAACTTAATAATCTAAGAAGAAAAGAATTGAATGCGATACTTTTATCTTTAACTACTTTTAATGATAAAAATACTATAAGTTGACCCTCGTGTTTATTTATCTTTGCAATTACATGCATGTTAATTAATTAAAAGCCTAATTTGTCACAATCACTCTGTATTAGCACTTCCTTAACATTTCTCATCCTTTCATTTTCCCAACCAAATATGCCCTTATTATATAGTTACATTTCTCATCAATGCATTATATATATATATATATATATATATATATATATATATATGCATTCATAATTGATTAATTCACTTTTTTTTACAGAAAAATAGTTACTCCATTTCATTCATGATAAATAAGAAAATACAAGGTATATGATCAATAACATGATTGCAAACATGTAATATTGACTCTCTTACTAACACACGAGAGACAAAATTAGCTTCCTCCGAACTAGACTCACCTCTGAGTTATGAAAATGGGAAAGAAGCTGTCTACTCCTATAAATAAGTACATCAAATTCAGATAGACCAAGACTTCTGTCTTCTAAAGCATCAGCTACTGATTTGCAATCAATTTCAAAATAACCTCTTGAACATTTAGATTCTGTAACCAGATTAAAGCTTGCAGTAAAGACCAAGCTTCTGCCTCGGCTGGGTCAGGGAGTTGACCATGCTACCAAGTAGTTTTGGCTTTCAAAAATCGTCCATGCCCCTCTCTGATGCAAATTCCAGCTCCAAAGATTTGTTGTTGTTTGAATATAGCAGCATCTATATTGCTTTTTATCTTCCCTTTTGGTGGCTTCTTCCAAGTTGTGGGTTGCAGATTAGAAGTGTAGCAACTTCCACCTTCTTCGAGTAATTCCTTTCCTGAGACCATTCTGAAAAGTATTGAAATGCTAGGGACTGGTTCCTCATTGTTCCAAACCTTGTCATTCCTTCTTCTCCAGATGCACCAGATGGCCATAGCTACTTTACAGCAGATTTCTTGAGAGAAATTCTGCAGAAAGTTAAAAAGAAGTTAGCTGGTACCTTCCAAAACAAGAATGGCTTGTTAACATCCGAAAAATAATGTGCCAGTCATTCTCGATATCAGTTTTGCAGAATTCACAGTGGATGGGACATGTCACATGGCACATGCTTTGATCCAAGTCTATCTCTGGAAGTTAGGCATCTACGCAAAATCCTCCAAAGTAGATAATTTACTTTTGGTGGAATTTGTAAAGCCCAAATGAGGTTCCAGCTTCCTTCAACCCAAAAGTTAATGTCATTGAGAGTGAGTGAATCCATTAAACTATGGTAGGCCGTTCGGACTGAGTAAATGTCATTGGGAGTGTGTTTCCAAATCATGGAATCAGAAACAGAATTATCAAAAAGAGAATTTGCAAAATATTTTCAATGTCACTTTGGTTTAGTGTTTGAGTCATAATGTCCAGATTCCAAAGGTTCAAGTTCTGATTAATCATGCATTGTTTTAAAAATTAAAAGAGCAAATGTAAATATCAGCATAGGTAAATCAACCATGACCTATTACAGTGCATTAAATATGAATATATGATTGATTCGAGCAGCATTAATTCGAATTCTTTAAATAATGTGTCAGATTTAAACCTTAAAGATAAAAAATATTTTATTAAAATAAATAAATTTATTAAAGATCATCAATCAATTTTTTATAAAGATTAATTATTGAATATTTTACATTATTTTGTGTTAATAAAAAAATTAAACACATCAACAATACATTTTTTTTTATAAAAAAATATTGTTTATCATTAATTGAAATTCATTAAAATTTATAAAATAGCATAGGCTTTACTCTCTACTCCATGAATTTTACTCATAATTTTAAAATTAACCGTAAATTTCCATCGATAATAAAAACAGTTAACAAAGAGGGTGGGTATATTATTGACTTGGAATCTTGGATAATCATGCATTGCTAGCTACCAAAATGGAAGAGCATGCAGAACAATGAAAATGATGGACCCATGTTATGCTTCCTTTTTGTAAGTGGGGAAAGCCAAAGCACTTCCTAGGCCTTACTAATTAATTATCTTCATAGTGTTACTTCCTAGAAAAGAAAAAACGGATACAAGAGAGAAGCCAAGAAACTAAAAAGACAGTTCAACAGTTTATCATGACTTTCAAAAGCTGTAACATGGTAGCTTCACCCTAGCACCTTCCATGGGCCATGGCACGGCATATGCTGAAAATTATAGTGTCTGTAGAAACAAAGACGATAGAATGAAAAGAATAAAAGGGAGCAAACCAAATCTTTTACATGCAAAAGAAAATTAAAAAAAAAAATTAATATACAGAAAGATAGAGAGAGACATAACCATGCATACTCCGGAGTTCCTTACATCCACAAACCCAACTCAAAAACAAATAAACTAAACTAGAGTTACCGAAAATAACAACACAAAAATTAAAGAAGACCATAATTCTCTCTCAATTATAAATACCAAAAAAGAAATTAACAAAAACGAATTTGGAAGTTCAGTTTGAAACCTTAAATTAACAAAAGAAGAGAATCGAAGTGATCAAGATTTTGCATGGACAACATCTACACTAGCGCCGCAAGACAAGAACCTATGAAAAATCCTAAACAAAGCAGCGCATGAAATTTCCCTCATTTTCCTCCAAACCAAACACTTCCTTCTCCTAATCCCATGATGAGACCTTCCCTGCTTCTTCACTCTCTCCTTAACCCTCCCAAAACATTTCTGGGTTTTCTCCGGCACACTCTCTTTCCTCGAAAATTTGTAGCTTCTTAGGTACATCTGCCTGCACGAGATGCTGTCCACCACCCTCGGATGCCCGCCGCACACGTGCGAACCACCGCCCCTTCTCCTCACAAACTCCGCGTCCGATTCCGGCCACTTGTAGAGGTTCACGTACGTCGCACGTACCGGCACGCGTGGGTCACGTGCGTCGTTTACACACTTTGATAAGCACACAGAACTCATCTTATTATTCTCCTTCAATTTCAATTCCTCTCTAGGGTATGTATGTATGCAATACAACTACGTAACTATATGTTTTATATTATAAATTGTTATTGTAGAAATATATATGAAAAGGGAAAGGAAAGAATAAAAGGGTTGGATTGGATTGCAAGACAAGGGTGTGGGGGAAGGGATTGATTTATAGTGGGTTATTTTTGGCCGTTGTCATGTGTGATGATTTGCAATGACTATGTTATGTTTTGTGAAGGGTATTGATGTAAGAGTTTTACTAATGAAAATATATATTTGTTATGAAAATTATATAAGAGTGTAAAAAAAAAGTTATGAACATCATAATTTAATACATTTTTGTATTTTTTTTTAATTCTTTAATTAATGTTTTACGCGCATTTGTTTGAAATTGTCATATATTAATTGAATGTGTGAGAGTTTGTGCTGTTAGGCGAAGGTTAGATGGCCTAAAGAAAATTAATTCTATTTCAGCATATTAAAATTGGGTTTTGCGAGGTGTATAAGATGAATCGTGTTCGGTGTAGTGTGCCAAAATTACAGGAGGCTGCGTGGAATAATCATGGTTTTCTTTTCCATTTTTTTTAACCTTGCTTTGATGCTTCACTGTCAGCATTTCATGATATGACATCATTGATATACTTGTGTTATTATTAAATTGATTGAGCATGGTTCTTTCTTTTAACATGGGCTTTACCGATTTAGGATGGAAAATGTAATTTGGTAGAGAATAATGTCCCTTCATCTTTTATGAATATATATAATTTGAAACTCAGATTTAGAAAGAAAAAAAAAGGAGGAAATATTTTTTTAATTATTAATAAATATTTTAAAAAATGAAAAGTAATATATATATATATATATATATATATATATTACTCCTGTGATTTAAAAATGAAAAAATACACTTTTTTTTAACTTCTCACTCTTGTACACTAAGGAGCGGACCAACAGTAAAAGTTAGGGGAGAAATATAATTTAGATGATTTTGAAATATCTATTTATTTTATAAAATAGTTCAAAATCTATTAAAATAAAATGTCAACACAAATGTTAGATATAATTTAAAATTTAATTTTTTTTCTAAATTTCATATAATGAGGTTTAGCTTTATAAATTTAAAACTAAACTCATACATTATAATTACTAAACACATGAATTAATTGACTTAAGATTATTTCAGCTTAATTATAGGTTTTGAATTTGAGCCTTAAATATATTTGTGTTAAATATTTAGAGAGAAATTTTTGTTGTCCATGATCTTACCTGTATCAAACATAATTGTCTTTGGTAAAACTATGAAAGATACTTGTGGTTTAGATTAAAAAAAATCATACACTCAAAGTCAAAATTAGATTAGAATTATATAAAAATGACAAAAAAATAAAGATGAGAAAAGAGATACAATAAATATATATATATATATATATATATAAAATAAAAAAGAAAAATAGTTATTAATGAATCTTCAAAATTTAGTTATCAATTTTTTATGTTGTGTAACTTCATCTCATAGACAAAGATTAATTATAAATGTATAATAACATTTAATTTCTCAAATCAATATAAAAGAAAGATAATAAAATTATTTAGTTATAAATGTATATATTTATGACCTTTAAAATAACACTAATATATTTTTTAAAAGGAAAAGGTATTAAAAAAAGAAATAAATAACATCAAATATTATTATTTTTGTAATGAATACTATAAAAGGGAATCAAATATTTTCCAATAAATAAAATAAAATAAATAATTAATACTTAAGTACTATTATTTCTATAATCAAAATCTTTAATTAAAAATAATTAATTTGTCATTAAAATATTATATTACATATATTAAAAAATAAAATTTAAAAGAAAAGGGGGCCAAGGCCGCCTCCACTAAACATAGGTTCGCCCATGACACTACCAATGCTTAAAAATTCATGTTAACGAGGCAAAAATAAAAATTTCATTAAAATATTTGTTAAATTAAAAATATACTGTACAATAACATCCTTTTTTATTTTTTCTTAATAATTTATTTTATTATTTAACCTTAATAGGATTGATAGTATTAAATTTAACATTTTCTTATTAGAAAAAAAAAAACTGAATGAGCTTTATTCACTAAGAAGATATTTGTTGTCTGAACTATGGCACCCGAAAATAAATTTCAATAACTCATGACTCTCGAAAAGAAGAAAGCATTTATTTTTAGTCGTCTGGACTTATTTATGGAAAATGGTAAAAATTATGCTACATCAGCAAGAAATAAATCGTTGACCCTGAGAGGAGAATCACAAGATCACTGTATTGCGTGAGCATTTATGTGAGTTTATGAAAGCGTTAATGGTAGCATTAATTATACTGGATGGCATATGGTAAACGGAAGAATAGCTTAATCGCAGAATTTATATTGGATGACATGGTAAACATAATAGCCAAAGTGATATTCAAAACTTTTTAACTAATTAATTCCTTAAGATACTTGTTAAAGATTTCAATAATAGAAAAAATTGTGTTTAAATTAAAATATCATCAATTCCTTTGAGGCATTTGTATGTACCTGTAAAAAAAATTATAATAACATTTTGTTATAGATTTTGAAATAATTTTTAATATGATTTTTAATTGGTTAATAGCAACAACAAAAAACATTTACATTGCACATATTTTAAACTCAATAAATTATTAACAACAATGTTATTTGGTACCAATTATATTTGCACAAATTTAAACGAATGATTACGCGAGGATCAGTCTCTTTTTTAAAAAAATAAATAGTAATTAAAAAATTTAAAAGCATCCAATAAACCCTTCATAGAAATAACAGTCGTGCAAATATCACGAAAATGTTTTCATACCAATATACAATTTCCTAATAATAATAATAATAGTAATAAGTAAATCCTATTTTAAATTTTGAAGTCTGCATTTAATACTTCCAATTGTAGATACAAATCATACAATACACACAACAAATTGTGAGACGATGATGACTTTGAAATGGTCCAAAGTTAAGACTTAAGATAACTCCTTGCTGGGCGATATGATATCTCCTCCACCTAATTCCGTTATAATGCCTTTAGAGACATACTTAATTAAACATCTTTAGCAGTCTTTCAACTAAGATTAGGACAAAGAGAGATTAGTTTAATGATATATCTTATTTTATTATTTCATTACGTATTTATCATATTCTTTTTAACGATTTCGCAGTGATGTTGAGCCACTATTTCAAAACTCCATTGACTTGTCATAGTTTACCCAATTTCTTTCTTTCTTTCTTTTTTTCTGGGGAAGACAATGCAGAAGTGTCAAAATTAAAGTAAAAATAAAATTATATTTTTGTCTTATATTTTACACATGTCACTTATTAGTTGTGTCTAAATATGACATTTTAGTTGTGTGCTCATAGAAGACTTTCTCTAAGTTATAATATATTAACAAAAAAATGCAATATTATTTACAATTTGGTCGCATAGTTGCATTAATCGTTTGCAATGTCATTTAAATGGGAAACGATAACTTAAAATTTAAATACCAAAAAATAAGCTAGTGCACAAAAAAAACTAAAGACTTTGTTGATTATCTTAATAGACGCTTAAGGAATCTTGTTGACCAGTTGAAACCATTGTAAACGTTTATGCTGGTATTTAGTAACTGGAAATTGCTTATTAGTACGAAAATATTTTCATGATATTTGCACGACCGTTGTTTCTATGAAGGGTTTATTCAATGCTTTTAAATTTTTAATTAGTATTTATTTAAAAAAAGAAGAAGAGTGATTCACGTAATCATTTGTTCGAATTCATGCAAATACAATTCATACGAAATAGCATTGCTGTTCTTGTTGTTATTATTATATATTATTATTAAAATCTTAATGTTTTTAATTGATTTTTCTTAACAATGTGTTAAATTTTAACTGATTCCCGTTTAACTGATTTTAAATAATCACTTAGGTTTTAACAATTAGGTTCACCTTCCATCTTTTATTAAGCGTCTATGCTTATGTAAAATGGTGAACAAACACCAATAGAAGACAAATCAAGGAGAAAAACTAAAAGATCATAAAGATAATTCGATTAAGCATCAATAATCGTCAAGGATTAAGGTCCAACCCTAGAACTAGGTGATTATTATTCACACGTAGTTAAGGAAATTAAACAAAGCAAATAAAAGAAAAGGAAAATATCAAATCGGGTATAAAAGAATAAAAGAAGAAGATCCTCCGCTTTTCCATGCTCTCTCCCGTACTTATGCAAATCAAGGTTAAGATCCCTAATCTATATTCAAAATGTTATTTAAAGAGAGTGAGCTAAAAGAATTAAGTCTCAAATTACAATTAAAACCTCAAAAAGACATGGTGTGACTCACAGGGCATGAGGGAGAATATTAATTTTAAAATAATTATTATAAAAATTAATAAATAGATCATTAAATATAATTACTTATGTTGTACTTAAAAGATATATTGACAGAATGATAATATTTTATTTTATTTTTGAGTCAAAAATAATTCTGTGTATTAAATAAATCATTTCTTATATATAAACACAACAACTTTCAACAATAAGATGTTAATTCTAATGATAATATATAATTACTTAGGTTGTACCTTAGTAACCTATTTTCTCATATTATAAAATAAAAGAATGATTAACTTAGATCAAGAGTAATTCTTTTTGAGAGACTCTTCATACTCTTCATTCATTTAAATATACACCAAAAGGAGTTAATGAATAATGAAAATAAAAAATAATTTGAAAAAAATTACTTTTATAATATATATTCCCAATATACTCCCAATATTGATATGCTAGTGGCCTAAAGAAGTATAATGGGGTAACAATCTCATATGAATTTGGTGAGATTGGAACAATACTGTGAATTTGGTGAGATTGGAACAATATGTTGGCGCCTTGAGATTCTATCTCCTTACTTCAAGCTGGCATTAGCTGCAACTTTGTGTCAAGGTTTGCTAATGAAGCTTCTATTGTGGTTGGTTATGTTTATGAGGAGGTTCTGTAGTATCTCTGGTTGGAATGAAGAGCTAATGAAATGAAAGTTATAGTAAGAAAGAATAGCCAATACCATATATACAATAAAGTTAACATTTGTTAACCTTTGGGGCTTTGCCTTTATTTGGTTGGGCACTAATGGTGGGTAAGAGGCTTTCTACATGAAGCTAGTGGCATAGTGGGTTCATTATAAATCACAGTATGTGTATGTTGCTCATAATCTTTTAATTATATTAAGTAAATGCCACATCTTCCATTGGAGTGACTTTGGTAGATGTTTGACCCTGTGAGGTATCAATCAATCATCACTCTTCACAATGGAGAGGAGTTGTTCATACAACTGTCAAGGCTAGCACATGTGCATGCTGAATTTTGCTAAAGCAGAAGTTTATTTCAAATTTTGTTACCTTGCCCCATATTTTCGTGTAGACTTTTATGCAATTTATCCACTGAATATTGTACAAAAACAGGCAAAAATTAATAAGCAGAACATTTTCCTTGAAACCATTTTTTCTTGAATCAAAGGCACCCACAGAAGTATGTTTCTTATCCAATCTTCTTTCTTTCTTGCAGTTTCTGTAGGGACACAATTAAGTCTATTTATGGTCCCAATTCAAAGGAGCTTCATAATTTCAATAGCTCAATAAGGAACTCCTCTAGTTAGATTTCTTAATTGCTCAAGGTTTTTTTCTTGTCCTTACCTTGATTAGTTATTATGCTGGTGGGAACTTCTGAAATATGATTTCTTATCTAATGCAAGTGCTGCTTGAATCTACAAAGTAGAACTAGAACCTAGCAACACTGGGAAAAAATAGCTATGGACTAGAGGGTTATTATTGTATGCTGTTTTTTTGGAATTATTGATTCTTTATTGCCATATATCTTATTTTGGGCTAACTGAAGGACCCTAATTAGTAAAACCAACTATTTAGTAACTGATAAAACAACAACAACAAGCCTTTTCCAACTATGTGGAGTTGACTACATGAATCAGACAATGCTATAATGTTCTGTTGTACCTCTAAATCTTTTTTTAATTCTTTTACCTATTGTTTTTCTTAGTCTCCCACTGCCTCTAGTGACTATGCTATCCTCCATCTGATCTACTCTCCTTACTAAGGCTTCTAAGATCATCCTCAGACATGCTCAACCCTCTAAGGCAAGAATCTACCATCTTTTTTACAATAGGTGCTACCCTAACTTTTTACCCAATGCATTCATTTGTAATCCTATCTTTTCCAGAATGTCCACTAATCTAATGCAGCACTCTCATTCTTCATTGAATATATTCTCTTGGTTTTTCATTGACCAATATTTAGTTCCAAATGACATCACTAACGTTCTGGTTGTGTGGGAAAATTTTCCTTTAAGCTTTATTGATAACTTTTTATTACACACTCGGGGCACTCCTCTGTTTCTTTCATCCTGCTTGAATCCTCCTTATTTAGTGACTGCCATATTTAAAAGAATGTAATGACTAGAATTCATCTAATAAGAAATTGAGAATCTTGATCCATGGAGACAACTTCTTTGTATAAAACTTATTGACTACAAACAGAAGTTGTTCCCTGAAATTTTGTGATGCCAAAATTTTGACTGGAAGTGGATTATATACTAAATGGAATATTTGTGACTGCAGGCTTTTCACTGCCTTGCATCTTGTCTGGGATGGGAGGAATTCTCCTCACAATGCATGTGTTTATGCCTTTCAAGCACTGTGCTGTGGATCTCTACACTTATTGAAGCGCAATTAGTCAGTTGCTGGTGTTGTGAGACTGGCAAACTGAAACTTCCATTCAAAATTAAATTTTACTTCCACATGTTCCTCCTTAGATCACTATGTTCATGAAATGGGTGCTTTGAGTTTGATTATCATGGTCAAGGTCTCCTATGCAGGTTTTTTGCTTCTCCTCTGGTCACACAGAAGCAGTAGCAGCTGGTTCACAATTCAAAGCATCTTCTGCGGTTGTGATTGCTAACTTCTGTGCACTTGGAAATCTGAGCTTAGATGGATGGTTACTAAAATAGAATTTTCAACTGATTTGAATGGGCTAATTCTATCCTTCTATTGCTTATAGAATAGGCCATACCCTAGGTTCGATACATCATGGATGCTCTATTTCTTTATTATGATAATTTATTTTCTTCTATTTTTGGTACATATTTATTAAATTATCTGTATTTCTATACTTACATTCAGAGTATCTATTCAATGATCACCGACCTTTTTGCATGGAATATCTTGTGTTTCAGATTCAGTAATTTGCCAACCTAAAGAAAGAGCATTAACCATAGTACTTTGTTTTTTTTTTATTTAAAAATAAAATTATTTTTGTCATGCATTCAAATGCAAATCTACGTTAGTCTGTTATCACATGCATCTTAATTCATTTCATTTCGTTTGCAGCGATGGGAGAAGTTTCGTGCATCGCAATATATGTTCATTATGTAATGCAGTACATGATGAAATTTTTTTCAGCTGATAATAATATGGTAAAAAAGGTGTTAGAGTCCCACAGTTGTAGATAAATAATAACTCTATGGTCTCTAAATAAGGTCTTGTGCTAAACCACCAGAAATAGAAGACTGAAAAAGTATAATATATTTTCATATCGGTGATTGGTTGTAAAATGCTATATGGTATGGAATTCAGAGAAGGGGATTTGAACGGTGGAATCTCATACTGATTCTGGCAAGAGAATTTCTGGTCTATTAGTAGTTCAGAGATAAGAATGGAACGTCAAATAGATTTCGGTAGTAAACCTTATACTTACACCTCTCTTTGGCTACTAATCCTTTGCGCTCTGCAAGATTTTTCCGAATAAAAACTATTGGCCGCAAGAGTAGCAAATATACTATAAAACATATCCAAAATTTCATTCTAGTGCTGGAGCCGTAAACAATGTATTTCCCATAGGATGAAATTGGGTCATCCTACTCCCTTTGGCAAGTTTTGTGATTTAACTGACTAGTGACTTTATGGGGAATTCGAATTTTAACTTACTGCCGTCTCCACCCTTTGTGTTACAGGTATTTTTTTGTCACGAGAGATTTCGTATGGTTTTTGGTATCTAGCTTACTAAGAATAAATAAACGTATTCACAAACTGCGGAGTCAGATGAGAATGTTAGTTAGATATTTGAAAAAAAAATGGTTGTCTAAATATCATTGCTCTAAAAACAATGGTCATTCATGACATATTTATTTTGCTTTTTTGTTTCTACTAGATTGCTGAGCAAATCTTGAATATGAAGTACAACATTTATTTCTTTTGCTGTTTTGTTTCTACTAGATTGCTTAGCAAACCAAAAACATGAAGTACAACGTAGCTCTACCTCTATGTCATGTACAGGTATATATGAACATTGGTACACCTTTCTTTCCGCTTTGATGAATATCTCCTATAATTAGCAGAGTGGCATGTCAAACTAGAAGAAAATAATTTCGCATCCTTTTTCATAAACAAAATTGTGTGGTTGACCTATATTGTGCAGGAGGTATTTTCTTCACTGTCGTTATATCAAATTGCACTACCAAGGCCCAGCTCATCCCCAATGTCATCATCATCTTCAAATAACTTCAAAAGCCGAGCCCGGTCCTGTTCCCTTAACTTCTTTCGCCAGAACTTAATTGCACCCACCACTCCAAGAATCAGTATAATTGAAACTAAAACACTCAGCAAAACCACTACAGCTATATGCATTCCTTTGCCATCATCATGCTCATCAACTACAGAACATGAATACAATTAATTTTGTTAATATATAAAATGCTAGAAGATAATCAAGTAAATGAGTATCAATGCAAGCATACCCAGAAAATAAAATTCAAGTGCTCTCTACATAAATAAAAGGTTGGGAGAGGGAAGGTTGAGGATATTTCTATCCTCGCTTTACAAAGTGGAACAAACTAAATACTGGCATTCCCAGTGATTCCAGGGGTTGACAGGTAAATAAAGATTCAATATTAAGAAGAAAATAGTTAAGCATACAAGATTGCAAACCAAGATACAGAACCCTATGTGATGCAACATTCCTCCATCTAGTTGGTTATGACAAATAATAATAATAATAAATAATAATAAAGTGACCGAGTAAACTATTCTCTATTATGTTATATTTTGTGTTTACTGAAAAATCGACAAAAAAACTCATTTATTTACAATAAAAATTGCTACAATTAAATCTAAAAGGTGTTAAACCCACTAGATTTGTTATCAGCGGTTACTAGTTAACTTATAGAAGTGTTTCGTCAAATGCTATTCCAACTCTTGTTTATCTAGCTTTACATGTGGAACAAAAGGGGGGAAAATGCATTTAGTGTAACTAAATCTTCAATTCAAATGGTTGGGTACCAAGACGTACCTTCAGTTCAGCTATACATCAAATGCATGCAGTTTTCTGCTTTTCTCTCAACATATGATGCTGAATAAGGATATAAATGAAATTTGGCCAAAAAATTCATGAGCTAATGGTCCAATTAACTAATTTGCTAACATTTTCTGGAATTATTTGTAGCATTTTGGGCAGCTTTTAACAATAGAGGGGATGTTTGCATAGTAAATACAAAACACAAAATAGGGACAGAATAATTTAGTTTATTATTTGTTTCTTTACAATCTGAATTAAAAGTCTACTGAATTTAAGTCATCTTTTATATTAATTTAAATACCCAAGTTATCCATGGTGAACAAATCCAATACAATGGCAAATTGAGGTTACTTGCTCTTTTGTTGACATAAATGATTCATTGGTAAGTAATGAGCACTAGAAATAGATATCAAAAGAATCATTCATACAAATTGAAAATAAATATTTTAGATAAATATATTACTTTTGCAATGGCATATGCAAGGGTAAGGCTGCGTACAATATCCCTCCCCCATACCTTCGCATAGCGAAGAGCCTCTGGGCAATGGGGTACGAAGTTTTATATCCTAGGTCACAACTACGTATTTTCAAATAACTAGCTGACATACGTTGTCAAATGGCATGATTGTGGTAATCAAGACTCTTCAAATAAAAAGGTTGCAGGTACTCACCACCAGCAAGAGATAAGCACTCGGGGCACAAGAAAGTAGCATTGAATTCCTTTTCCTTGAACCGAATATATTCACCATCGGGTGCAGCAAAGTCAGAAGGACAAAACTCCCATTCGTCAAATACATCATCCAAAGTAATGCTGTCCTCCTCATAGAGTCCACACCGTTTACATTTTTTACTTGAAAAGTTGCTTAAAGGCTGGAACAGGCACAAGTCAAAATCTCAGTATTAGCCTCGACTCTCAAGCAGTAACAGATGAAGCTCCAATGTAAAGGCACTTGTAAAGGCACTACAGAGTCCCCTTGAACCAGAACCATACAATCAGTATGCAATTAGAGACCTCTTATGTAACCAAGTGTTGAAAATTACTAATTCCTTGGTCAAAGCACATCACATCCCAATCCCATATAATGTGTCTGGATTCACGTTGAATAATTTAAAAACATATTAAAATACCAGCTAAACTAATTTTGGGTAAATGTTCACATGTTTGTAGGTTGTAACGTATTAAGAAATTGATTTGTGTCCAAGATTAATTTTGAGTTGAAATAACTTTTGTTGCATTAGATAAAAAAATATATAGCGACTTTTACTACGAACATGTTTCTAAAATGAAAACATTCAATCATTTCACTCCAAAAACAACTTTCACCAATAGTATGAGTTAGCCAAATTTAAGAGTGTAGTGGAGACATATGATCACTTGATTTACTTCTAATAAATTCACGATGGACATAAAACAAACAAAAATAATAAAAAAGAGAATTAAGACATAAAATAGTTAATGGAAAGTCAAAAAGGAGAACAAAGACAGTGTAAAGAACCTGCCAAGATTCTTGACCATTGAAAGCATAAATAGCGTGGGGTCTCTTGACATCTAGAAGCACCGTCATGTTCTCCCCTTTGCATAGGAAATACACCGTTGTAGTTGCTTTCAGCCACTCATGCGTTTTAAATATCTCAATCGATCTCAGCGACACAACTGCGCCTAACGTCAACCCTGTAAAAATGCAAACAACAGTTAGTTAGTTTTACACAATCCACCCACTTTCTTATTAATTCAACAAAAAAAAAAATTCTACGTAATCACGCAAATTGACAAATCAGGAATTGATGAAGAAAAAGAGAAGCAGTAAGTTTGGGAGGGAAGTTTTACCTGGAAAAGAGGTGAAGAACATGAGAGAGATGAAGAGGAGAAGAGGAACCCTGGAATTGGGAATGGACATGGTGAGAACTGGAATGCAAGAAAATGGTGGTTGTTCGTGGAAGAAAGGTTTTGAGTGTGGGAGACTGACCGGGTCGCGGTGTGATTCGTTGACATCCCGTCTGGTGTACGCAAAGTGCGCATTACGCACCTGCTAACGCAATCGGAAGAAAATAGGGGCAATGGCTGCCGTTGACTTCACCTTATTCACAGGTCAACTGCTTCTCCTCGTCTTCCAGTCGTAACCGTTTACCCCAATCAGTTGATAGCTGCGTCTTTTTATTTGGACGCCAAGCTATCTTATTTAAGGAAATCGTTTTCAGACTCAGTCTCATTGATTTAGGCTTAATTATAAAAATAGTTTATTCTTTTTTCAACTCACAAGTCTTTTTTTTTTCAAATTGCCTATTTGAGTTTCTAGAGTAAAAATATCACATGTCATTATCTAATTAATTATTTAATAAATATATGAATTAACTCTCATTAGTAATTATCCTTATCCTTGTAACCATTAAAACATCAAATTAACTCATATTTTGTCATTATCAAACTCCCTAATATTAAAACATTTGTTTGTTCTCAAATAAAAGACAACTCTAAAAGTATCTACACATGAAATAGCTGCGAATCCTTTCAATTCTTTTAGTAACTAATCCTGATTTTGCTCTTGTCTTGGTCTTGTGATGAGACATGACTGAATGCATAGTTGCAACACTTCATTCCTCACAAGACTTAGTATTTCCCTCATCGCATAAGTGTCTCGGCTTAATATTTTTTAAGGTAATTTTTTAGATCATGAGTAATAGTTACAAAGAAAAATTGGTGATGAGGATTAATTTCCATACACATATTAAACAATCAATTAGATAGTGATACGTGACTGTCAACGTTTTTACTTAATAGTCAATGTCCTATTTTTATTTTGGAGATTCAAATAGTCAATTTGGATTAAAAAAAAGGAACTCTAATAATAAATTAAAAAATACGAAGACCGATTCAGTGAGTTGAGAAAAATCGGAGGATTATTTTTTAATTTTGATATATTGTTTAATTGTTAAGTTAAAAAAATCATTTTCAACTTTTTCATAATATAGTGTCAAATGAAAAGTAAAAAAAAATAGGAATGACAAATGAATCACCCTAACCCAACCCATGGTGGATTACAAATCAGGTTGAGTCAATCTACAAAAATTTTAAAAATTATAAAAAATAAATAAGTCATAAATGGATTTATCTAATAAATAACCTAACCATAATGTGACACTTTCCTTGTCATTTGGCAATGCAGCTTTCATAAATATTTTCTATTGACAATTTTGGAATCACATAAACAGCAAGACAAATTAATTAAAGAAGACGAGACAACAGAAAATGATCTAAGAACAGTTCAAAATCTAGTCTGCTGTTCATAATTAAGAATTTTATTTTCAATCTAGCAGCACATAAATTGCAATATATATTTTTTGAAAGGCACATAAAGTGCAATATTATTGAAATGTGCACGAACTATATGACCTAAACATCAGTAAAAAGAATTACGAATTATAAGACGTGTATCGGTCTTCCCTTCCAATATATAAACAGAAAAAACAGAAGTTCACCAAAAAAGAAAAGAAAAGAAGTCCAAAACATAATTCAGTAACATCTTGACTATTCATAGACCCGTTTTCTTTGTGTGGACGCCCAAGAACCACGGAATTTTGTTGAGCATGCAGTTTTTTGCTTTCCACTTTCTAGAATGAACATGCAACGAATTCACCCCTACGAATGAAACTACGCACCCACACCCAATTTACTATTTGCAGCTACAAAACTAAAAATAGTAACATAGACGCAGTGCAAACGGTGACTAATTAGCGGTAGAAAAGAGCTTAGATGCCGTAAATATATAAATCTTACTATCCCATTTTTCTTCCTTTCTAGCCGGTACTCTCGGAATTTCGAGAGAACTGGTTAATTCATTCTATTTCATTTCACTCTATGACCTACACAATGCGTCCCTTCTTATTTTCTATACTTTTCACCTTTCTCGCCACTGTCTTCGCCCAGCCGTTACAACCATCATCAACTCCAACGTCATTTCCGATCGACAGCAACGCGCCACAACGATCGTCCCCGCAAACACCACCAGCAACGTCGTTTCCAGCCGACACCAACGCCCCACAACAACCGTCCCCGCAAACACCACCAGCAACGTCGTTTCCAGCCGACACCAACGCGCCACAACAATCGTCCCCACAAACACCACCAGCAACGTCGTTTCCAGCCGACAGCAACGCGCCGAACCTACCGTCACCGTCAAGCGAAAACCGAAGCCTCCAAGGCGTCGGGCGCCACAAAGGAGGCCACCACAGCGGCCGCCGCAAGCGCGTCAACACAAGAAAATACTTCGGATACGTCCCGCAAACCAACGACACGTCGTTCACAAACCAAACCGCGTTGGCCCAGGAGTTCCTCCATGCGCACAACTGGATCAGGAAACAGTACAACCTTCCCGAGTACACGTGGGACGAGAAACTCGCGAGCTACGCTCGTGGGTACCTCATGCAGCGCTACGAGGATTGCAAGCTGGTGCATTCAAACTCCAACTATGGCGAAAACGTCTTCTGGGGGAAGAAGTTGCACTGGTCCCCTTCCGACGCCACCTACTATTGGTACCAGGAGAAGCAGTGGTACAATTTCCAGACCCTCTCGTGCGCGCCACCGCCCAAAGCGTGCGGTCACTTCACTCAGGTCTTTTTTTTTATCAGTAATTATTGATTATTAACTAATTAATTTTTGTTAGTACGAGATATTTAACCCACTATCTTTTTCGTCTTTTTTTTCTTTCTTTCTTAACCGTTCCATTAACCTTATATCTTCACTTCATGTAGGTCGTGTGGAGGGACTCCCAGAGAATTGGGTGCGCGCTTCAGCATTGCCACAACCCTAGTTTGGGCATGCTCATTGCTTGCGAGTATGACCCCGCTGGTAACTATGAGAATGAGGATCCTTTGAAACAACATGAGCGATAGATCATCACAATCGCAATCACAAGACATCGATATAATAGGTTCCTTGTTATAAGAAACAAGTTATAATATATTTCATACTATAACTTTTTTCTCAAGGAACAAATGTATGTAGTATCACTTAATATATATTTTAATATATATAGTTCTGTTTCTGTTGTATTTTCTGTCAATTTAAGAGATCAAGATGTTCCATTTTACGTTATCTGTAGTGACTGATAATTCTCATATGCCGGTAATGACCAAATGACTAATTCTTATCTTAATGTATCTTTCTCATTAATCTCGTTGTCTGGGCTTGGAATCTAAATGGTATATCTTGATTGATTTTTATGTGCTTATTTACATATTTCTATCTAGTTTTAATGATAATTTTAAAAAAGGATTACATTGTTTTAAATTCCAAATGCAGATGGAGGGAAGTCACAATCACAACATCAAATTAATCATTATCCCCTAATTGTGTTCTCATTCTTGTCTCACCAAAAAAAAAATTATCATTTGAAATGTCTATTTGTAGAAAAACTGACAAATACATGTGGGTATTTTAAATTATACAAATACATGGTGAAATAGAAATAATGGAGACACATTTTGAAGACGAGTGCGATTTGAATCCCATAATCATGCATATGGTAGATAGGTATAAGAGATACGTGTTATGAATATTTTTTATGGAAGTTAGATGGAGTGGTAGATTTTATAGATTTGGAGAATGATTACTTCTGATGTATATAATTTCAAAATTAGAAGGATACATGTTATGCTTTTTAAGTTGGTCTATAGCTTATAGTGGAGCTTTATGTGGTTGCTATATATGGAGGCCAAGTTTCTTCCTATTTGAAGATGATTTCAAAAGGGTGGTTGTTATAGGATCTGAATTCCAAGGCTACCAATTGAGTTTTATGAGCACAATAATACTTTCAAAGATTGATAATACTATTTGGAGCACTATTAAGATAGATGAAGAATCGTTGATTAAAAACAATGTGAAGGCCAGAGATCGAGACTTAATCTCATTTTGGGGACCTGGGCTATTTGTTATTTATTTTTGGTATCAGATCAAATTAATGTAAATATTTAGCTTTTAACCTTTGGGATAGTTGGGTTCACATGTATTATGCTTTGTATTTGTTGTGGTGCCTCTGGTACATTTGATACATATAAAAGCTTTTCTTTTGCTAATCTAAAAAAAAAAAATACTCATTTAGGGAAAAATTTGCTTGTTTGTACACAAAAAATGGATTTAAGGAAAAATTTTATTTCAAAATTTTGTTTGCATCATAAGCTTTACAATTTGGATCGAGCTTGAGGGGTTGCATTTTGCATTCATAGAATTGGGTTTGACTCTATTTTTAAGATGGATGCTTAAGGATTTTCAGGTGGTTTATGGGTGTTATTGGATTATGCGCATGCTCAATTGTAGGACCTAAAATCTCACATATAATATATTCATTGAAAGGTCATTATTGCTTCTTGTTCTTGTCTTATCATCTTTGTTTATGTTAGTCCCAATCGATCTAAAGAAGATTTGGACCATTTGGTGTAGATGGCTTATTTGGATGCTTCGATCAATGAAACTTGGCTAGCTTTAGGTGATTTTAATTCCTATTTGAATAACTAAAAGAAAATAGAGGGTCGATCCGTCTATGAGAATCTACCTCATGAATTATTTTTCTAATTGTCTTACTCAATACCAACTTTCCTATTTTGGGAATAAAGGCTTCATTTTACTTGGGAAGGAAGAAGAGAGAATGAGAGGTTGGGTCATGTTCTATGTAACATGGCATAGCATTTATTTTCTTAATCTCACAATCTTTCATTTGCCATCTCTCAAATTAGATAAAAAGAATGTTACTTAAGATGTCATTAGAAGAGGTTGGTCAAAGTTGGATGAAGCCTTTTTGGTTTACTATTAGTTGGTTGGCAAATTCCTTACTTTATAACATGGTTAAGGAATCCTGGAGTCCAAATGAAACTTAGGTTGCAGTTGCTCAAAGATTCCAAGAGTAAGTTACTGGATGGAACTTTAATTGCTACGGTTATTTTTTTGTCACTAGTATTAGTTAGGTTGAAAGGAATCAACAATGAGTTTAACATGGAGAGAAATAAACATCTTAAGAAAGTTCAGAGGAAACTCTAGCAAGAGTATAAATCCTTGCTTATTCAAAAGGAAACATATTGGTATGACAAAGCCAATTAGTGTGATTAATTAGTTTTGTTTTGGAAATAGTAACACTAAATTTTCCCACTAGCAACTATTATAGAAGAAAATTAATTTGTATTGATTCTCTTCAAGATAGTTAAGGGCAGATAAAGAATATATGCAGTGACAACCTTTTTAAAGAATCTTTACATGACTAAGACCCAAAGCTAGACTTGAAATAAGAAGTTTACTACTTTCGATTCTATTGACTTATATCACATTTAGAAGACAAATTTGGAGGATGAAATTTTACCTTGCAGTATTCAATATGGGGTCTTTCAAAGCCTCAAGTGCTACCTATATTTTCCAAGCTAATTAGGATATTATTGGTGAATCTGTTATTACTATGATGAGACGGTCTTTTGAACATCTGGAGATGATTAAAAACATTAATGAAACCTTGATCTCTTTTGTCTCAAAGTTGGAGCTCCCAATAACATTACTCTGTATCAGCATATTAATTCGTGTAATGTTATATATAAGACTATAAGTACTTGCTAGTAAAATGAAGAGGGTTGTGCCTCTCTCTTGTTTCTCCTAACCAAAGTAGTTTTGTTCCTATCGGGGATCTAATAACATTATTATAGCTCAAGAGATTTTTCATCCAATGAGTGAAGAAAAAAGGGTAATAAAGGTTGAGTGACTTCTAAAGTGGATCTTGAAAATGTGTTTAATAGAATCAATTAGTTTAAAGCAACCTTTCATTCATTTGATATTTTGGTATCTTTCTTCTTCTACCACGAGGGTGTTGCTGAATGGTTAGAAAACAAAGAGTTTTACTCCTTCATAGGACATAAACAGGGTGATCAAATTTCTTCTTGCCTATTTGTTCAAATGCTTTGATACGTTTTGTACGGCCTCTAGTTAAATAATTTTTATATCTAAAACCAAAACGTGTGTCCAAAAATGTTCTTATAAGATTACTCTGACAACAAACTCTTCTTAATAGTTAACCTAATTAAATACTTAACATTTAAACTTAATACTATTGATTAAATTAAAATAATATCATACCAAACCACCCACGTACTTTGGTGATACTTTAAATTTTTATTACATTTCTTCATTTTCTCACGTTTTAAATGTTAAAGTTATCAAAACAATGCTTTTAAGTTTAATTTTTCAAATCTCAAACTGCTTATATTCTTAAATTATTTACATTAAAATATTCTTATTTTTCTCAAATATTAATTGCTCCACTCTTATATATTAAATTAAACGAATACAGCCATTGGAATTGTTAGCTCTATTTTTGTTAATAAAAAAAAAGTTTGTTCGAGAAACAAATTATTCTAAAAAGTAAAAACATGATCAATTAAGTAATAATAATAATTTAAAAAAAATGGACATATACAATTGGAGTTGAAAAGAAACACTGAAGTCTTTAGCAACACTTTAGTAGCAGAGGTGCTGCTAGCTAGCCTTTTGGGCTATTGGCTCTTTTAAAAGCAACAAGCCAAGAAATGAGAGACAGAATAAAAGTAAAGATAATGTCATTCCTCAAGCTTTTGTTCTGGTGATTTTCACGCAGATTTAGATTCACTTTGAGAAAACTTGGGTCTCTAATTGGTAGGCTTTGGTGAAGAACGCTGGCCAGCATAGATACGTGGACATTATGCTGCTGATAGTGGACGCACCTATCAACATATTCATCACCACAATCTGTAGCTGAATGGCTTCAAGTGGCGAAGCCCCTCCCATAATAAGACCAGTCATAGCCCCAGGCAGCGATATCAAACCCACTGTTTTGGCGTTGTCCACAACAGGTGAAAGGGCTATAACCAAAGCCCTTTTCACTTGTTCATACGTAGCTTGTCGTGGACTCGCACCAAGTGCCAATGCTGTCTCTACCTGTAATTAGTTCCAAAATCATATAATATGCATTCTAATGTAAATACAATGAATAGAAACAAAATCAGCTTAAAATTAAGGATTATGATCAAAATTACTTTTGGCTTAAAGGAAATTTTCTGACGGAAAATCAATCATTCTCTACTAATTCATGGATTCCCTTAGTATTACTTTCTCCATCATAAAATTAGTGTTACATTTAAAAAAATATATTTCAAAATAAATGTTAGACTAATTTTCCGATGAAACATTTTTTTTTCATTCATATCTCAAATAAGTGTTATTTTAATTTTTTAATACTACCTCTTATCCTATATATATAAAGTAATAAATAGTATTTTTCTTTGATCATAATTATAAGCAACAATAATCAGATTTAAATGTATTCAGAGTTAAATATTTTTTATACCCTTAATTTATTTTTAACTCTATTTACTAGACAGACACTCTAAACTATGAGCTTTACTTATAATATTTAAATTTAAGAATACTTTTGAAATAAAATTTAAATTTATAATAGTATTAAATTTTTCTTCATATATACAAAACAATCTAGAATCACAGTGATTCCGAGAGACCGAAGGGAGGGAGTAGTAATTCTTTTGATACTAATTTATGAGGCTTACTAAGTTCATTTGTGCTTTGATGTCGTCGCGGAGTCTTTTCATGGTGACACCGGTTACTGTCATGGCATTTCCGACCATCATGCCTGCTACTGGAATGATGTATCTGGGGGTGAAAGGGAACACGTTTAGTAACACTAGAAGGAACATGGTCACTGCAGTTCCTGTCAGAATGGAAGCTCCAGCAACATATTTCCCACGAGGGACATGTTTCGCACGTTGACCTGCAGTGTAACCAGCAACACACACCTACACTTGGAATAATTGAAATCCTTCAATTTTGGAAGTTATTATCAGCACAAAAATGAAATTGGAAACTATGTTCAGATTCCATTTGTTTTACAACTAAGAATCAAGTTCCCACGAAAAGGGGACACTCCATTTCCACAATATATGCTCTACTCTGTTTGGGGAACAGAGTTAGTATAAGTATAGGGTTCAAAGGAAACAAATATATGAGCACCCACAATGCTATTCAACATCTTGTAAGATAGAGAAAAGAAAGAAAAATATTAATATCATAAATGATATGATGCAATAGAAAAAAGAGAGATAAAGAAAAAAGAAAAATGTTAATAGAGTGTTTAAAATCATGAGGTATCCAAATATCAGTAAAACATTGAAATATGAAAGGATAAGAAAGAAGAGTGACCATGAAAAGGTAAGCTAGAATGATCCAGCCAGCGTTGCCTTGGTTGAATATGAACTGCAACACAAACCCAATAATAGAAAGCTGAAGAAATGCTCTGAACATGGCATACACCATCTCACCCTCGAGTCCCAGTTTCTGCATAAAGGACAAGAGCACGGCCAGAAGCACGACGGCGGTGGCAGCCACGGGCTTCACCATGCCCTTCAGAAACTCCACCATCCATGACAAATCCGTTCCCGTGAAGGAAACATGCTGGTGGAATGTGTGGTTTTGAAATGGTGTTATCATGAAGAAGGATTCCATAGTGATGAAGCAAGTGTCCCGGGAAAGGGTGGTCTAATGCAAATGTTATAATTAGTGAAAGGCAGAAGCGACCTTCCCCTGAAAGTGAGTCATCTCGTGGAGTCACTACCCGTGCCAAATCAACATGCTCTGCAGGATTTGGCATCTTCTGTTTAATCAAGCATAAATGATATGGTTGATTAATTAGTGATATATCATGTTGGGATGCTGCTAACTGAACGGTTGACCACTACACAGTGTGATGTTTTAATTAACTTTGCTTCAACATTACCTTATATTTAAAGAATTAGGAATAGATTTACCAGTAGGCCCTTATGATAAGAAAAATAAAATAAATTTACTTTCTCCTCAATTAAAATCGGCTTATGCATTTCATTTTTTAAGAGGTTAAATGAGAGAATTTCTCTATATAAAAATAGATAAGTTAATCACAAAATTTCAATTTCTTTTTCTTTTCTTCTTTTATAATTCTGTTTTTATTTAAACATTATTCTTCTGATTAAGTGGGTTTGTGAATATGGATTGCCCAACCTAATTTACCTAAAAATTTGGAATAAACTAAGTAAACTTATTTTGTCATCATTAATTAGTTTAATGTGCATTACTTTGATTACTTGAGGATAAAAGTGTGTTTTACATATCTTTATCATAATATAGGGACCATTCGATGGGCAAAATAAGATAAGGTTTAATAGGATAAATTATTATATTCTTTTTCAGTCAATTTTTGATACACTATTAAAATATAATTAGTTTATTTTACCATCTATTATATCATGCTGTGTCAGTGTAGCTTTTATCCCACCCATCTTAAGAAAAAATATATGTTGGAGAAAAAAGAAAAATATAAGAAAAAGTAATGACAGAAGTGATAAATTTTGAGAAAAGTTCTTTGATGTTAATGAAGAAATTTGTTTTAGGTACAACTTAGAAGTGGCGTTTGATTTGGTAAAATGGTGTCATTTCCTTAAAAAATCTCAACTCGTAGCTTATGGTTGAGATTTATATATATTTAAAAGAAAAAAATATCATAACAAAAAGTTTAGTTTTTTCATTCTTGAGTTAATGGTGCTATGCTATTGGCTATTCACTAGATCTTCGTTAGCTTTAGTTTTCAGAATCAAGCAAAAACGAATCACGAGCTTCTGAACAACAAAAACAAAGTCAACAAAAACACTTAATTGGGCCCAAAGCCCAGCCCAAAATATTCTTTATAGTTGTTGAATAGAAAGCAACGATGAAAAATTCGAATTTTCGAAATTGCGAAACCAATGAATGAGGATCCGTAACCTGGTAACGCCCACCCTTCAATTTCAAACACAACAATCAGCCGTTTCCGGCAACCTCCGACAGAGGCTCTCCCGCCCCGGCGTCGACTTCGCCGCCTGTGGCTCCGCCCTCCAGCGCTACTCCAACCACCGCCTCCTCCGCCAGGGCAAGCAGCTCCACGCTCGCCTCATCCTGCACTCCGTTACACCCGATAACTTCTTCGTCTCCAAACTCATCCTCTTCTACTCCAAATCTAACCACGCGCACTTCGCGCGCAAGGTGTTCGACGCGACCCCCCACAGAAACACCTTCATGTCATGTTCCGCCACGCGCTCAACCTCTTCGCGTCATTCACTGTCTCCACAACCCCCAACGCCTCCCCCGATAACTTCACCATATCCTGCGTCTTGAAAGCCTTAGCTTCGTCTTTTTGCCGCCCCCATTGGCGAAAGAGGTTCACTGTTTAATCCTTCGACGCGGGTTGGACTCTGATATATTTGTTCTCAACACGTTGATCACGTGTTACTGCAGGTGCGACGAGGTTGGACTTGCGCGAAACGTGTTCGATGGAATGTCCGAGAGAGATATCGTGACATGGAACGCGATCTCAGAGGAGGTTATACGATGAGTGTAAGAGGTTGTACTTGGAGATGTTGAATGTTTCCGGGGTTGCACCCAATGCGGTTACCGCGGTGAGCGTGATGCAGGCGTGTGGACAGTCCATGGACCTTGTGTTCGGAATGGAGCTTCACCGTTTCGTGAAGGAGAGTGGAATTGAGATTGATATTTCGCTTTCCAATTCTGTGGTTGCTATGTATGCCAAGTGTGGTAGGTTGGATTATACGCGGGACCTGTTTGAGGGAATGCGTGAGAAGGACGAGGTTACTTATGGGGCGATGATTTCGGGGTATATGGATTACGGGTTTGTGGATGAGCCCATGTGTGTTTTTCGAGGGGTGGAGAACCCTGGATTGAATATGTGGAATGCTGTGATTTCTGGTATGGTTCAGAATAAAGGGGTTTTTGATTTGGTACGGGAAATGCAGGGTTCTGGTTTGAGTCCCAATCCTGTCACACTTGCTAGCGTTCTTCCTTTGTTTTCGTACTTCTCAAACCTGCGAGGAGGGAAAGAGGTGCATGCTTATGCTATCAGGAGATGTTATGAGCAAAATGTGTATGTGGCAACTTCCGTTATTGATGCTTATGCAAAGTTGGGGTATATTTGTGTGGCACGGTGGATTTTTGATCTATCATGGAGTAGGCGCTTGATTATTTGGACATCAATTATATCTGCTTATGCTGCTCATGGTGATGCTGGTTTGGCACTTGGTCTCTATGCTCAGATGTTAGATAGGGGAATTTGACTTGATCTAGTGACATTAACTTCTGTATTGGCAGCTTGTGCTCATTCTGGATTGGCTGATGAAGCTTGGAATATCTTCAATTTGATGCCCTCAAAATATGGCATTCAACCTTTGGTGGAGCATTATGCTTGCATGGTGGGTGTTCTTAGTCGAGCTGGTAAGCTCTCAGAAGCAGCAAAATTCGTTTCTGAAATACCAATTGAACCAAGTGCTAAAGTTTGGGGTGCTCTGCTACACGGGGCTTCTGTTTATGGTGGTGTTGAAGTGGGCAAGTTTGCTTGTGTTTGAGATGGAGCCTGAAAATAGTGGGAATTGCATGATTATGGCCAATTTATATTCACATGCCGGGAAATGGAAACAAGCTGGTGAGGTAAGGGAAATAATGAAAGAAATTGGGTTACAAAAGATCTGTGGAAGTAGCGGGATTGAAATGAGTGGAGGGCTACTGGGATTCATTGCCAAGGATGTGTCAAAAGGAAGATCTGATGAGGTTTATGCATTGCTGGAAGGGTTGTGTGGTTTGATGAGGGAAGAAGGATATGTTTTACAGGAAGAGCTAGATTATGAGATTGTTTTTAGTTAATAACTGACATGTGGTAACTTGCACTGAAATGATCATTCACCTCTGATATGGCCAGAGCAAAAAGAGACCACTCAACTTCTGAGATGCAGAAACTAGATAGCACCTGTATCTTAATACTCAGCAAGCTTTACTGAGTACACATGGTTAGGAATTGGCTCTCCTCTTTATCGAGTGTCTATAGAAGAAATTTATGCATTGCTTGCTGGGTGCTGGTTACTGATTTTTCACCCAAGTTAGTCTAGGCTAAGAAACACATTGCTCCAAGGAGCACTTGATTTTTTTTTTCTTCTGGGTGATGAAGGACTGAGATCTTACCCTTGCTTTGTCAGTTCAGTTAAGACTGCTTAGTTTGATTAAGCAACTCTGAATTCCATCCAGGTTGGTTGTGACTTGTGACTAAAATCTGATCTTAATCAGAAAAAGTTCCTTTCTGGTTGGCAGTTGTAACTTTAATAGCAAAGGGGCTTCCTTGTGGTTAACTACTTTTTTTAGACTAAAGGAAACACACACCACTGAAGTGGGTCTTGGGGAAAACTCACTTCTGGCCCCACGGTGAAGGTGAAATGCAAAAGGGAATGTAATAAGGGCAAAGTGTATTGCTGCAAACCAGATATCATATATGTGAGGTTAACATATGAGTCTCCCTTCTATATGTAGTTTGATTGATTGCAAAAGGAAAACTACATTGTGATCATGTTATGCGAGCTTAGGATCCCCGAATATCAGGACGAATACAGTTTACTCTTTCAGATTTATGGCATTAAGGTAGATACGGCGTGGATCGATGAGATGAGGACCTAATATTTTGTGAAAAGCTAGAAAAAGTGGACACTTGCTGTTGAAAATGGCCAGAAGATTTTTTGGGAGATCACCAAATTGGTGAGATGAGACTTAGGAATGCATTGAACATTGATTTTGGTGCTGCCAGTTGGAATTTAACACAGGAAGCATAATTGTTTTATTTGTATAGTCTTTTTTTGTGGGGTTTGTCTTGCATCCACCTTTTCCTTTTCGCATCTTTACCACATTCTTGTCTCGAAAATAGTTTTCTTGCTAATAAAGCATCCGAGATCTGTTAAATATCCTTTCATTTAATCATAGCTTGGTTTTGCCACCATAATGTCATGTTTCTCAATAATAGGTAATGGGCCAATGGCTACAAGGCCTTGTATTATAATATTTTGTCCAGAATGCCCATGATCCTAGAAATACATTATCCCTTTTCACATTCGCACCACGAAAGCAATTTGCAAGGTTTCCACTAATTAGGATTTGTGCATGTATACTAAGGATGAGAGAATGAAGATGCCTAATTCCTCTATAGCAGAAATACATTATTGTTTTGTTTGATGTATTTGATTTAGTGACAAGAGGAACGGTCCAAGGGAGGAACTTCCTCTTCTGCTTGTTTTGTTGACATTAGCAAAATCAGTCGAGAGAAAACATCTGGAAGAGATAATGAAAAGCACTAGAGTAAGAAAACGTGCTAGCTCTGGACATTAACGTGTGGACAAACGCTGCCACTTCATTAGGTATACCATGTCCACAAGTGTCACACCATTGTTATTTATTCCACATAACCCTTCCAGATTTTCTACCGCCTTCAGTAACTAAATCAGGTAATCTACAATCTACCTCCACTCATTGCTGATTGATTTGTAGTTAAAGTTAAATTAAATTTGAACTATTGAACATAATTAAAATGTGTGAAATAATTTTTAACTACAAATTTTACATTAGAACATGTACCCGGTGGGAAAAATATCTAGTATAAAACCAGTAAGTCCTTAATCTTTAGATGTCAAGACTGTTTTCATTTTCTTTCCATTTATTAAATGTTGACTATGATTGCAATGTACAGCAGAATATTTATAATTTTGAAGCATTAATGACGGAGAATATCAATGATAGATAGATATTATTGCCAAAAATATCCCCCTCTATATAATTTTCTTACCCGGATACATCTATTTATTACTTACTTTAATTTGATACATATTGTAAGTCATAACCCGATAATTAGACAGTTATGCTAATTAAATTAGAATCATTAGCTCCACTAGGGTTAGCGAAATCATTTTCAGTCAGTCTTCAACATACAGAAAGATGAAGTTAAAGGTCAAACAGTAGCGTATCCAATCCCATCTTTCTAAAAATATAACGGACAACCGACCTAAAAGACATATTGTAGTCTTATGACGGTAGAAGTTAGAAAAAGGAACAGAAACAAAGGACACATTGGTCAATACAAGCAAAGAGAGTGCAAGACCTAGTTGTCTATTTATTATAGTAATAATCGGTAACACTAACACCCACACACACATACACGCAGGCACACGCGTACATAAAAAGCCACATTCTTTCTTCTTCTTCCTCCACCATAGTTCATTTCATTCATTCAGAAAAAGCAAAAATCCAAAGACACATGATCCCACAATGGAAGAAACAACATCAGCCATCATCATGTCAGCACTCTCCACTCTCACCCCTTCCCAATTCTCAGATCTAACTCGCTCCATTCTCTCAGCCACCAACCACCACCATCGCCGCCTCTCTTCCCTCCTCTCCTACCCCACGCTCTTCTCTCTAACCCTTCACCATCTCCACACTCTCTCCCTCCCTCAAAAAACTCTTCTTATCGCCCGCCACCTCCTCTCCTCCCTCCACCTCCTCACCGCCACGTCGCCGCATTTATCCACCGCCACGCGGCAGCGAGACCTCGACGCCGCGCTGCTCCTCCTCCTCCTCTGCGAGACGCATAACCACAACCCGCATGCCCTCGAGGCACCGGTCTCCGAATGGAGAAAAATCTTGAGCAAACTCTTCTCTGATTCATTGTTAACTGTTTCTCTTGCACCCCTTGGGACGGTTATGATTCCCTTCGTTGAGACGGTGTCGCGGTGCTGGAGGCTCGTGGGTGCGCTGGACTGCGGCGGAGGGAAGGAGGCGGCGGAGGTGGCCGCGTCGGCGGCGACGGTGGTGGCGCTGCCGTCGGTGGAGGTGAGGCACGACGGAAGAGAGTGCGTGATATGCAAAGAGGAGATGGGAATAGGGAGGGACGTGTGCGAGTTGCCATGTCAGCACTTGTTTCATTGGATGTGTATCTTGCCATGGTTGGGGAAGAGGAACACGTGTCCTTGCTGCAGGTTTCGGTTGCCGTCCGATGATGTCTTCGGAGAGATCCAACGGCTGTGGGAAGTCTTGCTTAAAATGGCAGCAAAAGATTCATAGCTAAGCTAATAATTGCATATTTGATTTTCAGATGAAAATAATGGAATACTCGTTTCAACGTAAATCTAACAACGAAAAGTAAAATGAAGGCAAAAAAAAAAATCTTGATTCAAGTAATTTTGTCTCAAAGTTAATTTTAGAACAGATGTTTTAACATGCTCTATGATATTTCTTTAACCGTCATTGCATCCAACAATGATATTCTCAGTTGGATTTACATCTAACGGAGTATTTTTCTAGTTGATTAATCTCGTACCTGTGATTGGTCTGCGAAGAAGCTGGACAGAGGGGCTCGCGAGAGAGAAACATCGTTACTTTAACGTTAGTTCATGTTGTACTGTTATTTATTTTGCTTCTTACTGTAGTTACTTCTCAAACGAATTGAAGAAGGGTAGTGGGGTCCACAGTTTAGGGCCTGTGATTTTTTGTGCTGAGAAGATGACGTGGCGTTTGGTTGGTTTTGTTTTGTTTTAGACTTAAGAGAGGGACTCATGTGGTAGAGGGCGAAGAGTATGATTGTGTGGCCAAATGAGTGGATGGATAGATAAAATGTTCAACAAGTGTAAGGTTCTCAATGTAATAATCGACATGTATGTATAGACAGTGTAAGACTCGGATAGATATGTGATATGTCAATAGAATCGATAAAATTGCAATAGATTTCAGTTTCACAATGTGTTCCTCATTGTTGTTGCCAGTTGATTTGCATTAATTGCTAAGTTGCTACAAGCCTCATAATTCGTGCAATTATTTTTTATGTCGCTAAATCTGACAAAACGATCTTGCTTGGCAAACATTCTATCTATAACTATTTGGCTATATACTGTAGACAGTGAAGGGGAGAATCGTTCAATTTTTATTTTCCTTTCTAATCAATTGGGCAAGCCAAGTATAGAAACCCATCTTGCTGTATGGTAAAACCTTTTTTGACTGTATTAGATTTAGAATCGTCATGTTAAATTTATTCCCAATTCTTCATCATCTGCTACTTTGCCAAACTGGGATGAAGGAAAAAAGTTAGGCACATCACACATCACTTATCTTGGACATTACACTTTATCGTATTTTGTTGAACTTCACTTTTCTACTTATGAAAAAAGTGGGATAGGAAATAACCTGACAAAAGGTGAGAAAAATAATTTAAGATGGGAAGATTTTTTTTTTAAATCTTTTTTTATCTTATGGTAAGGACTGAGGGAAATAGAGTTGCCGAAGAAGCCCAATACACTAATCCATATAATAAAAGAACGGACAGTTACTATATCCACTTCCCCTATATACTAATACACTCTCTCTTCTCCATTTTTTTCCCAAACTACCTTGTAAAATTCACTCCCCCCATCTCTTTCTTTCCCAATTTAATTATTTTCCTAAAAATGTACACACCCTCCCGCTTCCGCATAACTCTTTCAGCAACCAAAGAGGTAAGCCCAAAAACATAATCAAATTATTGATAATTTATGCAGTGAATATTCAACAAGTGAAACACTGTTGTTTGTGGCAAATCTTCGAACACATAACGTGCACTATTACTGAGATGGGGTGTCAGTGTATGAGATGCATTGGTCTTCAACTTTATTTCTCAAAAATATACAACAGAACAAAGCAGCATATCAATACTTTCAGATGGTGGGCAAAGGGAGTTATATTTTCAGTCACGTATGGAAGAAGACAATTGATTAAGGATAGTCAACAATGGTTGGTAGTATGGGGCGCTATTGTATGGCATATTTGGTGTTTGAGAAATAGATGTGCCTTCAAAGGTTCTACACCTAATATGGAGTTACTGAAAGAAGAAATTTCCTTCTCTGTCTGGTCTTAGTTGTAAGAATTCTCGGGTAAATCTGTTGTTCTATGCTGTGTGGCGGCGAGAGCAAGGAATCACTTTTACGAATTTGGAGTTATAAGATGACTGGCCCTGGAATTGCAGACATCATGAATGTATCATGGATTGGTTTTTGGATAGATTTATATTGCTGTTGGGTTAGCTACTCATCCTGAGGTGGTCGAGAGACAGCGGGGTGACTGTTAGAAAATTAAAATAAAATAAGTTAGAAAATTAAAATAAAATAAAATAAATAAATGAGAAGAAAATATAAAGTTTTAAACTAAATAAGAGAAAATAACTTCACTTAACTGAACATGAATCAATGTAATATATCGCACAACAAACACAAAGGAAAATAATTTAAGAAAATTTTTTAAAAAAAATCTAATTACACGCTTCTCTCTCAAAATACGACAATCAGTTTCTACCGTGTGTTTATTTTGCTAGTGTGTATTTTCCAGAGAGGATGGGAGAGAAATATATACAGGCATAGACACTTTATGCAACAACAATAAAAAAGAAATAACATCAGGTAACGGTTGAAAAACAACTTGCTAGTCAAAACAAACATAATCTGCATTTACCCACTCAAAGCAAAATCTTAAAAAAGATAAAAAATTTAATTTTACATAATAGTTTTTTATTTTACTAAAACAAAATTAATATGAGTAATATATTTTTATAAATTTTAAATTATAAAATAAATATTTACTAAAAATGTATACTTTGGAAACGTTTAATGTGGGGTTGGTTACTATTATCCTGGTATTGTAATTTTATATCTGGATCTTTGTAGGGAGGGACAATGCACGATAGTGTATTGGGGTGGGATATTTCCTCTTGTTTCTTCATCTTTCTCTGGATCATTTGTATTTATGTAATCTTTGGTCATAAATGCAATTCAACCTGTGTCCACATTTGAAGCTTTTTTGTAACTTTTTTGTGAGGTTTAGTATTTCTTATACTAGATCCTCTTTCATTAATATATAATTATTTTGCTGATTAAAAAAAAAGTATGGAAGAAGACAATCTTAAGTTTATATGTGGAATGGTTGTTTTCTGGAATTTGATCATGTGTTGGTGTATATGATTTGGTTATTGTGTTTCAATTTTTAATATGATATTTGTATTCTGTAATGGGCTGATTTTTTTGGTTGGAATCTTTTGTTTTGGGATCTTTGTGCTATTAATCATTCCAGCCTTGTTTTGACGTTGAGATTGACACATCTTGTGTTGATCTTTTGTTTTGTTATTTTAATAATTAAGTTTGGGGAGAAAGAGTTTATACAGAGGGGGGAGGACGTACATTTTTTCAGAAAATAATAAATTGGGAAAGAAAGAGACGGAGTTTGTTTTACAGGGTAGTTTGGGGAAACAATTGAGAAGAGTGTATTAGTATATAGGGGAAGTGCATATAGCACCCGCCAAAAAATGGTTTAATGTGGAGTGAATAGGGCCATTACCATTTAGCCCATAAATAGATGGCTTGTGCAATCTCCGGCTCAATGGGCGCTTCTTGCCTCACCTATAACATGGTCTAATTCACAACTTAATAAACCTGTTCGGGCATTTCTTTTTGCACTTCAAAAAACTCACGATAATACCCTTTACATTTTGAAAAGGGATAATCGGAAATGTAAAACATTAATTTATTCTTTAATTAAAACAACCAAAAATAAATTATATTATGAAAATATATCAATCAACCTTCGTTTTAGATATATTATAAAAACGTTTATCTTAAACAGTAGCGCAAAATTCAAATTCCAACAAAACAGAACTTTATCAACTCCCTACACATACCTCTACTAAAAAATTTCAATCATCAAACTCACTTACGAAAATCACATGGTTCATCAAGTTCACACTCTCTATCCCATAGCAAGGAAGTCGTATTTGCAGCCAACAAACATCATTTTGGTTGTTGTTTCCTAGACCTCCAAGTTGCTTCTTGCACTTGCTGGATATTTTTTTTACCTTTCAGATTGGTCATTATGGAATAAAAAAAAAAGTAGTGCATTTTGGAATGTAATTTTACATTTCAGATTGACCATTTCAAAAGCAAAAGAGGGTGCAAGAAGTAACAGCCCGTCATGTTGAGGATCCTGTAATAGCCCATGGACTCCAAGCTTCCATACCCAAAAGTACACTCACCACGAGACAAAATTAGAGAGCCCCAAACTAAATTGAATCTCCTCTTTGCAAAACTACCAATCTTAGTGTTAGACTTTCCTAAAGTTTATTTTTTCGACCCAAATCTTTTAGGGTGCGTTTGGTTTGTCTATTTTTTATTTTTATTTTCTCTGAAAATAAAAAATAGTGTTAAAAATATGTTTGTTTTAAATTTTGAAAATGTTTTTTAAGAAATATTTTTAAAAAAACAATGGAAATTCGAAAACGCAAAATCCTCGTTTTTCCCATTTTCACGGAAACAGAAACTGTCTTTAGAAAACACGGTGGCACAAAGTGTAAATGTTTTGATATTCTTCTCTCTCTCATCGTTCCAGTGTGGTGAGTATCCTTTCTTGAAGATTCAAGTGCCTCAAAACTGAACAATCTCAATCTTCCCATTTCAATATGTGTTCTTCGATAATCTCATGACTAAACAATCTCTTATAATCTTCCGAGAATCTTGGTTTATATTTTCTTTTATTCACTCTTATAATTTGTATGTTTATTTATTTAAAATAAATAGTACAATGATTTTAATAATTATTATTCAGGAAGCATATTATATTTTTATAAAATTATTTATAAAATTTATACTAAAATCATTTCATGAGATTTTATAAAAAATAATTAAACCAAACACATTTTCAATATTTTCATTTTCAGAAAACAGAAAATAAAAAATTAAACCAAACACATTTTCTAAACTTAAAAATTTAAAAATAAAAATTGTTTTAAAAAATGAAAACAAGAAATAAAAAAAAATATTTTCTCAAACTAAACAACCCCTTAATCTCCATTTTCCACCGAAAACAAACAAAAAACGTACATGCCTCCTTTTTTTTCCCTTTCAAATATTCTTACAGCATCTTTCTATAACTTCATATTTCCAATGTGTTTACAACGGCAGGTTTTGTAAGATTAGTGTTTTTTTTTTAGTGCACGGTAAAAATATCTCCTATTAAATCAAAAAGCAAAAACTTATTAACACTACTTTGTCTTTCTGAAATTACTTGACGTGGAATTCAATTCTTTATATTTGGATGTCTTGAGCAAAATAAATTAAAAATTCTGGAGTAAGTATAGGACATTTGTCCATACATCAATCGATTACGTAATCTTCAATCAATAATTGGTTGTGACTCGTACTATTTCTTAATTATGTTTAATGACCAACCATGTGTTCGTGTTCGACTAAGCTTCTAGGTTCCAGCAACATCATCACTAGTATTTATTGCTGAAGCTCACGCTGAGAAGACTTTAGCCACAATTTCAATTCAAAATTACAAAAAAGTATTTATGCCCTTTAAAAAAATCAAATATGATAAAAAGTAAAAACTACCAACGTCATGCCTAGAAAATTTTGGAGGGTCAATTTGAGTTGCTTACATGCATCGAAGGGACAATGTCGTGACAACTTACTCCATGTGGTAGCGACGAAGTTGAAAGAATAAGGAATGTGGGTGAACAATATCTTTTGAAGAATAAAGTTGTGAAATCGAATTCGATCCAATTCGACTTGTTCAATCAAGACATGGTGATTTAATTGGGTCAATTCTATTATTGAATTGATCATACAAATGACTCGGAATGACCTCATCAAACTCAACTAGTTAGGTCATCGAATCTCGGTTAGACTAGTTCGATCTGGTCAGTTTTACCAAAAAAAAAATAGATCACCTCTAGGAGATCATTTTAATATCTCATTATTATTTTAGATTTTGGAGTATGAATGAATTTTTCTTACACAAATAATATTAATTATATATTTATATAATATATATATATATATATATATATATATATATATATATAATTTAAAATTTTTAATATATACCGGGTTGTCAATCACTGACCCACCGATTGGACCACTAACCTACTATCTTGACCAGATTAATAACCAAATTGAATTTCAAACTATCATAAAGATGAAAATCATCAATTTCATTTTTTTAAAGGTCAACTAAAGTCATATAAATTATGGATCTAAGTGATTTGTTTTGGATTAATCCATTACCCAATCCATAATTTTGGTGGATTGAGTTGTGATAACTGTCGACAGGGCATAATGCACTATAAATGCACAATCCCTAATTTATAACTAGGTTATAAATGTATCCGAAAGAAAGCTTGATAAAGCTTCTTTTAAACTGTGGACCTAATCCTTCTAGTACTCATTATTCGAGTAGAATACACCATAAAGCTTCCTTTCTATGTCATAACCTAGATGGATTTTATTAATTTGATAAATGTTTGGAGTTATTGCAGGGTTTAAAGAAATAAGATGAGTGATTTGTGAATATAAGAAAGGAAGAAGGAATTTGAATCTAAGTTTCATGGCGCTTTAAGTTGAGAAACTAATAAAAAAAATCAAAATCAGGACCTTTATCTTTTTTTTTTCTTCCAATCATTAAGCTAATCTTATAACTCATAACAAGAAACATAAATATAATAAGAGAATTACATTTTGATGAATTTTAGTTGAAAATTTGTTCCTTTTTACTATTATGTTTCAACTAATTACTAATTAGCTATTATAAAATTGTTTTAATTGTCTTCACAGCAATTAGATCTTTAAATGTGGGTTGATATTCATTCATTTATTTATTTTTAATAAAAAGGGTATATAAGTTTTCCCTCCCTCTCTTTGCAGGGTTTATATTTGAAGATGAAAATGCTTGTCCGGTCTTGATAAGGCATCAACAGTATTAGCAATGGGGCGCACCTCAGTCTGTGACCAATTCAAAAGGATGGAACATTGTGTTGAGAATAGTCTCACATCGGATATTTAATAAATTTGATAAGTGTTTATATAGTTGGAGTAGGCCACATCTTATGAACTGATTTTTAAGGGATCTTTTCGATGTCTTTGTTGCACTATAAATTTAATATGATATCGGAGTCATATTCTTCCCCATACTGCAGGTTCTCGCTACTGGTCCTATAGTGAAATAAAGGTGAATACTTAAAAGTTTCCTGCATTTATGCTTTGGAATGGATAAGTATAATGTAGTTAGGTGAAAGTATTTTATCTATAGTACAAAACCAAGTAAAGTAGAGAGCTGCAACAGTTTGTACATTTCTTTGAGTGCAGAGAAAGCCAAAGACGAAACCTCATAATAGTTAGTCATTATGCTTCTGTTGTACATTAACATGGAAACATGAAATTGAATTATTTCGTAACCATTTTTACGGTTGCATACATAATTTGATATCATAATTAGTATTGGGCCTACTTGCCTGTTTATTTAGTTGTGCCCATACTTCGAATTCCTTTCCTTATGTTATTGAATATTGCAATCTTGCATAGCAGGTTTCCACGTTTCTTTTTTAAAATGTAATTCTTAAAACTTTGTAAGGGAGTGATTTCTTTTTCTTCTTTTATAAATGTGATTATTTAAATTCATTTAGAATCAGATCTGAAATAAAATAATTTAATCAAATTAAAGTATCAGTGGTGCGTAGCTCAGTTATAGAAGAGTATCATTTGTAAAATCAAATA
The DNA here is from genome assembly GCF_004193775.1 of Glycine soja. Taxonomy (NCBI): domain Eukaryota; kingdom Viridiplantae; phylum Streptophyta; class Magnoliopsida; order Fabales; family Fabaceae; genus Glycine; species Glycine soja. Next base: position 4,372,522 of record NC_041011.1, read on the forward strand.
AAAATATCATTTATCAAATAATTTAATCAATTTAAAGTATCATTTATAAAATTACTGTTAGGTAGTCCGAGTGGCTAAAATATGGGAAATTTTTCCATGGACACAATGTGAATAAACTATACAAATGAATTATAAACTACCCTCAACCTTAAACTCTTTAAGATATTTAAGCGTGTGAGCTTTTAACGTTTAATTATATGTTACTTATTCATTTTCATTCAAAATGTAAACTTATGTTACTCAACTTGATATGTTCAAACCAATGCTTTTTAAACTAGACTCGTGATTGAACCAATGAGAATAATGATTTAAGGGACAATAATCTAATTATAGTTGAATAAGTAATAATCAAACTATTATTTTATTTTGTATTATAATATATTAAATAATATTAAACAAAAAATAGCATAATATTCATAATTTTGTAATATTAAAAGTTAAACTTCACTTATAAATATTATCACTCAACTCAACATTCAAAATTAAATATAAAACTAAATCAAATATGTCATAAATAAATATAACTTATATGACTATCTATCATCATAATATTAGGTTAGAATTATATTAGTCGTCGTAATATTGAATGTTTTCAATTAGAGAAAAGTAACAAAAAAAAAACCTTTTCCCAAGCAAATCGGTTCAAACCGGTTTTTGTTGGTTTAGCCAATTTTATATCGGTTCTTTGTAAGATCGATTTTCAAGATTAAATGAATCGGTTTGGTGACCGGTTCCTAATTCTACTTGGAGCTTAGTGAGGGGAGATAAAGGAGAAGAAGAGTATAAAGGCAAAGGTAGTGAGGAGATAGAGAGGGAAAATATTTTAGTATTTAAATCTTTATTTTATTTTAATATTTAAATTAACGCTTAAATATTTTTTTCATTTCTACAAATGACACTTTTTCTTTTTAGTTTTACTCCTTTTATCTCATAATAAGTGTATTTTAGATTTTTTTTATACAAACCAAAAAATAATTAATTAGTAAATAAATAGAATAATTTTACAAAAATAACCTTATCATCATCAATTTATTTATAATTTTTATTATCCATCATTAATATTATTATGGAAATTAAATAGTAATTAATATTATATTAAAAAACTAAAATATCACTCATTTTAAGACTTATTTTTTATTCTCACAATACATAGTAATTTTTTTTTATAGTTTCTGTAATTTTCTATTTAATTTTAATATCTAGTTCAAGAAAATAATTAAAAAACTAAACGATGAAAAAAACTCAATAAATAAAAACATCATATTTACAAAATTTCTTCATCACGTATTTAACACTCATATTCATCACTCAACTCTATACTACTGATTAAATGACAATAATTCTGAACTAATTGATCCATGTGCTAGTTACATTTTTATATATAATTGAGGAAAAATACCCAAAATTACTTTTCTCTCCCCATGTACCTCTTAATATCTTACTTCCGGCATAAGTAGAACTGTTTTGAAATTGAAGTTTTGTATAGAATGGGTTCGAGAGCACCGTCAACTCCCCTATAAAACAAGTCTCTTAAATAGAAAAAAAATAATAATAATTAATTTCCTTTTAAATTATATCATATACTAGAATATGAGTAGGCATGCATATATCTAGCATCCACTTAAAATTTTCTATTCCTGCCTCTGACTTCCTGCATTATAAATGAATGTATGTAAGCTAACATTGAGAAATGCCTTGTTTCTTAAATTTACCAAAATCTATTTTTTCCCACCTACCACTACCAGACCTTGCTTATGATATTTTTCTTACTATTACTATTTGAACACTGCATATATATATATATATATATATATATAATATTACATTAATTTTGCTAATTAAGAATTAAGCGTACTTGTTCTCTTTATTTTTAAAATCGTTTGAATACCATTATTCTAAAATTTTGAGGGAAGTGGTGGCCAGATAGGACTAGGAGATATTATGAACTATACTTTATTTATCCTTCAATACACTTCCACCAAAAATAACCATATTCTAAGTCGGATAGGATTGATAACTTTTTCTTCTACCAGCTATAAAACTACAGAAATGGTTGAGAAGGAAAAGACAATTCAATAACATCACGTGATACTAGTAGAAATAGCAGGTACTGAACCTGTGAAAGAATCAAAGAAGGACAAGATAAGTCATCCCTTTCATGGGAATTCAAAATTTAAATTTAACAAGGTTGTTTCAGATAACAATAAGTAACATACAATAATCAACAAATGCTGCAGAATTATGTGTCTGTATCACAGAAAACACTCTCCTTGTGTGCCTACTGCAGCCTGCAGCTGCAGCATGCATAGACCAAACCGCCCAAGGCCATTTTTTTTTTTTAATACGCGTTTTGAATTATTTTCTTTTATCATTATGAGTGGCAAATTAGTTTGTTTTGTGAATTTCGTTTCCTTTTAAATTCAAGAAAACAACCTGTCAAACGGTTTAAAGGACAAAACACCAGATTCAAACATTTTAATTAACAAAAATACAGTTAATCAGTCACGTTGTTAAAATTTAATATTTTATGACTTAAGGACTTGGCCTTTTGGCAACTGCAACATCTATTTAAACATTAACACGCTAATTTCTTCACGCAAGCCTCTGATTTAGGCATGTTTGGCTATAATTTATTTTTGATCGGTGGATTGTCCCAATCAAATAGTCAAAAAAGTGGGCAACTGAATTCTATCAAAAAGAAGAAGGATAAAAAGGAATTAAGCTAACTGATATAATTAATTTATAGATTTAACAAAAAAAATGTTAAAAGAACATAACTCGAAAATTATAAATGCTTATTTTGCATGTATTATATTTTTGCCGTTAAATTTTACACATTTGCACAGATATCAGTAGATTTGTTTTTTTTATACTGTAAAAAAGCATAAGGAACAAAATCTCTTTTACCTTGCACAAAAAAAAATACAGATTACAGAATGTTTCTTCAACTATTACCGTCAATAAAGTGCCACAACACAGAGAAGTGTACTTTTGGGTGGATATTTAATTACTCGTTTTTATTTATAACTCTTTAGACACTGACTTCAAAATCAAAATCACCTTGTGTGAGTTGTGAGCAAGATTCCATTCCCCTTTAGTTTCTTTTTTGAAAATGCACAAGTACTACATTTGTTTTTGAAACCTGCACTGCACATTGCACAACAAGGATTCATCTTTTTACCTTTTCATTCGAAAACAACCTCAAACTCTTTTGGGGTCTGATCTGAAGAGCAGAGATTATGGGGTCTTGCTATGGTGAAAGTGCAGATAACATGCAAGTGATAGCTGCTGATAAGGACCACATATGGAGGTGTGTTTTTGTTCTCTCCCTTTCTCTCTCTCTCTCTCTCTCTCTCTCTCTCTCTAATTCATATTGCATTGTGAAATGGGGCACTTAGTGGCAACAAAAATGGAATGACATTGTTCAATTAATGTGTCAATTCTAGCAGCAAGAAAGTGGAAGCAGATGAGGGTCTGAATCTGAACACTGTGGGGTGCCTCAGAGGGAGATTACTGGCTGAGAGACAGGCTTCAAGGGTGGCCAAGAAGGAAGCTGAATCAATGGGGAACAAGGTAACATAGCATAACATTAACATAACATCTTTGATCTAATTAACAGTGTCAATCTTGAATAATTGTTTCATTCACTTTTATGTTGCACTGTTTGGATCATAACTGTAAAGGAAAGAAAATGACATTGCAGTTCATTTTTGTGTGTCTTTTTGTCTGACAAACTTTATCTTGTGTTTCTACTTCTCTCTCTGTCTAAAAAAAATGAAAAATTCTTCAGTTGGTTGAGTTGGAAAAATTGCTTAGAGAAGAGATCAAATTAAGAGATAAAGCTGAAAGAAGGCTTAAACTTTTAAAGAAGAAGGTTGGATCTTTCAGCATGCCCTCCAAGTCATGGCAATTGGAGCATTCTGATTCGTCGGAGAAATGTGAAAATTCTTGTGGATCATCCTCAATTAGTTCACTTTCTAAACATTCTGAAGCAAACGGAATAAAGCATGATGCAAAAATTCCAGCTTTGCCAGAAAATGTAGATCACAGTGACAATGTTTCAGAAGCCTCTACACTTATTCAGACCCACAATAGTCCATCCAGTACAAAAGATTGTGATTCTCAGAATACTGATAATTTCAGTACTAATTCAGAACAGGGTTGTTCTTCCCCACAAATTCTGAGACAGAATCCGAATCTGAGCTCTGGGAATTTGAAGAATGATGAAAGCAGGTACTAAATTTGAACTTGCTGATGCTGACATTAAAATGGGGTTTTGCTTAGGGCAATTATAATGGTTGATTAGAAAACTAACAATAGTGATAAATAGCGATTTGGCTTCTCTACAGTAAGGGGATACACCTTAAAAAACAATGTGCATTCATAACCGTTGATTAGAAAATAACGGTTGTGAATTTTAATAAAATTGAATACATATGTAACAAAATCTATGTCTATATTAGTTACAATCTTAGCTGTTAATACTTTAATGAGTGATTATTAGACTTTATCTTCTAAAGTGCATTCTATTCGGTTTAGAGGGATCAAATTAGATAAAATATGAGTTTTTATTGTTGTGCAAGATTAGTTTAAATTTATTTACATTATAAATTAATTATAATTTTTAGGATAATTATTATAAAAATCATTAAACTTATCATTTACGACCATTTGTGATTGAATCAAAATGTATTTACACTGTTAGTTGCATGTAAATTAAATTCTCTAGGTAATAAATTATAAAGCTTTTTTTTACACAAAATAAATTATAAAGTTGTTAACTGTCATAGTGTAGTTTATCTTCTTAAGTATATTCTCTCAACTCAGGAGCAAAATCCTATTAGATGAGTACATTTTGTCCTTCTAATAGAATTTCTTTGAGTAAGCCACCTAATTTGGAATTTTGGGACTGTGTTTCAGGCTTTCCACCTTAAGCTCAAGGTCATCAGTGACAGAGAATGAGAGTCATCACGCCGATTTCTATGATAATTCTCTGGCATTAGTTCCCGTGACCGTGACAGCTACATCACAAGCCACCAATAATCCCAAACCAATTAATGTGAGTGTCTTTGAAGCTCTAGATGCATTGAGGCACGCCCGAGAAAGGCTTCAAAGTTCAATGAGAACAAGGCAAATGATTCATGTTGGCCCAATTTAAGCTCCAACATTGAGTTACTAATAATGCTAAATTATTGCCATGTTTATGTATTATAGGCAGTGAGATTATGATTTAGCATGAAAATAGAAGGGAACATCATAAACCATAAACCTTGAGGTCCTCAAAAATTAATAAGATTGGTAGCAGAGTGGTAAAAATCTTGTGAATTGTGGTTTCACTCAGCACATAAAGCATGTGACGTGGGGATGTGTTGTCATCTCCTTTGGGGTCCAACTCTTCTGTCCATATTCTTTTTCTTGTGCCTTTTCTTCGTATATACTTTTGGTGACTTTAATGTGGTCACCCCCTTGATTCCTGTGACTTGCATCAACATTATTATACTTGGGCTTGTGGTTTGTGAGAAGGACAAGGCTTATCCTCAACCAAGAGTACCACTGTAACTAGGCAATTTTGTCATCTGTTGCTCTTTTCTGATATACATCAGCTAATTTCAGATATCAAACAATGAAACATCATGATTTTATATGTCTTGTACAATCAAAGAACATGGTTACTTAAGGAAATAATTTATTGGTAACTAGTATTGCTAAAAAATAAAATTCAGTTAATTAAGTGATGCTGATGCACAATAACATACATTTCTCATTCATAGAATTGAATGACAAAAGATTAAAATAAATGGTAGCTAGAAAAGAAGTAAAATTTAATTTTGTAATGTTGAGTTTCTATAATTATTTTGTTTTGGGTTGCTATCAAAACTTGAATGTTACATCTTAAAGGGATTTAGAAAGCATAGGAAATCCCTTTGGTCCCGTGTGTTTCCCTCTTGGATTTCACTAAATGCCGTTGTCATTGTCAAATGTATAAGCAACACTGATTATGTGTTGTGTTGTGTTGATGTTGTAACTCTTTGGATGTTGTTTGCTTCTATTATATAAATATATATATCTCGATCATGACCATCAAAATGTAACGCGTCAAAAGGAGCGTGTTCCATTTGTCGCTGAAAGTGAAAAAGAGAAAGAAGGTGCGGTGAGGCTTCGTCATTCTCTTTTGTGATGGCCATTTCACGGTTGAGAGAAGCAAAGGGACATATCAATACCATATAATATATGCTTTCTTCGTTAAGGCATTGGCATCCAGTTAAGAAAGTAACATGTGAGGAACAAAATTTTTCCCTTTATTGCTATTTCTTTTCTTATTAAGACTTTATTTTTTAATCAGAGATACAGAAAAAAGAAGAATAGAAAAAAGGTGACTTGAATCCCAACACTGGTTTGATCAATGATAAAACTCTGTTGTCTGCACTTCTAGAAATTAGCATGATATATAAAAATTTCAGGTAAACTCTGCATTTTACTCTTTAATTTTACAAAATTTACACTTTATTCTTTTTCATCACAATATATTTCATTGTTGCTAAGGAACAAAGTGAATAGCATTTTCTAAATGTTAGGGTTTAAAATGCAGGGTTTGTAAATTATATAAACTAGAGTAACTCAATCACACTTATATTTTCAACATTAATTTTTATCAACAGAACCTGAGCACACATAATATTAATATTTTTTTAATATGATTTATTTTATATCTAAAGTTATTCGAATTCTTTACCACTTAATTAAGAGATATAGATTATTAACTCTTTTATGAAAACCATTGTTGGTTCATAATAATTGTTATGAAAGAGCACACCCACATAAATTTAGCCCAACACTTTTGGGTGTGTATTTATATTCAGGATGAAATGAAATATTCACTAGGATTACTCTAGTGATGCTGGTTAGGGGTGTAAATTCGGGATGAAATATCATTAGGGTTGCTCTAGTGATACTGGTTAGGGTGGATGCAGGAAAACTGTACTCAATCTTCATTTTTATCATTTTAAAAAAATACTACTACGTATTAATTAAGGATGGAGTATGGAGGATTAAGTGGAATTTACTTTAGAAAATTAATCATTCAAATTATGATAAAATATATGTATATATATATATATATATATATATATATATATATATAAATATTTATTTATGAAATTGTTAAATATTATAATACGTTTAGTAAGAATTCATTTTAAATAAAAATAATTATTTTTTTCATAAAATTTATATATATTTACACTGTTAATAAATAGACATTAAACTAATATCTATATATATATATATCACATTTCTTCAACATAAATTAATTAAATTAAATAAAAATCAATCAATAATTTTTAATCAATATTTATTATCACAAAACATATGAATTAATTGATGCGAACTTATTTCAACTTATTTAGCCGTCCCAAATTTGAGTATTGAACACTCTTTTCATCCTTAAATATAAAACTCTTTTTAAGTTGTCTTTTGTATTGATTATTTTTTATCCAAATATCTTTTATTGCTTTAAAATAAATATCACACACATATATATATATATATATATATATATATATATATATATATATATATATATATATTAAAGATAAATATACATTATTTCTATTATAAGAATTAGATAAGAAGACTAACACACATTAATTAATTAGGTGTAAAAGTAATTAAGTAAAAAAAAATATTACGAGTCTCAATAAACTTAAGAATAATTTTAACAAAATAGTACAAATAGTTAATAAATTTAATATTATTAACTATATTAATCAATTTTCTTAAAAAATATGAATTAGTTAAAAAAGTCTTATATAAAGATCAAGAAGTATATATTGTATAATTGCATTAAATAATTTTTTATTTTCTATAAAATTAATATATATATATATATATAATAACTACTTCAAATTGAATTAACACTTAATAAATAGTTTTTAATTAATATTCCATCCATTCTAAAATGAATGATGTAATTAGCATTAAAAAATTATATTAACTTATCTTTTTCGATTTTAAATGAGATATTAAAACTTTATTTCAAATGTGTTCCAAATACTCGTGGTCTCAAAAAAACAATGACTATTTCCTCGTATTTTATCTTAAATGTCATATACTGGTGGCTAGTGCATGTGGGACATGTAACATTCAACTTGCGTAAATATTAGGACACAGCATAATTTATTTTACTATAAATCATCAAATGCATCGAGAAAATGAAAGAAACATGATAACTTTACAGTCATACGTGAAGTCATAGGAAATGACCTGTGAGTCTGGGACGCGTGTTCTAATTATCATTAGGGGCGGCGTCTCATATTGTGACTTGTGAAAGGGGGTTGGCCTACCAATTATTTTTTATTTTCAGACTTGAGGTTCAAATAATGAAAAATTTGGTTTCTAACTCCAACAAAGATTAGTATCATAATTTTGAAGATTTTGACCTTCTATAGTGTCCAGTGTAATTGTATTGTTGCATGCAAATTATAATTTTTAACTAGAATATTAATTTGTGGTATGATGAATACGCAACACTTCATTTTTTAAATATGTGATTAGAATTAAGATATCTAATTCAATTAGTTAAATAAAATGTTTGGGTATTAGAATGAATCTTTTATACCGTATTTAATTTTTATAAATAAAAAAATATGATCAGAAATGATAAACAAAAATGTGCTCAGAAATTCAATTATAAACTCATACATATGAAAAATATTTATTGATAAATTAATTTTTAAATAAATCTCAATACTTTACAAGATTATGGGACGTTTGTTTTACGTTTGTTTTTTCTGAGAATACAAGACCGAAAAGAGCAATCTCAAGTTTGTTATGATGACAGTCCAACAAAAAAGGGGGGCATGGGTAAAGCTTATGTACAATAGTCAATTAGTCATCTTATATATTAGCTTTTTAAAAAAAAACATTTTTTATGTGTTTTGGTATTTTTTATTCTAAAATTATTAATTTTTATAAATCTTAAGTCTTATTAATTACTTTTTCATATATTTCTCTATTTAAAATAACTAGATTTGATATTTACGAAGAATATCATACTCACAATGTAATTAAGAAACACTTCAATAAACAAGAAATCATATTTATATTTTATAGTATTAAATAAGAGTATTTAGACTTTTGATAAAAAAAAAAAAGAAGAAGAGAGAAAGAGTATTTAGAGTTCTAGACTAAATATTTTACACTTATTAAATGTTGTTTAACTGTATGCACTAACTTTAAATATTAATAATCTTTTAATGGAGTTAGGGGATAGTATTAATTAATTAAGATCTATGACTGAAATCTTTAGGAAATATTTTTAAAAAAACTAAATATTTCATTGAATAAGTGCCTAAATCAAGCACAAGGAGTACCCAATGTAAAAAAAAAAATAGGAAATATTATTTTCTAGATATAAATATTTTAAATTTATTAAAAATATAAAAATTATTTTAAAAAAATAATCTAGGCATAATTAAATATTATTTTTTGACAATTGATCTCATAATTCCTTTCATTTTAACAATTCAGTAAGAAATTAATGTATACGTAAAATATGTTTGGCAAATAGTCACATGAACGCGTTTCTTTTCAAAGTCAACGAACGCAGACAATTTTGTTACTTACACACAACGGCTTTACATACATAACTCATTAATTTTCAACAACATCTATATGACCATCATTTTTTTGGTCCTATCACCGTCAGTTTATTTTCTGTTTGTGTGTGTAATTTTTTTCCTCATTATTCACCTGTTCCAAAAATTATTCTTCATATCGAGAGAATTAATCAACAACTTAGTTAAAATTTTGGTGGAAATGTTAATTTTGAAAGAACTAATATTAACAAAACTATTTATGTTTAATAATCATATTTTCTAAAATGAGATTAGAAGAATTGATTTTGTTAGAATAGTTAAATAAAATTATTTTAATATGCATATAATAATTAAATACAGAGTAATACATATGTATTAAGATTAGTATAAAAGTATTTTTAGACGGTCATTTATTTGTAAATAATAATATTTATAAGATTTGATGAATGAAATAAACATTATTTCATATTTGATAAGTCATAAGCTCCCGTACTCCCAATTTAAATATAAGTTTCTTTTGTGAGTATTTTTGGAGCTTATCGAAAACATTTCATACTCACACATTAGACAAAAGTAACAATTTCCCTCTCCTTAAATTTTATCTACCGAAAAACTTTAAAACACTATATTTTAAATTTTAATTTTAATAAAATTAATTTTATAAAATTAGAATATTTAAAATCGAATTTGAAGATGGTATTTAATCACAACGTACATAAATAGTTCAACACAATCAACTACTACCATCTTGTCACAATCAAATCAATAAATCACAAACACTATTTTATCATTCAATCATTTCAAATTTTTCAATGACTGATTTCAATTTTAAACATTATTAATGTTCACTTCATTTTTATATATAAGACTAAATTACTTAATTAATTAAAATTAAAAAAACTAATTAATTTAGTTAATAATAATAAATTTATCTTAAATTTATAACTTTTTATTATTAATATTTTTTCTAATGATTTGTTAATATTTTTTTTCTTCTTTAATGAAAAGTATTTTTAATCCAAAAATATTGAATACAAAGAAAAATATAGATAAAATCTTATTATAAAAAAAACATCATTTTAAATTTGGATTTTATAAATAAAAAAAATAATATATTTTAATATATTATTCATTATTATCTAAATTTTTATGAATACCATTGAATAAAGAATAAAACATATTAAATTAAATGTGTAATACATCTTTTTGTTAAATCGCGAAGATTTTTATTGGATAATAAAATGTATATAAAAAAATACACTATATCGGTAGTAAGTATTTTTTTTCTTTCCGAAACACAATCTCATAACTTGGAAGTTCCCAAAATAAAATAAAAAACCTTAATATTATTGACATATTTAAACCAAGCATCCATGCACTAATATAAAATACTAGTATTAGAAAATGCATGCATGCTTCCAAGTTCGAAGAAGGTATTTTTTGAGCGTGCGTTTAGCATATGTTTTTGTGTCTGAAAAGACTGAAAGGATCGAAGCCACCTCGTGATCTTTACCTGTCAGACTTTTCACGCCAGAACACTGAACAGGCAAAGGCATTGGCGCAAGCCGGTTGCTAGGTGAATCCTATTTCATATATTTTAAATTTGAAATTAATTTTTATTTGACATATTAATTTTTTTAAAATTAATTCAACTCTAACTATTATCCACGATGATTCATAATCCAATCATGTCTTCATAAGCACCTGGCCGTAAAATTTATTTGGGTTTAATACTTTTTTTCCTATTTTTTTGAATTTTTGTTTATAGTCTAAATAATTTTTGTGTTTTTTTATTCCTATAATTTTTTTTGCCCCTAACATTTTTAGTCTCTAGCACTAAATAATTAATGTTAACCAATGACGTAACAATTATGTTAGTGGCCTAACAATGTAATAATTTCTGCTATCAAGAACACATGACACCATGTTCACCATTAAAGACAGTAGTCTATTGCATCTTCTTTATCACAGTTGTTCCCCTTTGATGAGAACATCAACAAAAATCTTATACATCAATCAAGCAAGAACAAAGGTAAAAAGAAAGAGCAGCGTCGTCATGTTCATTCACACTTGGTCATTATAATAGTAGGTTTTCCCTCTCATTTCACTAAAATATAAAGAATCATTTTCTCATGTCTTGGCAATGCCCTTCCCCTTATTCCAATGATACTTGTAATGATCTTAAAAGATGATATCTTGTTGACTCACGCTTTATAACACTTCACACGATAATATTTTCACTCAACTTTTTTGTTAGTTAAAATCTTTCATAGGTAACCCTTCTTGAGATATTAACAATCAACAACGATACCACTAATAACGTTTGACTATTTTTAAGATGAATGATTGTTCCCACAAATCAATACTAAACTTTTTAGCATGCATTGACCTTACTCAAACACTTCCTGGAAAATTTTTCAAGAGGCCACCCATCTCATAATTGTTCCAATCCAAACATGTTTAATTGTGAAATTTTTAAGTGATGGTTTATTGAAAAGTTACATCTCATTGGTATACGTAGTACTAATTCATTCCTTTTAGTCATCCTTAATTGTATATTTTCATACCTGTACAACCTCTAAATCTCTTTCTTTTTTGGTGTGTATTTGATTCATTCATGTGGCTTTCTCGCTAGAAGCCTGTTAGGAGCTACTCATTGTATGTGTCTCATCTCTTTTACATCGCTCCTCCCTTATCAATTTATTTTGTTTTTCATCTTTGAGAATTTTGAATTTGTTGAATACAAAAGGGCAAAGTAATTGGAAGAGTTTAACATTAGAATTTTCATTGGATGTAGTATCAGTCAAGTCTTTGCAAGTTGAAATAGATTAAAAAAATAAAAAATAAAAGTCAATGCTAGTTTAAGTAGCCATGGTTGATGCTACATTATGTTGGTGCCAAGATCTACAAACTAGCAAATACTATTTTGTGAAAGGAATAGATATGATATTATCCTTGAAAAAAAATCAAATTTTATATTTGGTCTTTGATAATTTTTTTTTTACTTTTGGTCCCTGAATTTTTTTATTTTATATTTTATTTCTGTTGTTACATTGGCTTTGATAACTTGATATGTTACCATTTGATGATAAACATAATAACAGAAAAAATCAAGGATCAAAGGAAAATTTCTAAAATATTTCAAAGATCACTTAACAAAGCCAATCTAATGACATAGATAAAATATAAAATAAAAAAATAGGGACCAAAAGTAAATAAAAAATAAAAAACTATTTAAAACCAAATACAAAATTCAAAAGTTTTAGAAGCTTAAAAAAGCATATTTGAATTGATATATATATTTAGTATATCTTAATTGAATATGAGTTTAATGTCTATTCATCCATCTAATTATAAATTACAGTTTAAATTACTTAAAAATAATTATTTTAAACATTAATAAATTTATCATAAATAATAAATTATAATTAAATGATTATATAAAAAATTTTAGACTGTCATATTACATAACTTTTTTATCAATTAAATATTTAATTTGATGTTTACGTACGTAATGAAATATGTACACGATGTAATCAGTAGTGATCAGAACTGTATGCATTATTATTTTTTCCTTAGTATGTATATAATCTACTGTTAAACCAGAATAACATTGGCATTTATCATGAAAGAATAAAACACAAAAAGTAATGACGATTAATAAATATGTTTAATTAATTTGATTGTCCCTTGAAGTTAGTTTATATCGTTTTTAAGCTAATCGTATAAATTTCCATTAAAAAAATCCCTATAATACGACTACTCATTGAAGGGAAATGTATAATCATATAACAAAATTAACGATGCTTGACAACAAAGTAGGTTTATGCCCATTAAAGAAGCCAAATGAAATATTTTAAATTAAGAAAATGTTCTTGATGTTTGATTATGTCTCAATAAGTGTTCAATGAGACAAGCGTAAGACAAATTCATATAAAATGCTATTCGGTAGAAGTTGGGGGAATGATTGTGGTATTATGATAGAATTTAATTAGAATGTATATCCAATCCAAAACTTTTCTTCGTTGTTATTTAATTATATATTATAAGTTAATTAATTTATAATAAATCTTTTAAAAGTTATATATAAAATGATTTGTCATTATTTAATAATATGAAAATCTTTACATCGAAAGTACATAAAAATTAAACTGATTATGATGCATGAATCTTAAAATATGTTTCTTTTTCCTTTTCTGGTTAAATTTGTCATGTAACAAACAAAGGTGAATAATGTTTTGTTGACTACTTAAAAATCTGTTTGACCATAAACAGCAGACATTTGCGCCTACAATTTAAATCATAGAGTAGAGTTAAAGAACCATTACTTTTCACTTTCTGCTTTTATAAAGCACATATTTACACACTAATGATTTTATGTGTTGATGAAATATTTATAAATAATTGTTATTTTGTAAAAAATGTATCTACTAAATGCACGATAAATACTAGTCTACATTTCATTAGATATTTAAAAGATAAAAAAGGTAAAAGCTAAATTGTTAATTTGCTGTAAATAACCTTCGCAAGTGACTTCATGCGATTGTTTTTCGTAATAATCAGCATTTCTCGTCTGTAAACTTGACCCAAGTCCAAATATTAAACAAAACAAAAAACTAAAAGGACTTCTTTAAAAAACTTAAGGTCCTAAAGAACTTGATTAAAACAAATTACAATTAGAAGTTCAGGTGCATGATAAGAGCAAAGAGGGTCACAAAACCTTGTCGGTCATAAACTCTAAATCTAATAAAGTTTTCATTATCACGAAAATTAAACCAGGGGAAAAGGATGACGTTAACGTTAACCCAAAAGATTGGAAAGTGGTAGTGTTATAGTAGGAACATAGTTGTCTAAAAACTTGGGATTATTGCTGAAAAAGATGATAAAACTGAAAATCTCAGCCATGAAATTAAGACATTTAGAAACCCACTAGGCCACATAAACATTAATTATAAGGGACAAATAAAAGGACAAGAACAGCAATGTCATACTATGCTGTTTATTAAATCTCTCTTCCCCCTCTCCTGATCTTAGATCTCGTCTGACACTACTCTTAAGATCTTCTGCCATAAACCTCCAAACCCTTCTCTTATCCATTGCTCTCTTTGGCCACTGAGATCATAGACACAACTCTGCCATATTCAATCTTTTATTTGCTTTTACAGCTATATTTGTTTCTGAATCATGCCACACTTTTCAAGTCCAAACGCATTCAACTAGGATTTTCAAGGTACAAAGTACCTACACGCCTCCATATTTTTTGTACTTGCATGAAAAACTATTTGTTTTCCACCTTCCAAGGTACATTTCTCACTTAGTTGTTCGTTCTTCCCATACCCTTTTTGGCCTTTATCTCAATTTTGTTCTTATCCAATTGCATCTGCTTCTGCAGGCTGTATATACATAAATTCAGCTACTGAGGTCGTGTGCTAGAAGCAAAATCAAGAACAATTTGATCTTTGTTCAATTTGGTGGATCATTGGGCTGTTGATGTGATTGTGAAGCATAAGAAGCTTTTGTTAAAAATATAAGGGGTTTCCAAATGATGGTTAGATCGTGTTGGAAGCCAATTGCTGATGGTGATGAAGGAGATGGGAGTGGGAGAGTTGATGGTCTTCTATGGTACAAGGATTTGGGGAACCACCTTTATGGGGAATTCTCAATGGCTGTGGTTCAGGCCAATAGTTCATTAGAGGATCGAGGTGAACTTGAGTCTGGACCCTTGAGTTCTAATCACTTGGGTCCTCAAGGGACTTTTATAGGTGTTTATGATGGCCATGGTGGAAGTGAGGCTTCGCAGTTTGTCAGTGACAATCTCTTCTGCAATCTCAAAAGTATGCTTTTCATCTTTTATTATGAACATATAGATTCAATTTCATTGGGAATATTGTTTTTTTTTTCTAGATGTTGTTCTATGTAGATTTTCAAATGGATTCAAGACTAAGGAAACCAAGCCACTTATAGCATGTGTGGAGTGACGGTGAGATGAACCAAAATCAATTATCAAATCACGGTAGATATGAAGCAACATATAGTTGCTTTGAACAAATCATGATGACACCATGGTCTTTGAGATAGTCAACATGATTTTAAAGGGTATCCAAACATGCTATTTGTCTATTATGATCAATTAATTGATCATGTATTTCAAACTCTCCAATTAAAAGCATTCTTTACACAAAAAGTCCTAGTGACCCTTCAACCAAAATTATAACTTGCTATGTATATCTAAGCCTCATGCACTAGGCCACGAACCCTTTTATTTTCAGTTTGTTACTTCACTGAATCTATTTCATGTGTGATCCAGGGCTTGCATCTGAAAATCAAGGCGTGTCAGAACATGTTATCAAAAGGGCTTACTCAGCAACAGAGGAGAGTTTTCTGTCTCTTGTGAAGAAACAGTGGCTAAGTAAGCCACAGATTGCATCCACTGGTACTTGTTGTTTGGTGGGGGTGATTTGCAATGGCATGATATATGTTGCAAATTCTGGAGATTCCCGGGTGGTGTTAGGAAGATTAGAGAGAGCAACAAGGGAAATAGAAGCTATACAGTTATCTACAGAACACAATGTTAACCAAGAATCGGTGAGAGATGAACTTCGGTCAAAGCACCCCTTTGATTCACAAATCGTGGTTTTGAGACAAAACGTTTGGCGTGTGAAAGGCCTCATACAGGTACATATTTGGTAGATCTAATATATTTCCTTTTGTCACTGTGGAAGATTTTAAAATTGTAAGTTCAAATGATTCTCAAATCTCAACAAACAACAAAAGCAGCTTTATATTATTTGTGAAGAGTTATTGCTGCCACTGCACAAGACCATAACTTAGGACCATTTAATTTATTACTATGATATAATGTTAACATGAACTTGGTTTGGCAGGTTTCACGATCCATAGGGGATGCATATCTGAAGAAAGCAGAATTCAACAGGGATCCTCTACCAGCCAAGTATAGACTAGCAGAAACATTCTTCAGGCCAATTCTTAGTTGTGAGCCATCAACATCATCCCACACACTCCACCCTGATGATCAATTTCTCATATTTGCTTCTGATGGCTTATGGGAGCATCTTACCAACCAAGAGGTTGTTAGCATAGTCAGCAACAATCCACCTAACGTAAGGTTCCATTAATTCTTTCTATCCATTCAAGGATATTGCTCAACAGAAAGTGAGACCTAATGAAAAAATTAAGAGACTTCTTTTTTATTATTTTAAAGAAAAAGAGTGATATGTGAGGTCTTTTAGTCAACATGTTTGACCTTTTTTGTTTTAGAAAACTAATAGCAAATGTTGGTAGGCCTAAAGCTGAATTTTTAGTTGTTTTATTTTTGGGTTTGCCTTGAGCTATTGTTGTTTGTTCTCTTTGGTATGAGTCATTTCCTTCCTAATTCTAACTAGTGTGGTTGGCATGCATTTGTTTCATCGTGTAACAGGGAATTGCTAGAAGACTTGTGAAAGCTGCACTTAGAGAAGCAGCTAAGAAGTGTGAAATGAGACTTTCTGACCTCCAAAAGATTGAGCAAGGGATGAGGAGACACATCCATGATGACATAACAGTGATTGTGGTGTTTCTTAATCCAAAACTCACTGAGAACACCTCTCTCTGTGGTTCTCCTCTTTCAATCAAGGGAGGTGGGTCTGCCAATTCCTAGATTTCTGCCTGATGATACAAAAGTAACAACAATTTACATATATTTATATATGTTATATGTATGTGTAGATTAATATGAAGCAATAATTACCACTATATTTTAGATGTATTATGATGATCTCTCTCTCCCCTCTTGTTCAGTCCAGTTTATAATCTGGTTAACACGAACGTATATTTTATATATTAAATTGTAATCTCTGCTCATGTTTCTCAAGACAACGAATCTATGGTGGTTCAAAGTCAGCGAGGCTACGCAAGTGCCTAATAAATAGCACTCTGCATAATATTAATTTATAGTTTAATATCTCTGCATCTACTTTGTCCCACTGAGATGTTTCTTTTTCTTTAGAAGCTTGGAAATGACTTTGTCTTTGACAAAAAGATAATAATGTCAGGTATTTGGAAGTGCCTGTTTCTTTCCGTCCATGATATATATCCATCATTTCCTTAACAATAATTCATTCATGTATTATGCGAAATGATTAATGATGGTATAAAATAATTTTATAATATTATTTAAAGGTTAAATAAATTTTAAGTTTATGATATTTATATAATTTTTATTTGAATTTTTAATAAATTCTGTTATTGTCATCAAGTCTCTAGGATATTAAAAGTTTTATTTTAGATTTTTATCTTTAAGTGATAATATAATATATATCATGGATTTTAAATATATTTAAATTTATTATTTAATTACAAATCATAATATAAAAATTATTATAAGATTTTTATACCAAAATTATTATAAGAGTTATTAAATTTATCACACCGTATCATACTTTTTTATTTCTACGAATAAAAAATATTAAATATGTATTTATAATATTCATGCATTTTTTTTCTCAGTATTTATTACCATGATCCAAGAAAAAGAATAGTAAAATCATATAACTTTTTTTAAAGAAATTACTATTGGAATTCATGCAATGCAAGAATTTTTAATAAAAGAAATTCAGTGATCAGAGAAATTCAAGCCGCGTGTAACTGTACGTAGATTCCTCCAAATTGTATGATTGATATGTCTCTTATAAGTTATAACTAATCAGTAATTACTTTTGTTGGGAAAAAATTAATGGTGTGTTTGGTTTGTATTTTCATTTTCTGTTTTTATTTCCTGATTCCATTTTCTGAAAACTGTTTTTATTTTCAAAAAATTTGAATTCTGAAAACATGTTTAGTTTGATTTCTTATTTTCTGTTTTCATGAAATAAAAATACTGAAAATTTATGATATATTGATTTATTGTCTTTTTGTATTTTTAGATTTGCTTAAAACTACATTCATTGTTACCGCAATTTCATTTTAACCGAAATGAGGTTCTTGTACTCAACTGAAAACACTAAAAACGAAAATTTATTGTTTTGATTTTCTAGTTGTTTCCTATTTTCATTTTCACTGAAAATGTTTTCAGAAATCAAACCAAACACATTTTTATCACCATTTTCTATTTTCAGTGAAAATGAAAACAAAAAACAACCAAACCAAACACCTCCTAAATATTACTTACCCTTTTCGGTTTGGTATACCTATTACTTTTTCCCAAAGTTACTTTTTAAATCATCACTGTATATGAAAAAATATTGTTTACAATTTACTTTTCAGTTAATTAAGGAAAATTTATTTATTAATCAAATATCAAACACAAAACAATTTAGTTCTTCTATCCATTTGTTACAAATATTAACAACACATTCTCCTTGTAAAAAAAAACATTCTTGGATACATCTTTTTCAACACATTATTTATTATTGGGGTTAATAAATGTATTCACATCTTAGTGAATAGTAGTATATATCTCATTTTCTATTTAATAAGTTTCACTATCAATTCAATGGAATTCATATAAATTTCACTCAATAATGATAAAAAATGTTATGTCAACATCCAAACTTTTGTATGCATCCAAAAAATTGAAATGAATTAAAAAGGTTCTATGTCTCAATTCTCACATCCAAATCCCTTTTCAATTGCCAACTTCTAATATTAAATTTCTTGAACTTAAAACATCTTCAGTCATGAAACTTTACTCCTCAAAAACCATAAGAATGTAGTAAGATCCACATAAAGCAGTTATGAAATGTTGCATATATAATAAACTGCCACTACATATGTTCTTGCATATATAATAATTACGAATACACGTCTCTAAATATATATATAATTAAAGCAGTTATGAAATGTTCTTGCAGTTATGAAATGTTGCATATATAATAAAGCAGTTATGAAATGTTGCTACTTTTTTTGGGGAGCATGGCTCCCCTGCCCTCAAGATGCTTTGTTAGCTGGGTCATAAATATATATTACACATATCTATATATATAATTATCTATGATATTAATTTTTTTTAATAAAAGATATCGTTTGAAATTTAATATGTGAAAACACATATCATGATAGTGTATCAAACACAATTAGTATTATTTATATTTATTTGTATGTAATCAAAATAGTTAGGAGTCTTGATTCGTCTTAAAGACATAAATATCTTTTGACTTAACAACAACAACAATAATTTTAGTTCTTAAAGCAAATTAGATAATACTTTGAACCGTAAAAAAAATTATTCATATAACATTTAAAGAACCAAAAATAAAACAAACAACAATTTTAGTAAAAAAAACACATATATGTTAATTTTAAATGAAATTAAAATTGAGCAAATTACAAAACCTCTGCCCTGATTTGCTTTGTTTACACGTATCACTTTAAAATCATTACATTGACACTTTAAATTTGTTTTAGGAAAACCTGAAATTGTCCTTGAGTTTTAAGTCACCCAAATAGAGAGACTTTTTTGTTTCATGTTATTGTGCTAGGTCGTCTTCTCTGCGCAGCCAAAGGTGGAGTCACATGTTCCTTGTTCACTGTCATCGCCTTGTCTTCTTGTTTGCATCCACAATGGTTGTTTCTCCTCCATGTTCCTCTTCGCCTCCGTGATGGTGTTAAGCGTGTTCCAGTTTGTCGAACGTTTCTCCTCTGCCTCCTATTCTCCTCTACGGTGGTGCTAGGTGCATTCCCATTCGTCGTGCGTTTAAAACTATTATATATGTATCCCCTGAGGTTTTAAAAATGTTACATATGTATCCCTATCTTTTGCAAATAATACATGTGCCTCCTTTGTTTTACAAAAATTACACTCAATACCCCTTTTCTCTCTCACTTGTTGGAATGTAAAAAAAATGCGGGAGGATAGTTGTACATCATCAAAAATGAAAAAGAAAATCAACACCATGCATATTAACTCAAGAAAATAAACTAGCACCAACTTCACCACACTTGGCAACAATAATGGCTCGTATAGATTCAACAATAAAAGTAATATTCATAATAGATAGGAAGAGAAATTACATCAAGAGTAGTTGACTATCATTGTCATAGGATATCTTACAATTGCAAGATGGAAATATTTAGTGAAGCGGGTAATTGAGAAAGGGAATGAAGGGAAAGAATGACTTCTAATGTTTGCTTCTCCTTCTTCTAGCATTTGTCTTCTATAAGGAATTGTATTCTCTTGATTTTTCTGTGTATTTTTTCCTTCTTCTCTCTTCTTTTATAGGTGTAGATCAATTTAGTTTTCATGCAACATTCGCACTAAGCGCTTAGCGAGTATGGCGGTATCCACCTAAGTGTGTGTCTCAAGCTAAGCGAACCTTTACTTTCTTAAATTAGCATGCTTTCCTAAATTAGTCCTGCTTCCTGATGCTAAGCGTGCTATGCCTGCTGAGCCTGTGCCTCGTGTTGAGCGTTAGGAACACGCTAAGCGCGTATCTTCAGATCACCAATTTGCTCTTTTGGACTTTTACTTTATTTTTATGCTTCAATTATTCACTGAGCATCATACATTCATCAATTTATAATATTTTTTGCACAAAAACTTAGATGATGTTAAAATTCTAATTATTTACATAAAAAAGAAAAAATAAAAGAGAAAAATTACTAATTTTTATATAATTTAATCCCAAAATATATCTATACATAACAATTATCAAGTGCATACCTTAGAGGAGGTTGTTGCTCATTAAAATTTGGTAAAAAAAAATTACCAAACAACTTTTGTAGATTTTGAAGTAAAAACAATGAAAATTATCAAACAACTTTAACTTAAATTTTAAAGTTATTCTTGTTTACTTTTTCTAGCTTTAACTTAAATTAACTTTTAAGTAAAAAAAAAGTTGAGTCAACCATATCCTAAGTCTATACTCCAAGCTACCATTTGATTATCCCTGTACCAAATCATAAAAAAATGTGAATGTATGATGTAGTGTAGGTGATGGAACAAAATAAGGGTGGTGTTTACATGTACGGGTTATTTGTAAATCCGAATTGACTTAAATTGATTCGAACACTTTGAGTTGGGTCATTTATGTATTTGCGTTAAAATCGAATCAAACCGATCAAAATCGTTCATGTACGGACTGAGTCACGAGTTTAAACTTATAGATTCAGTCAAAACTGATCAAATTTTTTAGAATTGTTTGGTTTGACTTTAAATACTGTTAATATTGAGACTCCAAGTGTTGGAATTACAAGTATTGAGACTACTAGTGTTGAAACTTTTAAGTTATTACTTTCAAGTACATTGTTACTTGTTTTACTTTTTTCATATTTATTTTTTGAGTCATGTTTATAATATTAATGAATCATATTTTGTTAATTTGTTTAAGAAAATCTGGTTACAACAAAACTTATTGCAAGAAATTAATTTGTAGAAAATGGTTGTAATTTAGACTATTATAGTAAATCTAGTTGAAGAATATTTTGTTTTAATTTGTATTAATTCATTTTAGAATATTATGGTGATGATATTAAATGAATCAATTTTACTACTTTCTGACATTTGATAATATTGTGATATTGTGTTAATTGTAGTATATATTTGGATGAATCATGATATAAAATAGTAGTTATAAGAAAAAAAATCAAATTTAAATGACTAATCCATTGACTCGAACAAATCGTTTGTGAATGAGCTGAGTTAGGCTTCAAAAATAAAATTATGAAAACCGAACCAAATCAAATCAATCAAATTTGATTGAGTTAGAATCTTAAATTTGACTAAAAAACTAACCTACAAACACCCTAATAAGAGTCAATAATGCATTCATTCTTAAAAGGAGACTTAGGACATATAAATAGAAAAACTCTAATACAACAGCCTAAGACGAGAAATGATAAAATAACAAAATGTCCTTACATAAAGAAAATTACAGTAGTACCCCTAAAATTGTGATAAAAAAGAAAAAAAAATTGCCGTTTTGATCCTTAGACGATAGAATTTGACAAAAATCTCACAACCCGCATTTAGAAAATGTGTTTGGCTTAGAAGGTCATTTTTATATGAAAAGGTTTATTCGTTTGTCAAAAACAATTTATTTTGCGCAGATGGTTAACTCTGCCCTACATCATCTTACCATCCTGGTTAATAAATATTGATATTTATAAATTAAAAAACTCAAATATAGTTCATTTGACTATTCAAAATAATCTTTTATTTACTTTTTAGTTAAACTTTTATTAATTTTTTTTTATTTTAAAAATAATATTTATTAATTAGAATGGTAAGTGTTTATTTGACTATGCAAAATAATTTTTATTCATTAATTTTTCCAATTTTTTTTATTTTTATATTATAAATTGATTTATCTGACCACTATACTATTATAAATTAATATATATATATATATATATATTAATTTAAAATAAAATCAACAATTTTGTAAAAATATTTTACCAAACAACTTTAAGTAGATTTTAAAGTAAAAATAATGAAATTTACCAAACAAATTGAGCTAAATTTTAAAGCTCTTCTTGCTTTTTTTTTTTTTAATTAACTTTAACTTAAAGTAACTTATATGTGAAAGAAAAGCTGGACCAAATAACCCTAACTCTATACTCCAAGTTAGCAAGTTATGAACTCTATGCCAATTGCAATATTCTTTTGAAGCACCAAATCATAAAATATGTGTATTTACCATCCTCATTAATAAAAATATACTTTTACAAAATAAAAAAAATTCAAATATAGTTTATTTGACTATTGAAAATACAATTTTATTTAGTTTTGAATGAAAATTTTATTAATTTATAAAAAAATAATTTTTTACATAATTATTTATTTGACTATTCAAAATAATTTTTTATTATTAATTTATACAAAGTTGTTATGATTTTTTACATAAATATTTTTTCTCAAGTCTTATTTATTTATATATTTTTCAATTCTGCTTATAATAATATATTTGTATAAATATTATATTAATAGACTTAAAATTAATATTTCTTTTTCAACTAATATTTACCTTTCTCTCTCTCATCAACATGCACGCACGCTCACACGTATTTAAATATTCTCTTTGTAAAACATGTCTTATAAGCTATTTTTATTTTTAAAAACTCAATTTAATAAAAAAATTGTTCTATACTATATAAGTATTATATATATATTAATACCATCAATGTAAATACTACATTGATAGCATTAAATACTACATTGAATTTGAGAACTTTTTTATCAAGCTAAATTTCTTATATATATGTTTACCGATTTACGTATATTATATGAAAATACATCTGACATTTTTAATATAAATTTTACAAATTAATTTGAATTAAATAAAAAATTATGTTAATGATGACAACAACAAGGCGATGACAGTATTAAGAGAGAAAAATTAGGCAAAATATCTTATTAATGTAAGTCACCTTCAATTTGGTCCTTAAAGGTTAATAAATTTAAAAAAAAAACTCTCTGAAAATAACTTTCGTCTTTCACATTGTCCTTGTTTTAGATAGATTCCTACATGTTATCATTAAAATGCAATTGTATTTTTAGAAGTTTTCTTATTTAATTTATTAACAGTCAGGAATCAAATTGAAAGTAACATACACTTTTATAGACCAAACAGAGTAACTAACGCCTTTCGTTACACATTAAAAAAAAATTCTAATCTCAAATAATGGAATAGTTTTTTAGAGATTTTTTATAAAAAAGGTAAAAACTAATTTATAATTATTTACAATCATAAAAATCACTTTTTTATATAAAAAAAACATTGTTTTAGCAAAAAACTATTTAAAATAGCTCCTGGTTTTAATAAAACTTTAGATCCTTTTCATTTTCTAATTATTTTAAAATGTTGAAATAAACACACACAAAACCTTAAAAGTGATAACTGTTTTTATAAAAAAATTATTTTTTATGAAAAACTATAACAAACGGGCATGAACCGGCTGGTTCACTTGAATCATATAAGGAAATGGATTTGACATATTCAATCCTTCACGCATTCATTAATTGGTATCACTGGATGAAAACACGATAATTCAAATCTTAGATAAATCCATCATGAATGCGTTAAATCCATGAACACAGGAAATATATTTTTTTTAAACAAAGAAACTCATAATTTCATTTAGGATAGTTTGAAGAACAAATGTCCAAATACAATGAAAATTATGAGAGCTAACATGAGATCTTGATGCTCTTATTATTTTATAAGCTATAAAATTGACTTACTTCTTAACTAAACTCAAACTAGAGTTTGACATATAATAAAGATTTGCCCTAAATTTGGCTAATTTACCATGGAAATCATTTAAGCCTCTGAATTAATTAAATCCATCGTGACTTTGATTAAAAATTAATTAAACACAGGAAATTAATTAATTAATTCCATGAAAACAAGGTTCAGTAAGGCTGACTCACGACCACAGTAAATTAATTAAACTGGGTTCCAAAAGAAATTGAAAAAACCTCTCAGCTCTAGCTAGCCTTTCTCTTTAGCTCGTCTGATTTTGATGCATCTGATGACAATGACTTCGATGGAGTGCCAAACCTGCAACAATGACGGATATATAAGGTGAAAAAAATCAAGTCATCAACCCATTAAGCGTGTAAATTAATTTGTCCATAAAAATAGAACCATAAATGTACAAGTACAGTTGGTAATAAAGCGAAGAGCCATTGAGAATTTGTAGATAGCACATTGTTGGAAATAAGTTGTAAGTAAAATAATATAACTGTTTTTATTGCGTGTTCGAAGGATATATATATATGGTGAAGGCAATAATAATATATATGTCTTATAATTAGGTACTTAGAGAAGAAGATCTTAGGAGTCGGGCATTGTGGTCTATGAAACATCAATGCGGATACGTGGACACCTATAATGTCCAACATATAAAATGTAGTACGGATATCGTGTCGGTGTCGGACACTGATACGGACGCGTGTCGGATACCGAACACGACAAGGAGCTGGAGTGTCTGTGCTTTATAGATTGTGGTTCTCTTGCTCGGATAAGTACAGAGGAATGCTGAAGCACTTGGCCCAGAGAATCTTCTTCTCAGCATCAGAAAGCTGTGAAGGGTTAGGCTCTTCAAGGGAATGATCCATGCCTTCGCTGGTGATACTAGACATTGCCGTTGTGAAGACAAAACCACACATACCAGAAAAGATTAGAGTGAGTAACGAACAAGTACAAGTTAGTAGAATATATAGGACAAGTTTAAATGGTATATATAACAATATTTTTTTAAGCTGATTTCTACATGACATGTATTAGCTTTTTTATATAAATTAAGAAAAGTGATTATGGTATATATTCGTGGTCAATACTTTTGTTTAGACAATTAAATAAATTATAAAAAATGAATAATATAATTTAAAAAATAAAAAAAAAATAGTTAAGTAAACTAATTAATAAAGTCAAAGAAACAAAAATCTTTTTGTCATTTATTGTGATTTGACCTAATTTAAAATTCCAAAATATATTTTTGTTTCAATTCTCTCACACTTCCATCCATTCTCATAATATAAAAGGACGAATCCAAAATTTATTAAAATTAGGGTTGAATGTTTTTCTTTCTTTTGTAAATTTTTAAATATCTAACTTTTAATAAATAATAATTTTTAAAAAATATTTACTATTCTGTTTTCTGCTATTGTAATGTGTGCTGTGATGTTTTTTTTTTTTTATCTTCATGCAGTCTCTGTTGCAAGTTGACCATGCTACTTTTCCTTCTTTTTTCATTACTAAAAAATTATTTAATTGCATTATTTTGAATTTTTAATAAATAATTATGATTATAATTGTGAATCATATTTTTAAATCTTAACCTGCACAAGAAAAAAAATGAACTTACCTAGACGCCACAAAGAGCCATGGAGGTTGGAGGAGGGAGAAAGGGGAGGCCGCGAAGGGGAGAGGAGGAGAGAAGGAAGGAAGAAAGAAGAGGCTGAAGAGAGGGAGGAGAAAAAAAAAAGAAGCAAGTGTGAAAAAAAGAAGGGAAAATGAAAGTGAAGACAAGTACATAATAATAATGGTTGAAAAAAATGAAAGAGGAAGCGTGCAGAGTGATGGTAAAAAAAATTACACACAGTAATTAATTAAATTTAATTTAACAAGTATTTAAATAAAATATCTAAAAGTAAAATAATGTAAAACTTATAAATAATCATATAAGATATTAAAATGAGATCTATAAGAAAAAAAAAATTAAGAAATTTTCAATCCTAAAAATACATTAAAGATGATATGAGATCTGAATCCAGAATCCGTCCCTTATCCAGGAGTGCGGTAAAAGCTAACAAAGAGTTACGGATTCCTATGGGATTGAGTGAGAACCTGACAACAACAACTTATCCTTTTATAATTCTGGTCGAAACAAAGCGGTGCGAGAAGAGCACCAGAACAGAGTTTGATTTCATTCTTGTTTGATTGGCAACTTGTGTTGTTCCCAATCCAAGAGTTATGGGATTGGCCTCTGTTGTCCACAACGGCGTCCGAATTCCATTCAACTTGGAGCACATTCACACTCCTCCTTTCAGATGCTCTGCACTTCACCACCCCATCTCTTCCTTTTGCTCAGGTACCTTCTGTTCCTTCTCTCTCTCTCTTCAACCCAAACATGTCACTAATAAATGTAAAAGGGTTTTCTTTGTGTGTGTGGCAGTGTACCATTATCGTCCTCCTCACCGCTTCCCACTTCTGTGCTCCAGACGAATTGGCCACCACAATTATGCCTCAGGTGAATACCCCATCTTTCAAAACAACCAAATTTTTTGCTTTTTTTTTTTTTACTTCCTCTTGTACCCACCTTGTTCAAAATCTTAATTTGTGATTCGAACCCGTGACCTCTTTCCCCTTCCCTTCTTTCTTGTATTATATATATAATCTCTCTCTCAATTCAATGTGCAGAAGTAAAGAGGATTAGTGCTCAACAAAATGATGACATAGGCAAAGTTGAGAAATCTCCCACTCAGGAATCTCTGGCAAATGAAGATTACAGTTCCTCCGTTAGAACTGTAGCATTATGGGTGAGTATATCTCTGCTAACTAGGCTTTTACATTTTCTTTGGTTGTTTGGAATTTAGAATTACATTGGTTTTTGGTTATGGTTTCTTATAGGTGTGCACTGCAGTGGCATTTGGTGTTGGTTTGGGTTTTAAGGAGGGTTTTGACAAGGCATCCGAATTCTTTGCTGGGTATGCCGAATAACTTAATTTCGTTATCAACTAGAAAGTTGGTCCAATTTTACAGTGCTGGAATAATTAATGTTCTGAATGAGTCAAAGTTGATATTGTGCAAAGTTTCTTTTAGCTTACTTTTAGAGTGTTACATATGCCATCATCTCTCTCTCTCTCTCTCTGTTCTGCCTTTGCTGCTCCTCTATATATGGCCTTAGAATAGTATATCTCCTAGAGATTGATCAAACACCACGTGGTTGAAATTATAGCGTATTGGACGTTTATTTTGGGATTCACGAATACTTTATAGTTTGAACTATGATGGCACACCATCATAGTTCTCTCTGCTTTGGTTTCGACTTTCTTGAGCTTTGTACTGACTGTGATGTTGACCTTTGACTTTTATGTACTTCTTAGGTATATATTGGAGCAAAGTCTTTCTGTAGATAATCTCTTTGTCTTTGTTCTAATATTCAATTACTTCAAAGTGCCAGTTGCATATCAGGTGATGTATAAAACTTGTCATGCGTAAACTGAGCAATTTCTACTTTATGTTTTAACAATGTATCTATTCTGAACTTGTTAATAATGTTTTAACAAAGTTTTCATTTACTTATTGAACTTACAGAATCGTGTGCTTTCCTATGGTATTGCTGGTGCAGTTGTATTTCGCCTGACATTAATACTTATTGGAACAGCCACCCTGCAGGTGTGTTTCATAATGAAGATATATTTCTTTCCGTATTTTACTTTTTTTCTGGTAAGTTTTATACTTTTTTACTGATCATCTTGTTTATTATGATGATGTTTAGAGATTTGAGGCAGTCAACCTTCTCTTGGCTGCAATTTTACTCTTCTCATCATTTAAGGTGAAGATTCACAATTTCCAATATTTACATTCCTCATATTGGTTGATACAACACCACCCATGTTCATGTTTGTCAAGGAAACAAGATCCTTAGTTAAAAGCTTAACATATTAGGTGGAACCACATGGATATTTATATACTTAACATCGTCATCATGCTAATTTGTGCTCAAAGCAGGATAATGAATATGCCCATTTTATTACCATTGAAATTCAGTTTAATTATGAAGGAATGATAGTCACGAGGATCAAACTCTTGACTACCTAGTCAAAGAGGCTTATATATGATATCAACAATGAATCATCTAAAAGATTAAAATTTTAGATGGAAACACCTGAATGGTTTTATCTCCCTAACAACATATTAGGAGGTTCATACTTCTTGTTGTGGTATTCACAGTTCTATGGACTGGTTTTAATTACAGCATGTTTATTGTTTTATGAATAGCTATTTGCCAGTGAAGAAGATGAGTCTGACTTATCTGATAACTTTGTGGTGAAGACATGTCAGAAATTTATCCCTGTAACAAGTAATATTCTCTAAGCATGACTATTTATTTCTCTTTTCCTAGTTGAAGATTTGCTGTTGATTTCTTGGGTATTCTGAAATTGAATTTTGATTCTTACTTTCTGATACAATCACAAGAATTGGTAGAAAACTTAATCTGAATTTGTTAAATTTCAAATGAATGCTTAAGTAGAAATGGCTGAATCAAAGCTTACTTGATTGATGGTTTAGGAAACTTCAGTGTTTCCATTTCTTATGGAATTACCTGTGTGTGTGTGTGTGTGTCCATATAAGTGCAATTCATGTTGTTTGGTACATGCAAAGAATAATTTTGACTTCACAGTTTTCTGTCATAGAATTGTGGATATAGACATATCCTATTGCATCTTTGTTCTGGTATAAGCTGGAATATTTTTATATTGGGTTGATCCAATGTTCCTTTTTGAAATGTTTGATTAGCATAAATAGATAGACACAGGCGTAGATACATGGCTCCACATATGCTAATGCTATGATGGGTGACTGCAGGCAGGGGCAAAATATATGTTGGCATATGCATTTCACTTCGCATGCCATTGTTTTTGCGCTGATTCAAGATGTACTATGTTGTTATCTTATCGTCCAAAATCTTACTTCTGACAAAATTATTGCAGCGTATTATGATGGAAATCGATTCATAACAAATCTGGATGGGGTGTGGAAGGTAAGCTGTTGACGAGTGTCTGCATGGATTAAAATTACTTCCTTATTGTCTTTATTTTGATCAGTTATCTTTTCCCAGCATGAATGCATTGAACTTTTTATTAGATTATCATTATTCTTTCATTTTCAATAAAAAAGATCTTTTTTATGAATTAAAATTAATTTCAACTTGATTTCTAACAGGGATCAAACATTTTGGGCAGGCCACCCCTTTGCTTCTTACTGTAGCTGTTATCGAGCTCAGTGACATTGCATTTGCGGTAGGTTTCTCATCCATCCATTTCATGTGGAATTTCTAGTTAATTTGACATTGTATTATTGACTCAATTTTTTTTTATAGGTTGACTCAATACCTGCAGTTTTTGGTGTAACACGGGATCCATTTGTAGTCTTTACGTCTAATCTTTTTGCCATTTTGGGTTAGTTAACTTGCTTCTGTTCCCCTTGTGTATATCTGAACTTGTTTTCTATAATGTTTTGGAATTGGGATTTGTGTTCCTTAAGTGTACTTGATTGATGCCTGGAAAGCTTACCAACTACAATTCTGGTTTCGAGGGTAGTTCATCTATTTGCTTGTGGAACGTATTGAAATAAATAATTTTATAACAGAGAATTCGTTGCACAGAAGTGGTTATTTTGTAACTTTATTTCTCTACTTTGCTGCCTTGTGGAGGTGGAGACGCAGTTGTGTTCATTCGTGTCATAATCTCAGATCAGATGTGTATCTGTCAAACAATTATTGATGCTTTTCCTCATAAATTTATTTGTATTTAACCATCTGTTATTTGTCAAATGTAGGTTTAAGGTCACTTTTCTTAATAATTTCTGAGGGTATGTCAGAGTTGAAGTACTTACAGGTAAATGTTGACTTGGTTTGTTTTGATATACCTTGGTTGTTGCATAATTTTCTGTTGTTTACACGTCTATCCTTTAACATAACAATGCGTATTACTTTTGGGACTTGAACTATGATTCTGATATCCCTTCAAAATTGTTGTTCTGTCAAAGGTTTTGGTTCAAAGCTTGCCACTTTATCAGTTTATCCTAAATAGTGGTAGAAAAAAAAACTAATGCTCTTTTTGTCAGAAGCAGAATTTTGGTCTGACTGGGAAACATAAACTTTAGAAAGACATGTGTGGCTTCTGTTCCTTTGTCAATGTAGGATCTCACTGCATTTTGACAATTTTCATTTTGGTAATAAAGGAATGACTTAGTGATGTAGGACAGGAACCAAGAGTTATGCATAAGTTCAAGTGCTTACATTAATGGTTTATTTGTAGTCCCAACACCCTAAGAAGATAATTCAAAACAGAATGAAATTCTAAATAACAATTAACGATAAATAATCCCAAATTGAAACCTTAATTTCCTAAACAAAATAGCCAAAGCCAGTAACAGTTGACACTTGACATTAACATCTATTAGTATTAATTTCAGCTTAATGTTCACTTTAGCAAAAAAACCGTTGAGTATTGACCCCAGATGGAGCAATGCATTTGTAGGACACTAAATACTTTTTTATACAGCTGAAGTGGGAGTTGTATTTTGATTGCACATCTACATCTTAATGCAGCATTATTTGTTTAATTCCTTTTCATAAACCAAATTACTGGTGGTCCATTCGACACTCATCATTTGGAATCTCAAATTTATGGTTGTTCTGTCAAAGGTTTATGTGTTAATTGGTTTGAATTATGACTATTAGTATGTTCTATGTAATAAACTTCAAGTGTTTTATACTAAAACTTCATCTAAGGGCGTCCCTATAATCTCTTTGGATTTAAGGATAAAAAATAACATGTAACCCTCCATTAGCTATGGTAGTAGAATTACTCTTGATTTTTTTTTAAGAATAATTGATTTGCATAAGTTGGAGAAGTAAGACTGTACATCTACCCTCCCCAGACCTCACTACGTAGGAGCCTTGCAAACTAACTTCTCCTTTTAAATTTCTTTGCACAAGCTGTTTACTCGTGCCTCCGCCCTCGTTATTGATATCCATTTTTTCGGTTTTGTTTAGCCGTCCATTGCTATCGTTCTGGGATTTGTTGGGGTTAAGATGATCCTCGACTATTTTGGTGAGTATACATTGCCTCTCCACTTAACAATTTATACAAAAAAATTGCTGTAATTGATTTTTCACATCTCCTCATTCATGCCTTCAGGATTCCATGTCTCAACGGAGGCATCTCTTGCTTTTGTAGCCTCAAGTCTTACCATTGGAGTGGTATTAAGTCTGGCTAACAAGTCTGATTAGCTTAGAAACTCAATTCCAACTCATCATGAATTGAGCTCTATATGATTAGCTTAAATTTCATCATCCTCTCTACCCCTACACACCCCCTCCTCCCCAAAACAATAAAAAACCCATGTTTTCTTCTTTTATGTTGAAAACCCTGTAGTGAGAATGATTTGTTTAATACATTGGTGTCAATTGCCCATAGAGGAATAATTTGTAGCCTGTACTATAGCTTAAGTTGATGTTCAATGCTAAAATATGGTATCTGTTGTAATGTTCACTTCACATAATGGTCCAACATTAATTTTATTTTATTATAGAACAAACAAGTCCTAAATTGTCAGTTAAAATATTTTTATTTATTTAAAACTTTTCATTTTTATGGATTTACAGAAATTCACACAAAAATAATGGGTTGAAAAATGTGTTGCCATTATTTTAATGAATAAAAGTATTTGTTTCTGATCTTTCTTTAATAGAAGATTCTAGTATCTGGTTTTGTTAGGTAAACAAGTGGAAATTTACCAACAAAATTTTATTTTCTTCTCTTTCAAAGTAGCAAAAGGCAAAGCTATCGGCATCGCTGATGAGTGATGATGGAAAATGCAACACTATAGGATCATTTTCATCGGTGATAATAACTTGATAAACGACTCCAAACAACGATTATTTTTTTTTGTTGCTTATTGCTTATTAATTAGTACTTAATAGTTCTAAATGTAGAACTTCTCTCTTTAATCACATCACAAGAATTAAAATTCTTAATTAATTTAATTTGTGACATTAATTTTATCAACAATTTGTATTTTTTTTATAAAAAAATAATGGGACTGCATTCTTTTAACTCCTTTCCACTATTCATAAAAAAAAACTGATTTCCACTTAATTAATTAATATATTTCACTTAATTAATAATTTTTTGCATTCTGTACAAAATTACGTAGTGAATGAGACATTTTGACTAGTGATCTTTCTTATTCCTGTGAGAGAAACAGAACCCAAAAAATTAATTTAAAGAGTTCTTATAAAAAATTATCAAGACAAATTTCTCAGGATCATTAACCCTCAAATTAACCCACTTTAATAATGTAATTGACTAAGATATACTAGTTCCTTAACTTTAAGCTAACTGCAAAGTACAAACTAACCGATTTTAATAATGTAATTGACTAAGATATAGTTCCTTTAAGCTACTACTTTAAAATTGCTCTAAAAGGTTAAGTTGCTTGAATGTAGACAGGATTTTGATTAAGATTCAGATTCAGATACCTGTCCAAGTCCACGCAACTGTGTACGAAAATTCTTCATTTTCTAATTGGTTTGTGCCAAGCATCGTGTTTGGTTGAAGTTTAGGCCCAGTTTGGTTTTTTTTTTTTTTGGTTTTTTGTTGAGTAATTTAAAGTTATTTTGAAATATCAATTAACCTGCTTTAACTCAAACACATAATAAATCATTTTGTGAGAAAATAATTGTTTTTTTAGTACAATAATTTATTTAAATAAAAAGTAATTATTGTTCTAAAATTTAACCATTAAAAGGACTTTTGTGATTGGAAATTTGAAACTACGTAATTTAAGTTTTTGAGTTGTTTTGTGAAACATTTTGTTCTACATATATGCAAACGTTTGGTATCACATTCAAATAATATGAATTTATACCATGAGCTAATTAAACAGTTTCTATTCAACAACAAAAAAGAGAGTTAAAAGTGTCTTATAAAGAATGCATCAAATACTACCTAATTAGTATTTTTAAATGAAATATTTATGATTTTTTCGAAAACTTTTATGTTTCTTCAATAATAATTTTTTGGCAACAAAGTCAAAGTTATACACTATATATGACTTTTATGTTTAACAATATATTTTTTCTATGAATAATTATAAACCTTTTTGTACTACCAAAACATATTAAATTCTAAATAAGAAATTTAGTATTGAGAAATTTTTTTAAATTTATCCTAAAAGTATGAGATAATGATAAAATGATATATAAAATATGAAAAATTTAAATTTAATCATTAAATATTTAAAAAGTGTAATAAATTAATATTATAAACAATTTAATAACAAATTAATCTCATGACTTATAATTTAATCTCAAATTAATCCTAAAAATATAATTTATTATTAAATTAATATTTAAATATTAAATCACAAAATAATCTAATAAATTTAATTTAAAACCTGTTTATTGTAATTTCTGCACATTAAAAAAACTAAATCTATATTTTCATCAGTTTTGGGAACAAATTCTCAGAAGATTTTCTCAGATGGTAAGTTATGTCATGGCTGACGATGGGACATGCGGTTAGAGGTCTATAAAAGGGGCCACGAAACTCATCTGAACTTAGACACCATTCTGATTTTGTCCATCCAAACCTTAAAAAGATTCAGTGAAGAACAACGTTAATGGCATCTCTGTATGAAAAAAATCTTCATTTTCTACTCAGTCTCTGTTTCTTTTTTATTCCAACACTTTCATCTTCTCTAACACTCTCTCTTTGTAACTGACACAGTGGTGTGCAAGCAGTTCATCCTCCTCCATTAACATCCACCTCCGACCCACCTCCTCTTTTTGATGGCACCACCAGGTTAATTCCTCTTCACACTCCAAAATTCACCTCCTTTTTCCATGGAAGTTTCAACTTTTCACATGACCATGTTCTTATTTTTTTTACTATTTATTGATTTAGGTTGTACATCAGTTATTCTTGCCCCTATGCACAACGTGTATGGATCGCTCGGAACTTCAAGGTTGTTTCTTCGTTCTGTCCTCTTTCTAGAATAATCTATTCATATATTCGATTCCAATTTCCATGGCTTTATTTTATTCGCCTTGCTTTTTAGTTATGATGTTAAATATTCTATTATTGCCTTTTTTTAATTGTTAGTCCTAAGTGTCTGTTTGTTGTGTTTTCTTTAATTTATTCTTTCTGTCACTGTTATTTCTCATCATGTTAATTAAAAACTACAGGGACTAAAAGACAAGATCAATTTGGTCCCTATAAACCTTCAAGACAGGCCAGCTTGGTATAAGGAGAAAGTCTACCCTGAAAATAAGGTCAGTAACTTAGGCAACAGAGGGTAATAAGGCTATGTTTGGATTAAAGTTTGGAAAGTACGTTTATGAATTCCAATCCACCAAATGAAGAAGGAAAATATTCTTGTTGCTTCCAAAGTAAAAGTAATTTTGAGCTCTCCCAACTTCAATCCGAATATGCACTGAATTGGTTGTTGCTATGTGACTTGACTGAGATAATTTGATTCAGCCAGTTGATAAGTGACTTTGTTCCCCTAAAATATGTATATAGGTGCCATCCTTGGAGCACAATGGCAAGGTGTTGGGAGAAAGTCTTGATTTGATCAAATATGTAGATGAAAACTTTGAAGGGACACCTTTGTTTCCCAGAGTAAGAACTAAGACTGCACATTATCTTTTTGCCCTTCATGGCTTCTCATCTCTTTTCAATTGTTGGAGTGAATTAATGATGTTATGCTGAAAATTTTTTAGGATCCTGCCAAGAAAGAGTTCGGAGAGCAATTGATATCCCATGTTGATACATTCAGCAGAGACCTGTTCGTTTCATTGAAAGGGGATGCTGTACAGCAAGCCAGTAAGCAAGATATTTAAGTTTGTAAATAGAGGAAAGTTTTTTCTCTTTTCAAATGCATAATGGTTCTTAAAATGGTAATTTAAATCAGGTCCCGCTTTTGAATACTTGGAGAATGCTCTTGGTAAATTTGATGATGGGCCATTCTTGCTTGGTCAATTCAGTTTGGTAAGTTAAAATTCAATGGTCTTCAGAAATTTTGTTTTCCTTTTAAATTCGTTGCCTTTCAGGCTGATACTAATGCTTGTCGCGATGCATCTGACAAATTAGAGTATGTGAAAATACCTTATCATATCAAGTATTATCCTCTAAGATTAGTTTTCACATTTCCTCTTTATTTCTTAGAATTCAACACCATATTTCTTTAACTTATCAGGATTTGTTTTTTCTTAATTATCCTGGATTATGACTGGTATAAATAAGGGTTACTACTATAGGTTCTATGAATATATCAAATTATCGAATATATTGATATGTCGTAATAAATCTTAGTTAATATCAGTGTAGTATTTGTTTTATTCTCTTCATCTATCTAAAACCCAAAATTTTTAAAGTAGTCAAGATTTGATTCAAAAGTAGTATACTGGTATAGTATTTGATAATATCAATGTCTATAGTTTTTCTTTCATACAATTTGTAAATGCTTGTCAATTGTGATGATCAGGTGGATATTGCCTATATTCCATTTGCTGAAAGATTCCAAATTGTCTTTGCTGAGGTGTTCAAACATGACATCACAGAAGGAAGGCCTAAACTTGCAACATGGTTTGAGGTACACTAAAATCAATTGTGTAAAATTTCTTCCCTTTTTATGGAAATGACACTTAATTTATATGATGATGAAATTCATCATAATCATTGTTGAGAAAAGTTATAATATATAACTGGGAGACAATCCTCACTCTATGAGTTAACTTTTAGGATTGAGTTAGGTCCAAACTCAAATTCTAAGATGGTATCAGAGCCTATCCTAGATCTACAGATTAAATGAGTCGCCCACCATGTCATCATGCACCGAGTCCAATAGTGCTGGGTGTGAGGGGTGTGTTGAGAAAAGTAATCCATACCTCATGAGCTAACTTTTGGGGTTGAATTAGGTTCAAACTCACATTTTAAGAATCATCAATATGAACTTTAAGCAAATTTCTTCATTTGCTTCAAAATTTCTAACAGATTGTTTTATTTGAACTTGGCCCTCAATGTCATGCCTTTGATAGGAATCCTAACTACTAACCCTTCAGATATGCTGGTTACAAAAGAGATCTTCATTTGTAAATGAAAATGTTTCTTTTACAGGAGTTGAATAAGCTAAATGCTTATACCGAGACAAGAGTCGATCCTCAGGAAATCGTTGATCTTTTCAAGAAACGTTTCCTGGTAATAATATATTAACGAATCCCTTAACTATTGATTTTGAAGATTGTGATTGGTTTCTTACTAATAATCTCTTTGCTACTTCCTTTGCATTTCTACTCTGCAGTCTCAACAGTGAAACGTTGTATTGCTGCAGGCTTCCTCTAAGATGTAGACTGAGCCAATAAAGCGTCCTTTCATTCAATGGATGGGATGCATCTACAGTCAAATAGAAGTTGTGTTTATCTGCTAGAGTCGTAGGATAGTTTGAAGTCATAATCATGTTCATTTTTCAGCTTGTTTTGTTTGATGTAATAATAATGTTTATGTACCAGTTTGTGATCACTGATCAATATGGTGTAATTTATCCTATAATTTATCCTACTTGTGTAGTTGTGTTATATCTCAAGTGTCTGTCAACAAAGGTTTATTGCATGAAAGTTATACATGGTTAATAATATATCACTTCACTAACACGTTGATTGATTAATTACAACTGAAGAGCAGTGCTTCACTAATATTACTACTATGTAAATGCGTGAAAGATTTTGTAGAACTAAATACACAATGCTTCATATTTCAATGATTTACTTGTCATTTTTCAAATTTCAAATTCCAAGACTATAGGGACTAATGAGTATGCATCAAAAGATAAACTTGTGAGAAAACAATTGTCTTTTTGTAATTTTTTAAATGAATAATAATTTTTTTTAAATATTTTTAAGACAAAATAGTAAATTAGTGCTAGTTTTGCTTCTATTTTAAATTTTGACATGGTTTTCGCATGGATTTGTATGGAGAACAAAATATCAAATATGCATATAGAATGTTTGAATTTACCATTAAATACATGAATCAATCAATCTAAGATATGAATCAATCAATCTAAAATTATTTTAACTTAATAAGTAACTCAAATTTGAGTCTTAAATATATAATTATATTAAATATTACTTATAATTTATAGTGCAAATTTTTGGTATCACATTTTATATGAATTTATGAGTTTAATATTTATGCACTAACAATGTAAAATAACTTTTGACTGTCATCTAATCATAAATTAATATTTAAATTATTTTAACATTGAATAAACTTATCATATTTGATGAGTTATGAATGAATGATTATATAAATTTTTTTACACTATCAGTGTATAATACTTTTTCTCCAAATTTATACCTAGTCGTATCAATTAATTTTCTTACACAATTAAGAAAAGTATCTTAAAAAGAATTCATTAAATACAAATTATTATTAGCATTTTGTATGAAATATTTTTAATTTTTTGGATAGCTTTTTTTTTCAATAATAAATTTTACTTTCGTGTGGCGGTGTGTGTAAAATATTTGGCAACAAAGCCGAAGTTACACACTCTAATGTCTAATGTATGATTTTTTATATATTTAATTATAAAAATATTGATTTATTTTACTTTTTCTGAAAATGTATAAAAAATGATAAAATAATTGATTTTTTTTTAATATTTCTTACAAATACTTATTTATGAAAAATAACTTTTGTACCAATTTAATTCTATAAATATGAAATTTTTGTTTAAATAAGTTACTAGTCTCTAAAATATCATTATCTTTGTATTTTATACCTTAAAATTTTGTTTCATTTATTTTTTTTAAATCTTTTATTAACTTAAAACCATGTATTTTTGTGTGTAATTATTAGAGATTAAAATTTAATAATTTTTTTTAGAAATTAAAAAATTAATATGTCAAATTCTCAAATAATCAAATACAAGGTGATATCACAAGTGGAATAACTCAATTGGTTAGAACGTATGAGTGTTAACCTTAGGTTGGAGGTTCAAGACCTCCTTCTAGCGATTTTGATTTTGCCCCCTCAAAAAAATGGTGATGTTACATCTGGCACCTGTATGACTTTGAAGTTTATATACACCTCATTTTTGTTTACCATTGTTAGGTCATGAATGCTCTCACAAATAAAATTATTCACTCCCACAAAGGATCGTGAGAACACACACAAAGATTACACCGTATAAAAAATAATGACAAACACGAGAATTTAACGTGGTTCGACACCTCTTGCATACGTCTACGAAACCGTCTCAAAAAGTATTTTACCATCACAAGAATAATTACAAGATTGTAACCCTCCCCAAATAGTGTATCACTCTACAAATTCGAGTACCCCACTCAATGGTTTCAAGAAATGATAACACTCTCATACAAATACACTTTTCTCTCAACAAAGTGACTTTGGTTCACAATCTCTCTTCTCACACACTCTCTCTTCATGTGTTGTTGTTTCTCCACTAATTCTCTTCTCTATTTATAGTGAAGATTGCCACCAATTATAATAAACAAACTCTCTTGAAAGTTGAAACAAAAATAACTTTCAATGCATCCATTCAACTAAGGTTCATTTAGTAAAATACAATCTTCCACTTTGCATTAAAGCCACCTAAACCTTAGTGATAAAAATTCAATTTCCAATATGCATTCACCTTATCTTTTGGCTTGAAACTTTACAATTAAGCCAAACTCGCTTGATCATGGACACCATTCTGATTTTGTCCATCATCCAGTCCTTCAGATTCTTTGAAGAACAATGTTAATGGCAACTATGTATAAAAAATTCTTCATTTTCTAAATTCTACTTTGTTACTTCTTAATTTCAAGTTTTCAACACTATCCTCGTCTCTAATGCTCTTTCTTTGTAATTAACATAATGGCATGCAAGCGGTTCGTCCTCCTCCATTAACGTCCACCTCGAACCCACCACCACTTTTTTATGGCACCACCATGTTAATTCCTTCTCACACTCCAAAGTTCACCTTCTTTTCTATGGTTTTGCTTCAATTTTCATATGCCCATGTCCTTATCTTTTTACTATTTACTTAGATTGTACTCATAAAATCGAATGGAAGCATGAAGAAAATGAGCACAAGTACAAAAGAGTTATGTGGGAAAGAAGAAAAGGAAGTTGGAATAAAAAAACAACTTCAATGAATTATTGCTTCTGTCTAGTTTAGATGTTAGTACAAGCTTTTATACATAAAGAAAGTTAGTTACAAGTCTAACTAACTACTAACAATCATAACCAACTATCTACTACTTTCTAACCATTAATGATTGGCTTCTAACATAGCTAATACGTACATCGGTTATTCTTGTCCCTATGTACAATGTGTATGGATAACTAGGAATTACAAGGTTTTCTCTTCATTCTGTCCTCCTTGTAGAATAATTTATTTTGCACACAATTTAATGATAAATTGGTTCCTAAACTTTATCGTTTAATGTCAAATTGGTCATTGAAAAGTACAACTTATTATCAAAATTGGTTTTGAACATTACAATTCAATAATAAAATGATCTTATAAACTTAATGGTTAGACTAATTAGTCGCAATTTTTGCACATTTAGGGACTAAGTTTGTATTTTACATTTTTCGAGATGAATTTGTCACCGCATCACACTTTCAGGGTGAATTTGACTATTTACCCTTTTATTTAATTTTTATTTACCAAGTTCTAAGTGTTTTCTTCTTGTGATTTCTTATAATTTTATGAGTTTAATTTTTACACTATCAACATGAAAAATATTGTCAGCCAATAAAAATTATTGTTAGAATGACTTTTAAAGTAATCACATGACGTAATTGAATGATAGTGGAAAAACCCTATAGATTATACATAGGTAGATAGACTATTTACCCTTATATAATCTTCTTTCTGTCATTGTTATTTCTCGAATTGGTAATTAAAAATACAGGGGCTACAAGACAAGATGAAATTGGTCCCTATTGATCTTCAAAACAGGCCAGCTTGGTATAAGGAGAAAGTCTACCCTGAAAATAAGGTGAGTAACTTGGCAATTGAGGTTAATAAATTGTTGACTACTTTGCTAATTTGATAGATACGTTGACAGAGCTAATTTGATTCAGACAATATTTTTTTCTTTTACAATGACGACAGTGAGATTTGAATTTAGTGTAGAAAAAAAAGTGTTCAAAAACACACATTACAGAATAAAATGATCTATTTTATATTTAAATTATATTATAAACAGATGACATATTAAAAAGTGTACCTATTGATGAGCTCTTGAAGTATAAAAAATCTTCAATAGTGTGAAGATTCCACGTGTATGCACATCGAGACTGACCTCTATTCGTCAACAACTTTAACAAGTGGAAAAATAAGCATAGAGAAGTGATTTTTTGGGATTGCATTCAACATGCAGCCTAAGGCTCTATTTATAGCACGCTAAGGATACCAAATTTCTGATCAAATCAAAATCATTATTGATAGTATCCTTTTTTAAGCTATATTATTTCTTGTTACCTTTTATTGCTAACCATTTAGCAATTAAAATTGAAATAATAATTGACCAAGTCAAACTTGTATTTAGCCACCTTTTCAACTCAAATTCCAAATACAAAATCATACATGTTTGTTTCTCTTCTTTCACCAAATCTTTCATATTATTTATATTTTCAATGCTAGCAAAAATATAATAATATTCCACCTTTTTGAAATCAATTAATCATTTGATCATATTAAATTCTCTAATTTAATTAATCATCAAATATTAAAATAATTTCTTTAACAGAGATTAGAACACTCGTTTGTGTGTGACCACATAGGTTCAATACTAAGTCAGTAATATATTAATCAAATTAATATACTAATCAAGGTAGGCATCTAGCAACACTCCTTAACGTCCGGATAGCATGAAGTAACATTTCACTTTCAAGAACCATTAGAAGAGTAGTGTAATAATTTCTTCCATCTTTACAGCTCTGGGTTAACGCTAGAGCATGATATTACTGTCAAGCCCTTTTGAGTTAACTCATAATGACTTAAGAAACTCATTTCTTCTTTCATTTAATTTTTCTGGCCAGAATATATTTTTATTCATAGAGCTCAAACTCATTACCAAGAGTTGATAGATTCCTTCTTGATTAATCATAATTTTACATGTATTTAATTATATCCAATATGCATTCAACAAGTGCTCTAAAGTATTAGGTGTCTGGAATCAAAATACAACAAATAACCTGCTAATTACTATGATAATCTCATGTCAAAGAAAGCTATTATAACTCTTCTTGAGAATTTTCTATTGCACTTTATGATAAATTTTAACCATTAAAAAATTTCAATTGAGTCAGTTCAATGATCACATCAACATGTGACTCATCTATATATGCAAATTAATAAATAAAATTTATTAATATTTATCCAATAAATACTATCACATATATATTAATCTATCCAGATTATTGATATCTTATTTACAATAATCTTATGATCAAGAACGGTTTATATTAAAATTAGAATAAACTTGTTTCTCATTATCATAATCTCTATTATATAACACGTCTTTAATTTTAATCAAGGATATTATCAAATGGACCATTTGGTCAAATAGTGAAATATGACAATAAAAATAAAATAATACTTTATTATTAAAATTAGAATTGATTACATGATGACTTGAATCATGGACATACAAATTTATTTTCAACATTTAAAATCTCATACATAGTGTTCAAATCTCCCACTA
This sequence comes from Glycine soja, assembly GCF_004193775.1. Classification (NCBI taxonomy): domain Eukaryota; kingdom Viridiplantae; phylum Streptophyta; class Magnoliopsida; order Fabales; family Fabaceae; genus Glycine; species Glycine soja. The sequence goes on from NC_041011.1 coordinate 4,415,076, forward strand.
AGCCGATTTTAGTGAGTTTTTGATTCAGCCAGTTGATAACTTATTTGCTTCTGCTAAAACATATATATAGGTGCCATCCTTGGAGCACAATGGCAAAGGTATTGGGAGAAATTCTTGATTTGATCAAATATGTAGATGTCAACTTTGAAGGGACACCTTTGGTTCCCAGTGTAAGAACTGCACATTCTCTTTTTTATAGTCATGGACCCTCATCTCTTTTTCAAAAGTTGGAATGAACTAATGATGTTAAGTATAAATGATTTTAGGATCCTACCAAGAACGAGTTTGGTGAGCACTTGATATCCCATGTTGATACATTCAACAAAGACCTGAACTATTCATTGAAAGGGGATCCTGTACAGTAAGCCAGTAAGCCACATATTAATTTGAGTTTGAAAATAGAAGAAAGTATTTATTTTTCTTTTCGGGTCCTTAAGAAAATTAAAATGGTAATTTAAATCAGGTCCTTCTTTTGAATACTTGGAGAATGCTCTTGGTAAATTTGATGATGGCCCATTCTTGCTTGGTCAATTCAGTTTGGTAAGTTGAAATCAATTCAATGATCTTCGATTTTCGTTTTCCTTTAAAATTTAATTTGCTGCCTTTCAGACTGATTACTAATGCTTGTCGTGATGCATCTAATGCGTAGGAATATATGAAAATATCTTATCATATCTTATCATTATTTATATATTTTCCTAATTAACTAGGATTATGATTATAAATAAGAGTTAGTGCTGTAAATTTATGAATACATCAAATTAATATGTTGTAATACATCTTAGTTAACATCAATTCAGAATTTCATTATCTTTTAATGTCTCTTCCTCACACTGTCTAAAACCCAAAAATTTCAACATGATGAAATAAAGTATCAGATTTGATCTAAATGTAGAATACTAGTATAATATCTGATAATATCAATGACAACTTTTTTCTTTCATATAATTTGTAAACGCTTGTGAGGATCAGGTGGATATTGCCTATATTCCATTTGTTGAAAGATATCAAGTTGTCTTTGCCGAGCTGTTCAAACGTGACATCACAGAAGGAAGGCCTAAACTTGCAACATGGATTGAGGTACACTAAAATCAGTTTTGTGTAAAATGTCTTCCATTGTTTGTGGAAATTAGGCTTTGTTCATATAAAGAATACGTCATAAGCAAAATTCTCTCCACTTGCCAAGTGTTGACAGATTGTTGCATTTGAACTTGGCACTCAATCTCGTGCCTTTGATAAGAAGCCCAACTAAGTAACTAACCCTTCAGGCACACTAGTCTTTTTTTAACCCATGGAAATCAAGATAATATCAAGAAAATTTACAATAATTCACACATCTTTCTCAACCAACTGCACTAGATTTCCTTGACATTTACGCATATACTAGTTACAAAAGAGAATTCATTTGTGAAAGAAAATGTTTCTTTTAGATGAGGTGAAGAATATTGATGCTTATACACAGACAAAAAACGATCCTCAAGAAATTACTGATAAATACAAGAAACGTTTACTGGTACCAAATATATTATGAATTTCTTACTGATTTACTATTGATTTAGAAGAATTGTGATTGGTTTCTTACTGATATCTCTTTGCATTTCTACACTGCAGTCTCAACAGTGATCCTTGGATTGTTGCAGGCTTCCTCTAAGATATATATAGACTGTACCAATAAAGAGTCATTTGCATTAATGGGATCCATCTCTTCAGTCAAATAATTATGCTCACTTTTCAGCTTGCTTTTTTGATGACATTAATTATAATGTTTATGTACTAGCTTGTGATTTCTGATCATTATGGTATAATTATCCTACCAGTACTATGTTAGGAGTATTAAGCTTTGATATCTTAAGTGTCCGTGACCTTAGACATGCCAGCAAAGCTTTATTGCATGGAAATTGTACGTACTTGGTTGTGAAAAAACGTTGTGCTGAAAGCATTTTCGAATTATTAATACATTTAACTGCAGAAGACGGGAACTTTTCAGGTACATCCAGGCCATGGAAATGAGGAGACTGTACTTTCTTCCAGAGGATTGGCCCAGAATTTGTTAACTAATATAAACATATTATTTTTTAGTACCTGAAATTTGGGGTGAATTAAATGTTGATCGCTTAAATTTTTTTTTTAAAAAATTATAGTCTCTCAAATTAAAAAAAAGAACCCGAGGGACTACAATGATTTTTTTTTATACAGGAGACTAAAAACAAATTTATTTTGAGTTTCAGGGACTAAAAATATAATTAAGCTAAATTTTCAAAGACAAAATACTATTTTCTTGAAGTTTAATAAAATTTACTCAATCTTTTAAAAAAATTACTCAACATTTCTTTTTTCTAAGAACATATTTAATCATCTAAATCAAATTATGAGACTCAAGTATTTGTTTGGATACTATTTAAATTTAATATTTGACAAAAATAATTATTAATTAGACATGCTTTCTGACAAGCTTCTTTAAATTAATTAGCGTTCTTTTCCACTAATGAATCAAAGATTAAGAAAAAAAATAATCATGAGATATAATTTAATTTGGCTTAATTATCACAACATATTTACTCATGAAATATCATTTAAGTTGATCCACAGAACAATTATTCAACTCAAAAAACTTACCCTCTAAAAAAAAAAAAACTCAAAACTTTTTATGCTTGTTGAGGGGTCATAATTGATGTTCATTTGGTAGTAGGTAGAAAATAATATCATAATACGACGAAAATAACCCTTGGATGGCCGGTAAAGGGAAAGCAATTAAATCTACATGTATATCTTGATATGACATGTGTCTCTAGAGTTTTATTAAGGTCGTTGATGAGTTTTTATTTAGTGTTTGTTTGATCTTTCCGTTAAAATAGAAGTTAACGTTAGAGTTTTTTTTTCCTCCTTTTTTTTTTGAGAGAGTAAATTAGAGTTAATATAATTATTTTATGTCTTTTTATTTTGTAACTTGTATAATATATTTTCAATAATAAATAATATACACATGATAATATAATTATTTTTGTGCCATCACCTACTTATAATCCGCTATAAATAATAAATTTATTAATTTTTATAATAACTAGTTAAAAATGATAATTTATGCTCAATTGTATTTTTTTTATACAAATGCATGTCTATAAAAATTATTTTCAATACTTAATTAAATAAATATTTAAAATTTTAAAAGAACTAATTAATGAAATTAAATGCAATTTATTAAATATTTCAAATTATTTAATATATATTGAATTTAAATCATTTTTATACTTTGATATAATGAATTAAATGTATTAGATAAAAAATATTTTTTATTTCGTTAAAAAAATGTGTTAAAAATGCTTTTAATTATTACTTTTTTTTCATAAAATTCAATTTTATATATTATTGGTCTAAAAAGGTTTACATTAGTAATCAATTAAAATTCACTTTATATGTAATTTTTTGGGATATTAAAAAATTATTACAAAAACTAATATTTTTACCACATGAAATTATATAATTAAATTTGTAAGTATTTTTTAAAATAAAATTAAATTTGTAAGTCGATGTTAATTAAAGTCATTATTACATTAGTAAAAAAGACAGAGGACGACTAAAAAAAATGTAAGAAGAGATATGTTATCAAATTGATCTAGTTTAATTAATTGAATGTAGTGTACTAGTGTGAATTATTATAAATTTCATAATACTTATATTTTATTTTTTATGAATAAAATAGAAATATGTTTTTTTGTTATGACAAGAAAAAGCAGTTAATGAAAATAATGTCAGCAGTTTATAAGGATAATTTAGAAATGTATACAATAAAAAAAATGATTATCTTCGTTATAGTTATAGATAATTTAATAATTTAGAAATGTGTACAAAGAATGATTATCTTCGTTAATACTTATAGATAATTTAATAAGTATTCAATAAACAATATTAATAAGGGGCTCTCTCAAAGCGACACGTGGCAACATACCATCAACGGCTACTACTGCAAACACTCACATGTTGCAAGAAACCAGCGGCAACCGAAGTTGATTTATAACGTCGATACAGAGAGAGAGAGAGAGCTACAAAGAAGGAAGATTCAGTTAGTTACCCTTTCATCCTCCTCCGTAACAATCTCACCAAACCCTAATCCTTCTCTCTCTTCATCTTCGCGCCAACGCATCCGAACATGGCGCACTTCAGTTTCAATCTCCTCCACAGCCTCGAACCCAAGAGGTACGCCTTTACACGTAACATACAATCATCACAATTTTCACGCCTTCTCCAGCGCTTCGGATCCATTTTGGAACGTTTCTTCGAAGCAGTTACCGTCCACGCCAACTGAGAAACAACACAACAGTTTTTTTTTTTTTTTTTGTCGACTCGGTTTTTATTATGCCGATCATAAATTCGGAACACGATAACTGAAAATTTCTTTAGTCAATAATAGTTCGTTTTAGAATCTTTGTAATTGGTTGGATGTTGAAATGTTGTGGTGGTAGGGTTAGCTCTGTTGGTTTGGCTTTCAGAGCGAAAGCTATGGGCTGTAGAACTGTACCTGTTCTTAAAGTATGTTGTTGTCCTTACTGAGTAAGCGCTCATTGGAGGTTGATTCCAGGTAGCGTGCGTATATGGTATAATTATAACCATGCATGGGTTATGTGTGTGTATTCGCCGTCGGACTGCAATTTTTTTTTTTTTTATCATCAAATGTTAGCGTTAATTATTAGTTTTTTTTTAGCGGGAAAAATCGAATTTACGACCTTTCCCTCTCTCTCTTCTCCTTTTTGTTAGCCGTGGGACTGCAATTTGATTTAGAGAAAATTAGAGAAGTACTAAGAACATTATTTTTAAGATACTCTTTTTAACATATTAAAATTTATTGACAAAATCATAAGTGATATTCGTTAAATAAAAAGTGAGACCTACACAATTTTGTAATTCACAACAAATTTCAATCAATCATAACAGAGAAAAGTTCAGAGATTGTGATGCTAGGCATTTCTCTAGAAATTGTAGTTTACCTGTTGTGTTGTGTGAAATGGTTTATTTCTGGTTTTGGAAATGGTGGTACTATGTTCCATTTTTTTTCTTTCTATCTGACACAACAATAATTACACGTATTGTTTTACAGGGATTCTTATGGATTTGCATTAAGGCCTCAATACGCACAAACATACAGGGAGTATTCTTCCATCTATAAGGTATTGATTATACTAGTTAAGTTTTTCTTTCATGTGTCTGTTGATCCATGCTTAATGTTTCAATCCCATATTCAAGTACACATGCACGAATACATTTTTTTTGGGATATAATAAATGTATCATTTGCCCATGATCAGTATAGTGAAATAGCAGCGCTTTAAGGTTCATCATTATTCAAAAGACATAGTTCCTTTATTGGGTAAATAATGAAAGGAGTTTATCCTTCCCCACGAGTGCTTTTGTTAAATAATAAATAGTAAAGAATGACAAACCTTTGCCTGCAGTGACTGATGATTCTGAGTTAATCATCCTGTAATTATTGCTCCTTCCATTTCAAATTATTTGTCCTGTAAAGTATGATGCATATCTTAAGAAAATTATTAATTCCACCAATCACTATGACATAATAGTCTTTTTAAACTAAAATACCTTTATTAAAAGAGTTAGAGTGTATTGCGATTAATTAAGCGTTTAGGTGATCGATAAATAAGGGATTTTATTGGAAATATGTAATTAATGCTTTCTTGATTTTCCAAAGTAATAAATAATTTGAAATAAATTAAAACTCCTGAAGTGACAAAGGGAGTAGTTGCAACAAGAAGATGAAGAATAAATAACTTACAACATTAACTCAACATTAGCTAATGTCAAGTCAAGTGTCTTCTCTTTTGAGAAAAAAATAGGTCAAAAAAAGATGCATAATGTGTGCAGCCATATGATTAGACATGGGCAGCCCAGTGCGTGAGACTCCCAATTAGTGGGTTGGGGGAGGGTTGATGTACACATACATAGGTTTAGCTCCAAAAGCAGAGAGAGGCTCTTTCCAGGATTTGAACCATGACCTCTAGGCTACAAGGCAACAAGCTCACTGTTGCGATAAGGCTCACCCTCTAATAATTGCCTAGATGTTCCTTGTGCAGTATGACACTAACATAAGAAATAAATGAATTTATAGACAACATTTTAATATTCTTTCCTTATGATTTCAATAAACTATGATCCTAAACAACAAAAGCATTGCATTTTAGCCCTTTGATGTTATCCTTTGCAATTCTGAGAATAAGTAGCACAAATTCAATTTAATGATCATCCCTGGACTGATATATTCATTGTATTAGGAGGAGGAAGATGAGAGATCAGATAAATGGAGTGACTTCCTTGAACAGGTAGCTGAATCATCTGAACCAACTTCTGAGAACGAACATAAAGATACATTGAAGGCTGAACCCGAAAGTAACGAGGTAAGAGAAGAGAGAAATCCGCATAAGCTAAGTAATGGGGATGATTCAAGTGGGAGGCAGTTTTCTGAGTTAGAGGAAGAGACTATTGTTGTCAGGAAGTCTGCTGAGGGTAATGAGATAATAGAAGAGACAATTCAAGATAGGGTTAGCAAAGGAGGTGACTCAAGTGACAGGACGACTTCTGGAGGTACTGAGATAAAAGAGGGTACTAGTCCAGGGAGGGTTAGTGAAGGGGATGATTCAAGTGGCAGGAATTTTATTTGTTATAGTGCCACGGGAAATAACTCTGGAAAGGAACAGCACCATTCAGAAGAAAGAAAGACTTGTGAGGTTCAACGCTGGGCCGAAATTAGGCCATCTCTTATTACCATTGAAGAAATATTTAGTTCTCGTATAAAGAAGGGGAAACAAATGAAAGGTGGGAAAATAAATGGAATTAATGTCCATCTTCCATCAATAGAAGAATCTGAACCTGTAGATGATGGTATAAATGGCTCAAGGGCAGAAAATGCTTTAGTAGATCAAAACTTGCCTGAACTTTTCTCTCGATGGAAAGAACTGGAATCCCTTGTTCAAGGAGGAGTCCCAAAGGATCTTAGAGGAGAGGTAAAATGGTTCTAATTCACTTAAGTGTCTACTTTTGTTGGAGAAAAAAATACTGCAACCGTCCCTACACTACAATATTGCTGTTACAGGTCTGGCAAGCCTTTGTAGGTGTGAAGAAACGACGGGTGGAGAGCTATTATGAGGATCTGTTAGCTCGTGATGAAAGTGAGGAGCAAGATGTCTCATCTGCTGCATTTGGGAAATGGAAAAAGCAGATTGAGAAGGTCATTAGCTGCATGCGCCTTGGACTTTATTTTGATTTGTACGTGCTGCATCTTATGCTTTATATTGCATACTGGCTCTCTCCTTAGACTAAACCTTACTTTTCATTCTCAGGACTTACCACGAACTTTCCCAGGTCACCCTGCTTTGGATGAAAATGGCAGAAATTCCTTGAGGCGTTTACTACTAGCATATGCTCGACATAACCCTGAGGTTGGGTACTGTCAGGTAATTGGATTTGGAGTTCAAAAGAGTTTTTCTTGGAAAATACTGCTATTACTTCCTAATATTCAAGCTTCATCAGACTTCTCACTCATACAATTTCCATCCCTATCCAAATAAGTATTTTCCATGCAAAGGGTTAAATAAACTGAAATATGTGGTGCCATTGGAAAATTCAAAGTTATAATCTCCAAAAGCTGTTTGGGACTGGGTCACTTTCCCTTTTATTAAAATTTCCTGTTATTGATGATGTAAATGAAAATCTGTGTGTAATTTTTTTTGTTCTTTTCTATATGTTTTTTGCTACAGTTTATATAGAGAATAAATATTTCATGTATTATTGAAATTAATTTGCATAGAGATAAATGTTGAGTGTAATTTCTTCAACATTTAGGGTACTTAATTGTCAACCTTTACAAATTATGACATATTACTGATGATGGAAGTTTTCTTTCAAGGACTACAAAATGTGTTTATAGCTGTTAATGTTCTGAAAAACTGAAAAGTTCTTTTGGATTTCATTTGTCTCATAATTTTCAAATTTCAAATCTCCTTCGGTTTCTTGTGTTATGTTGAAATTTATGCTTTACTGTATTCAGTGTTATCTTTTGATAAAGAACTACTGTTCTTGAAAATGAAAAACACAATGGGGGAAAAAACTGTCAAAATAAGAAGCTAAACAATTTTTTGTGAACCATGGCAGAACACTTAATGAAAAACATGTTTAGGCTGGAATAACTTAAAAAAATGCTGCCTGGTTTATGTGTTATACTATTAATGACTAGTTTGCAAACCAAATTGTCTTGCTGGCCCTCTCTCTACTTCTCTCCCCCCCCCCCCCCCTCTCTCAAACACACACACACACATATGTATATATTGTTTATGCTTCTGTGACAATGGTGAACTATGGTCAAGGTGGGCATTGTGCTTTTTAAAGATCATTAAGTCAGTAATTACTTGATACTGACCAATTTGCATCCTCAAGATATTTGGTTGTAGGACAAGATTTGTTAAGATTCCATTTGGTGGTCCTAGGGTTAAGCAATTGAATAAACAGAAAATAAGTCTAAAACATAGATGATGCCTAGAAATCAACTTAAAACTTTGGTATAGGTTTTCATACTAGTCAGGTCTCTTCAACTTATGGCTGGATCTCTAACATTATTGCTAGTGGTCTGCTAAACCCTGCCTGCTAAATTCTAGTCATCATTTATTGATTTAATGCCTTTTTCAATTACTTTTGGTATAAGCTTTAATATGTTAATGCATTTCAATATAGTGTATCTTGAGAGTTCCAGGGTTCCTGCTTCATGTTAGTACCCCCTTCAAACTTAACTGTATGTTTGCTAGAAAAATGTTGAATGCTTAAAGCCTAAAGCCTAAGTCAATTGAAAATTTTGTATGTCTTGTGAAGTGTGAGGTGTAATGTACTGACCATAGATTTTTGACCATGCATTCCCATAGTTGTTGCTCTTGTGTTTTGGTTGGTGGTGGTGGTTGTTGAGTTTGATGGTATCTAACAATTTCTTCACTGGTGGTAATGGTAATCTTTACTGTTGTCATCATCATCATCATATTCTGTCATTAAATTTTGTTATTGTAATTCATGCAGGCAATGAATTTCTTTGCTGGTTTATTGCTACTTCTTATGCCAGAAGAAAATGCCTTTTGGTAGGTTTGCAAAGCTTTCTAATATTTTCCCCTTGTCAGTCCCTCTTTCCAGCATAGACAATAGCCTGGGCTAGGCAAAATCTTGGTTTGTTTAATTGCAGATGTACGCAGATTGATTTGTGAAATATGCAGTTGAATGGATTTGGCCTGTGGCTTTGCAGATCAACCTGTTTAACCAAACCCATTTACCCACATGTATATGTACAAATCTTCTGTGTTAGTAAAAATATTTTTGGACTGGCCCACAGACCATTTGGACCAGCCCACAAATCTAATATTTTGAGAGGGGAAAAAAAGATTCATAGGTATGTGTGTGGATCTGTTTAATTGTGGGTTGGTTGAATGCAAGCTCATTTAAATGTGGGCCTATACTAGTTGGTCTGCATAACTGTGGGCTTAAGTGTACCATTTGGACCAGCCCACAAATCTAATATTTTGAGTGGGGAAAAAAGGATTCATAGGTATGTGCACGGATCTGTTTAATTGTGGGTTGGTTGAATGCAAGCTCATTTAAATGTGGGCCTATACTAGTTGGTCTGCATAACTGTGGGCTTAAGTGTACCAGTGCAGATCTGTCCAGACTTGTCCACATATACTTTCACTGATTTTCTTCTTTTGGTAATTGATTATTAGGTAAACTCAATCTTTTAAAAATGCTGTCTATTTAAAGACATGATAATATCTTTGTATTGTTTAACAAAAAACACTTGGTTTGTCTTCTGTTTATATTATCTAATGTTTAATTGGGATCTCAGGGCATTTGCTGGCATTATTGATGAATATTTTGCAGGCTATTATACTGAGGATATGATTGAATCTCAAGTAATGATCAAGTTTCTATCTTTTTTTCTTTTTAAAAAAGGACACATTCTTTATCCTGTTTCTTGAGTCACATGTCTTTTGGATAATTGTAGTATTAAGGTACTTGTAATTCTCTTTGCCAATGATGGAAGCTTTTAATGTGCCAGGTGGACCAGCTTATTTTTGAGGAATTAATGCGTGAAAGATTTCCTAAACTGGGTTTGTATTTATTATCTTTGCTCTTCAGTAATCTTCTTGTAATTGTCTCTCTGAATCAGTTTGGATATTTTTTTATTCTACTGATGCTTTTGGTGCAGTTAATCATCTGGATTACTTGGGAGTGCAGGTGGCATGGATATCTGGATCTTGGTTTCTATCAATCTTTGTAAACATAATTCCTTGGGAAAGTGGTGAGATTTATACGGAGTGAATCTTTTCTTTTAATATTACAGCATTGATTTTGAATTTTGTATATTCTTAAATGTTATCTTATGCCTTGTTTGTCAATCTTAGTTCTTCGAGTTTGGGATGTGCTACTATTTGAAGGGAACCGTGTTATGCTATTTCGAACAGCACTGGCTCTAATGGAATTATATGGTATTGAATTTTGATTTCCTGTGTTTATGAGTGATCTGAGCAAACTAGCATCTGTAAGTAGTAAACTAAATTAAATTATTGTTTATATCTTCCTTAAAGTAACACAATTTTTTATCTCGTATTCTAGGTCCTGCATTAGTTACAACAAAAGATGCTGGTGATGCAATTACATTGTTTCAATCACTTGTTGGTTCAACATTTGATAGCAGCCAGCTTGTCTTTACTGCTTGTATGGGTTATCTAGCAGTGACTGAGGCCAGACTAAAGGAACTGAGAGAAAAACACCTGCCATCTGTGTTAGATGTCATAGAAGAAAGATCAAAAAAGGGAAGGGCTTGGAAGGATTCGAAAGGGCTTGCATCTAAATTGTACAGTTTCAAACATGACCCAGGGTCATTGGAAGAGGAAAGAATACTCACTGAAGGAAGTGATACGGTAGCTGATGGAAATGTGCAGTTGGAATCCCATTCCTCTAATTTAGATGAAATGCTCAATAGTCTCAATGTTGATTCAGAAGTGGGCTCCCTACCACATCTCCAGGAACAGGTTGCCTCCTCTACAGTCTACACCTCAACATTCACTTTCTTCTTCCATTCCCCCCTCCCTGCAGAAAGGCCTATATTTGTGAAGTATATTGAAATTTAACTAACCATTAAACACAACTTTGACTTATAAATTCACCTTAGTATACTGTTGACTGTTGATGCCTTCAAGATGTGACTTTTGTCTTATTCTATCTCTAGTCAGGTTAACAGTTAACTTAATAGTGGTAAAAGGTGCTAGCATCTTTACAATGTGAAATCAGACTCTTATTGTGAAATGTGAGCATGAATAATTTTCTGTTGGTCATAATATGCTTCATTGGTTAAGTTCATTTTTTATCATTGCTGCAGTCATGTTGTGACTCTGTCTGTATCATTTGTTTCAGTTCCGCTTAAAAGATTGAAAAGAAATCAGAATAAGATGATATTGAATAATTTTCTGACATATGCTTGCTCTTTAGTGGTTTTTTTATTTGTTTTTTTTATATTCCTGAATTTTCCCCTTTTAAATAGAATTAAATCTTACGCATCAGAAACTCATTGAATATATTCTATTGTATTCTTCCTGTGTTGGTTGGCAGTGTATGACAGTAGTTTTTCCAATGCTTCTACCACAGCTTCATTAGTTAATTATATATTCGTGATGGTCAATAATATATATTACATATTACATTCATTACATTTCATAGTCTAATTTTCTGGCTTAATTTTGGATTCAGTTATCTTTAGTATTTTGCCTATAAATAGTTTCTCTATTATAACCAGCTCTTGTACAACTCTTTAAGTTTCAATCATTAACTGCTTCTGTGCAGGTGGTTTGGTTGAAGGTTGAATTATGCAGATTGATGGAGGAGAAAAGATCTGCCATACTCAGGTTATAGTTTCTTTGGTGTTCAAATTCTAATTCTAGCTCTTTCAAAACTGATGTTTTGTTCAGCTTGCTAGTTATAAAGGAAAGTTGCTAGAAGGTTTCTAGAATATAATTGCAAAAACTGTTAAGCTGTAAATGTAGATATGGTTAACTAAATGTACATTATTTTAGTGGATCAGGTTGAAAATCCATGGAATTAAGGGGGCGTTTGGTGCAAGAGAAATTTTTAGTTTTCCAAAAATCTGAAGTTGAGAATCCTTGGAATTGAGGGATTCTATATAGAAGTCTGTCTGGGAAGTTATTTCTGATTGTGTTGTTTCTTATTTTCTTGTGTGGCCTTCACTGCTGCTACAACCCTCATATCTTTTTAGTGTCAGGAAATACGAAGGGGGGTAAAAACATTAGGGAAATTTTGACTAATAGGTCACTAACAAATTACACAAGTAAACTTGACAGTTGACACTACATTCAATCCAAAGCCTTAAGGCATTAGGTTTACGAGTCTTTTCACTTATATGTTACTCAACTTTCACACTAGTACTCCAACAATCTGACCTTCAAGAGAGTGTCTTCCACGTTGTATGCTTCCCCTCAAGTTGAAACATTTTCGATCCACGAGTACTCAATGGTGGTCCTTAGAACTTAGCCCTGGCCGACCAATATCCACTAAATACTTGCACCGCTATTAGGTTGCACCACCCTTAGGCCCTTAGAACTTATCCATTGTTGCCAACATGCTATAAATACTTACACCGCTATTAGGTTGCACCAAACCACTTAATAAATCTTTATAATGCATTGCCTTTAGCACTTTTGATGTCTTATTTGTATGTCTCCCTCTTCATGCCCCATGCGGCTCTGTTAATATGATAACTTTATGCATGCAGTAATGTTAGATTTTCATGATATCTTATGAATTCATTTCAATGTGTGTTTCCAACCTTGAACAGAGCTGAGGAGCTAGAAACAGCTTTAATGGAGATGGTGAAGGAAGATAATCGTCTGCAATTAAGTGCAAGGGTATATCCATTTGGATGATTCATCATATTGTGTGATCTTTCATATTTTTGGTATTTTATTGAGGTCATCCATGCGTATTAAATGTGTAAAAATAAAATAGAATTTATTTTTTCTTCTTGCTCATACATCCATATATATTGAGTAAATTTTGGCATACAAGTCTATATGAATTATCAAGATTAAAAGTTGCTTAAGTTCACATGACCACTTAAAAAAAGCCATATAATTTGTGTTTTAAACTTGATCTTCATGATAAGATCTGCTGATCAATATTTCTCTCTCTCTCCCTTTCTCTCTCACACAAACATCCTTGTGCAAAAAGTGGATCAAATGGAAGTAGTCTGATTAATAGGGGCAGAAGAAGACTAAAGAAAACATGAGAAATCATTAAAAAAGACCTTAATCTATATGGATTTTATGAAGTTTGATTTTTGATGGAACCAAAAGGCATTGGGCAATCCATGTAGTTGACCCCACCAATGGTATTAGGCTTGATTGTTGTTGATATATTTGAAGCTGTTGAAATTAAGAGATTAGGTAAAGAGGGAGAAGAGAGATAAAAGAGAATGGTACTGAATTAACATTGAGATGTATTACAATGCGATGGGATGTTCATAAACTTTGAGCATTAGTCCTTATTTGTATTAATCATAATCTTAAGTACTCAGGAAATCATGATAAGATAAGGTAACAAGGTAACTGGTCCTAGAAGATAGTGAGAAAATAGGAAAACTAAACTTGTAACAAAGGTAATCTAAGATATTTTCACATATTTTAACACTATCCCTTAAGCTAAAGCTTGTTAAGAATATAGCTTTTAGAAGAAAAAATCAAATAATATAATTTGAGGGATGGTGACAAGATAATTCTCTAGGATTGCCGCAATGCTAGCAAATACTTCTAGTAAAGTCGCAATGCCAGGTTAATGTCTCTAGGAAAGCCATAGGACCAGGCTCATATATTTGGGAAAGTTGCAGAGCCAGGTTGATTTATCTGGGAAAGTCACAGGGTCAGCAGATATTTCTGTTAAAGTTGTAGTGCCAGGCTCATATCTCTAGGAAAGCCATGGGGCCAGTTGATATATTTGGTAAAGCTGCAGGGCCAGGTTTATATCTTTGGAAAGTTGCAGGATAAACCAAACACATCAAATGTAATGAACATAGAGAAATCACATAGATTTGAGCACAAGTTATGGCAAAACGCAGCCAAAAGAAGCCAGACATCCATGGTTCAACACAAGTTAGCGGAGATGAATGAACAATAACCACAAGGGTAGAAACACAATGAAGCAGACTTCATGGTAGAAACACAATGAACCCTCATATGAGAGATATGTGGGTGCATTCCTCCTCAAAACACTATTCTCCAGCGAGACAATAAATATGCAACAGTATTCTTTCTTTGAGAACCCTTCATTGAAGAAATAAGAAGGGGAGAAGCTATGTCCCAATCCCAGCCACGGAAGTTGTTTTCTATTGTTGTCAATTGAAGTTGACAAAATGGAGTTTTTTACTATTTTAATTTATATTCAGATTTTTTAAAATAGACATTAAACTAGTTTCTAGATACAAATAAAACAATGTTCTAGGAATAAATTTTCAGAATAAGCTACAGAAACAAAAAATAAATAATAGGATGAAATGCAGAAATGGAAAATAGGAAGAGAATAATGTGGTGGAGGAAGAACATCAGCGGAGAAGGAAGAGTAAAGGGAAACGAAAAGCATTGCAGAATAATAGGAAAGGAAAAAGAGGGAACAGGGAGAAGTAAAAGGAAGAGGGAAGAGAGGAGTATTTGAATTTTGAACTGGTGAAAAGATGGAGAAAAGGGAAAAAGGTATTTAAATAAAGTTATTAACAAAAGGGAAGAGAAGTACATTTAGTAATAAGGGAGGTGGGGGAGGATGAAACTGTTGAAGGAGATGGATGTAACCAAAAAGCATGATTGAAGATTGTCAGAAGGACATGACCTTGGTGACTAGATGCCAAACAAGAAACATGACATGAAAGACTATTAATTTAAATGAAGAATCATGAAAAATAGGATAGGGAGAAAGTCCTGAAATGAATTCACTTTCATGTTAATCTGTATTTTTCATTAGAAAATGGAGAGAAAATTGGGAGAATTTTTAGATTGAGATAACTACACACCAACCTTAACAATTGAGAATATTTCAAAGTATGAATAATTGTGTTTTTTCATGAAAAGTTGTATTGTTAAATATTAAAGAGTTGGTATTATTTCATTTAATCTGTCTTTTCATAGACAACTATTTAGAAATAAATGACTCTTCGTAGAAGACATAAAGTGAAAAGGTGTGACTTTTTATTGAATAGACATTACTTGAAAATGTATGACTTTTCATGAAATGACATAAATTGAATAGATGTAATTTTTCATGAATAGACACATATTTTCTATAAATAGGAGCAGTCTCCAAATTCAAATCTTTTCTAAGATTTTTCCCCACTGGCCACTGTGCATTCTCTCTATTCATTCACAAATTCATTTTCTTGGCCTTTGGTGCACAAGAGGTGGAAGCAAAAGTATCATTCTGTAAATACCACTGTTGTCAGGACTTGAGTTTTGAAAATGCAAGACATACTCAAGGGTCTTTAATGTATCCTGAAAGAAAGTATTTATCGGCGCCTTGAAGACATTGTGCACACTTTCCTTCTATTCCTTCATTTTCTACTCTTCAAAGATCCTTGCCCACCAACAACCACCACCATTTTTTTTGTTATATCTTGAAGACATCATTATGCTAAACCGATTCCTGAGGCATGTTTTAGCATAAATAATATAAGTAAGCTTGTTTTAAATATCATTTAATCATTCAATCAGCTAAGAGTACTTTTATTGAACCCCATAAAAGGCATAAATACTAGGAAAGCTTGTTCAGTATCCATGTACAATTGTGTTTATGATTTCTTTTTCTCTCCAACTCATTTTTCTTCTGGTCTTTTGGCTTGTGTGGTTTACAAAATGTTTGTGATCATGCAGGTTGAGCAGTTGGAGCAGGAGGTCGCTGAGCTACAACAAGTCATTGCTGATAAGAAAGAACAAGAAGCTGCCATGCTGCAGGTTCTAGTGTGCACCTGTTTTCTACAGTGTCTATTTCTGTAAGCTTATATGCAAAAATGAATAAGTAAATAGAGATTAAGAAGAATGTCTTTATGTGTCGTATAGAAAAGTTTGAAATCTTCTCCATACTACAGGTCCTAGTGCGGCTAGAGCAGGACCAAAAAGTTACTGAAGATGCTCGCAGAAGATCAGAGCAAGATCTTGCAGCTCATAAATTTGAAGTTCACGTGCTTCAGGTAGTCTCTCCCCCCTCTTATGATCATTGTGATTTTGGTCGTTTGTTTTTCAGTTTATTGTAGAGTAAAATTCGTAAACAGAATCATGCTTAGAATATCATTTCAAATGTTTTCCCAAAAAAAATTACAATAAAAACTTCATTTTTGAATCATGATCAAATTGGGAGTTTCCTTGTTGAAATCTAAATTTCATTGAGAGCCATTATGTAGCTGACATTTGTTTACTAATGTTCAATACAGGTTTGGGTACTCTTCTATATGTTTCATGTGCTACTTAGTAGGCATCCTTTTAATGCTATTGCCTGATACAAAAGAACGCAAGCACAAGTAGTTAAGAAGTAAAATAACTGATATACTCCAAATCTCGTTATATCTATCATATTCTTTCTTATTCCTTTTCTCTTGGTAATGCTCATGGGAAAGAAAATATTCTCTGCTAATTGGTTGTTTTTAGTTTACAATGGGCTGTGGATGAAGGTTTTATTTTTTTTGTTTTTGGCTAAAATGGATAAAGTTGTTTATGTCTACAAATTGAGAAGCACTCTTTTTCTCCATCAAGTGTTTTAGATCCCACAATTTTCAGTTAAAATTGGTCTTAGTCCCTATATTGTAAAAATGATGATTTTGGTCCTTGTATTTTTTATAATTGCTAATTTTTTTTTTCTCTTTATGGAACTTAGGATACTGGGGAAAGAGACCAAATTCACAAATTATAAAAAAATACAATGACCAAAATCACCGTTCTTAAAGTATATGAACTAAAACCAATTCTGACTGAAAGTTAGGTGACCTAAAACACATTTAACCCTTGTTTTAATCTAAATACCCTCAGCATGTCCATGGCATTGAAGAGCTTTTATAATAAGATGGGTAGATCTATTTCCCAAAGAGAAATAAGTAACCACGCTGCTAACTGTTAAGGATCTTACTAGACATGATTACATCTATTTCCAGTATAATAAATATGCAGGAAAAGTATGACAAGGCCATGCAATCAATTGCTGAGATGCAAAAGCGAGTTGTTATGGCAGAAAGTATGTTGGAGGCTACCCTTCAATATGAATCTGGCCAATCCAAAGCACTTTCTTCTCCAAGGTACATATATTTTATTTTTAGATATCACATTGGATTCTGCATTCAATTATATCTTCTGTGTCGAAATTAGTTTAGTTATTGCTTGTTATAAACTATAATTTGCCTTTGCAAGCTCTTGGAATTTAATATCTTAAGACCATTGTAATTTCATGTATGAATCACCAATTAAGCATTGTAATTTCATAAACCTGCTTGAGAATTTTGTTCACAAACTGTGTGAAATTATGATTAGCAGGCCTTTTTTTTAGATTTTTTCCCTTTTTCCTTGATAGATAGCAGATAGCATAGTAAGACAACTTTAGATAATTGTCCTGGTTTAAAACTAGATGAAAACAGTAGCCTCTTTTAAGTACCCATGTTGCATTGCAAAACAAAGTTAAATATTTTTTATGTTGTAGTTGGTAAACTATGAAATGCAGGAAAAATTTAAATAATGGTCCTAAATGGTTTTAAGGTTCCTTGATGAAATCATGAAACTGAATAACAATGAAGCAGCTGGGGCTTCAATGAAAGGCTTGAAGTCTCTGGGTAAGAGAAATGCTAGAAACTCACTCTTTGATATACTCTTTTGAACATACTCTCTCTTATTGAAAAAAAATTGAGTCCTACATCATATTTAATGATTCTCTTTTGTGATTTTGAAGTTTTTAATAAATTTTAACCATTTAGAAAAAGTGTTTTTGAAAGAATGTGTTAGAGAGTGTGTTCCTAAGGTAAATATCATTGTTTGCACTTCTCGAATGCTGAACTGGAAGTAACTCCAAAATAAAATAAAAATTGTTGAAAGGATTGGTTGTTCTTAATTTTATAGTATTCTGGGAAACCTTCAAAATTTTATATATGATCATATAATATAGGTGTAAGGTTGATCTTAAGTTTTACACGAGCTGTGGCTGCTAATACTCATGTACTTCACCGTGAATAATGTTTGTTCTGTCATCTGTGTCCTTGGACTTAGACATAACCTAGTTTCCATGGATTTGTGGGGAAGGAATGTCAATACAACGAGCGTGTTGCATTTATGACATAACCTATTTTTGTAGGACTGGTCGTGTACAAAGCCCAAGGTTTGAAAACCCCACCCGGAAAGTTAGTCTGCTAAGTTTTGGACTAGGCTGGCGTGACAAAAACAAGGTAAAATCTTCTCTGTCCTCTCTGTCTCCCAATTTTCAAGCAGAGGACATGCAATTTGGTTATTTACAATTATGGGTTGCAAAATCGAATTCTAAAGAATTCACCATTGGTTAGTATGCCAGTCCAACTAACAATTTCTTGATATTGAAATTGAAATTCACTGCACAAGTTATCTTGGTGTGCACGGTTACTTTAACTCACATCTACTTGTTTCAAGCAAAAAAGTTCTCTATTTCTAGTTTGGGGTATTAATCTTTGGAGGTGTTCCCGAATTGTATAATATGTCCATATGCTTGGGGTTTACTGTTTTTATGCTGATAAGTGAATATTATTCGTAAAGATTATCCCTTACATATCCTATGAAACAGGGCAAACCAAATGCTGAAGAATCTAGCGAAAGTTTGCATGACCATAGCTCTCCCAGAAAAGAATCTGATAACCAATAAACAGATAGATAGAACATGCAGAGCACTACCACTGGAACCCTTCCCAGTGCTTTCCTGTCTACTTAGAAGTTCTAACCGTTTCTGATTATCACTACTCAATTTTCTGTGTTAATTGTGTCACAAAGTTAGGGGAGGAATCCATTGTAAGGAATGTTTTATATGTTGATAGGTCAATTAGCTGTTGAAGGAACACTTTGTCTCTGACACTAACACTCGCTGGTAACATTTATACATTTAAAGTTAAGCATATTCTATCTTTGACACTAAGAATCTTGCAAAAACATTGTGTGTTGATCTGATTTTTGTAATAAAGTGAGGCGGAACAACCGTGTCACTACCATAGTTTAACGCGTGCAAACATGTGCCTTCTTTATCCACACACGTGAACAGTTCAGACTAAAATATAAAAATTGTGACAGGTATTATTCAATTTTCACCCTCCATTTATAGTCGTCACAACTTGTCTCTCTTAGAAGTAATCCTCTCGGTTTAGCTTTTCTAAAGTGAAGAACTACACCTCAGGAAAAAATGCACTGATAACCTTATTGGTTACAAAATCAATGATTTAGTTAAGATTGTGATAAAACGCATTCATTTTTTATAGATCTAGACCTGCTTGTTAGCGTGCTGGTCAACAAAATTGTTTTCAATTTGATTTATTTAAATTATATTTTAACTTTTAACTTTATTATATTATCAAAATGTAAATCTTTGAAAAGGTCTAGGAGTTTTGCCAGATTCAAAAAAAATTGTCACTATTCAAGTCGAAAGAGTTACATTGTAATGAGTGCAAGCAAGCACAAGATAACTCTTTATTTTGATTACCTAATGGTTACTCAATAAAATGTAATCATTGGCTCATTCATTTGAAAAATAGAGTTGGAAGTAGGACTTGTTGACGTCGGTGTAAAGTGGTTGAGAAAAAATTGAGATTGAACCCCATTGTGATATAACAATCAAAATATTGTGATAAAAAAAAAGTGAAAATTATGATTTAGTGCTGGATAACCCATGTTATACACTAAATCAAAATTTTCATTCATCAAACGTTACATTCTTTCTTTTTTTACGAATCAAACTTACATTCTTTTTATAAAAGTATTTCAGAAAAAAAAAATAAAGGATAATTTTCTCCAAAAGTACATCCTCGGCATATAAAAGTATGTTCCGAATAATTGTCCAAATAAGCCATTAGTTATCATGGTCCAACTTTGTGCTTCATAATTATAAAATATATTAGTGCTAACAGGCTAATAACACTTTAAACTTTAAAGGAGTCATGATGCCTCAGCACATTGGTTTACATGACTAATACTTACTGGAACTTCTCTCCAACAAAATCCCATAAATAAAATGAGTATTAGCCAGGTTCCACGTTAAATGGGTTTCAGGTCCCACGCACTTCGTTTGCCATTTCAGCGTCGTGTGGTTTATTTATTGGGATGTAATGGGAGAGAATATAAATTGTATCTATGTTCTTGCAGTGTCCGATATCCTTGCAAGAGTTAGTACTTCTTTTGTTCAATCTAAATTTTTAAGCACTGAAATTTATGCTAACTTAAAATGTGTCATCATTTTAGGTGATATTATTGATAAGATAAGCCTTGAAAAGTCGAAGTTTATTACAACATTAAATCATCATAAGCCTGCACATGCAAATTCAATGATACTCAGGTTCAAGTATTGTGTAATGAAAATGCGTTCATGAACAATTGCGAGGCAAATTCTATACACGACAATATAAACTTCTATACAAGATGAAAGTGGGACATAACACTATATATGCATACTTTCTTGGTTGAAAAAGCCAAATTTTATAGAGCTTCATAACTATACAAACACCCAGGACAAGAAGAATAGACAACTATAAAATGTTGGTACACCAGTAAGACAAAAGGAACATGAATAATGAATCCAGCAATTTGCTTTTAAATAGAAACTAACAAAAGGAAGAGGATATACTATCTTGGCTCCAAATGGAAATAGGAGCAGTTCTGTGCACCAGAGGTAGAACAAAATTTTACAAAACATTTTTAGCAACTATGCTCTGAAGAAAGATCACCACCATAAGACAACTGGTATTATGATCTACAAATCTATAACTTGCAGTGTGTTGTAAGATGTTTGAAATTTGCACCAGAATATCATATAGCTAACAAACATTCAGCTCCATATCAATATCCCCTCTTGGATCTTGGAGGAGTACCAGGAGCAAGGCGAGAGCTTTGTACTGTCTGTGTATTTGGGTCATATTTTTGCAAAGCAAGGTAACTCAAAGCTGTGACAACATCAGCTATAACTGGACGCATATTGGCCTGCTCCTGAACACACATTGCTGCAACAGCAAGGGCCTGGTATAGCCCTCTTGAAGGATATTGACCTTGGAGCATTGGATCAGCCATTTGCGAAAATTTTCTTCGATCTTTAAACAATGGTCTGGCCTGCAATTTAATCAAATTACTTAAATAAGGAGCAAGCAAGGACATAATATCACAATTGAATATGCTAAAGCCAGTCGATAAGTTTATGGGATATGCAGAACTTTGAGTAACTTCAACATCACAGTAAACGGAATTTCATTGTATGAGAAGAATTTATTGTGAAGGGAATAAAATAAAGAGGGAATCAGAAAGACTCCCAAAAGAAAGGAAAAGCCAAAAAAAATATCAACTGATAGGACTTTTGAATTACCATGACAGTAATTTCCTCTCAAAAGCAGTTAAATCATTAATTATATACCATGTTTTGTTACTTTTAATTAAGACATAACTGAGAAATATTAACTATTTGAGTGGAAATGATTTCTTTTCAAAAATTCTCACTCAAGTCCAATTATGCATGTAAAATTTTCCAAGCATGGCCAATTCATATTGAAATACTTACCTCCCCTTGTTTAATCCACACAACACTATCTTTTGACTATTACTATGCAAATGAAGCTATCCAGAATGAAATATTAGATGATCCATTATTCAGCTTTCCTTCTAATAAATCATCAGTCATACCTATGAGATGAGATAACAGTATGACTTTCTTACCCATGCAACAAGATTCTGCTCTCCTGCAGCTTTTGAATTGTCAATTGCTTTCCTTCCAGTAATTATTTCCAGAAGAACAACACCAAAGCTATAAACATCTGATTTCAGAGTCAGTTGCCCTGTCATTGCATACTCTGGAGCACAATATCCATAGGTTCCCATAACCCTTGTTGATACATGGGTGTTTTCCCCCACTGGACCAAGTTTGGCCAGACCAAAATCAGATAACTTTGGATGATATCCTTCACCAAGCAAAATGTTGGAGCACTTTAAATCTCGGTATATGACAGGAGGATTAGCTTTGTCATGCAAATATTCCAATCCTCTTGCAGCCCCAGCAGCTATTTTCATCCTTGTGTTCCAGTCAAGTTCTTTCTTGCCAGGAGAAATATCTGCATATTAAACATTAATTACCACTATTAGAAGACAATACATAAAGAATTGAAAAGAGATAGCATGCAAATCTGTAATACAAATACCATGTAAGTGGTCTTCCAAGGATCCTAAAGACATAAATTCATAAACTAGAAGCCTTTGATCCCCATCAGCACAATAACCAATCAGGTTGACAAGGTTAGGGTGGTGAAGAAGACTTAACATCAACACTTCAACAAGGAATTCTCTATTCCCTTGTAGTCCATTTCGGTCAAGTTGTTTAATTGCGACAATCTACATTCAACATTAGAAAGCATGAAATGTGTTGCCAAATCAAACTACACAAATTTAAACCTCATTACCATGCTGCCAAAACTCATAAGATGTTACTCTGGCTGTCAGAAAGCAACATGGATGAGGGAGACATGATGAATAACAAGCAAAAAAGAAGCATCATTTCCCTTAAACTTTCACCTACTCTTCATAAACACAGAAATAATGAGAAACAGACTCACCTGATTAATATTTTCCAAACGCCCCTTGTATACTCTGCCAAAGCCTCCCTCACCCAAAAGACATTCGGCTTTGAAGTTTCTAGTTGCAGTTGCCAATTCACGGAATGAGAATGTCTGTGCAGCAATGTGCTCAGGGTTTCCATTTTTGGAGGACTCTTTGGAATTCATGGATGAATTCCTCTTCAATTTCCCTGCATTCCATTCCAAAGACTTATTTAAGTGGGAAGAAGCACAAATTAAAGCAGGTTTAGATTTAACATCCAAAACCAACCCATGTAGCTTCAGAGTCTAGGATTCAAAAAGTACTCATTTTCAAATTCCCAGAAAAAGAATCACATACTTTGTCTCATAGGATGCATCATTTCAAATTACTATCATCAGTAGTACAATTTTAAACTTGATATATATACTTTGTAAACGAAGAAACCATTAAGCTGAAAGAAACAACTCAAATAACAAGGCTAAACTGATACAATAATTTCAGGGAAGTTTATTAACTTGGGCTATTGCATGCTGTGACATAGAGAATTACCAGAACGAATGTCAGTAATACACCAATTAAAGAAATCATTTTTTTCCCCCAAAAAAGCTAACACACAAATTCTTAAATCCAACACAAAAGACCAGCATAAAAGTGTTCTCCTAAGAAGATCCTATAACTAAGCATAGCAGATAATTATACATATCTGCTCCACCCTGGGTTTGAAGGAGAAAAACACAAAAAATGAAGTTAAACAAAAGCAGCCATCTTTACCTAGGAAGTTCACTCATCAAGGACTCAATCAGGTCTACCAAATACATAAAAAATTAAAATTCACACAATTCCATTAATTAAAAAACATCCCATATAAAGCTAGAGACAAATTAGCACAGGCAATATTTTTATTATTATTCAACCCCAATTAATCTTCATAAGAAAGAAGCAACAGAAATTGAGGGGAAAACACAACTATCACAAGAGGGGTGTCACTATCACAAACTATTGATGACTTGTTTTAACACCCAACACTACAATTACAGCAACATGGCTACCTGGGGTGGCTTTGATCGGATCAACGAGGCTGTTCTGCGCTTCCATCTTCTCCAATTTCTTCTTCAACTTCTTCTTACTGTTTGAACTTCCAGAACAGGGAATCCAACCCATGTTTCAATTTCTTTTTCCCTCTTCCTTTTTGGCGCAGATAAGATGGTAGCTGAAGAATCAATGGATCACTCAAAATTCACATGAAAAGAGGCCACCTTTGCTCTTTAATATCATCATGAACATCATCGGTAGTCTACGATTGGTTTTCGATTTTCGTAGTATTTTCGAAGAGGAAATTCGTCATTGGTTTCTTTTTGGTCGGAAAAACACCATCATTGGCTGAGATGCGCCACACTGGATAAAACTTCTCGCTTACATCCCTTTGACGATGTCGTTTAGGTGTCTACGTACAATAAATAAATTAGGTTTAAATGAGTTTTGGGCTTCTATATAGTTTTTTTATCCTTGCATTTTAAAAGTTTAGGGTCATTTGGGATGGTTTTAATTTTCATTTTTAAATATAATTTTTAAAACAAAATACTTATGCATTTATTTATTTTCAAAATCATTTAAAAAAAATATTTTTGAGTTTGATTTTTAATTTTTAAAAGAACACATTTTCGTTGCATTTGACAATAAGATCATTATTCCCCTCGACATCAATATTCACATTATAGATATTGTTGTCATCACCTCTACTACTATTGATATTATTATTTATTGTTGATATCAATATTGACATTATTGATATTGTTATCATCACCTCTACTATTATTGATGTTATTATTTATTGTTGGCATCCATGTTATTATTGTTATTACTAGCCTATTATTATTACATAAATATATCCTTAAATTAATTTTAATAAAGTAGGAAACTTTTGAATTGAATTTACTTTAAAAATTAGAAGAAGAAAAACTAAAACTAATTTTTAAAAACTCAAAATTAGTTAAAGCTTTTAAAAAGTTTTAAACATACAACCAAAAATCTCCCCAAACGATTTTTGTCCTATAATTGTATTTTCTTTTATTACTAATAATATGCCATCTATGTTCTCTTTAAGAGGTAACCAATAACTACAAACCAATGTGTGATATATTATAAAGATAAAAACTTAAGAGGAATGAAATAATAGAAATCTAAGCCTAACAAAATGTAACTATTAGAGCTATAAATCAAACTTGTACACTCTATTTTATAGGATAAAGAAATGGAAATTAGAAAAATAGAGTAGAAAGAAATTAAAAAAAGGAAATAAAGGTTAATTTTAAATAAGAATATGTGTTGCTTGGATTGATAAAAATTGGGGTGAGAAGAAAGAATATTTTTTTTTACTTGTTTAGTTGGATTAAAAAAGTGGAGAAAAAAAAATCGGTGAATTTAGATTAAAAAAAAACCTTTCAATATTAGGATAGTAAACATACACATTGAAAATAATACAAAATCTCATTAACCATTTAGCATGGTCTTAATATGGTTTGGAATATTGGTTTTAAAATGTCATTTGTGAATCAGATTGCAAAAATGCTTTGTCTCTCATTTTGCATGGTTTTCATCAACTTCATCAGTATGCAACTTTGATTAGAAGGATGCAATTTTCATGCAATACTCATGATAATTGTCTTTTCTAACATGTTTTCTATCAATATAATGCATGCATAGAATGGTTGGCTAATACTAAAGCTTCTACTAATGAGATTTTTGTTACTTGGGATGTTTCCCTAGCTTAGCTTGCTTATGCTGTCCTAATTGATGCTTTAAGGGTTGTTAGGAGAGATGGAATTAGGTCAAGCCATTCCTTAGGGGCTTTTGGTTTAGCCTATATCAAACGCAGGTCAATTCATACTTTTTTTGCAAATAAACTAGACTTAAGCTTTTATAAAAAACTATTTTTTGTTAGAAATGTTAAATTCAAGCCTTTCAAAAAGTCTTTTAGTCCTAACATGTATCCTATGTAAGTAAATATAAATAATATTTTTATTGGTAAACTATTATATTAATTTTTATCTAATGTATAAAATTTATTTATATTTTGTTTTAAATATCAAGTATGTTAACCTACCTAAAAAGTCAAGCCTACAAGCTTATTATTGGATAAATTTTTGCCATATTTAGAGGTTTTATTGCAACATATACATTTAAATAAGTTATGATATATATTAGATTAAACTTTAAAAATGAGCTTATATCATTATACAAAGTAAAACCCAATTCTTATAAAGTCTAACAAGTTTTTTTTTTTTCACTTTTGTCATATATTTTGAGTAGTTTGATGTGATTTTAATCTTCATAGTTTATAGTCTATTTTATGTATAAAAAAATATCTCATTATCCTATCAATCGATTTAGATCAAGATGGGTCAAATTTATATAAAAGATTTCATGTAAAATAACCCTTTAAATAAGTTTGTAGCTCAAATCAAACTTTTAAAAATCATATACCAAACCTTAAAAAAATGTTATGACGAATAGCATGTCGATCTTAAATATGGCTATTTGTAGAAAATTAATAATGAGATAACTGAGTAATTATAGCCTAGCTTTTGAAGGAGTTATACGATGCAAGTTCAGCTTGTGAGAAATTGAACTCCAACAAAATTTCTCCTTTTGATCCAATTAGTTTATCTCATGCATGTTACCCTACAAGTTCTCATAATCTTGGCAACAATATTAAATCTAATTTAATATTACAAATAGTGATTGTTGAGTGTTATCTAGCAACGCGTTACTATTACCCAAGTTAAAAGATTGAGAGTGATTTAATGTAACATTTTTATGACTAATAATTACGCATAGTTTTTAATATCTAAAGTTAATTATTTCTTAGGGTTTTTAAACAATTACTTTTATGAATTGAGGAAGCATTAACTTACTCAAATTATTTCTCATCCTCATTATTCATCAATTTTCTTGAAATTTAGTAATTATATTTAGTAGTTAATCTTAATTATTAAATTTTAAGAAAATGAATGATTAGAATGGACCCCTCCTCTTAAGAGTTAAATTTAAGATAATTTATTTTGTGTGTAGGTCATGGGTTGCTATATAATTAAAAAATATTTATTTTGTAATAATTGTTTTAAAAGTCATATATTAAGTTATTCTTAGGGTTTTTTTATTTCATGTTATAGGTCATGTACAATTGAAATTTGTTGACTTAGTTTTTGTCATACTCAGAGTCAGAGGAAGACTGTGATTATTAATTTGTTTGTTTGAGATTAGCTTGCTACAAAAGCAAAAGTTACATCTCTTATGTATATTTTTTATTTTAAAACTTCATGCATTTAAATAATCGATCGGGAGTTTCTAAAAGGTGAAAAGAAAAACATAGTGAATAAGTTAATTGTTTTTGTCGGTAAAAGTTAACAAAAATTGTATTTATATAGCAAAAAAATTACTTAATATTGTAAAAAATCTTAACCTGCATGTCCTCAACTAAAGTTAAACAAATTCTTATCCTATCCGAAATTAGTGTTAATATATGATGTTCTAATGTTGATAAATGTTAGTGTCATTAGAACACTAGTTAAAAAACTAAAGGAGATTTTTTTTACCGGAATGCTTAATTAAAAATGTATTTCATATGACTTTTAATAGTAAATTTTTAAAAAATTTCTTAGCTAATATTATTATAGCACATCAGTTAGCAATATCTTTTTAAAGAAGAATAAGATATTTTAAATATAACAAACGATTGAAGAAGTAGTATTAATTAACAGCTGTGAATCTTCATTCCAATAATTATTACGAGGTGGGTCTCGTAAGACCAACTCAAATTTTGTTCCCTTCTAGTCAATAAAAAGTAGCTCTTTGGATAGAAATAAGTTATTATGGCATTTTAATTATTATTTTCAGTCCAGTAAAAAAATTATTATTTTCAGATGAAAGTAAGCAAAAGATAAATAAATTATTAAAGGGACAAGACCAAAGCCCGGATAACGTTCCTATCTAAACTAAAGGAACTTTATTAAATGAAACACGTACTATAATGATGTGAAAAAAGAACCCTTGTGTTTCTTATTTCATCCTTTAAATTATTGTTAAAAGAAATTAAAAATATGGATGGGGCCTGAGGTTTGAAAATCAACTGCAGGAGGCAGCTGATAGCCTGATATGAAGTGAGGGCAATTAATGAGCATAAAGTTATTTAGGTATTTAATAAAACGGAAATGCTGATATGTACAAAAGTTTTTTCCTAAAATTTGCACGAAAAGTGTATCCTATCAAAAAAATATTTCATTTACTTTCTAGTTTTTTAATTAATATTTATTTTTAAAAAATTGTAACCGTTCATATACGAATTCATGCATTTAGTGCAAAATAGCATTGCTCTTAATAAAAATATAATACTCCTGTTTCTTATATACTAAACATGTCCATCAATTGGTGCAGATTATTTTAATTTAATCAAAGATGTTGAATTTAAGTTTAAGATATGTAGTTGGTTCTATCAACTCGAATAATATTTTCTAATAGTTTAGTAATTTCATTTTTAATACTATTTTAATATTAGGTTATCGTGAAAACTTTGGGTATTTAATAAAATTTCTGAATCCAATATTGAAGAAAATTTTCGCTTTAACCTTATATTTTTTTGTTCATACCATTTTTATTCTTACCCAGACTGTTTTCGTTTAATAGATATCGTTTTACAAAAAAAAAAAAAAAAAAGACTAAAAAAAAGCTGTGCATAAAACATTTTCTTATTTAAAAAAATAGTTGAAGAAAGTAATAAAAACAGTTTTTTAGGGAAGTGACATCCTTTACATCTTAAAAGTTTACGAAGGAAATAAAAATAATTATATTTATTGAAAGATAATTTTAAAAAAGTGTATATAATAAATAGAATAATTATTTTTATTAATAGTCGGGGTTTCCACTTTCAAGTGGTTAATCTTTGCGTGATAATCTCGGACACGTTATATTATTTCCTTTCTACGAACCGTTAATTTGTTCATAGACGGTCAAGATTTTCCAGATTTCATGCACAACATACGTACAAATTAGCGATCATCAATCTTTTGTTTGTTTGTTTTGCTATAATGACGTCAAAGTTTAAATTTATAAGCTTGTATAAATCACTCAAGCCCCTTATCATGAACGGACTTTTAGTTTCGGTTTAATTTAAATCTTTTGATAAAATTATAAATTTGATTCCTTTATTTGTCTTAAAATTATAAAATTGATTTTTCTATAATTTAATTTACAATTCCGATTTTTTCAATCTCATTATATTAGTCATCAATTTTGAAATTGGACATTAATTGTAACTTGTTAATATTGATCGTCGTGCTTTTATGGGATATTAACCATTAAGTGTCTAGTGTTTATTGGACGTTAATTTTGTATATCTAGTTAACGTTTAGCTCTAATCAAATTAGATGTGACAGTCAAAGTTTAATCTCAGGGTTGTAAACTGAATTAATAGGATTAACAAAAACCTGAGACAAATAAGAAACCAAAAATCGAATTAACATCAACCTCCAATAAAATTGAAATATGACATTCATGAATTAAACTATAGAAAAATAAAAATTAAATTATTCGTGAATTAAATTATAAAAAAAATAAAAATTAAATTCTGAGACAAATAGGAATTTTAAATTTTGCGTAAATCTTTCTATTATAATGTTATAAGTTCAATCTCATGACACATGCAGCAACAAACCTACCTTGTGCAACGTGGAGCCGCATGCCTTCAGTTAATTAAAATAATAATAACAATACTATTACAGTGTTAGGTTATCATTTAAATTTTATGGTTTTTAACTGTCTCTATTTAATTTTTTTTTCGCATTTGACCTGAGACTAAGAATCACATATAAATTGGTCCAAATCATAAATACAAATGTTTCCAAACTATGTAATAATTTCTTCTTCTCCACATTAAATAAGGGTCGTCCTAGGCTCCTACCTGGTTAAGTACTTCATAGTACCCGCCTAGTTTAGTGTGTAGTGGACAAGTGGGTTGTTATCCTTACAGTTAATCACAAATTAGCACAAAAGCATCACTTTGTCTATTAAATAGACTGTTAACCGATGTTCACCCTGGCTACAAATATACTTTATTCATTATTAATTATATGAAAATTAAAGTGAGAAATTTTTTAGTTGAACTGCCCAATACTGAAAGGAACTTCAACAAAACTGAATCAGTCTCTATTTTAATCAAAATTATTTATTAACTTTAATTCTTCGAAAAAATAAAACCAATAAAATTTTGAAGACAAAACTGTATAAACTCTGGACGAATAAGGAATTAATTTTCCAGCATGCAAGAGTCGGAGCTTTGCTTTATCTTTGTTTTCTGGTTTGATTGTGAGGCATGAAAACTTACATCCAACAGAATGATTTAATGTTGTTTGTTTTTCTTAGTATGATTTGAAGAATTGAAGTGCACAACACATGCCTTGTCCACAGAAATACATACACAATGCACTATGTGTCGATATTTTTTTAAAGGAATAAAAAGGTACCAAGGATAGAAGTTACGCCAGCAGATGATAATTTAGCACGCTAGAGATTAGTCTATAGACCAAAGTCATGTCCCTTTCCTTTACCTGAATTTGTCACTTGCACGCGACCAGTCAAAATCGAAGATAAGAGACATTCATATTGCTACTCTTTATTTCAGTGATTTTTTTGTACTTGTAATTTCCTTGCATAGTAAATTTCCTGTTCAAATCGCATTTTCCATTGCCTAACATTCACTGTTTCTTTTCCAAGAGCGTGCTTGATCAATTTTGGCTACATACCCTTTTGACAAATAGACATATATTTGATAGGAAAATCTTAATTGAAGTCTTTAGGACATTGATTAAAAAATTAAAAGGAAAAATATTTTTATTGGAATGTGTAAAATTATGTTATTTATGATTTTTTTTTTACGTTTTCTTATAATTTTCACATTAAATACTTACTTATTTCCTTAACTAATACTCTAAAGACATGGTGAGTTTATTTAATTTATGAAGCCCGGTTTTCTGTCGAGTAAATATTGACCCTAAGGCTCTCTGAAAAATAAATTTCATGTGATGTGGTCATATGCATATATTTGTCAGGATACAACCCAAAAGTACTTACTCCACGACAACTAAAAAAATCAATATTCACGTATGAACTCAACCTAGCTAGTGTTGGAGTGTTTCATACGAATATTGACACATGCTAGCTTACTACAGATTAAGAACGGTTATCTAGTTAGTTCTGCGTCATTATCGTTACCCTTATAGAGCTTGTTTGGGAATCAGTTTGGAAGAACGTTTATACATTCTAACCCATCAAATGGAGAAGGAAAAAATTATGTCGTTAGTTAGTGTTTATCAGGGTTTAAATGTATCCGAATTATCTGTTTGGTAGGGAGTCCAGTGTTATTGGACGTGGATGCGTGAAACAACTTTTAGTAGTTTTTATATTGATTTGGACATGAATTTGGGTTAAACATAGATCATAAAAGCTAAAGCAAACACGCATTGTATACTATAAACATGCTACCAATTAGTTACGTTAGTTCAGAATCAGTAAAAGTTGATGAAAAGTGGAAGAAATATATAATCACATAGTTGAGTTTCAGGGATAACAGATCATTGTGTGATATGTTAATCAATGCACGAGGAGAGGAATGTTGGTTGTTTCACTAATACTCCCATCAAGAGCCTTTGGAAACACGAAAAGGTGACCTGAAAAAGAACTACCTAGGAAGTGATTAGGGAAAGAAGGTTCGGAGTCAAAGCCATCTCAAGTATCTCAAGTAAGGACTGCCATGAACAAGAGCTTTTTAAAAGCAGTATGCATCATTGTATCTAACAATAAGTAAATATAGAAGCTCAATGATAGTATGATACAAAGTCATGAAGCTCTTTTCTCTTTTTCTTTTTTTTTTTCCAAAAGAGACTCTCATCATGAGTTAAACTCATGCATATAAAAATAAGGTCAAATGAATCATTTGATCGTTTATTTTATTTTTTTATTTAATTTGATTTTTTTTACAATTTAGTTATTTATCTTTTAAAAAAATTATTTTCATCATTTATCTTTTTGTTTGTTTGTTCAGTTTAATCATTCGTTCGATCAATTTAAGATTAGCATTGTTAATCATTTCATAACTTTTTTTTGTTAAAAATAAAATAGGAAAATGGGAGAAAACTAAACCAAAAAAGATGATTTTTAAATGATTAACAATGTGAAATCTTAAATAGACAGAATAATCAAATTCAAAAAATAAAAATAAAATAAAGAGTCAATTAAACTTTTTAGAAAGATAAAAAATTAAACTGAAAAAAATAAAAATAAAATATCAAACTAAATTTTTTAAAAGATAAAATATCAAGATGAACCCAAATAAAAAATGACCAAAGAGATCATTTAATCTAAAAATAATAATCAAAGAATAATAATGGCCAATGGGAAAGATTGCTCAAACTAGCACAAGAGTCCTTCGTCCGAGAATTGGGAGATCATAGAAAGTTAATAGAATGTTTTAGATTTCATGTAAACAGATTATGACAGTTTTCACTTTAAAATTTCCTCCAATAAACATGTCTGTCGGGTGTGTTTCTAAACAACCTAGATTTTCACTGCGTGAAATTTGTTTCAACATGTTTATATTCCAGTTCTCATTTTTCTCCATCGAAGATGGTGTGATTTCTTGATCCTGTTCTACCCATACACCAGAGTAACTAGTTGATAATGTGAAAAAGCATTTGATTCAAGCACAAGATCGAGGAAAAAGTAACTTAAATTACAGTAAGTTATCCGAGCATCAATCGGCATAACAATCTCTTTCCACATAAATTGATTCAGGTTCCAAATGAACAAGTTGGAATAACCAGGGTCTTTATACATTAACACAACACACAGAATAATTCCCAAATTCTACATGAAGACTCCTCAACCTTTTTTCGCATATCCCCATCATTATGCCATTGTGGCCAATGCTCTGAATCAGCTATCTGTTGTTGCCTCACTTGCATTTTCGTTAGAGGTCTGTCGCACAAATTGTCCACGAAATCGAGGTCGTTGTTCAGCTAATCTCTTTCTGCTCTGATATCGAACCTAAATTAAAACCATGTTGAGTTAGCTCCCTACGACATATATCATCCTAAAAGGGTAACCGCATGATAATCCTTACTCTACTGGGTTTCATAAATAACTAAACAAATAGTTCAAATCAACAACAAAGTTTAGAACTTGTCAATCTTCCATTCTCCCAAAAGATTAGGGCCTATTTGATTTTTAAAACATTTGTTTTTTATTTTATTTTCTATTTTTTCTAGTAACTGCAGAAGTAATTCCTCTAGTCAATCTCTGTTATGAACTGAAGAACAACTCAATGATTCCTAGCATTCGAGGTCTAGGACCCTCCTAAGAAGAAATGAAGATCTGTTATGAACTGAAGAACAACTCAATGATTCCTAGCATTCGAGGTCTAGGACCCTCCTAAGAAGAAATGAAGATGAGAAAGGAATTCTATTATTTTCTCTGCTTGCTTTCTATTACATGATTCATTCATATATATATATATATATAAGTACCAAATGCTAAAAGCTGTTATCCGATTCCAGCACAATCTAACAAGCAACACTAACAGAATTTGGCAAATAACAGAAAAAGCATAAATGGCAGACAGCATATGCTTATGGAGCCAATGAATTCCTGCCAACTCAGCACTGTTGTCGGAATTGGTTATGCAAAATCATTTAGAGATATTGTGGCTTGGTTATCTTCCTCTTGGGCCTTTGGTTTGTGCCTGCTTGCTGTGTATCTGGTTGCTGCTGCTTCATTCCATTCATAACATTCCTTGGCCCATCAAAAACACCTTGTCCTCAAGGTGTTGGGACTTCAAACCATGACTTCCAAAAGTAATACCAGGATCTCAAGGTCTGTCCCGACGAAACTCACTTAGTTTAGCAGCTGCCCATAGTGCAAAAGCAGTTGGTTGGCGCTTGCATGCGACCATGGCAGACCCATAGGACTCACCTACCATCTCAAATAGTGCCATGTCTCTATGTTCCAAAAGATTGTCATGCGGAGCCGCTGCACGACCATAATGAACAACAACACTTAAGAGGTTGTCGAGGGAAACAACGGCACAAGTGTGGTTGAGCTGGTTGAAGACGGAGGACGGCACGTGGGGCACGTGGTGCTTGCTGTTGGCAGCAAGGTGGGGAGCAGGCACGGGTGAGTGGCTTTGTTGCATCGGCACGGGGCATGGAGGCGCAGTCAGCCTGGAAAGCGAAGCCGGTAATGGTGACTGATGAGGGACTTGGTTGCATGGGTGTGAAGCATGGTGGCGGAGTCGGTATGGAAAGCGGAGGCAGCAGTGGTGACTGCACGGAGGAAGATGGGTAGTGGTGGCTGGTTATCGGGATAGGCAGTTTTAGAAGAATGGATCAAGTTTGGATTCCATGGAAGCTTGGGTCTCGGCGAAACGAAGTTGAACTGCAGCAAGTTTGGCCATGGCAGCATCAAGGTGATCCACGCAAGTGGCGGAAAGTTCTGCGTCTGCCATTGAAGGACGGCAGGGAAGGGACAGGTCGGAGGAAGTGTCTATGTGTTGGTGTCCTAGCGTTGTCGTTGGCACTGCAGAATCCATGGAAGGCGGAGTCGGCATGGTCCACACAGTTTGTAGAGCCGTGGTCCCGCACAAGCCTAGCAAGCAGAACCGGGTACTCTCAAAATCAATCCCAAGGGATTGAGCTGGATGTACATAAGGAGAAGGTGTGTGCTGAAATGGAAGGGATGAGTCTGACAGAGGTGGTTGCTGATGCAGGGTAGTGTAGAGAGGATGCAATGGAAAGAGATGGTTTGACGGGTGGTGTGGGCTGGCATGGCAGCCATTGGGAGCTCAATGAAAACACCAATTGTTATGCACTGAAGAACAACTCAATGATTCCTAGCATGAGGTCTAGGACCCTCCTAAGAAGAAATGAAGATGAGAAAGGAATTCTATTATTTTCTCTGCTTGCTTTCTATTACATGATTCATTCATATATATATAAGTACCAAATGCTAAAAGCTGTTATCCGATTCCAGCACATTCTAACAAGCAACACTAACAGAATTTGGCAAATAACAGAAAAAGCATAAATGGCAGACAGCATATGCTTATGGAGCCAATGAATTCCTGCCAACTCAGCACTGTTGTCGGAATTGGTTACGCAAAATCATTTAGAGATATTGTGGCTTGGTTATCTTCCTCTTGGGCCTTTGGTTTGTGCCTGCTTGCTGTGTATCTGGTTGCTGCTGCTTCATTCCATTCATAGCAATCTCCCATTTCTGTTTGTAAAGCTCAAGTGTCTTGGGGTAAATTCCCTTAATACAAGACACTTAAGCTTTACGTACATTTGAGACGTGATTTTTGTGGAAAAACGTCTACTAGAGGAATTACTAGAGCCAAAAATTATTAAAAGGGAATGAAAGATGTGAATGCTTGTAGAAAAACACCAAAGGATGTTAAAGTACAATTAAAGGCAGCCTATGAATGATAAGAAGAAAAAAAAAAGCCAGACTATGAGCAAAAGAAAGGTGAAAAAGACTTATACTTGGAGCGGGTGCAAGAAGATCAAGATGAGGTGCAAGAAATTTCAAGGTTTCAAACTGGAAAAGACCTCTAACATCATCAGCTTAGGCTACTTGTTGCCGAGAAGAAGTTCTTTTTGAAGAATGAAATTCAGTCTAATGTACAATCAAAAACTTTCAAATTAATGCTTGAGGCGGTTGGAAATTATGGTCCTAATTTAAAGGACCCAAGCTATTACGAATTGAGAGTTCCAGTCCTTAGAAAGGAGTTGGAATATACAATGGAATAGCTTCTGAATACATGATTAATAGGAACAATAGGACCTTGATTATTTGTGAAGGGCGTTGATGCTTCTGAATACATGAAGACCAGAGAAAATATTTGAGGTTTCGAATAGCTTTGTTGAGAAAATAGATACATAACTATCTTTCAATTTCTTTTTTTTTTGCATTTTTCCTGAAAATTCTGTGTTTGCAGAGGTCAACCATTGAGTGAAGGAGGTATAGTCTCCAATATATCTACAAATAATTTTCAGTTCCTACAATGGACCAGTTTGTTTAAATAATAAACTTATTTGTTAAAAAAAACACTTATTTAAATAAAATAAACAGATTTCTATTTTTTAGTGTAATTGTCTAAACTACTTCTGCTTAAAAAAACAGTTTTCTGCTTATTTTGATAAACAAATCCAATCTGCTTATTAAATAAGCATTTTTTTTAAATCCGCTTATTTTAAAATTGCTTATTTTAAGTTTAAACAAACCGGTCCAATATCATAGTAATAGATAATAAATCACTTAAATAATCTATGGACCGTTACCTTTTTATGAAAGCACCTCTCCCTTCTCTCTTTTCTCTTTTGGCGAAATTTAGTTAAGGCCACTTCCCTTTGAGAAGTCTTGTTTTGATCTACTCTGTTGGCACTTCCACTTCCACTAGCATCACCACTGCCACTATTCCCAGTGAGTCCATTGTTGCTTTCCGTGTTTGTCCCTCCAGCATTAACTGCTGTGCTGCTCCCATTTTGTCCATTGCTTCCATTGTTGCTGCCTGAAACACTTCTATTGATACTGTGGTTTCCAACATTACCTTCAACTAGCACTTCTTCCACGTTTGATGATCCACAATGTGGAGCAGCAGTAGCCATTTTCTTTATAGATTCAGCATCATGATCAGGTGGCAGCTGATGCTTCATGTTGTCAGCAATACAGTTATGGTTTTCACAATGGAGATGGAAGTCCAGAGCTGCAGAATCTTTATGTCTGTCTAGTTTAGGTGGTGCCAGAATTGTTGCCGACATATCTTCAGTATTATTTAAGACAACTTGTTGAGAGGTACAAACAAGGCTGTTTTTTACAGGCTGGAAAGCAGATGTTTGGTACAAACATTTTGTTGTTGATGCCCCTGCTGGCTCACTCATAACTGCAGATTTAGCATAAGCATTATTAGTAGTGGAACCCATATCAATGTTATTGCTAGCACCATTTGAGTTTTGGTTAGGAGGATTGCCGCAAGAATGAGATTGAATATCACGAGATGAATCTTTCTTTGTAACTTCTAAGCTATTATTATAAGGAGAATTGCTTCCAACACATCCAGTGGGAGATTTCTTAGTGTTAGAGGCTGCATTGTACCTGCAGCAAAAGACTTTTA
Source organism: Glycine soja (assembly GCF_004193775.1). Lineage (NCBI taxonomy): Eukaryota > Viridiplantae > Streptophyta > Magnoliopsida > Fabales > Fabaceae > Glycine > Glycine soja. The sequence goes on from NC_041011.1 coordinate 4,452,152, forward strand.
ACAATTAAACAGTTATCCATCTTAAAATTAATTATGAACAATACAAAACAATAACACTAAATCATCATACCTTGAGAAAGCAGACTGATCAGAACGTCTTAAAACATTCCGGTCATCCTGAATTGTAATACCAGCATCTTCAACTCCTCTAAGCCTCTTTAAACTGAGCTCAAGAGATGGCAATTCTTCATCATTATTAGTACCTTTATTTTCAATATCTGAGGACTTGGGTTTTTTATTTAGGGCTTCAAATTCTCCACTATGCATCTGAGAATCACAAGTACTAGTAATGGCATCAGACAGTGATAAACCTTTGCACCTTAGCTTGCTAGATTGATTTTCACAATTAAGGTCCAGTTGTCCTCTATTAATTTGCTCACTGAATTTAGAGGGGCCGACATCAGGTGCATTGCTATGTTGAGAACCTGCAGTTTTGACTGGAACCCCATTGATATAGTTGACCATCAAGTCAATATCTCTACTGAGTCAACTTTCATCTCTTCCAAGGAAAAGAATTAAATACAATAAATCATCCCAAAATAATGGTACATGCATTAACATGCATGTGCAATAGGTACATGAAAGCATATATGAAGAGCTGGTCACCCACACTGAGGGAGTCAACTTTGAACATCTCTTTGACATTGTCTAGGTAAAAGAATTAAATACAATAAATCATCCCCAAATAAAGTACATGCATATACATGAATCTGCACTAGGTACATGAATGCATATATGAACAGCTGACCACCCACAGTTAGGGGAGAGATTACACTGTTAATGGAATGAGATCAGTAGGCATGAATTGCAATAAGAAACAAGAAACCGTAATTAAACAAGATTAAACATTTAAATTAAAAAAAAAAGACCCTCTAATGCAGCTGTATGACAGTAACAATGCATTGCAAAGCATGTCGACTAGATGAAACACATATAAATAGGAATTTCACAAATGCATAGGAAAGTGTACTTTGAAATATTATACTAGTATTGGATTCAGGAATTAAACTCATCATTATAGTATTGTCAATTCATAACTCAGGCAACTAGGATAACAAGCAGCACATTGGAAATAATACATTCAGAATCTAAATATCTTTTAGGGTTAAAATAATCATTTGGTCCCTACAGGTGACTTTCATTTATAAATCAATCCTTGTATGGAAAAAAAAAACTTAATAAGGAAATATTGGGACTAAAACTTGAGTTTTTTTTATATAGAGACTGATTCCTAAATGAATGTCACCTACAGAGAATTTAACCTATCTTTTAAACAATCAAGTGCTACCAAAATGAAGTTCCTAAAGGCAAACCCAAAAGCAAAGCAACATAGTGAAAACAAGAAAGAAAATATTAAAGACTTACAATTAATACCATGAAAATCTTCAATCAACACACCATAATATTACCATAAACATCATATATGTATTTGGATGATTGAATGAGAAAGAGTTAATGCAGTGACTGGAAGATCAAGGCACTTTGCCCTTACCAAGTTGTTCATTCTGTTCTGCACAATCCTTTGCAGCTAGAGGAACCACCTTGTTCCCACCCATTTCAGCATTGGAGTGAACAACTTGAGCACAGGTACTGTCAGGGCACTCAGCTATTTGATCCCACTGGGAAACTGGTTTATGACTATCAACTTCTACAGCACGTTTGGTCCATGAGCTCTGCAAAAGGAGGTAACAAAGAACTTGTCAAGTAGATTCCGGTTACCAGAATTAGAACATGGTCTCCATACAACAATACTGGAAAGTTGGTCCTAAACCAGTATGCTGATGACTTCTTGTGGTGTTTGCTGTTAAACTGTTTACCTAATTACTAAAACATTTGAATCTAATGTGTCTTAATGAACGATGTGTTAAATTATGAAGTTTTGTAGCTCTTTACTTTTTCATATACTAGGAAGTAATAACAGCATTTCATGTTAGTCTAATAAAACACCACAAACAGAGCCACAGAACTGTAAGAGATGAATGCAAAATGAGGTGTATCTTCGATCATCAGAAAATGTACCCAACAAGAACACACTTCCCCCAGAGTTACAACTCCTATACCAGTCCTCTGTCCAAGTCATGTTATGTCTGCCTCCTCTCTCTAACTCACCTCTTTCCCTATACTCCTCAATTCTCACTCCCCTGCATAACCACCTGCCATGTTGGCATTCTTTCTCCTAGAATAGACACACCAGATAATGGGCCTGGTCAAAACACACCATCAGCTGATCCCTCCCCCTCATTCTCATTCAGGGGTCTAACAAAGTCAGACAGCAGCAACTACATGAACCACTTTTTCTGCATTAAATTAGTCAAACAAAGTGTGCCACACTTCCTACTCAATCAACGAATTTTTTTAGAGATTGTAATTTGAAAAATATAAAACTTTCACATTAACAGGTTAGGTTCAAAGTGAACCATTTTTACATGATATACAAAAGATAAACCCAGACAGTTACATAAATCCAAGTTTTCAAAACAAAATAAAATATCAATTCCAAGTTTTCAAAACAGAGTAAATATCAGTATAATTAATTTCTCAGCCATGTACATCAGATCAGTAATTATTTCTCCTCTTATACACATACTCAAATGAAAGGAGTCCCCCTCCTCCTGGATTGTTGCAGAAAACCTACATGAGGCTCAAGGCTATCCGTTAAACTTAGCACCAAAACTGTTATAACTGGACAGCAGAGATAGGAAACAGAAGTGGGTAATTTGAACTGATGAGTAATGAAGAAACCACAGACAGGCAAAATTATACATGTTCATTCACGGGTGAATGATACGGACAACCTTTAACCCCCAGGTAGTTTATGTGTAACATATAGATTCACAAAACACTTTTCTGAGAGTGTGCTAACTTCTAGGGGAAAAAATTAAAAGGATCAAGATTTTTTTTTGTCAATGTCCCTTCTTGCTGGTTTTCATAACAGAATCTTCTTAGTTCTCAGTGGTAGTGAGCAAGTTGCAGCATGCCTAAGCTTCTCTCAGTTTGATTTTTCATATAGAGAGAGAGAGGGAGGGAGGGAGGGAGGGAGGGAGGGAGGGAGGAGGGATCAACTTACACCAAGAGTAACTAAATGACAGATCAGGCAAGAATCCAACTAAATGATGTATGGTAATTCATATCTATTGGAAAAAATCCAAATCTCACATCGGCTAGAGCCTATAGATAGTACCCATATAGAGTATATAAATGAGGGATAATACTCACCTTACAAGCAGATTGTGTAGGGTTAAGTTAGGCCCAAACCCACATTCTAAAATAATATCAAAGTCTATCCTAGATCCATTAATGGGCCACCTACCATATTATCCACGCACCAAGCCGAAAAAATGTTGGGTGTGAGGGGGTGTATCAGAAAAAACCCAAGTCCAACATTGGCTAGAGATGGTGCCAATTTAAAGTATATAAGTGGGGGACGGCAATTTTTCTGGCATTAGGTTACAGCGATGGCAGACTTGGTGGATCTCCCTTACATGGTGTATTTGGCACCATAGAAATAGGAGTGTTTTCTCAAATGAAAGCTTCAATAGTAACAAATTGATGGAGGATGCTCTATTCTTCTGCTGGACCTGGCTAAAAAACTTGGAAAAAGGATTTGACATCCCATTCCACTACTGGTCCAGTCAAATCAGGGATGGGTTTTGTAATCAGGGGGGGATTAGCATATAGATGTTGTGTAGTTGGGCGCCAAGCTTACAGTCAGATCTATGGTTACTTAATTCTTGCTGTATAGCTTGTATTAGGACAGCATAGCTCTGCATAATATGGTGCTAGGTTGTATATACAACAGTACCCCTTGTACTGATATTATTACTATATATATTATAATCTTACTTTTGCTGATAAAAAAAAAAAAAAAGCCGGTTAGAGTAAGGCCTAAACGGCTAAACCCACATTCTAAGAATATCCTTATAAAAGTTTTACAATATGAATTACCAAATTAACAAATAAAAGACACCCACGAAACCTAGCTTTAACAGTAAGGCCTGTTTAATCTATGCACGAGAGCTTTTCAAACAAAACATCACAAATACAGAAGTTATACCTGAGTGCCACTACCATTGTCACTTCCATCCACATTATTCAGGCCTATACTTTCATTATCATCTTCGTCATTGCTTCCAGAATTATTATCAGACTTCTCAAGACTCTTTGATTTTATAGACTTCTGGGTTTGTGTGCCACTTTCACTGCCACTCCCACTAGACTGTAGGGAAAGAAAAAAAAATAATAGTCATAATTGGCAAAGTAACTGAAGGCTCACATCATATCAAACAAATAATTTTAAGCATGAAGGAAGATATCACAAATCTGCATTGGCATTGAGCAACATTCCATCCACATTTAATAATAATAATAATAATAATAACAATAATAATCAGTGGTTCTCACATATACATCAATCCTATAATAATATTATGATACCTCAGGAGAGGTTTGTTACATGGTATCAAGCAAGATTCCCGGGAATGTAGACTTGGAAATATGACAATCCCAAGTTTGGTAAAACTTTTGTAAAAACACTCCCAGTAGTGGTTGATTCCCAGGAATGTAAAATACTCATAATTGTCTTGCTTCTTATTACCATGGAGAAGAATGGGTATATTGGACTCCTATGGAAATAAAAGTTATTTACTGTAATAGCTAGCTGCCTATCCCCATTTCATTCTACCACATTTCTATTTTTACTTTTATTTTTTAGTTAAATAAATTTACTTTTTTCTGAAATTACTATTGTCAAACAAACATGTTCATGGCAATAATATTCCCAGGCATAATACTCTAGGGAAAGTGATTCCCGGGAATAAAATTTCATACCTTGGAACAAACACCACACCCAATTAGATAGCAAAGGCAACAAACTGCTTGTAAGTTATATTGTCATACATATTATTGGCCAGAAAAGGAAAAAGAAAGTACAATGTCAGGAAAGAAAAATTCAAGTCAGCTTACACTGTGACATCTTCTCCAAACATGCTGCCACAGGTTTTTAAGCTCATTCTTCCGTATGGGTTTAACTAGAAAGTCAACAGCACCCTTTGACAAACACTTAAAGACTAAACCCATAGAATCATGAGATGACATCACTGCAGACCAATCCCATTAGAAGCCATAGAAAAGAGTAGCTCTCTTGCAGCATGAGATGAGAAAAAGAAATGCTTCAAACCAAACATATATAAGCAGTTGGAAAAACTTACTAACTACTGGAATATTTTTGCGGGTTTTGTGGCCCATAATCTTGTATAGAAGTCCAATGCCTGATAAGCCAGGCATTGCCACCTCAGTTAAAACAAGATCAATATGATTGGTTAAATCCTCCAATATCTTCCAAGCTTGCAATCCGTTTGCTGCTTCAATAACTGGAAAATACAAACGCAAATTAAGATCTTATTTAACAATATTAGACTCTTCATGTAGAATTATATTAAAAAAATTAGAAATATTCATAATAGCAATTATAATAATGCCATGGGCAAAATATTTGCTCATAAAGTTAATATATAGATGTTTAAAAACATCACTTTTTCACTGCAAATGGTTACAATGCTCATGATGTTTAAAAACATCACTTTTTCACAATTCTACCCCCCCCCCCCCAAGCTGGAACTCACAAGTAATTTCAGAATCTTGGAAAGATCTACTGAAAAGTTGAAGATAGTGCAAGTATTGGAAAATACAATAACTTATTCGAAAGAACAAAAGTGGATGCAGATCGATGCAGGAAACAAATCCTCAGCCAAGCATGCATCTCCAGTAAAACTATTCAACAAGAAACAACATTCATGTGCAGTATGGATTCGGGTACAGGTATCCACTTGTTGAAGGTCATTCGAACTTTTCCTGGAAGTATGGGATGGATTACTTCAGCACTGTAGTGCCTAGTACTCAAAGTTTGGCTTCAGGCATTTTCTCAACCCCTTAAAATTTGAGTAGGTCATTGACCAATTTGCAGATATTATTAAGTCAGACATTTACACACATGAACAATCATCATATCAGCGAGAGAAAGGTAATAATACACCTATCATCTTGGGCATGCACTGGTATGTATAACTAACCAACATACAAAAGGAGGTAAGCAACATAAAATTTGACAATGCAAACAGTAGTTGTTAAAAGGTCAGTGTCCAGACCTAACCAAACAAATAAATAATTCCATTATAAACGGATAAGAACTAACCTTCATAACTACAATTGCGAAGCAGTGCAGTGACAACATGACGGGTAGAGTCATCAATCTCCACAAGCAAGACCTTAAGGGATCTAATATGCAAAAACCTCTCCCAACAAATTATTGCCCCTTGAGGCTGTGGTATATGCTGCTGGACAGAGGAGGACTCCACAGTCCCCCCCTGTTCAACCTTAACTTCTTCAGCAATTCCATTACATTTCACTTCCTCGCATAAACCACGCTCCCCACCAGCAATCTTCTTCCCATCTCGTAAGCGCTGATTCAGTTCTTTCAGCTCTTTGCTGTCGCCATCAACACTCATCTGGACAACCCTTGTCATCCAGAATGCCCAAATTCACAGTGATTATTATAACCCGTTCTCATCCAAAGAAAAACAGCACATGCAATAATCACCAGGAACCCCAACCCAAATGCAACTGCAAATCACTAGATATGCAGTTAAAAGAAAATAGCAAGAACCTATACAACTATACAAGTAAGACAAACAAATGCCCTGACCATATATCCACAGCACTCTAGCAGAGTATACCTTTCTAAAACCATTCACTTCAAATCCAACCTTAGAAATTATTCAAAACTAACCACGGATCTAGTGCAAATACTAATCCCTACATGAAGTGACTTTCCAAACCCTAAGTAAGCAGAAGAGCTTAACTGAGGACTTCCGAGATTTTACTTACTGAAAATCCAAAACGTCAAAGCAGTAACTGCACACACACAAAAGATCTTTGCTCGAACATGAACATCCAGAACCAGAAACGATGCATCGTATACTTTATGCTAAATCGCTCACACTGCAAAAAAAAAAAAAGAAAAAAAAAAGAAGAAAGAATAGATTTGAATATAGAAACAATATATCCTAATTCCAAATCAAAAACTTCAAAACAAGAGAACAAGACGATGATTACCAGCTCAGAAACTTCATTAATCGCCATTATGGAGTCATTATGAAAACGATTGAAATTACTACATCATAATAGCAATAAATAACAAAAAGAAAACTGCTGTTATTAAAAGTTAAAGCCAAATGGAATTAGGATAAGGATAAACAAACTTGGAAGAAAAAGAATAAAAATCTGCAACTAGGTGATGTGTTTGTGGCGTGGAGTGAGCAAAATCTGAAAAGCACGAGTTTAGGGAAGGGGAGAGAGAGGAGAAAGATATTGGGGTGGGTTCAGACCGCGATGACCTCGTTTGCTGACGTGGACGATGTGGAGGCGTGGAATGTTCTTGACGTGTCACGTTGGAGGAAGATATTTCCACGTCGGCGTCCACGTGGATGAAATCAAAAGGAGGGCGAGTAACGTGAAGGAGAGGATCTTCAAAGATTTGGGGAGGGACACGTGGCGCGATCTCGCTTGGGAAGTTTCTGGCCTTTTGTGGAAACGTCGATGGTAGTATTGTGCAAGTTTTCTACAAGCAATTCTTTTTCGTCAAATGCTAAAAACTCAGATACACAGAAGTAAGATAATTCGGCCAAATAAAATGTCCTCATTTTATTTTTATTGTTCAAATTTAGTCTCAAAATCATGAAGGACAGAGAATCAATCGTCATAGAGTTGTTTTCGTTTAACAAAAGTTTCTGATTGGGATATTTATTATGCAATTCTATTGAATATCTGAAAAGAAATTTTTATTGTTTATAATAACTTTATTTGCCTTATCAGACTTGTTTTCTCTTAATTATACATGTAATTTAAGAAAAATTAATTTTAAATATAAAGTAAATAAAAGACTAAAAATAATAAATAAATAACTAAAATCCAAACAAAAAATAGTAAAAAATTAAAAGTCATAAAAAATTGAAAACTATAAACTTAATTAATTCATTAATTTTTATTACTCGTCTTTCCCTCTCAATATCATTCCTTTTAATTTTTTTAATACCAAGCATACTATTATGGTCTCCACGGTTCATTATAAAAGTATTAGTAAAAAAAAATTAAATATGTTTTTAATTCTTATAATTTAATGTTTTTTTATTTTTCATTCTAACAAAATCATTTTTTATTTTTCATCCTTATAAATTATGTTTATTTTTTTTTCTTTTAGTATTTTAGATAGTATGTTTTTTTTACTGATTAAAGTCTTATATAAAGTGTTAGAAAATCGAAAAATAGAATAAACATGATTTAAAAAAACTAAATAAAAATAATAATTTTGTAAGGAAAAAAAATATTAAATTGCAAAAACTAAAAAAAAAAGTGTTTAAACCAAAATAAAAAACCGATGTCAATACTCCAGTACATCTATTTTTGTCACGGTAGTATATAACTTCGATTATCAAGAGAAATAATAGTTCGGAAATTCTCAAAGAAAGTTTAGAAATAATGAGTCATATATATATGTTGCATGTATATTACGTATCAAACATGTTCAATTTTAAATATGGGGTTTTATTTTCACATAAATTAACCAATTAGAACTCAACTAACCACTTAACGGGTCAAATCTTACTTCAACAGTTCACTAAAAAAGAAACTTACATATGATTAAAATTTGTACCTTTTTTAATATTTAAAATATTAACCACATAATTATTGTTATCTTAACTGGACTTGACCGTTTATAATAATAATAATAATAATAATGATAATGATAATATCTCATTATTATAAGTAAGCTTAATTCATTAAAAGAAAAAAATTAAAATGATTTTGCTTCATCTTTTGCAGAAGAAATTGACTTACAAATCTGTACGAAGTATTTTTTGTCACTTTAATGAATTTTTTTCTTTGCCAAATTCACATACTCCATGCATAACCTGTCTAATGCGGAGATCAATAATTGATGTTGATATATTATACACAGGTGCTGAAACATTATGCAAAGGTAGAAATAAAAAAAAAACAATAAATTTAAAAAAAAATTCTCTAATTAATTCTAACTACTACACTACTTTTTTCACTTATTTGATGTCATATTCAACTCTATACATAATAATTTGAAAAAATATCAACAAACCACAAAGTCAGAAAAGGAATTGGCCTAACTACCATACTAGTGCAGTCTATATTTATCTTACTATACATTAGTTAATCTACCTTTTTGTAAGTTATTTTTTTTCTAATACTAGTTACTAGCCGGTTAATGTTGGGTAAACAATCAAACATTAAATCTCATTTTTTTTATTCTTTAAGAATTCACATAATGATATAAGATTTCGTTTCATTTATATGAGTGGAAATGATTTATTTAATAAAAAAAAATTGTATTCAATAATCACATTCATCTTTGATTTAATGAGTTCGAAAACACTTATGATTTCTGATTAAAAAAAACTTATTTTTTTAGCAAATCTGATTTCTTCGGTTTGTCTACTTAACATGTTAATGAGTAATTAATAATGATGTTTTGAAAAAATACAGAGAATCTATTAGCAATTGGATATAACCCTTCCCAAAATAAAAAATTAAATCATAGACTTAGTCACATATGCACTAGGCAATTCATCTTATAATAAAATACTAAAATGCTCCGTCCGCACTAGGCAAATAATCTTGAGATAAAATAATAAAGAAAAGAAACAAAACTTAAAGGTGGGTGAAGCAAAAGTGCAATTTGCGAAGGTCATAATCGAGGTTGTAACTAAAGATGTTCTTACATACTTTGAGCTAAATTTGGACCACAAGCAGCAGCAATACTCTGAAATAATAGAGTCAGGCTTTTTTTTTTAGGGGATAATAGAGTCGGGCTTGTGCATCGCTGTTACTTCCTTTGAGATAGCACCTCTATCATGTTTTGATGCTTTGAGATAGTACCAAATTTCTAACATCTAGCTCGCCAAGCGTTTTGGGTTTCATTTTGGTTTACACTTTACAGCTAAATAGCATGACATTAATCCTACCTATTCCTCATTCTCTTCTTCCCCTATATGAATAGAATCTTCGTTGAAACATTTGAATTGCATGGGCAGTTGGGCACCCTCTTGTAATAAAAGTTGTCATCATCATCGGATACAAATGATTTAATTGGATTATATACTGTTTCAATTGAATGAATGGAAAACTGGAAACCCTATATAGACTTTGCAGGTAAAAGCAAAGTTAAATACAGTCATCCATTATCTTTGCATATGTTTGAGGACTCGCATTCTACGACAAGATTTACCGAGGGAATTTCGTTTTTCTTGGATCTTGCAAGCACTAGTTAAAAAATTAATAAATGAAAACTATTTATAAAAATTCACCAGAAATGTATTAAAAATAAAAAATTACGACGAAAGTACATTAACAACATTTTTTTAACATTCTTTTTTATTTACTTTTGATCCTTAGAGCAATAGTTAACATATTTCCCTTTTTTCCTTTTACCAAATTTTAGTAAGCCTGTTTGGACAAAAACAACGAGCTACCTGGGTAAAATATACAGTACAATCTATCTTGTACCACGTAAACTTTAGTGGTCAAGACTGGTACTGCGCCTTGTTTGATATTAGCAACTGTTTAAACTTATTGTAGAAGAAACCACTAAACAGTATAATTAAACAATCTATTCTTAAAGAAAAATAACAACTCCTAACGAATAAAGATAAGTTCCACACCATTGCCAGCAATAAAATAGAGAATTCTAGTTCTATTCACTGAGACAACAAAATCATTGTTAAAGAAACAAGAATATTCAAAGAAAAGGAGGAGTTATTCATTAGTATTGTGAAATCAAAAGACTTATTCAAATAACATGAAACATCATATTAAATAATTTTTTTCCTGGAAGTTACTCCAGTAAAAAAGCCTTCCCTAAATCACGAGCATGTGATGATGTGTTGATGTAATAGAATAAGTTCATTCACATTTAATTTACAACAATAGTGATGATGCACCAATCCTATCGACGTTGATTCCTGACCAACTATCTTTCTAGCAATACTGTGATATATTATTCACTCTTCACAATAACATTATATGCTAGGAAACCCTTCCCATATAACCAAATTATACGAAAACAAAACGCAACACTACCAGTCTTATCAGATTACAACACTTACAAATATCATCATTGGTCCAAAATAATACTAGCAGAGAAGTTCCCTTGCTTTGGTTCTCTGTCCTGCAAAATTGCCAAGCATGCAATATAAGCACGCAAAGAATGAAATACTTACTGTTATGATACATTATTATATCTTTATGCTGCAGCAGATCGTTTGTCCTCGTAATCATCAAGATTAAGAGCATGTAGCAACTTAGGCCAAGATTCCGGGATTCCTCCAGGCAGGTTAAACTCCAATAATTTTCCTCTCGAACGGTAAAATTCCTCCACAGGCTGAGTCTGCAATCAACACAAAACAAATTTTTAAACCAAGTAGAAAGGGAAGTCAAAATCATTCACAAAAATGTAATTATAAGCAACAGGAAATTGGAAACACCAACAAGTTCACTCAGATCGTTTATAAATCCTTCACAATAACAATAAATATACAACTACAAATAAGAAGCCATTCAAGCACCAGATCTTACTGAAGTCTGCCCTTAATTAATAATAATAATATAATATGCAGCAATACCATTTCATTGTATATTCGAAGCCTTTCTTTGACCACTGATTCAGTATCATCTGATCGAGTAATGAGCTTTGACATACAATTCTCAGGAGGAAGAAGTGGAGCCATAATAATTTCAGGGCTCCCATTCTCGGCCTTGATGTTAATAGAAGCAACATTAAAATTACCCCCACACTGATTGCAAATTCTCCTACCAAGGCATTTCTCAAGCAGAACATCTTCTCGGAGCTTCAGATTGATTACCAAGTCAATGTCAGTTACCCCTTCCAATATTTCCTGCGAGCGAAAAACAAAAACATTGTAGAATTTGAGTATTCCGTTTTTTAAAGTTTTAAACTGCTTCTATGAAAAGTAAGAAAGCAACAGAACTGTTGCAACTACAACACATATGAAGGGACGAAGAGGCAGAACCAGAGACAAATTAAAGCTGCTTGTATGACAGGGAGTAATAGCTGATCAGGTGGGGAAATGAAAAAAAAAACAATAAAAAAAAACTAGATAAGGTAGGTTGCCTAATGAAAAAATTCATTCACTTCCTTTTCATTAGAAATTACATTTTTGGGTATCAAAACCCACTATAAATATTTGTGTTCCTTGTATTCATGTAAAGGTTTAGTAAACAAAATAAGGGGAGTACCTATAATGAAATACACTTAACCAAAGTGAAGAAACTCACTGCTTGCTTAATTGTTCGAGGAAAACCATCAAGAATAAATCCCAGATCGCCTTTAGCTTCCCCAGCAACAAGTCTCTTTGACAATAAACGTATAATAATTTCATCTGACACCAATTGACCTTGTTTTACAATTTCTGATAGCTGTAATAAACCAAAAATTACAAATCAAAAAGTGGAAGAATTGGTCTGATGGACATAAAACAAACATTCTATCCCAACAAGGAGACAACAATTAGGCCACAATATATCAGCTTGAAATACCATAACTATGTATTAATCAAAGCTTGAATATATTTTCAGTCAACTGATCTTTAAAAAGTCGAGAATAGTATTTAGATTCAATGAAAATTACACAAAATTCAATCTTTCGAAGTTAAAGACTTACTAGCATGGCAGACAGGTAGGTTTTCCTTATAACCCAATAAATAAATTACAGTTACAGGATTATGCTCTACAATTTCTAAAGAGAATACAAGAATGTTTATAATTAAAATGTTCAAGGAACTGAAAACCAACAAATCTCAATTTAAAATTCTTGCTGCACAAGTTGTAAGTCTTGTGACAAACAACAGTACAGATATAAATCATATAGTAAAAGGAGCTAAAGATACAATCAATGCAAAAAGAGGGGAATACCAATGATGACACTCCACTCTAATAACTGGTTTTAACAAACCAAAACAATTGCCAGTGAGGTATGCCAGTCCAACAAAAACCAAAGAATTAATTATTATGATGTCTAAAGTTTCCTGCATCACCAGATCGAAGACCTTGCCATCCAGCTACACACACATGGATGCCACTACCTGACATGATAATAGACCTATCAATTCAGGTTGGTAATGGTGGCTAAATGGGCCAACCGACCTCAAGTCATCCTGTCTGCTGGGGCAGCCAGGACAGACAGCTCAGTGTAAGTTCCCTCAATATTTTAAGAACTTATTATTTTAACAAGTTTTATTTTATGTTATTTTATATTTTTTAAAGACCCCCCTCCACCAACATCTACATGGGACAATCTAGTTTAGCATAATTTATTGTACAACTCCTATGCAAGAGACTCGAGTCCAAAACTCAGTCTGCAAAATGACAAAAAACTAGTAACAAGTAGTTCCTTCTTATATGCAAACTGCAAAGTGGGATAACGATACACCTGAAACTATCTAACTCCCACCAATAAAACCAACACCTGTAAGTTCTAAGAAGATATCCATACAAAGTTTAATTTCTATACACTCTCAATACAATATATATATATATATATATATATATATATATATATATAAAATTGTAAATCAATCAAAAATCATCGTTAACACGACTTTTATGATAGTTGACTTTTAAATACTCATTGTAAAAGCCATCCACAACGATTAGACTTTTTTTTTTTTTGTCTCTTGGGCTTCTGATCTGACATTGAACTAATCCCCTCCCACAAGGTTGGCCCATTTTGGGGTAAAATATACCTCCAATTGCTATTCCATGTTCCAAGTCGGGGTCGAATCCTAGACCTTAGTTAAGGGATCAAGTGTCAAAACATTTGTACGAACAACTTTTGGTAACGGTTTGTGATTAGATGACAACTTTTTAATATTTTTTAAAATAATAATTATCATCCCATTTTTCTGTCTAAGCGCTGCGCCGTACGCAGAAATTTCAATAACCTTGACCAAATTTGCGTTACAAAAATTAATCTAGTTAATTCAAAGTGAAGAGGAAGAAGAAGAGAACCTGGGAAGAAAGGGGGTCAGAGGAGGCGAGTTCGTCGCGAACGAGATCGCCGGTGGCGATGTGAGGGACGCCGAGGAGGTTGGACAGGCGACTAGCGTACGTTCCTTTTCCGACGCCGGGGCAGCCGAGGAACGCCCACTGCACGCACCGCTTGCTCAGATCTTCGCGCCGCGGAAACGGGCGGAAGGACGCGGCGTCGTGCGGCGGCGCGTGGGATTTGACTTCGGAGGAGCTCAGGCACCTCCTCATCTGGGGTGAGAAGGTTGACGCGCGCTTCGCGAGGCGGGTTACGGCCACCATGATGATGTGATTTGCAGAGTTGCGCTGAATGATCAAATTCAACGGACACGGTGGTGATTGATTAATCGATTAACCTGTTAATTATTTTTTCGCTTTCGGAATTTATTTATACAATATTTGCTTTAAATATCTAAAATTTTCAACTTAGATTTTGCTTGCACACAAGTCACAAAGATATAGTATGTTAAAAAACACGTGGATGAATTTATAAATTTAAAAGGCGAGCCGTACGAATAAATTAAATAATCGTGGAGAGTAATTTTACACGTTATCCATTTGGTCCTTAAATGTATAAAGATGAAGGTATCTCTTAACTTGGTTAAATATTAATTTCTTTGTGATGCAGAAATATCATTGATTTATTGAAATTTTATACATGTAAAAATTGAACATGAATTATTATTTCACTAAAAAGATCATTAGACCATTCTACCAACATTTGAGTTTTTAATGTGTTGGATGATTCCATAAAAATAAAAATAAAAGTGTTGGATGATTGGAACATTTTTTGTTGGCATGTTGTTTATTTTTTCTTCTACGTCTCTTATGCTTTTGTGGGGATGTCGATTTGTGGAACTTTTTTTAGTTGTTTTTTTTCCTTAAAATGGTAGCATTCACTTTTGTTTGGTTATTTTCTAAATTAAAAAATGGAAATAAAAAAGTAAATGAAAATAAGTTCTATAAATTAAAAATATTGAAAAATTGTTCTAATTTGGGATATACTTAAGGGATTTTATTTTAATCCACTAATCTGTCAGCACTACTCAAAATTTTATAGTTGTACATTAAAAAAGTTGAGTGTGCCGAATATACAAATTGATGAAAATTATCACCAGGTGCGTGCGTAGCCACCTTTGTTATATAAAATAAAAATATTTCTTTTATGACTATAATTTTAACTTCATTTATCAATATATTTCAATAAAATAAAATCAGTTTATTCGTTACAAAAAAAGGATTAAAACCTATAGGGGGAAAATAGCTAATTTACTCAACAACCTAAAATTATTAATTTTAACAAATAGTTTAAATGTTTGCTTGCTTGGTTTAAGAAAAGACAAAATTATATTTTCAATCTAATATATTCATTTAAAGTTTTAGATTTTTTTCTTTTTAATAATCATTTAACTTAACTTTTAATTTTAAGTCAATTTTTTTATTAATACATCCACATATATGAAAATAATCTATTTAACAAAAAAAATTATCACTATGTAAAATTCTTCTGAATTAACCACATTTATATGTTTTAGAGGAAGATTAATATTCAATCCATGGCCAGTAAGTTGAAGCAAACTACACACCCATAATCTCTGATAAAAAAACGTTTTGGTTTAACATTTTCACGATTCACCTTTTTCCTGATTCCTAATTCCATCTCCATGAAGTTGTTCGAGCCTACAAATCCCACCGTCTTATCAAGACCAACATCTTCATTATGGGCATCTTCCATTAATGGAAAAAAGATCTAGGAAAGAAAATGACACTGGCACCTAGTCTCTTCCACAAAACTAAAGAATTCAAAAGAACTCATTACCCAAAACACAAATCATTGACAACAATTGTACCAGCTCAAGTGGTGTCGTTCTTGAAGAGAATAGTCATCACAACATAATCATGTCTTCTCATATCCTTTGTGAGTGTTCTAGTTGTTAGGATTTCCAATTCGCATCACACAACCCTTCACATCAAATTTGACAACCTGAACAACAAACCCTCCCCCAAAAAAAGTATCTAAATCAAAATCCTCAACGTACCTAAGGCTAAATATAAATGTCACCAATTAAACTTATTTAGGAATAGCATTCACTGTCATTCTAAAAAAAATTTAACATTCACTGGATTTAGGTATATAGTCACTATCATATTCACGTTAAAAAAAAAAACACTCTTCTTAAGTCTATACTCTGTAAGAATAATATAAGTAAATGTCAACTTATTGAAAGAGTTTGTCTTATCAATTCCTCGTTAAGTTCTTTGTTTTTGTTTTACTTACCTTTTTTCAAAGTGCCAAAAGTGATTATTAAGAAGTTGATTATTATTCAAAGAAATTTTTTATAGGGAAGTGAAGAAGGTAAAAAGAAAATACCATAGTCAAGTTGGAAAAGCATGTGTGGTCCAAAAGAGGCATGTTGACTTAGGGATTAAAAACACATAAGTTTCTTTAATGAAACATTGTTAGGTAAATGGAGATGGAGCATGGTTTACCAAAGAGGCTCATTGTGTGTGTGTGTGGGTGGTGGGGGTAAGTAAAGTTCAGTCAAAGGCTCATTGTGTGTGGGGGAGATATTAGAGTATTCTTTTGTCTTATCCGTTTGGTTTATAAAGGAAAAATAATTATGATTAATTGAGAGTTTGGTGAGAAGATAAGGATCAATCCCAGATAATATCTAAATAATTTAATCTTAATATTAAAATGTTAATCACTTTGTCCAATCATTTATACTAAACTGTAAATATGATGATTGGAAGGAATTGTTGGAAAATGAGGTGAGTAAAAAAGTCTTTCAATTGACAGAGGGGTTTGAGAAAGGCATGTGGAGGACACAACCAGGATAATTTGGTTTGAAAGGATGAGTACTTAGAAATTAGGAAAAATGGTATATGAAGACAAGATTTCGGTTAGATAAATGGATGGGAGAAGAATGTTTGACTAGTTCATATGCTAGAGTGTTTTGAATTCTAAGCAACGAAATTAGGAGGTGGTTTGTTTTTTGGGAAGTCAATGATCTGAACAGTGTGTTGAGCGCTGTGAACTTACAAGAAGGAAAGTTGGACATGTGGATTTGGTCAAAAGATAACACATGTGATTATATTATGCTGGTTCGGCATATCTAGACATACACAAAATAAGAATGAGAGTTCAACCCGATGAGTCATAGAGCAGTATTTGGAAGATTAAAGTTCCAGCTAAGGCTTTCATGTTCATGTGGAGGGTGTTTAAGAACAAAGTATTATTTACACCTTTGTTTGAAAAAAGTATTATTTCATATTTCATATCACCTAATAAACAAGTAGAATGTAGAAAGATATTTCTCCTTTAAATTCAATACTTTTAATAAGCAAGTTACTAAATTAATCAATTAATAAAATAAAGTTGTTGAAATAAATAAATAAATAAAAATTGAGGTTTATTACAACACTCCTTAGTCCTTAGTCCCTTTTAGTTCTTCTTACTTTCATTGTCAGCGTCAAAACCCTGTCTAAGCTCCCCAAAACGCAAAACCCGCGGCACCATCTCATTTTCATTTCCCGCCCAACATGGCAGACAACAAAAAGCGCCGGCGAAAGGACCCCCCCGGCGACGAGCTCCCCTTCAAAAACAAGCTGAAACCGGACTCCGCAATCATGGAAACCCTAAAGCAGTTCTCCGCCTCATCCTCCTCCTCCTCCGCCTCCGTCTCCCAAACCCTAACCCTCCAGGACCTCTCCCTCCCCTTCCGCTGCCGCGAGGTGGCGGACCTCTCCCTCTCCTCCGTGCAGTCCAACATCGAGTCCCTCATTCTCCGGATCGCCCACTCCATCCTCTCCGGCCACGGCTTCTCCTTCGACGTCCCCTCCCGCTCCGCCGCCAACCAGCTCTACGTCCCCGAGCTCGACCGCATCGTCCTCAAGGACAAATCCTCTCTTCGCCCCTTCGCGAATATCTCCACCGTGCGGAAGTCCGCCATCACCGCCCGCATTCTGCAGCTCATCCACCAGCTTTGCCTCAAGGGCATCCACGTCACCAAGCGTGACCTCTTCTACACCGACGTCAAACTCTTCCAGGACCAGGTATCATATATCTATTCATATCATCCACCATTTTTACAACTAATTAATGAAAATGTTAATGGTGTTTTGACTCTATGTACCATCGCCAAAAGTTGTTGGCACGTTAATCAAGTTCTGTGATTTGATCTCTGACTTTACCCCAAAATGGGCCGATCCGGTAAAAGAGATGTCAAATAAGAAGTTTTGGTTTTTAAATCCCTTTTCCTCCCTGCATGTAACTCTGGTAAGATAGCGTGCAGTTACTTGATAGTTTGTCTGACGAGGGGGTGGAATCTGTGTGTTCCATAACTAGTATACCTCTTAGAAAGATCATCAAGTAACTTAAGAATAACTTCCGTGTTTGGATAAACAAACTTCTTCGTAAACACTTACTATAAGAAAAGAAAAATAGAAGCTAAAGTGAATTGAAGTTCTCCCATGAACCAAAATCAACTTATGTATTTCAGATTTTAGAGAAGTTAGACTAAAGAGCTTTCATAAAATATGTGTATAAGTTGATTTTCAGCATGTTTGGAATTGGACACCTGTTTGAAACAGGGAAATCTCCTCAATTACGGTGAAAAACGTGAAAGCTAGAATGTTGCTTCTGATTTAACTTTAAAAACCATATTGACACTCTGAAACCAAACATGCTATTTATTTTATGAAGCTTGTGGAAAAGTTTATTCTTAGGCCAGGTTTTTGGATAAACTTCTCCATAAGGCATAAGCACTTACAGGAGAAGGAAATAAGAAACAAGAATGAATTGAGTTTCTCCCATAAACTAAAATTAGTTTATGCATAAGTTAAAACAACTTTTGGAAAAGCTAAATGAGAGGACTTCTACAAATTGGCTTATGCATAAACTAGTTTTAGCTTATGTTAGAAGCTTATTTCATTTTTCTTTCTTGTTTTTTTCTCCTATAAATGCTTGTGGTGAAGTTTATCCAATCGGAGTAGAGTTAGACTGACTGACAAAAGTTTGAGTATTTAGAAAATGCAGGATGAAAAGTGGAGGTTTTAGAAGTCAGGAGACAAAAACAAACAATAGGCAATTTTACAGGGACAAAACATTGTTAACCCATAAATAAATCATCATTTATCTTCTTTTTTACAGTGCTGTTGTTTTTACAAAAATAAGCAATTCACCAAATTTTGCGTGAATCAGATCCAATCTGATGCTGTTCTGGATGATGTGTCCTGCATGCTGGGGTGCACTCGGTCCAGCCTCAATGTTGTGGCTGCAGAGAAAGGGGTGGTGGTTGGGAGGTTGATTTTCAGTGACAATGGGGATATGATTGATTGCACCAAAATGGGGATGGGCGGGAAGGCAATTCCACCGAATATTGATCGAGTTGGGGATATGCAGAGTGATGCTTTGTTCATTCTGTTGGTGGAGAAGGATGCTGCTTATATGAGGTTGGCTGAGGATAGGTTCTATAACCGCTTTCCATGCATAATTGTGACTGCAAAGGGGCAGCCCGATGTTTCCACTAGGCTGTTCTTGAGGAAGATGAAGATAGAGTTAAAGCTGCCGGTGCTGGCTCTAGTTGACAGTGATCCTTATGGGTTGAAGATTCTGTCGGTTTATGGCTGTGGGTCAAAGAACATGTCTTATGACAGTGCCAACTTAACCACCCCTGATATCAAGTGGCTTGGGGTTAGGCCTAGTGATTTGGACAAGTACAAGATACCTGAGCAGTGTAGGTTGCCGATGACCGAGCAGGATATTAAGACTGGCAAGGACTTGCTTGAGGAGGATTTTGTCAAAAAGAACCCTGGTTGGGTGGAGGAATTGACCTTGATGGTCAAAACTAAGCAAAAAGCTGAAATACAGGCTTTGAGCACCTTTGGTTTTCAGTATCTGTCAGAAGTTTATTTGCCCTTGAAGTTGCAGCAGAAGGATTGGCTGTGACCTCGGAGTAATGTAGTAATATCTAAGAATTAAAATGGTGGTTATGCCACTACTTCTCCCAACAACTTAGTCATTCTATAACATCTGTGCACAATTTTCACTGGAATGTGGATACATTTTTAAGTATCCTTCATTGAAAAATTGTTAAAAAATTATGTTGATGGTCTTATGCTTTTCCAGACTGAGTTTATAATTGTCTTATTGTTCTTGCATCAGTTAACAGACAACTGGATTTATAAAATTATAAAGCTCGAGTGCTTTTGAATTGCTTGAGTTTTCCTTGATCTTGCTCCTAATTCTGAACTCAAAGCATCAAGCATCATATGTCTCTATTTGTCCGATTAGTACAAGTTTATTCGCCCTTGAAATTGCAGTTGAAGGATTAGCTATGACCTGTGAATAATGTAGAATATTTAAGAATTGAAATGAGGGTTATGCCACTGTTTGTCCCAACAGCTTAGTGAAGCTGTTGCATGTCTACCCAATTTACTCTGGATCGTGGATGAATTTTTAAGTAACCTTTACTGAAAATTGTTCCAAGATTATGTTGATGGTCTATGCTCTTTCTGATCGAGTTTATAATTTTCCGTCGTATTGTTTTCTTGTTCTTCCATCCGTAAACGGGGGACCAAGTTTATTAAATTATAAAACTCGAGTTTTTTTAGAATTGCTTGAGTTTGATCTTGCTCCAAATTCTGAACTGAAAGAATTCTATCTGATTAGTGATACTTATGTTATTGTGGTCCACAGAGTATATGCAATGCCAGATCATCGGACTCATAAATCAGATATTTATAGATTAACCGGAAGGAAAGAGATTTACAATTAAAAATCTGCAGGAGAACAGAATATTGTTTGCATGGCTAAGAAACTCATATTATTCCATCTCATAGGTCTGACTCATTCGAAAGAAGGAAAGTAGAATAATAAATTGTCAAATAAACAGTGTGGACAGTTTCATTCGCATAGTAATAATGGTTAAAAAGTAATCATCATTGATTAAAGAAACGGTGTTAGGTATTTCCTTATGAATTAGCCGAGCTTGGAAACACTTAAATACTTAATGCAAAATATTACTTGAACTTGAAAATTGTGATAAGAATTCATTTCCAACCAAATGCTCATATAGTTCTCACCTCTCGGTGACCTCTTCAAAAAAAATTCCTCTCCTAATTGTAACTTCAAATGATTAACCTTAATACTTTTGTAATAATCGAAATCATGATTAAGACCTTGGTGAATGTTTAATTTTACATGCCAACTTTTTTAACCCCCCCTTCCCCCTCTCTCATTGCCATGTAGTGGCCATTGTGATTTATGTCAATATTTCATATTGCTAGTGCTAAAGCATGTTGAAATGTCTTTTTCTTTTTCTTATTTTTTTTCTATTTTATAAAAAGTATAACATGTAAATAATGTATTTTGTTATAAGATGATAAAGAACATGTTAGCCTATTAGGATACTTTACATGGGAAAAAGAGAGACACCAAGATTCATAATAACATGCTAATAGTGGGAAAAAAAAAACAACAATATAAATGCTAGCAATAGTAATAGTAATGTATACGTGTTAGTTTGAGTTTTTAATTAATTAGGATGCCAATAGTAGAAAAAAAACTCCAAAAAAAACCTCATTTCATGCGGTAATTTTAGAAATAAAGTTTTGAAAATTAAATAATTTTATTATATTTTAGAATTTATTTTTTGAAATATATTTAGTATTTTATATAAACTCTACTCACCTAAGAATTTAACATAATTAATTAAATAAGATATATGAATTATTATAAATCATCTAATATTTATCTTGATTTTTACCAATATTTTTTTCATTGAACATTTATATAATATGTATTACAAAAGTACAACTTACAAGTAGTAATTTTTTTTATAAATATTTTTGGAAAAAAACAATGTGAAGAGAAAAAAAGCAATTGTAATCCGAAATATCCCTTATTTTTTTCTCAGATTTTGGGTAAATAGTTATTTTGTCCTTATATATGTAATTCGCTGACAAATGCATTCTTGAAAGATGAAAAATATAAAATTTAATCTCCAAAAGTGTAAAAATGTCACAAATATATGAGACCATTAAATTTCATCTGTCACCATTTACATGATCTATAAGGACGAATTTGTCATTGAAACATATTTGTCATATAATATTTTCTTAGAATTTTGGTCTTTCCATCCTCTGGGAATAGGAGCATAAATAATCACTTTTATCCATGAATGTATAATTTGCTAACAAATACGTCCCCGAAAAGATGGAAATACAAAATTTTATCTCCGAAAGTATAAAAAGTGCAACAAATATATCTTGGTGTTAATTTTAATCCGTCATCATTAATAAAATTAATGACATTTTCGTCCAATAATGATAATTTATTGACATTTTGGTCAAATTGAACATATTGACATTTAGGTAAAAAAAAATTACTGACATTTTCCTTCAATAAAAAAATATTGGCATTTTCATCCAACAAAAAATTACTAACATTTACGTCAACAAATAAGTTTTTTACTAACTTGTTTGTCTAATCTAATTAACATGACCACGTTGATAATTATTTCATTCCTATGTGCCATGTAGACTAATTTATTAGCTATGACAAACAAAATTTAACGGTCGAATATATTTATCATAATTTTTACACTAAATTTTATATTTTCATCTTTCACACCATATTTATTAACAAATCACACGTTCTCAAAAATAAAAGGGACTATTTCCTCATATAAATTTTTTTTTAAGAATAACCTAACCGGAGTGCATTTGAAGGGTAGATCTGGAATTCGAACTCTTCGTAAGTTCCGGAATCTACACCACCCCTAGGCTCTTCGCTCCAAACTCCGAACCCTAACCTAACCCAACCATCTTCTTCGCCTCGAGCACATCTTACCCTAATTCGATTATTCCCCAATTTCATCGAACCAATCAATAAATCATATACACATTTTTTGTTTAATTTTTGATGCCGATAAAAAATGCCGCCGAAGCAGCAGCAATCGAAAGCTGATTTAGCGAAGAAGCAGAAGATTGTAGAGGACAAAACCTTCGGTCTCAAGAACAAGAACAAGAGCAAAAATGTTCAGAAGTATGTCCAGAACCTCAAGCAATCCGTGCAGCCCAGGCCCGATGCCGCCAAAGTCGATGCCAAGGTATATAATATAATAATATATTCCTCTATTTTTTTTGTTTTGATTGATTTTTTGTTAATTATAAACTCGATTATGGGATTGTAACATTAGAAAAAAAAACATGTGTGATGTTGATTTGATAACAGAAAAAGAAGGAGGAAGATAAGGCCAAGGAGAAGGAGCTGAATGAGTTGTTCAAAATCGCTGTTACTCAGCCCAAAGTGCCAGTTGGTAATCATTTTAGAAATTTTCTGATTTCTGAGTTTAAAGTTTTTTTTTTTATTCAATGGGTTTATTGATTGGTGTTGCTGGAAGTGGATCCTGATATATCTGAATTTGTCTTGGGCAGGTGTTGATCCCAAGTCCATATTATGTGAGTTTTTTAAAGTGGGGCAGTGTGCCAAGGGCTTCAAATGCAAGTTCTCGCATGATTTGAATGTTCAGAGGAAAGGGGAGAAGATTGACATTTACAGTGATAAGCGTGACGAGGGTATTGCTTATAGTTCAATGATGATTATTATTGTTTGCTGCATTTTGTTTTGGTTTTGATGGCTTTTATTTTTTCTTCTTTTCTTTATCTAACCCAGTGATTTGGTTCCTTTGTTGTCAGAAACAATGGAGGATTGGGATCAGGAGACCTTGGAGAAGGTGGTGGAGTCGAAGAAAACCGAGTATAATCAGAATAAACCAACTGACATTGTAAGTTTTATTAGATTTGTAGGAAACTTGGAATCGTAACTGTTATATTGATTTGTTTGATATTTGGTTTCATTTTTCGTGGTTCACTATGGTTTTGCTATGTTCTGGGGCTTATTTTGGATGTTTGATGGTATTGCATTATTTTCAAATTGTATTTGTCATTTGGCTTATACTGCTCCACATGACTGTTGTGTGTTATTTGTGTGCTATGTCCAGGTCTGTAAATACTTTTTGGATGCAGTAGAAAAGAAGCAATATGGTTGGTTTTGGGCCTGCCCCAATGGTGGTAAGAATTGCCATTATAGACATGCTCTTCCACCTGGTTATGTTTTGAAATCTCAAATGAAGGCTTTGTTAGAGGAAGAAAGTGAAAAAATATCAATTGAAGAGGAGATTGAAAACCAGGTGTTTTTTTTCTTCTTTTCTTACAATAAGCCATGTCATTCAAATAGTCAATATTGTATCCGGTTATCTAACAAAGTACTTAACACGGTTTAGCGTGCCAAAGTGGCAACTACAACTCCTATGACTCCTGAGTTATTCTTTGAATGGAAGAAGAAGAAGATAGAAGAGAGAGATGCCAATATAGCTGCACAACAGGCAGAGAGGGCTAAGAATGATCGCATGAGGTATATCCACTATCTGTTCCCTATGGTTCACTTGTAAAATGTATGTATATATGCCCCCCACCCTCTTTTACTCAATGGGAAAAAGTGAGGGAACTGCATGTTGTTGAACCTGTTTAAAAAAACATGTTCTAAGTGGTTATGAAGGTGGACAATATTTTACTTTTTTCCCCTGATAATCTGGTTACATTATTTTCTCCTTCAATGCAGTGGTCGGGAGCTATTTTTGTCAAATGCTAGCTTGTTTGTGGATGATGCAGAAGCATATGACGTGTACCAGAGAGAACCAGAATCTTATGAAACTGAACAGAATGTAAGTTCTTTATTCATGTCTTTCTCTGCATAATTTGATTTAATATAGTTTGAATTGTGATAACCAACCTGGCAAATGCAAATCTGAGGTAAATGCTGCTGGATGATTTCCATTCACATAAAAAAAGCTGCAGTACAAGTGCAATGTCAGGAATGTTGTGGCTTTTGTACAAAATAAAAATTTCACAATTGCAAAGACAAAAAATTGGCTGTAATTGCATTGTTGTAGCCACGATGAGTGGTATCTGCTATGTAGTGCACAACTTGTGCTTGTTTCTAAAAGGCCATTGCATTGGTATGTAGGTTCTATTAAACTTCTCCATAAGCATTTATAGTAGAAGTAAGAAGCTTCTCCCATAATGTATCAGTAACGAGTTCCAAAAATAAAAAAGTAAAAGTTCTTGAATAAAAATCATACCTTTATTAGTGCTTGCACCTAGGTTGCTGATGTGGTTGTCCTTTAAAGCAATACTCTTGTCAAATCACGTTATTGTGTTTTCCCTTGGTCATGGAGCTCTGCCCTGAACAATGAATTATTGCCAGTTTGAAGTTTTTCTTTCTTCACCATTACAAGAGGAGAATATTGGCCTCTAGCACTAGCTCCCTTGACTCATTCTTCCTTTATTCAGTATGCAGTTTAAACGCATGCTTTAAGTATGTAATGTGGTATGTTTTTACATCAACTGTATACTTCGTTTTTCTAATTGTTGGATCCAACTTCAGGGGAATAGGAATGCTGCTGAAGATGGCCCCTGCTCCTCAGCAACAGCTGCTTCTGATGGTGAAGATCTTGATGACATAGATGACGATGATGAGTTAGACATGGATGAGTTAGATGAATTGGAAGCAAGCTTATCCAAGACATCAATCCAAATAAAGGAAACAGGAGCTGAAGCTTAATCCGGAGAATTTTTCGCAATCTTCATGTGATATTTTTATGCCTCTGCTGAACAATAGAGCATTTTCCTGTGGCCACTCGCTCTCCTTGCTTCCAGGCAGGGTTTTTGAATGAAGGCTGTGGTGATAATGATATTACTATTTGCTGCATCGCATTTGGTATGAATAATGGCAGTTTGGTATAATCCACTTTCCTTTTTTGTTAGACCTCTTATTGGACCTTAGACAGACATTTTTGTTGTTTGAAATGAGTAGTCTTGTGTAGACTGTACCTGATTTGAACATGAGTTTCCTCTATATGTCGAAAGGGGTCTTTAATTGTTCTTGTGCTTGTGATTTTCTTGAAACCATCAAAGCATAAAGTGGTATTTGTTATGTTATGGATGTTATAGCTAGATACCTTGGGCTTTAGGGGATATTTGGGATTTTGAGGTGGAGTTAGTTTTCTTACCCCGTTCTTGGATTTTAAAAAGACTTCAAGAACAGTTTATTTTTACCTGTTTGATATTTTTATAGGAAGAAATTATGAAAGAACAAATAGGACTATAGAGACCCTACTTTTTTAGATGAACAAAATATACTCTGTGAAAAACATTACACTGATACCATATTAACCTTCTAATTTGAAAAATATTACTTCGTGTACTCTACATAGGAGATTGTTGTAGTGTAGACGTTAAAAGAGGGGTATTGTGTGCAACCCGGAAAAATCCCAGAACATGCTAACGTAATTTAGTCTTTCTAATCCATCCATTTTGTACAAAAAGGAAGAAGAAAACTGCTTTTGCGTAATAAAAATACTAAAATTATCCTTATTTTTACTCTTTTTTCTTTTCTTTCACTACATATTTATACCATTTTATTTATATTATGTTTTTTCCCCTTTTTTTACACAACCGAACAATAGGAAAAAAAATTTGTTTACCTTTTGTTTTATCTATTTCCTCTCCTATTAAATAACCTAAAAATCATTTCATTTTCTACTCTTTTCGTAGGATAGGTGACCTTGAGTTTTTCAGCCTATCACACATTTTTAAGAAGCTAATCAAGTTACCAATTCGTTTGCTAAGTTTGGCCTATCGATTTGGCAGAATCTGGATCCTAGCGGGAGGAAGCGCAAGGGGAGTGCATTAGGTTCCGGAATTCAGGATATTTTTTAGGGGAAAATTTAGAAAGGAAAGTGTAATAGTAAAAGTGTGAATAATTGGTAAAGCTTAACTATTTTAAAAAAAGGAGAAAAATAATAGGAATAATTGATAAACATTTATACAAATCATTGTTGGAAGGAGACAATTCACATGAGTATCTTTTGGAGGAATTTAAAAATCTCGATGATTCACTAAGATATTCTTTTTCAATTATATGTGTAACAAAAAAATATTAATAAAGCATAATTAATAAATTGATCCTATAATTTTTTCTATTTAATTTGGTTCTTAACCTTTTTTTTTTCATTTCATTTTGATGTTTAATGTTTTATTTTAAGTTAGTTCAATTTGTCATTGTGGCAGTTTGGTAGTCAAAACTAAAAAATGTTCAAGCGCAATCGACAAATTAAACTAATTTGAAATCAATTGAAAAGATAGAGAACAAAAATGAAACGGAAAAAGTTAAAGAACCAAACAACTACTTATACTTAATAATAATTAAGGAGTAGAAAATAGAGTGATAATAATTAAAGAGTAGAAAATAGTGTCTCTCAATATACTGAATTCAAATCGGATATAATGTTTATACATGTATTTCGAAGACCCTGTTTAGTTGATCTTTTCACGAATACTATTCTGCCCCCATATCTTAATTGGGGATACACACCAATGCTGTGTCAAAAGTGGATAACCCTTTGAGGTAGGTTTTACATGCAATTGATAAATTGAGAAAAGTATAAGACCCAAATATATTTAAAATTAAAATGATTAAAAGATTATATTGGATGATGTTAAATAATTGTATTATAAATTTTATTTTATTTATGCTTAAAATAACATGATGCTGACATTTGGATAATTATTATTTATTGATTAATATCCCTTATTAGGGTTATATAAGTGTATCTTTTTTTACCATTATCATCAATGAATGAAATATGAGTTTTATCTAATTTTCTTTAGTCTCTTCAGTCTTAGTAATAGTCTTTTAGGTTAATTTTCCGGAAATAGAAAATTGCTTTCTATGATCAAATAATTTGAAACAGTATGATAAGATTTCGTACAATGTGCTCCGAAAGCAGACATAACACAGAATGGATCTCTGAATTGAATTGAATTGAATTGAAAGGGGCCACATGAACTGTTTTTTTAAGTGCCAAAGATAGTTGCATGCCATTACGGTAACCAAAAAGATATCTTCCTTTTGTGATGTTTTGTCTTAGAAAGACATGTTATTTTCATTACGGGAATTATATATATCTTTTCTTATAGATTAATTCTCTCACTTTTGCCCCATCCAACACACTGGTTAACACGAGTCCTAGATAGATACATTTGGGTCGTAAATGACTTCAGGTTTTTCATGTTTCAATTCAATCCAAATAATTGGAACTTAACAATTACCACCCCCCTTAAACTCACGCTTGATCATAATTAATTGACTCTTTTTTTTTTATTTCTAAAATCAAAACTTCTATTATTTTTTAATGAGTGAGTCAATATAAAAGTACGGATCCATATACTTGAGCATATAGGTTAAATAAAGATTTAGAATAAGAAGAATTATCCTATTCCAATATGATAATATTGTGTCACAAATTTCAACTTCATTTATATACAACCCATCACTACAATACCATTATCAATTACAAAACCAAACACAAAACTGTTACATCGACAAATTGAACTTTGTTGTCTCTTCTCTGCTTACACTATCACATTAGAGTAATGAGGAATCACCTGTTCTTAACCCGAAAGCAACCCATGTCAAAAATTGAATTCCAACCTTGTAGGTGATAGTGTATTTTTTTAAAAATAGTAAAAAAAATATTTCAAACACTGAAAAAATATTATTTAAAGTACTTTAACAATGATATATATTAT
Organism: Glycine soja; assembly: GCF_004193775.1. NCBI lineage: Eukaryota > Viridiplantae > Streptophyta > Magnoliopsida > Fabales > Fabaceae > Glycine > Glycine soja. The sequence continues at coordinate 4,480,937 of NC_041011.1, forward strand.
AAGGATTAAAATAAAAATATCATAAATTTACAAGAACAAAAAAAAATATTAAATCAGAAGAACGAAAAAAGTATTTAAACCTATTTAAAATGAATTTTTGTAGTGGATATTAGATCATAAAATATAAGGTACGTTATTTTTTTTTAATAAATTTTTAAAAGTCAAAATTCTTATTTATGATTATTTAATTTTTATGTAGAAATCAAGCGTGGAAATATTACTTAAATGGAACCTCTCACTCTCCATGTCGCAGTCAAGTTAAATATCGCACTCGGAAATTGTTGGGTCCATTTTTTATATTCTTATCAGTGAGCACTACTGTTTACGAAATACTTCCACCTCTCTGGCAGTTTTGGTGCACACCCACTCAGGTGAAGCATGGTTCTACAAGTAACCTTGTCACAAATGCCAAAACAATATGGACCCTTCATGTACCTCAAAATGGGACATAAGTAAATGGTCCAAGTCTCTGATCTGCTGTAACTACGTACCTCAAAACCCTTAACCAAAGAAAACTAAGAAGGAAAAAAATCATTCTAGCTTATGAGAGGTGTTAATTAAATAAGTTGTGTCTTAAACACTTGATTTTCATTTGTGTTTTATATATTTGTAAAACAAAATTTTCGACTAATAAAAAAATTAAAAATTAATTAAAATATCTTATTGAACATAATCATAATTATTTGATTCTGTTGTCTCTTTACAATGTTCAAATAGCAAAATATAAGCTTGGATTTTAAACTAACTGTCAAATATGGTTGAAATACCACAAAATAAATAAATAAATGGTTTAATTTTTATTTTTTTTTAACAGCTTGTACTTCTCATTTGAAACCTGACCCTGCTGACCATGAATAACCTAAAGCTTAAAGCTAGGCGTGCTTTTTCAATAATTGTCAAGTTAAGTTTAGATAAGTAAATGAGGATATAGCAGTCTCCTCGTGTTTGGTTAAAACTTAGAAATAAAAGGATAATTCTTTGACATTTATTATACTTTGAAATTGATATTGTCTTTGATTTTATTTTCAATGAAAAACAAATGCATACTTTTACGTAACATAAAGTAAATAATATTGTTTCAAGGGAATTTCCCACAACAATGTGGGGAGACATGGTTCATATTCAGTATTTGACTTCTTAGTTCTTACCGTGTTAAATAGAGTTGTCTTTGAAAAAAGAATACATGCGAGAAGGAAAAAAAAAATATTATGATTAACGTAACTATTACTTCCAATCTCTTCTTTTTCTAAACATTTAAATTTTTTAAAATATTTTTGAAAATATTAAATGTTAATCAATCTGTTTTAAATTTATCCAAGAAATAATATTTCTACTGAAGCTATTTTTAAAGTGTCATTAATTTTAAGAATATAATCATGTATAGTAAAAGAAATATCCTTTATAAGATATTACAATCATAAATAGTCAACTTTCAATAATGAATTTTGAAACTTAAAAGAATTAAAATATTGAATGTTCCAAGATAAAGGAGCAAATTTTCTCCCTCCTTATTTTCTTTCATTCTTAACCTAGACTATCACTATCTTGTACCTAAGTCTATTTTCAATAAAATGTTATTTTAATACATTTTGGTTATTACTTTAATGTTTAATATCTGACCTTAGAGTCAAAAAAATATTTTTTTGACGAAAATTTGAATCCAAATTTATTTACTTTAACCTCTCAATGTCGTCAAAATATCTCACTTACAAATTAAGATGAATTTTTCCACATGGTGTGGCCCTCAAATAATTGACTTATATATACTTTTTATTTCGTAAGTATAACAATTTTTTTTATTTGTGGTCCTTTTATTTATCTCATCGTTACTTAACAAAAACAGGAGAACAACAAAGACTAAAACCAACCATTTAAGTAGCTAACCAAATGCAACATTAGTCTCTCATCACTATATTCAATATAAGGAAATAAAATGTGGAACTGTTCGGATTCGTGATGAGAACTAAGCAAGTCTATTCTAAATCATGAATGCAGTTGTTCAAGAATTTGTTGCTTCAACTTTTTTCATTTTTCCACATTAATTTTGGGGTGAGAATTGATTTTAAAAGATATTCGAACACACTATTATATTTTTTTTATCAACAAATATTAATTTTTGTTATATATATATATATATATATATATATATATATATATACACACTATGACATTACTTCTTTTGAGCACTCAATGACATTTCCTTTATTGTCTATCATGATTAGGCTTTGGTAACGGAGATTAATACATTATTATCTCCTACTTTATTGTAACAGAGCTTTTAGTTCAAAACCTTAGAACATGTAGTGGAATTTTCCATCTACGGTTTACATAATAGGCTAGTCATGTTTAAATTTCATATTTATTTCTCTTTTGGATTTAATGTTGATCAAAGAGAGATATAAATACAATGACTTCAGCGGAAATTGTCATGTTAAAATTTGATACAAGAGGATAAGATTTGATCCATGTTAAAATTTGACTGAGTAGCACAATGGGTAATGGAGTTACCAGGGAAAACCTTTTAATAAGCTGTAACTTGTAACGTAGAAATGTAACTTAGGATTTCTCTGTTTAGCTGCTTTCTTGAATTTACCCCTCCGAAAGAAGAGAAAAATAACTCGGGACGATATGAAATGAACTATGAATTACAACAAATTTTACTTTCATTAATTATTGTGAAAAGAAGTGGTGGACTTGGGGTTGGCAGCATTATCTTGTTACAAAATTCAAAAAGGTGCTTTTTCGCAAACATTCTTGTCTTGCTTTACAGTTACCCATGGAGCATGGACCCTTATGTTTTTAAAAGTTGGAATTTCTTCACACTACTGTTATTTTGGCCTTTTCTTGTTCTTTTCATCTGAAAAGCCATTTGATTTGAAATATACGACTAACTTGATCTTCCAGAGACCTCATTCTGCAGTAATTTACAGTTGAGAGTTAATCATCTTTGCCCAAACTGTAGTTATTCCTTCCCAATAATTGTATAGTTCTTGGTTCATTTCCTAAGCAGGTTAGTTTCTTCATAAATAGAGAACCATAAACGATCAAATACAAATAAATTGTAGGTAAGAAATAAGAAAGCTAAACAAGGTTATTAAAAGATATTGTATTTTGACTAAAATGTCCTTACTTAATACCTTTTATCTTTGATACCTACACCATTAGTTGTGAGTTTGAGGAAAAAAATACTCATTAAACTTTAAAGTTCTAAAACATCAATTATTTTGAGAAAAACAGAAAGCTAAAACATCAAAAAATATAAAAAGGAGATAGTTAAACCTATGACCTCTTTCTCCCTTCTCTCTTTACTCTTTCACAACCATTGGGTCAACCTTATATCTCCTAAATAACTTGTAGTTCTTAGGAGAAAAATGTTGAAAAATCTCACGCCGCTTACCTCAATTCTTTAGATACAACTTTTATATTTGTTGGACAAGTTCACTTAATGCCAATAGATTTTAAGATAGAGTTTAACATAATATCAGAACTTATATCACATTTTTGTGAATCTTCTATTTTGGGACAAGCGCATGGGGAGAGGGTGTTGAAAAGTTTTACATCGTCTGTTTCAATTCTTGGAGTGCAACTTCTCTTTTTTGTTGGATAATTTTATTTAATGTCAATTAGTTTCTAAGAAGAGATATCTTAGCCAATACTTGAAGAAAGAAATACCTTAAGCAATAAGTATCATCTAAAAAGTAACTTTTTATTATATCATGTGATAGTAAGAGTACTTGTAATCCTTTCCAACAAGAAGAGAATTATACCTCCACTATACTTATTGAAATTATAGGATTGAAATTTCCTCGCATCAAAAGAGAGACTCCCTTAATGAGAAAGAAATAGACTCATACTTTCATTAGCAAAGATATATTTATTGGACTAATGTGTGCAATTAAGTTTTAGTGGGTTGTAATACCCTCTATTGTAGAACCAATAAGAAATTGTCACGTTTTGTTGTTGTCCACATAAAAGAGATTTGTAATTTGTGCCACATGGGGTAAGTTTGTAATTTCAAGTTGATTTATTATAGGATTTTAATTTTTGTTTGTAAGAAATTAGTTTGTCTGAAGGAGAGGTCATTGAAGTTTGTTTTTGTTTCCCATTGGTGCATTTCCATTTGTTAGGTTTAGGCATGACAATGAAACTCGTACCTGTGGATATCTGCCAAACCCGTCCTGATTTTGACGGGAAATACCGGAGTTGACCGGGTACGGGTTCGAGTTCGGGGATTACCTGACTTTTTTAATCGGGGTCGGGGACGGGGATGTCACTACCCGTCCCATACCCATTCCCATACCCACCCCGATAATGAAATTATTAAAATTTTATTAATCACTTGTTAATTTTTTTTTTTTATAAATTTTACATAATTTAAGATTCTTTTCTTAATGATTTTTGTAGACAAATGCGCTACAAATACAAGTAGTTAAAAATAAATGTGTAACCATCAATTTTTTTAAATTAGATTTTCAATATAATTTTTTTACAAAAAAAATTACAAATCTAAACCGAGGACGGGGCGGGGACGGGGATACCCGATACCTGACGGATACGGGAATGGGATAACAAATTTTAACCCGTTGAGTATCGGGATGAGTACGGGTATATGTTGGGGAGTCGGGATCGAGGACTAGGGAGACAATACCAGTCCCCGCCCCGTCCCATTGCCATGTCTAGTTAGATTGGTTTTTGAACCCTAAGTCTTCCATATGTGCAACAATCAATCCCAATTCCGCCATTAGGTTGCTTAGTGAAGGTTAGCTCTTAACTTTCGATTTTGGGTCCACCTTTGGCCCCGCCAGTGGTTGTTCACTTCATCTTTCTTCGTGTAGGATTCCCAATGAAAGTACGACATCAATGCCAGTGTTTTTGGCTTACGATCTAGTTTCTGAGTCGATGATCTACGGTGAGTAGTTGAGTAACTCCGTCTTTTTTGTTGTAGTGGTGTGTCGTATGTTGTTGAAAAGTGTTTATGTATTTGTGTAAGTTATATGTTTGATTATTTAGGAAGAAATTTGTAAAATGAATTGTATTGAAAATTTGTACATATTTGTTTATTTGGTTCTTTACTACACATGGAGAAGATAGTTGAGGAACCATGTGCTAATTTGGAAGATGGTTTTGATGTTAACGAGTGATATGAAGACTTGTAAACATTGTCATGGTGATAATGAGAGGAAGAGGGTGAAGGAGAGGGAGAGTGATAACGATACTGAAGTTTGAGACAAATGTCGATAATGACACTAATGATTAAGCGGGTGAGGAAAAAAATGTTGATGGTTTTGAGTCTAAATTAAAAATTTGATCAACATTAGAGTTGATTATGTTCGTAAGATGTTGTTTGCAAGTGAACAGGATGACTATGTATGGTATTTTGCCTATGCAAAATGTCATGGGTTTGACATTAGGAAAAATGAGGTTGCTTATTATAAGAGGCGAAATAAAGTAATGTGTCAGTTTGTATGTAACAAAAAGATAATTAAGAAATTCATATAAAAAATCATAGTTAAAAATGTTAGTAGAACAACCTAAAATAAGACTGCCCCAAATAATTCACCAAAGATTTTTTAATGTCATTTTTTTACTTTCACTTATTTCATTTATATCTAGTGCCCATTTTATGTCACAAGATTAGGAATATGATCTTGCTAATTCCCATCACATCAATCATCAAATAATAAAAAATGAGGACTGGAGAATATATGTCCACTCTTATTAAAGGCCTACCAACATATTTGTCATCCATGTGAAGAAATAAAACCATGTAGGTCTAACAGTTCACTTGGCATATCCATGAACTTCTATTTATTCAGTTAGAGCATAGCCATGCAGGACAAAACCCAAAAGAAGCCCACCAAAAACGTCAGCTTGCTTTACCATATCAAATTTGCAAATACATTATACAGGGCAGCATTAAAATAAGAGTAGGCATATAATGAAAAAGTGCATTCTGCATTACTCACTTTTAAGCTTGAAATCACGAGATTATATAATTTGAGGTGAGATACATGCATGTCAAGTAAGTAGTAACAGGGGTACGGTTATTACAAAGACAGAAATAAAGTACCATAGAAGACTAGAATTACTATCCTCATGCTATGCTGCTGCAAAGGCATAATACAGAAAACAAACTATTATTGAAGGATTTTAGAGACATTGTTGGAGTTTCTATGAACTTGGTAGTTTATCTAAGCAACATAGTGCTAATGACTCTCTGGAATTAAGCATGACTAGAGACTAGAGTCATGTGGTTTTGAAGGATGTGACTCCTCTGCTACCTTTTCCTTTCTGCACATTGCTCTCCCTACTTCTTCTACCATTCTGACCAAGTTGATCATTATTTTTGCTTTGATTTGGCCTCTTCTTGGAGGCACTCTAACCATCTTAGCAGCTGGAGAATCAATATTATCATTGGTTTTTGGCATTGCTTCAAATGAATGATGAGTTTTGAGGATACGTAGTGGTAGAACAGAAGCAGCAGATAGTTTATGCCAGAGACAAATAGAGAAAGAAACAGCAAGATTCTGTCAAGTATTTGCGTGAGACAAATGGGTGAACCATATTTATATTGTTAGAGACTTAGAGTTGAGACAATGAATACTGTTACCGTGTACCCTTTGCCCCCAAAATAGAGTGTGGAAAGAATACCTTTTATATGCTAGTGCTGATTGATGATGACACATGAAAGTTTATAGTCATTTAAGTGATAAATAGGTTTTTCTGCCATAAGATAAAGTGATTAGTGGATTATTGTTTTCCAATGCACGTTGAAAAATCTATTTGATAGGATAGGAGGCATGATGGTGAACACCAAATACTAGCAACCTAACAGTTAGATATCTTTTTATTTTGAGGAAACCTAACAGATATCTTAAAATAATAAATTAGTACTAAAATGATCATATTTTAAGCATATCATTACGTATAACTTGTTAATCTAAAGTCTAAAAAGATTAGGACCTATAGTGCTCAAAAAAATAGAATCTATATTATAATACTTTAGGTGATAATTTATCTCATCTCAAAATTTTTAGATATTTAAAATTCTAAATTAGTAAATCTTAATTTATTTTTATTTATAAAATTATTTTGCTCGAGTTAGGTAAGACTACCGTGAAAAATAAAATTGTCTCGAGTAGAAAATAAATTATACAAGAAGTGCTACAATATAGTAAAATACAAAGAAAACAAAATAAACCATGTGGTATTTATGTGACATTAATCTACCTAAACCAACAAACACCCCCTGCCCATGAGCAAATAAGGTACATATATTTAATACAACTTCGTAGCTAAAACTTGAAGTAGAAATGTTTGGTTAAACTAAAATAATTTTATGTCATTTGATTCATGCACTCGTTGATGATCTATAAACTTCAGAATATATTAAATCATTTTTCTCCATATTAGAATGGAGACTTCCAATTAATTCATGTCTGTGATACAGTGAAACATATAATTATTACTAATTACTATACATGCGCTGAAAAATAGGCTGAATAGGACACTAGAGACAATATGAAGCAACTGGGGCTTATAGACCAAGTCAAGTCCTTGCTTTTAATGACCAGACAAGCTTGAATAAAAGTAAAAGGGATTCTTAACCAATGTAGAGATTTGAACTTTTTTTGGGTGTCTACCATGATAGGGACCTTATTCAGAAGGGCAGACAAGCCTGACGTGTATTCTTTTTGGGGAAGATTACACAAAAAATGTGTAACATTAATGATAAAGAAAGCCATAGGACATCTGGGTTCACAGGTTTAAGCATGAAACACACTGCACTCAAGGACCAGTAATTAGAACTTAGAACTCTGCAAATTAAACAGTTAGATTTTCAATCTTGAGTCGAATTTCATAAACTGGCTCAGGGAAATAGTGGATTCTTCTATCCATAATCTTGAGACATGCAACATCATTGTTCTCAGCTCCTCAAACCTCTTTATGGTCGATGTTGTCCTTGAGTTGCTCAGGTTTGACACACAGTTTCCATCCTAGTTTGTACCTTTAAGCAAGTGCTCGTACTTGTTGCAAGAATGCTGAAACAATACGTGTCTTCAAAATATAGAAAGGGAAGTCAATTTAGAAGACCAAAATGCATAAGGCAATGTCCAGTAGGACACAAATTTTCCTTCATGTCATGTCTTTCACTCACCTAATAGGTTAATATTAATCATGCAGGTTAAAATTTCCTTAAATAATTCTCCTTGCACGATGTACTATGTTACCACCTAGGTGGTGTGGCTATGGTTTGTCACTTTTTACATTATTCTTATAAGGACTAATTTAAAGAGATTCCGATCGATACCCAATATATGATAAGGTAAATTTAGCACACGGAATGCAGGGTTTTTATTGAAATAATTGTGTAACTATGCTCCAAGGTCGTACAACACTAATATTGTCTGAGACCAAAAAGTTCACAAAGCTTCTTCAAACCTAAAACTCTAACAAATGTGGCAACTGGCAATTATAATTGCCCCCGTTAGAGTGAAATTGGTCAGGACTGCTCCAGAACCTGAGATTTGTCCTCACTGTTCTCTTGATAGAATGGATCAAGCTCCTAAGAAAGTGGCAAGTATTAACGTCTAGGATTCCAGCTCACGTACTTGTCAAGAATACTCAACTTGGAGTGAAGAAAATGAAGACAAGACACAATTTTTCTTAAAAGATCATCACAATAAAAATTAGTTGTTGCCATGTGGATGAATGTAAAATCATGTAATTATCTTTTCCCTTGTTTATATGAGATTCAAAATTTCAAGAGCAAAGAAAACTATCATTATTTTTATATGGTTTTCATTTCTCCACTTTAAGATCACACCACAACCACATACATAATCTTAGAAACGTAAGCAGCTAAATTAAGCCGAGGGGATAAGCTTAATCCATACACTCTTTGCATTTGGAGAGATACCAGGTAATATTGTAAAATTTATACTGAATTATTTATAAACAAAATAAATGTGACACATTCACCTTTATGGGTAACTCATGCCACGGCCAAGAGCAAGGCAAAAAATATATTCCCAACTCCTAATAAAATAAATAACAAAAACGAATGGAAGTATGCAAAAGTTAACAACAATGGTAGTCGTAGAGCAGCTTTTGTTATAATTCATAGTTGTCACCGTTTTGTTCAGATTCTTTGAATTTTTTTTGTTTTAAGATAAAGATTCTTTGAAGTTAAAAATGATGTTGGGCTTTTGAAGGTGGAACAATAAGATATGACGGTATGACTATATGAGGTAAAGGACAATTGCTTTCTGCACCTCTATGGTTTTTTTCTGCACCTTTTTCAGCTTCTAAAAAAACTATTATGGAATGTAAAATTATATTCCAGATTAGTCTCTCTGAAATGTAAAAAATTTACATCAAAGAAAGTCTAATCTGAAATATAATTTTACAAGATTAGGTGCAAGAAGACAAGATAAAGGTGCATAAAGCAATTGTCAAGGCAAAACATTGGTCTTATTGGAGGAACCTGATTATCCGGTTCACGTCCAATTCAAAGTTGTTGCTTCTTGCACTTCACAAGTTGCTTCATACACTCTTTTCGGAAGTTTCTTTTGACCTAATTTGATCATTCCAGAATACAATTTTACAATTTACATTCTAAATTGACAGTTCTAGAAGGCAAAAAAGGAATGCAAGAAACAATTGGAAAGTGCAAGAAGCAATAACCTCAATCCAATACTAAGGACATGTTTGATTCGATACAAATAAGGGACTGAACAACACAAAAAATATTTGTGCAACGTTTGATTTAAAAAATGACTGAAAGACAATATAAAATAAAGAATGATGGATTAGACAATTACCCAAAAACTTGTAACTTACTAAACTCCGATACAACTTTTTGTCCAGTGTCTAACAAAAGTAAAAATAAATATTATTTATATTTTTTGACTTTTTATTATCCCACACATTTTTTTTCATATGCAACTCCTTCTCTAAACCTCTCTCTCCACACATTAACAACCTCATCACCATCCTCTCCATCGTGTCAAAGCTCTCCCAATTCACCTCCCTCCTCACCTCTGCTACGCCCCTCGTGCAGATTCCTCGAACCACTCCTCCATCTCTATTCTCGCCATCCCTAATGTCTACCTTGCCATTGATGACCACCTCACCCCAACCACCCTCATCGACGTCCTTTGCTACCACTTCTTTCTCCACTTCCTCTCCTGGTTTGACCTCCATGCCCTCACTCCTTCTTACAAGCTCATCGCCGCGTTTATTTATTTTATTAAACTTTATTCTTTTGAAACTAGACATTATAATTCTATAAATTTTAAATTTTATCCCAAATGATCCTTAAATTTTATTTTATTTTTTTTAGATAGATATCATAAACTTTAATTTCATCTTAATTAATTCTTTAATTTTATCTTTTTTTCACATTGACACCTAAATCTTAATAATAAATATGATGATTTAATTTAACTCAATTATAATTAGATTGATTTTAACGAATTTCAAACTTAAATTCGTCAAAATTCAATTTGATCAAACCGATTAAAATTAATTAAATTAAATTTAAAAATATCACAAATTTAATCCTTTCTAATCCCTAGCCGTCGTCATTCGTCAAAGTACACAATAATGATAATATACATATATATATCACTTCATTCACTGCCTAATAAGAATTGTCGTACAACCAATAGTCGGCAGCAGCCTACCCAAAAACGCAGACGGAATAGTCAGTTACCAGAACTCACAAGTGGATACGCATGATTCCACGTGTCGCGTGGCCGTTGGAGAGAAAAAGCTTGCGTAGTAAATGGATAACAAAAAAAAACCAGAAGTGTTTTCGGTTGTCCAACAAGGACCACAAAAAAAATAAAAAGAAGGAAGAAACATGAAATTATTGGGAGCCGCAAGATCCTTGTGGGCCAACTCAACCATTTTACACCTTGGCACTAGTGGACCGGAGCAATCCATCAAACCTGCCTGGGACCCACTACTTTTATGCTCCAAAACATGCTTCATTCTCTATCATTCAAATCCACCATTCAAAGGATTAATAACCAAGAATGCTTTTCTTTTTCTTTTTTTTTGAGGAGTTGTCAATGCATTCAAGTGGATTATCAAGGTTGACTTACCTAATTGAAATCATAATATGTTTAGGCGGATATGCTAGAAAGCGAACGTGACTTCATTACAAATGCTTAGTGAGATTGACAATCTTATCTTAACATGATTAGGAGTGCAAGGTAGTTCTCACTTAACTAAATGGGATTTTTAGTAAGTAGTTGTATTACATATTTAAGAAGAGAATTGTTCTATTTATATTAATTTGCTTGATTTTAATATAATTGTTTTCAATAAAAGATATAATTAATCTCTATCATAAAAACTTGAAATAAATAGATACTTATTAACATATTATCAATATAAAATTAGATTTAAATTTCTTAAATGAAAGAAAAGACATCACTAAGAATGATGTGTAAAATTTCCTAACAAATTAGTCATTAATAAAAATGATACAATTTTCTAACAAATTAGTTGTTAACAAAAATGATAATTTCATATGTCATGGAAACAAAAAAAATAATAAAATAAATATGCTTTCTTATGCGGTTTTTAGTTTTATGTTTTTAAGGAAACAAAAATATGTTAGTATTTTTTACTAACCATATAAATACTAAACAAATATAAGAAGATGAGCAATTCTTTTTTAATCATCGTGATATTATTAATAATTAATTAATTACTTTTAAAAAAATTCTTTTAATTATTTTTTTTATTCATAAAACTCAAACTTAATATTTATTTATAAAAAATTAAATCTAATGTCACTTAAACCACTTATTTGTTTGTTCACCCAAGATGGTGGGCATATGGTGTATGAAATTAGAGGACAATATTTTGTCCGGATGGGACCGAACAAGGGACGATGAAATCAGTGTGGTGGAAAGAAGTTGTGTTTGTGTTTGTGTTTGGTGTTGGGACAATTGATATTGGTGGCTCTCAAATTGTGAACCGCACATATACCCACCCTGCTTCCCACGCCACATCGTTCTCCCTCTCCCTCCCTCCCTCTCTCTCTCTCTCTCTCTCTCTCTCTCTCTCTCTCTCTAAGCTCTTTCTTGTTGAAACTGTGAGTCTATGTTATTTGTGGCGGAGCATGAACTCCACCACCAACACTTCGAATTCTCAGTCAATGGCTGCAGCAGCACCGAGTGATGGTTCTGGGAAGAAGGTAAGAAAGCCTTACACCATAACCAAGTCCAGAGAGAGTTGGACTGAGGAAGAACATGATAAGTTTCTCGAAGCTCTCCAACTGTGAGTCCACTTCCTTCTTTCCCTTCTATGTTTGTTTGAGGTTCTTACCGCCAAATTGAGTATTTTATTTTTAATTATCTCCGTTTCTCTGCCTTTTTCTGTATGAGAAAATTACATCTTTTGGCCAGCATTTCTTATTCGTTTTGGTCTCTGGGGAGAACCCAATTGATGCTGTTTAGCATGAGTCCTGAAGATGGAATATTCCAATGAGCCGAATTTGTTCCACTGATGTATCTGCAGGGACTCCGATGTTTAAGTCAGTCAATGTATGCAAGATACAAATAGAGGATAAAAGTTTGAGAGAGTAGTACCCCCAAAGCTTATTGGGTTTATTAATAGTAATACCATTCTTGATTTGGTTCTCTGGGTATTTCTGACATGAGGTGACATGGGAAAAGCCTATTTCGACAAATCTTACCGGAATTGCTACCTTAACAGATTCTTGGCCATGGTTTCATGCTTTGCATCTGTGTCGAGGTTCATCTACCACTAGATGGTTCAAGATATATTTGCCTTTTGAGGAATAGTTATTGGATTTTGGATATTGAGCCAGGGCATTGGCTTAATGAGATAGACTGAGGGGAAATTCTCCAAAGAGGGATCCAGAATAGATGCTAAGACCTGTAGGTGGAAGAACTCCTATTAGAGTAGAGGATGGTCAGGTTGTTAGAAAAACTGTACAATTACAAGTAGATGGAATGTCACAAGGTTGAAAACTTGGAATGAAAACTAATTTGATACTTGTATTGTGTGGAAGCACAGAATTGGATTAGGAGAAGATATAAATAAAATGTAGTCATTTTCAGGCTAAGGTGTAATTTTGTTTGAAACTACCTTTCAGTCTGCTTGTGCTCTATTTTCAATCTTCTCAACTTTGTAATTTAAATTAAGCGAAGAACTCTGCAATCCAGTTGGTGACATCTTGTGGTTTATTCAGATTTGACAGGGACTGGAAGAAAATTGAAGATTTTGTAGGTTCAAAAACAGTTATTCAGGTACGGTGACTGCTTTTTCAGTATGTCTATATTCTATACGGGCATTATTTGTCACTAACGAATTACTTTTTGTTATAGATTCGAAGCCATGCCCAGAAATACTTCTTGAAAGTTCAAAAGAATGGGACTGTGGCACATGTGCCTCCTCCCCGTCCAAAGCGCAAAGCTGCTCATCCTTACCCGCAAAAGGCATCAAAAAATGGTTTGTTTCTATTTGAGATGGCGATATTCTCTGTCCCTAAAGGTGCAACATTTCATGCATCCCTGACATGCTGCTTTCTGGTTTTCCAGTTTTGGTGCCACTACCAGCTTCCATTGGTTATGCTTCATCGAGAAATACGCTTGCACCTGGGTTTGCCTCATGGGATGAAACTTCCCTGCTGATGAATGCTGGAGCCGATAAACCCATGACCTGTCAGGATGAACTCAACAATCTTCATCATGGAAATGAAGGCATGCATACTCCTTTTGTTTGTTGTTTGTTTGAAGTCAATAGTCTACATTTATTTACTATACTAAATGCAACTGTCCACCACTTATTACGTTATATGACGTTACTGATTCAGCTGATATTGGATCAAAGGGGATAGCACAGATTACCAACAGCAGTCTCAGTGGTGTAGGAAATTCTACTGGAGCACTACCGACTTCTGAGATACCCAAGCAAGGGAAACAAGCTCCAGTGCTTCATGGTAATCTTCTAATGTGATGATTTTTGTTTTGCATTCATTTTCAATTGAAAAGGATGATCATTTGTTATTTTGAACATATTTCTCAGGTTTGCCAGATTTTGCTGAAGTTTACAGTTTCATTGGAAGTGTATTTGATCCAGAAACAAACGACCATGTCCAGAAGCTGAAGGAAATGGATCCTATAAATTTTGAAACTGTGAGTTGAATACTTGGATGAAATTTATCATCCTTTAATTAGATGATATGCCCTCCCAAAGTAATTGCAATGGTGAAACTGACAAAATGAACTGCAGATTCATAATGAACATTTATTCTCCCTCCCAAGGCAGAATTAAGAAATTTTGAGAATATAGAATGATATAGCCTTTCTGTTTGACTATTCTACTGATAACTTAAATCATTTTCCAAGGGAAGAAGGAATCCTATGAAAACATTTTTTACTGATTGATAGTGTCAAAACATGATTTGAAAGGAAAAGGACATGATCATATCAATGTGAACAAAAATCATTTTAACTGTCATCTGTTCATTTAAGTTCAATTCAGACTACAAACCTTGTTGCTGGAATTTGTCAGTCTTGGATGTCCTCTAACATAGTAAGGCGTAATGAAATTTTCCTTTAAATTGAAATTTACTCTAAGAGAGTATAAAATCATTCATATGCCTTCAATGTTAGTTTTGGGATAGTTGCTTCATAGCATGGTATCAAAACTTATAAGTCTATATTGGGGGGGGGGGGGGCGCAATACAAACCTTTCTTGGTTACTGACTTTCGTACATTTGGTGTTCTTTTGCAGGTTTTGTTGTTAATGAGAAACCTCACTGTCAACTTGTCTAGCCCTGACTTTGAACCCATCGTAAGTTTCAATATCAATCCCAATGATGGCTATATAGTTTATCCACATATTTGCAAAATAAAGTTAACATGTTTTTAAAAGAAACATAGTTCATAGTTGAATTTTTTCAAGTATCATTTTGTTAAATGTAGGGTGTACAACCCATCTGCTCGATGTTTTATGTTTTGAGAAAATTAAACAAGAGCATGCTAATCTTGTTAAAAATATAAATGTATAATTAAAACATGTGTTTTCCCTGAACAGCGTAAACTTTTACGACTATTGGTTTATTACATTGTATCTAGAGTTCAATCATTGCCACCCCATTCTTCCGATAGAAAGTTCCATTTCGGCCCAAGGTGGTAGGTGGGCCAGTGCATTCTCCAAGCTTTAAGCCAAGAATTGAGAGGGGGCATGTTAGAAATATAATATAAAACTATTCGGGTATCTTCATCTAACCCTTGTTTATGACAAATCCATTCATGTGGAGGGGGTTAAAACCATTTATGTGTCTTCACCTAACCTATTGTCGGTTCATGAATCCATGTTTATGGCTTTGAATCTTGATCTTTTATGGGTTGTGCTTGTGCATATTTTGTCATTATCACTACAAAATTTGTTTTACTAACTACCAAATATATTAAGTTGCTTGTATGAGTAGATAGGCCCAAACAGGGACAAATTCAAAGGGGGAGGTCTGCTGGCCACCCTTGCCACACATGTTCTCACTTTCTTTCTTTCTCTCTTTTTTGTGACTAAAAGTGATAGAACGGGGAGACACCCCCAATACCTACTGGGCAAGGCGCCAATGACCCATCCAAAAGATTACTGCACAAGCTTAAACCATAAGCAATTTTACCAACTACTCAACTAGTCCCTAGGCATCAAGGGATCTCTCTCAGAAGGCCCCGAAATGTTCTCACTTTCTAATTACATGTGAATGACATGATAGGATTTCCATGTAATAAATATAGGCTCTTGTATTAATTTTTTATTAACCCCAAATTACTTGAAAAATTAAAGTATTTATTAGATTAATAAGTGTATATAAATTTTAATATGAACTCTCATTAAAGAATTCATCAAAGATAAAAATAAAATGTTTTTTTTTATAAAAATACAAACAAATTAAAAGCATAGCTCAAATCCTCTCTATATATAAATTAGAATAATATCTTGGAAGAGTGTTTTTAGGACTTATTCTTCGCCGAAAGCATTTCTATAGGATTTTTTCAATGAGAACATTTTTGGGGATTTTTCTTAACCTCTTATCTCTTTTAATTTACTATTTTCATCTTTTTTTAAAAAAAAATTGAATTTCAATGTTTTTTTTAAAGAAGTTATCGATATTTAAAATAACCTTGTATTAATTATTTATCAGAAATTTAAAATATAATTTATATGTTCACAAATATTTATTTATTACAAATTTTACTTTTAATATAATAATTTATATATTCAAAAGAACTTTTTGTTTTATAAAATAAAAGTTTCAATATTTTTTAGTCCTTATAATTTAGCTTTTTTTGTGTTTTGTCCTTGTAAAATTATTTTTTTTAAAATCTTGCAATTTATGTTTCTTTTATTTTTAGTTCTTAGAAAATTTTAGATAACACTTTGAAGAGTAAAAAGAACTTATCTAAAATCCTATAAGGAAGAAAAAAAAATAATCAGCAAAAACTGAAAACAAAAAATAATAATTTTACAAGGCCTTTCGATACTAACTTTTAAGATCTGTCCAGAATCCGGAATTAGTTGAAAATAACCCCTTCCACACGAGGCCTAAATACCTTTCTTCAGAAAACAAAATGAAGAGCTTCACCATGAAATTTGTATCTGTAGGAACAAGGTTAAAGTAATCTAACAACATTAAACTTCACACCTCAGTTTCTTCGCACCTCATTCAACTTAGTGATGCTTAAACACTCTCATGAAGCTGTTTTGACGAATGGACTTTAATATGAACTTTGAGTTTTGAAATATGAAATTTGACTAGTTTATATCTTTATTGTTCTGTTCAGAAGAAGGTATTGTCAACATATGATGTCAATACCGTGGCAGTAGGAATTGATGTCAAGACAAATGATCTATCATGTCAAACCGCTTAACACCACTAGCAATTTGTTGATATGGTATGTGTTTTTTTCTCATCATATTTTATGTAGTTTTCTTTGTTCTTTCCATGTATGTTTCTATTCTAACATCTTCTACAGTTAGGTAGGGCAAATTTGGATTGAAGACTGAGGTTTTGCTCGGCCAGCGGTAAGGCATGGGGAATATCTTGCACCCACTGAAAAGCCTGTAAATGTAACCGTAGTCCATTGTAACCACAACCAAAATAGTAGTAAATGTTAGAAAGCTAAAGAGCATAATGTATTTTCAGATGATTCTTATAACAATTGTTGTATTGCAGTGATTTTGTTGCCTTCGAGTAGAGACAGGTTTATACGATATTTTTAATGATACAAATGTATCATCACAAAATTAGAAAAAGGGGAGGGAGTAACTATTGTCTAGTGACTAGTATCAACGTGGCCTTTCGTTTTCACCAAAAACAAGAAACGTGGCCTTTTGTTGCTAAATTTGTGTTTGTAAAGTCACACTTTGACATACTTCTTTTTTTGTGTTTCAGCCTTCTGTCCATATCATCATAAGATTCATTGGTGATATCCAAAGCCCCATAACCACCATTTTTTTTTATAATGTCTGGGGCATAAAGGGAACAAAGGAGCATTGTTAGTAAAGAATATAATGGGAGAAAGACTGGGATTGTTTTGTTTTACATCCATAGATAGGACAAAACAAAACCACTCAGAAAAAAGGATGGACAGTGTAAACGACCCAAGTGTTAGAGCCATTTGATTTTTATTAGTAGGACTCAGAGAAAACGAGACAAGGCAGAAAACATTAATTCACAATGTTGCTGAAGTATGTGTCAAAACATACTTGTTTTTACCTTCAAACATATGCTCAAAACCAATAACATAAGTGAGGAATATCCCAAGAAGCGTCGACAGTCCCTTTTGCTTGTAGAAAACAGGAAGCCTTGAAACGACCATGGAAACTTCAGCCAATCCATTAAACATTGTCACAAGTCACAACAACACCATAGAACAATGTACCCACATATATGCCTCCATGAGTCATGGCAATAATTACCAAATACAACAAGCTGAAAGGAGGGGAAGTTGTTAATAAAATACAATAATAGCATTTGATGATAAAACAATAAAATGAAACTTTCTAATCCTACTTGGCAAAGCTTGAAGGTGTACTGTAGAAAATATTTTCTTGATAAACAAGCTTTTAACAGCTCCCATTTTCCGACTCCAATCCATACTCTCCAGTTGTCCATGCAGCTGGGTGGCTCTTAGACCTGTCAAATTCAGCAGTAAGTTTTTCACCAAGACATAATTTTCATGGTCAGAATTAAATTGTTAATACTAACTTTTACTAGTGTAGACACATTAATCATTGAGAATAAACGCAAGGACACTTCTTGCAAAAAAAATCGGCCACACATTTCCTCTCAAGACATTTGAAACCCATTAATTCGAAAAATTTGAAATCCAAACCAGGGAATATTTTATCGATGAAAAGAGCTTTAGCTGGTCCAACCATATTTACAGATTTATAATTATTAAGGAATCTGACATATAATCAATTTTCTGGTGATTAAACAATATACACTTCAAGTCTGAAATCAAGTTAATTTTACCTGTCGTAACACATTTCCTTTGTCCACCAGAGTTGCCTCTTAACATTGCATTTCCTACAATGTATCAGTGCAAATCTCTTGTCCTAAAATCTGCAAATTCATAGAAAAGAAACAAGAGACTTTAAAACAAAATGTTACGATGAATTCATGAAGATCAATGATGGCTTTCAAATTATAAATTTTACCCTTAGGACATGATCTGTTATCAAATTTGCCCTCTAGCCTTCGGATGCTATAGCCTTAGTGAGCATTGAGTCAAAGAACAACCACTTAATTATCATTCATTTCTATTTTTATGGAAAAGAAATATAAGATGCACTTGATTTCAACATAACCAACTGCCAATGTAACTGAGATTAGAAATAGCTGTTCTGTTTGCTGTTATCACCTACAACTGGTGAGAAATTTTGAAATAAATAGCAAGCAGTAGAAGAATGGAATCTCAAAAAGCAAACAGCTATTGATATTAAAAGGTTGTCATATTTTTTTCTCTTTTGGGTTTGAAAGGCTACCAGCTATTCAACAATATAAAAGGAAGGACAACAGATGCATGTATATACCCCATAAAATAAATATGTAGATCATGCTTGATATTTGCCTCTTTCTCTTCTCGGCAATTCCACTAGTAAAAGTCTGCAATGCCAAATGTATTATACAGTCAAAAGTTAATTTTCATCTAAAATGTCAGTCTTCGTTTTCAATTGAATTCAGGTTGTAAGCATAACGAGATCCAACTCCTTGGACTCTTGGCAAGAAGGCCAAGGTTTCTCTAAGTGTCATTTCTCCATATGAAGACATTTTGATTGACATAAGCAGCAGTTCTTTGGGGTACAAACTCATTCATCGCATGACCATTATAAGTTACCTTTCCAGAGAACTGATCAAGAAGTTGTACTAGCTAGAGCTCTAAAGATAAGAAAATAGAGCTAAAAACATGAAAACATCGTTAAACAAAATAAATATACTTTTCCTCAATGCTCTAACCTTTAATTATGGATCAAGTTTTCCAGCCAACAGGAGTGTGTTTTTCCCAGAACTTGTAGGGCCTAAAAGCAATGTCATTCTGGAGAAAAGCAAATGGAAGAACAAGTTATATCCATTGGTTCCAAAGGTCCTATAGCTATATATGGTCTTGTCCTCCAGAGAGATATCAATCTATACAACAGTATTGTCAGAGTTCAACATGCCCTTTAACGACAAAAGTGAAACCAAATTGACAAGTTAGAATCTCCTTCGGTAAGATCATTTATCAAGTTCTACTATTATACCCCACTATATTTTTTTCATTTCACTAAACATCTATAGCTAGTAATTCCCTCAAACACAGAATAGTGAAATGCTCCTCTGCAGCAAAGTTGGCCAAGGCAATCTAAATCCTTATCATTTGAATGCAAGGAATTTAATTAAATTGAGTTATTTTCTTGATAGACAAAAGGAATTCCATTAAAAGGAAAACTGAACTGTAGCACAAGAAATGCCACTACCCAATATAAAAGAGTCTGAAATAACCAAATGACCTATTTGGTCCCTTATTTTATTTTTTGGGTTCAGTTTAGTCTTTTATCTTTTAAAAAGTTCATTTGATCCTTTATCTTAATTAAAAGGTTCAAAGCAGTCCTTCCAGGTTTATCTAATGTTAACATCGTTACCAGAATTAAGATATTTACAGCTAATAATCGTCACAAAACCTATGTTTTTTTTCCTTCACTATCCCTATCTTTTTCCTCAACCTTCTATCCAATACACTTAATTTTCATCATTTTCATCAATTGTATCCCTCATCTCCTCCTCAAACCTAGTATGCTTGAAATTCTTAGGAATTCCTTTCACCACTCCTACAAAAATGCTCGGCCTCCCACCACCAACGCCAACAAGCTCCGCCCCTTAATCTCGTTCTCATCGTCACCAATGCCGACAAGTTCTGCGGTGAGATGCTCAGCCTCCATCTACCACTACCGACTCTGATCTTTATCATTGTCGATGCCCGCAAGATTGCCAGCGAGTCCCCCTCAACCTCCTCCAAGGGAACCTCTCCTTTTCAAAACTATCGTAACCTGAGATGAATTTGTGATTCGGGGTTCTTGATTTGGGATTTGGGATTTTTGATTTGTGGTTCTTGACTTGTTCTGGGTTATGTTCTTCATCTAGGTTCTGGATTATATTCTTCTTCTTCTGAGTTCCTAATTGTTGTTCTTGTGTTTACATAATCAACATGTTTAAAGAAAAAAATTACATGTGACGATTTTTAGCGTCAACAACTTTATATTATTGATAACGTTAAATCTATCAGGACTATTTTTAAGTTTTAAATTAAGATATAGACCAAAGTAAATTTTTTAAAAAATAAAATATCAAACTGAACAAAAAATCAAATAAGTCATTTATCGAATATATCAAATTAAACCAAAAAATTAAATTAAAAAGTAAGAAAAAAAACTCCAACTAGGAGCAATACTTCAAGAAGCTAATGCTTGCAAAAGCATTACAAAAAAAACGAAGATTCCTCCATGTTATATAACCAGCCACCAGCAAAGTTTCAGCTTGCTAAAGGAACAACTACGAAATTGGTTTCTCTTGTCCTTTTTCAGCTGTTCTTATGTTGTTTATGTAATTATGTTAATATTTAATTTTGTGATTCAATTTTAAAATTGTATAATTTTCAAAAAACAATCAAAGGAACAATAGAGAAGTTAGGTCCGAACGATTAGATGCTTACCTCGAGAACGTATTGCATGTTGCAACACCTAAGCATAGATTGTTCAACATCCAACCAGACTTGCAAAACTGTAAACGAGTTAAGAGGAGTTTAAGCAACTAGATTCATACAACTCGTAAGAAAGAAAGAAAGAAAAAATAAACTACTTCCTATAAAAGAATCGAACCACAACCAGGAGTGAATCTTGATCATGGCCAGCAACTCGGTCACAGAGAAATTGTCCTGCCAAAAAATTATGAGTTCTGCATCAACCATAAAAGACCATACCACTGCATGCCACACAATATACCAAGCATTCTTAGGGTCACCAAGAGTCATTATCAGGGTTTTTTTTTTAATTCAATTTTTAGTTCCTTAATTTTTTTAAATTTCAATTTTTAGCCCTTTAATTATTTTTTTACAACTTTTAGTACTTCCTTAATTTTATCTCAGGATTTTTAGTCATTTAAAAAGTTTCTGTTTATTTTTAGTCTCTTATTTATATTTATTACTTAAAATTAGTTTTTATTTTGTCAATTTTTAGTCTCTTGTTTATTTTATATTTGAGACAATTTTTAACAAAAATAAATGAAAGATTAAAAATAAAAAAAAATTAGAAGAATTAGACATATTAAACATAAAATTAAACGAAGGACTTAAAGTTGTTAAAAAAAATTAAAGGACTAAAAATATGAAAAACTAAAAACATAATTAATCTAATTAAAAATTATAAACAAATAAGGGTCACAACTTCCATTCCAATTTAAGATTATTTTGAATTCATAAAAAATTTGAATTTGTTTAAAATTATGATCAAAATTCACATTATAATTTCAATTAGGATCACTTAGACTCATTGAATTTAGGATCAAAGATTTAAAATGAAGAGTTTGTTCTTGTCATTGAATTTAGAATATGTTTGGATAGATAATTTTAACTGAGGAAAGTAATTTATTAGAGAATTTGAATTTCTGTAATTTAAAATTCATTGTTTGTATATTTTTTTGTAAAGAATTTAAAATTTTGGAATTTTAAAACAAAATTTTAAACAATTAAAAATTTAGAATTTCAATTTCTTTTTGGAACATCAATTGGATCTAAGCGAAGCGGAGCAAGACGTATACACACCAATCATATCTTTTCTTTTTTTTTCATTCATTTTTTTTTTCATCCTCATAATTTTAACTTTTTTTTTATCCAAACACAAAATTTTAAAAATAAAAAGAATTTTAATTAAAGTATTTAAAGTTCTTAAAATTTAAAATTTATCAATATTTTAAATTCTTTCATCCTCATCCAAACATAGTTAGGATCATCATGCTTCATTGAATTCATAAACAAATAAAAATTTATTAGCATCATGAATGGTCACTAAATTCATCATGAATTCTAAATAAAAAATCCCTTCTTGTCACATAATTAAAGATCACCATCATTCAATTCATTAAGAATTTATTCTTGTCACCAAAGATAATCAATTCATTAAAAATTTGAAAAATAATCTATTATTGCATCAAAATTTAAGATCATTGAATTCATAAAAAAATTCATAATAAGTTCTTACCACAATTTAGGATCACCAACTGTCATTTAATCCGTATAAAATTCATAATAAAAAAAACTCTTGACTACAAAATTTAGGACCATCAAGGATCATTTGTTCTTACTGCAGACTTAAGAATCGTTGAATTCATAAAGAACTCAACTTTAAAATATAGAATCTGTTTTTGCTAAAGACTTTAGGGTCATTTCACCATTAATAAACAATAATGAGAAAAGATTATCATTCCATTCTTGAATAAAATTACTATCACAAAAACATTTGTTCGAAACTTGATTTTGAGACCGTGTGGCGTTTGCTGAACGAAAGGTGCATCGTTTTCCCCATAAATTATGAGAAAAAGGTATAGCAGAATGAAACAGAAGACAGAGAAAGAGTATTCTTGACTGTGCCTCTAAGATCGCATGGTGTTGCTCGCTGCTCGTCAGGATTTGCGTTAGGGTTCATGTGATCTTTCCTTCTCAAAATTGAAACCAAAATTCAAAAATCAAACTAGTAAAGCGTAATAAAAATGGATCTGCTTTAATATAAGACAACCAGAATTTGCACTATAAAATCCGACAAACAAAATTTCCAAATTGTCTGCATAATTATGATAACCTTAACTCGCAAAACAAAAAAACCAAAGATATTTAGTTCTGATGGGCATACAAAACAAAAATCTAATACGAAAATATGAATCATAAAGTTTACTGTGAAACACCCAGCCACTTAGAAAAGTTGTCGAATTCTGTATAATCAGAATCTGACACCATAGTGTGATACCATGCTTTCCCAGCAGACTTGATGGCAGAAGCTTCCTCCTGAAAAGAACAAAGTTAGGTCAATTCGAAACAATGGCAACATTTAGACAGCTAATAAAACAAGAGAAATATTAGTAACAATCTCTCCTATTGGGCTACATTAATTTAAATCCCCACTAAATATTAAACTCACATACTTATCAACCACTAGGAGGAGAATGTGTTGAAAATATAATGTTAACGTTTGTCCAAGACTAGAAACTCCTACATAAAAAAGCATTTCAAAATGCACAATACAACAAGAATAACAAAAATATAGAACGGACGCCTAAAACCAAGAGTCGTTCAAATCTAATCTTCAGATACATTCAAATGAAGAACTTTCAAGAGCAATTTATTATTGGAGCCCTGATTGTCTTACAAGAACTTTCCATTTTTTCACAAGTTCTATGATGCAAGATCTTATGAGATCAACATATTTGATATTATATATATATATATAGACTAAGCACCTTTAATTACCAAATTATAAAGGCTTTAACAGGTCACTTGCAGTTACTTTCGACTAGTATAAGGTCACTGAGCAAAGCACGTAAATTTGGCAGATACTTTCGACTAGCATAAAACACTTGCGAGTTAAAAGAAAGTTCATATTCAAAACAGTGTGGCCGTCTAACTTATTACAAGTAAAAATGCAACCATTTTTAAGTACATAGAGAATTGAATCAATCATCTAATACAGCTAACGTTAGACAACCCCAACATAAAATATATCCAATAGACAACGAAACAACGATCAGTCCTTGCAAACAAATTATTAGACTAAAAAATTTCTAGAATTCACATTAACAGCATTCAAAAGCAATCCTTAGAAAGATCATAGTAGATAATACAACAGGATATCCTTACTCTACTATCCAAAAAAACTCAAAATCATAGGCAAAACTTTACATAACGCACAACTAAATCTCCATTTATAAGAGTTAATCAAACCAGTAACATGTAACAAGAAGATACAACAATTCCAATACAAATCAAAAGGAAACTAGCATACAGGTAAGACAGATCATCAATATATGCGCATTTTATGACAAAATCAATAATAAGCTTAAAATGTACAATTGTACAAACCACTAACATTCTAACAAACTAACATTAGTCAATAAAAAAAATGACATGAAACCATGATCAACAATATATATCCACCATAATAAACAGCAAACAATAAATATACCAAAGTAAATAAAATAAAGTGCAATAACATGTTGTACCTTAGAGACAGTCTTCCTCTTCTTGTCGAGCTTCTCCTTCTTGGCCTTAACGCGCTGAGCTTCAGCAAGAAGAGCCATCCTCTTAGCAGTCTTGGCATAAGGATTCAGCTTCAGCATAGAGTTCAGGTTCTTAAGAGGGTTCTTCTTCAGCGTGGCCTTCTTCACATCCTTCTTAATGGGCCTCACAACAGACTGAACCTCGTCAGAATTAATAATCCTGGCAAGATCAGAGTTAACCATCTTGGGCCTGGGAAGCAAGTACCCCTTCTTCTTCTCAGAGGGCTTATCAAAAGACCCATAAATCGAATCCAGCTTCTCAAAAGCGCTTTTTGTCCAAACCACAAACCTCCCGAGGTGTCCTCCTGGAGCAAGTTTCAGAAGGTTAAGCCTCTCGACGTTAGCGACTTCCACGCCGGGGACGTTACGGAAGGCCTTAACGGCTTTGGCTCCTTCCGTTCCGTACACGATGAGTGGTCCACGGCGTGAGATGTAGCGACGGTTACGCATTTTCCCCTTTCCAGGACGAATGCTGCGACTGTCTTTTGCTTTCTCTGCGTCAGGGAATGCTCCGATCTGCTTGAGGACTTTGATTGCTTCTTTTGTTTTCTCGACGCTCTCGGCGGAGTCGCTAACGACGAGTGGGAGCTCCGGGACGGACTCGATGCGGTGGCCGCGGGCGAGGACGAGGGAGGGGATGGCGGAGGCAGCGATGGCGGAGACAACGGCGTAGCGCTTCTGGTTCACATTGATTTTCCTGTGCCAGCGGCGCCAGATCTTGGTCGGGGCAAACATGCGTCCTCCACGACACATGTTTCCGAAGGCTCCCTGGCCGGCGCGATGGGTTCCGCCGCCGGGAACACGGGGGATACGGGAGACGGCACGACCGGTTCCCCAGGACTCGGCGGAAGTCTGGTGGCCGGCGCGGCGGCTGACTGCATAGGGTTGTCGGCTGTTCTTGGAGATGTTGGAGTGTACGAAGTTGACGATGTCCGGGCGGATGGAGGACTTCATGACGTCAGGGATAGGGACGGTGGCGGAGGCGTCGGTGGCCATGTCACTGTCGAGGGCCTGCACGGTGACGAGAGGACGTGCTGCTGCGGCCATTGCGAATGAGAGTGAGGAAGAGCTCTCTACCTAGGGTTTTGGGGGGTTCGAGTGAGTTAGGGATTTTCGTGATGCGATGAATATATAGTATCATCAGAATTCTTAGGGTTTCGTATCTGCGGGCCTTAATTTCTTTGGGCTTAAGATCTGTAAGCTGAGTCATGGATTCGTGGGCTTGGCCTCTTCGAGATATAATGTATGGGTTTGACTAAATGTAATAAAAATATAAATGCGTTAAATCTAATAAAAACACGAAAAATATTCATATTTTCTTCATTATTAGTACGAATAATTAGAATATTTTAGAATTATTTTTTTAATTAAAATGTAAGTTACAATTGTGGCATTTAGGATCAATTTTCAATTAAAATACAAATTAGGATAGTTTTTCCAATAAACATTATGCACAACACAGTGAACAAATACTAGTTAACTTACAGTCTTACACCCACTTAGCACTTGTTGCTTTAAAGGTTTAGTTTAAACTGAACCAACCCAAAGTCAAAGTGGTAGCCTTTTTTTTTTCATTGCGTGGGTGGGTGGGGGGGATCAACATGTAAATTATATTGTAAATTTCTAAAACTATAAAATGAAGGTTAAGATACATTTTCAGTCTTCTTCTGTTTTTCTTTTAGTTTGATCTGTTTAGTTTAAAAAGTTAAAAAAATCACATTAACATACTATTATGAACATATTTAAGTTACAATTTACTGAAAAATCACAAAATTTTGTTAGTTCCACATGTTATTTATTGATTTTTTACATGTTATTTGTTAACTTTTTTTATTATTTTTTTAAATTTTAATAAATTTTAACTAATGATAAAGTGTATTAGAAGGAATATGTTAAAAAGTGTTGCTAATACTTCTAGTCATTTCACTTTGATCCACTTAAAGTGTCTCTAATTGAGCAAGTTGTTCATTTCATCATTTTAAACCACTAATTTAGTTAACCCGCTACATGCAGCAAATTGTAACAGATGTCACATCGTCTGAGATTAATACCATTAATGCTAAAATTGAACCCTTAATGAATGTTTTGGGAGGCATTTTTAACAAATACTGAAGCAACTAAGTAGTTTTAAAGTGGATGCAGATCACATTACTCTGGCATGTAACAAATCTAACACAGTAAAACTTTCTTTTGGCATTCTACCTAGAAATCCACAACACTTATTATGCCTTGAACTAGGGTCAATTACAAACCCTCACAAACTCCCCTAAGGTTGGCCATGAAAATTGTAACGTTCCTGACTTTCTTTGAAAAGCCACTAACTCACCATCTTGTCTCATATTTTAACACACCACCACATCGCCAAGGGAAGGGATCAAGCAACTTAAATCTCAGCTTTTTCTTTGGCAATAATATTGTTCAGCTGAGAATAGTGTGGTCTTATAAAGGGTCCAATGTTTGATGAAGGAAACATCCATCATGCTTATGTTTATTCTGCCAATTCCAAGAGAAATAGTAAGTGGTTGGTTGCCTAGACATTTGATCAAGGACGCAAATCATCCCAACCAATTTCAAAATGCAAATTAATTAAATTCAACCCAATTTGGTAAATTCTCTGCAAAGAATTCCTCATTATTTCAACTTTTATAATGTGCATCCATGCCAAAACAGCCAATGGACAATCTCGCGTAACATGTAATGTAGTTTCAATAAAAGTATTGCAATGATGATAATACAACTCCCTCATCTCTCGTCTAGACTTCCTTATTATTCGTTGTTAATCTCCTACACCTTACCTATCAAACTAAGACTCGGATTTTTTTTTTCAGCAAAATCCAATTTCCAAATTTTCTGCCAACCTCCATTATTCTCCATAACGTGAAAGTTATTAAGAATTTGGTAAGCAGTAGAAATGGAGAAACATCTCAATCTGTATTATTCTCCACAATCATTTGTATTCAATATGTATTATTTTATTATTTTATGTGTTACACCCCAACTATAAGTCGGAGTATTACACGTGTAAATATTTAAGATTTAAATAAAATAAAATAATGATATTGAATTTGGGGTCTCTTCAATATATATTATTTGTACGTATGTACTATAAATTAGTAATTATTAAATATCTTAATTTATTAATTTTAAATCAAATTAGGAGTAAGTCCCGTGTAATGCATGGATTTTTATGTGACAAAAGATAAAAAGAGAAAAGAAAGTGAGAGAAAGAGAGAGAAAAATAAAATAAAAATGCACAACTAGCTAGCCGTTGATAGTTTTTATATAAATATAGATAAATAAGTTGGGAAATTTGTGGGCCTAGAAGTAAGAAAATGAGTTTTGAGAAAATAAAAAAGTTTTAGCATTTTATGAGTTGATATTTTTTAAGTCGTGTGTTGGATTTTAGCCTCCGTAAGCCCAACTTGCATTTTATTATTTTCAATCTTTTTTTTTTAACTTAAAAAAACTGACCCTTAATTTGATACTACGTAATTGAAAATATGAACGCCCCAGTTATTACCCAAAATTTTCATGTCATCTTATCACCGTAAAGTTTATAATAAAAACTCAACTAAACTCAAATGACACTGAATTGGAAAAAGAAAATACCCGTTGAATTTTTATTCACATTAAAACAACTTGAAGTTTAACTCCAATCTTTGAGAGGATAAAAGTTCTCTCTTTTTTTAAAAAAAAACTAATAATTGAATTACCATATGGGAGAAAAGTATACTTTACCCTTCTATTTAAAAAAAGAAAACTATCCCATAAATTGAGATTTCTGAAATGTGTATACTTTCACACATAAAAGCCGGAAAAGATTTAACAATATCCACCTCAAATGTACTTTTGATTTGGTTTATCACAAGTCTTATAATTAAAAGTAAATAAAACTTGTAAACTAAAAATCTTCTAACTTTTGTCGAACTATGCACAAGCCGGAAATATGATAGAACAGAAAGGGACTCTCGTCGAACTAAAAAGATAAAGCATATATATATATATATATATATATATATATATATATATATATATAATGCAATAACAACCCTTTTTTCATAATAATGAGCTTTTTAATAAAAAAAAATACTAATATCAATAATAAAATATCCAAAAATATTATTTTTCTTTTTTCGGGATAAAATAAATAATTTTAAAAATGCATCTTCGAAAAACATCTTATAACATTTTTTTATCTATGTGCATCTGGATTAAATCCTATGAATTTAGATTAAACTGGTCAAATCCGTTAAATCTCTTTTAACGTACATGGGGTGAATTTGAATGTAATAAAAAAATGTGAAAGGATGATAGTTTAATGGATCCAATTGCAATTCAAATTGCAACCTACCTCCCCGTCACACGTGAAGAACTTTACTAAGAAATTAAAATCTATATTTATATATATTCACACATATACATTAAGTACATTACCAGTGTATAATTCCAAGTTCGACATTGGTAACAAATTCAGGACAAACTGTTTCAGGCATGATGAAAACATCAAATCTATGGGCTCTTTCACCATTCTAAGCAGGAATTTCCCCATTCACTAACGCTTATCATCTTAGCTCTGTCAATTTCTGCAGTTTGATGGCATAAACTAATTGTGACCCAACTGCAGAGATTGAATGCAACAAGTAATTATCCCAAGCCAATCATATAAAAGGCAAGAAATTAAAATACAGTCAAAACAAATTTCTTTGTGCAAATCTATGATTCTAAGTAAAGATTTAGCCATTTATGATTGATCCAGCCTTTCACCCTGCAATATATGTTATGGTAGCACAAAAACAAATACATAATATAGTCAAAGCACTATTAAAACTCACCATAAAATCCTCCGAGGCCAAGCCAGATGTGTAACCCAGAGAAAAATTGACACCGTTTGCCAGTAATGTCCGCCTACCATAACGAGGGAAACCACAGATTCTAGAGCTTGGCAATGAAGCTAAGCACAGGGTGGTTGATACTACTGGCCATTTGATAGCAGAATTGTGTATGGAATTCAGAGTATTCAAATTCTAAACTGATTTGAAACGGGTCTCAAGATACCCTTACATGACATTACTAGAACATAATTTCAGACAAATCAAGGAATCTCCGATTTTTTAGACAAGGTTTGGTTCACATCGACTGTCATCTGAGGCTCATAGTGCATTGACGAGGAATTTCAGTTGAGACAAAACTGCCACCATCACTAATCTAGTAGATCAGACAAAACTGCCACCATCACTGATCTAGTAGTAGATCAGTGACTGCAGGTGGTTAAAACTTGATATTCTCATAATTAGGCATGAAATTACTAAATCCCACTCTCTCATTATTCAATACTTCTGATATGGACAGGTCACTGAAATTCTTGGCATCATTCCAACCACCCCACTGGTTATTTGATGGAAGAGTATTACTACTGAACTGTTGAGAATGTAATTGTTCGTAAATTGATGGACTGTTAGGCGGAAATTGATCAAGAAACCTTGAGGAAATTCTATAAGAATCATTTTGGGGGAGAAACCTATTTCCAACATGATCTGGAAATCTTAAATTCTGGGTAGGTGTGGATTGTTGCATTAACAGCTTAAGTCTAGGATCATCTTCACCAGGAATAAACTGTGGAAGCGAAGTTTGCCTCATGTCAAAAGAAGCATTATTCAGCCTTTCAGCCAACATGCCCTTACCAAAGTTCAATACTGCAAGATTGTTAAATTCATCTCCCATGCTGCCAATATTTCCAGTTGAAGAAACATACTGCTGCTGCAAATGTTTCACTGGAAAATAAAAGATTTATAAGGAATTTCTCTATAAAAATGTAGGCAAGAATGAGAAACACTACAATAAAAACAAAAAATGGAGTAGCTCCAGAACCATAAAGAAAGAGTTATACCAGAAGTATTACTATCCTGTTCTACTCTCCCACACGAAAACCCTGGAGGTATTCTGCTGGACAATGAAAATCCTGGCGGCCCTGATGAGTGAGCTTTTGACACTGATAAAAGCCAAATAATAAAGAAGGGGTAAATATCAGCTCGATCAAACTCGGTTCAATAAAATTAACAACAATAAAGAATATCACGCTAAGAAGCACTAAATTATTTTCATTTGACAGAGTATGAACAAAATTAACAGAAATAAAGAATGACATGGAATATATGACCGAAAAAATCCTTCCCAACTGATATTTGATATATATTATAAAAAAAATTATAGTTAGAGCTGAAGCCTTTGATCGATTAGCATAAATAGGTCCTTAATTGGAAATTTAAAAGTAAATTTCTTGAATAACACTTTTTTCCTGATTAGGACATTGCCTGATTATAGTCAAAGACCACATAAACAACATAATTCAAAATCCAAAAGAACATACAACATATGTACAGAAATAATAACAAGAAATGTTAAAAGCAAACTAAGGTCTTGCTAACCAGTGGTTAAGGAATCAATAAATAGAAAGTTTTTATTATTGGAATCGCATTGTAAATCACAAAGGACTGAAAGAGTATATTATTACACTTCACAATAAAAACTTTCCACTTTTGATTCCTTAACCAGTGCCCCAGGGGCACTAGTATTTTTCAACAAATTATTATAGCAGATTATACTATTATATTATACTTCCAATCAAACACATAACAGAAATCCCAGGAACAACAAATTACATCTACTTACATAGGGTAGCATCAACAGGGATGAGAAACACTAAATTCATCATCTTAAACCTACACCAACCTACAACAAACTCCAGGGCTACATAATGAGCCAATGAAGAACTAAAAGGAGCCATCCACAAAGTAGGGCTGTAGAAGTGCTCAAAATACCATGTTTATCCTACTATCAAAAATAAACAAGATAAAGCAAAAGGGAGAATACAGAAACTTTAAGAAGGCAAAGGATGAACAACCAAGTAATACTAATAGAACAAGTAGAATATCACAGTAAATAAGTATGCCAAACCAGAAAATAGAAATTAGAACAGCAAGAATTATATATACAAACACAGATAAGTAAGTAATCATGATAACAACAAAGACCTGAAAGAAATGGACCTCTATCCCCACACTCAAAAAGGAGCACTTAATCATGTTAGTAATCAGTACTCACTGGAAATATTAGATGGCACAAAAGACTGACTTCCAACAAATTTATCTGATGATACAGAATTGCCAGATGGGAAGACATGTGGGTATTTTCCAGTGACTGTATCTTTGTTTCCTATTAAACCACCTGATGAAAAGTTCCCTTCAGGACCATGCCCAGTAACCGCAAATGGTTGCTGCAAATTAGATGCCTCATTCATGAAATCATCCTGTCTTGCAAAGGAAAACCTTGACTGATTTTTGTCTTGGACTTTCCGCAAAGTAGCTGCTTTAAAGGGTCTGTACAGTTCATCCCTCTCACCCAACAAATTAACTAATGAACCTTCCCATGCATCTAATTCCAAAGACAAAATATCAGATATAATATTGTTCTCTCCCATGTCTGAAGCAACCATATTATCAACACCTGTACCATTATCTTTACTCTCCACATGCTTAACATGTCCTGTCTCCAAGTGTTCATTAAAAGACTCAGTAGAAGGTTTTCTGAAATGATTCTGGCTACAAATTTGATCTTGCTTAAATGGTTGATGGCTTGATTGGTTTACATTCTGAGGTAGACAAGTAGAATGGAGCCCAGATGATGACAAACAATTGATGTCTTTGCTGAATTTTTGTTGTTCAGAGTCTATGTTTAGTATGTCATCCACAATGATATCTTCCCAAAATGCTGGTGTGGATGACTGTTCTGTTGAATACTCATTATCTTGCTGCAAATGCTGCCCTAGAGAGGAATTGATTGAGTTAAGAGTAAAAGGTAATCTGTCTGAATCAGGAGTGAAGTATGAATCTTCTAGATGATCATTAATGCTAATAGATGATAACCCTAAACATAAGCCATGCACATCCCCATTTGAATTAATGCCAACTGCAGTGTCAATATTGAAATCATGTTGTCTGGAGAGCTCCAGGAAGCCTGTGTTCACAGAAGGTGCTGCAGTATCTTGATCATTGCCCATAAAAGCTGCTAGAAATGTTTCACAGTTAGACAATACAATGCCAGGAAATTTCTCCAAAGTAACTTCGTTGAAATCATTTGACTCACATGTTTTAGAATTTCCACCGATATTATGGTTGTTCGTCTCTGAAGGTACGAAGGCACCATTGGAACAAACGTCAGAGCTATTTTCAGCTTCCCCTGATCTTGTATTAATAGACCTTTCAGTGCAAGCAACTCCTGATACAAGGCCTTGCAGATCATTAGATGCCTCAACCTTTCTATTTGCCAGATTACCAGAACACGATGAAATTGTATCCTGTGGAAGATTGCCGGATACACACCTAACCCTAGAAGGATACACCCAAAAAGTTCAGCATTCACACTAAAGCACAAATTATTGTGAGAAACCGACCAAGCAATAAATTAATTACCAAGAGGACATCGCAGGAAGCACAGTTGAATTGGCAGCCCCAATACCTGAAGCAAATCCTTTAATCTGGTTCTCACATTTCTAGTGTGAGGTTAATAAAAGATGTTAGTTAGCTCACTGCCTAATAAATAACAAGATGTAAGAGTGAACAAATTGAGAATTGTAATATATCACCCTCAACAAACAACCTTCCACAAAAGTGAGGTGAGCAAAAACTTACATCTAAAGGACTTTTGGACACTAATTTGGTGGCTGATGACATATGTTTAGGATCATCTACTGGTGGAGGTAAAACATTCCCTGAACGCCGATGCAAATTATTTGTAGCACCAATGATTTGTTGGACTCTACTCCTTTAACATCCAAAAAGCAAAACAACAAAAATATAATCATAAACAGTACAACTCTCAAGCATAAATAAAAAATGGTGACAATTGAGAGCAAGATATTTCTGGAAACTAGAGAGAAATCTAAATGATTGAGATACGCATGATGTTGCCTGTCTGGAGTATATACTTAAATAATCTGTAGGTTTACTAGATGAAAACTGAAAGCATTCATCTAATAGAAGAGCCACAGAAGTATAAGCCATAAGACACAGCTAAAAGACAACTAGCTGATGCTTATATAGGTGATATATACATAGTAAGCTCAAAGGTTAAAAATGGAAGGATGGGATACATGAGAAACAAGCATACCTGGCAAATGCTAAAACTAGTTCATCTTTGGTAAAGCTATCCTCGTGAGAACCATGGTCATGTAGATATAAACAATCTTTATTGCTGCAAGGCTGAATCAACAAGATATCTCATATATTTTTTTTGCTCAGCAAAATTAGATATTATATATATTGAGAAGTACCAGAGGTACTAAGGTTACATTTGTAGATAAATTTGTGCATTTGGTTGCTGTTTTATAACAGAACCGCTTACAACAAGATATCTCATATAGTAGCACAAAGACATAGTTATGTGTAAGAAAACATTCATAAACTCGGCTTAAAGCTATTATATTTTACCACATTTCTCAACCATGCATGGCAATACTTTGTGGTTCCAAAACAAGCCCTGCAAATGCAAAGGAACCACCCATCATCATGTGGCCAATAAGACCTCACCAAAACCCAATCAAAATCGCATATCCTTACCTCAAGGGTCTACCTTCTAATACAAAACAGTGCACTGATTGAATACATCGAACTGCTTCAGATTCTTTAAAGTATGTTATATACCTGAAAATAAGATATTTTAATTCAAGAAATACAACTTCACATATAAATGACAACAGCCTACAAGAATTGATCTCTAACTATAGAAACATGATGGCTGAACCAACATTCAAATAGACAGAAAATAATGAGAGGGAAATGAGAGAGAGGCTATAATTTTCTTCTACTTGAAACTCACTGCAGTGTGATTGCTTTAGAGACATTTAAAACAACTTACACACAACAGCTGTTGTTTGCAGAATGTTGGATTATGCCATTTGCTGTTCGAGATAATGACACTTTCATAACCTTTCCATACCTGCCAAAGTACTCCTTGCACTGAAGTAGCTGGTATAATCCAAACAAAAATGTTACTAACCAAGGGGAAAAATTTACAATAAAAAAGATGCAAAAACTTATGGAGTATGCGTGCCATGTTCCATATAGATGCATCTAGAAACAGTTAGATGCATAAAATTGAAGAACTTACTTCTTCATCTGCAAGGTTTAGAGGCAGCCCAATTATGTACACTAGGTTGCGTTGAATGACTCTAACATCACTAAGATGTTTCCTTCCATCCACTGACTTAGGCTTCAAATTCAGTTTCTGCATTTTCTTTTTATGCTGTGAATTCATTTCAGCAACCAATCTGTTTAAGCAAGTAAAGCAAATCAGTATTTCCTAACAATGGTTTAACCATTTAATAATAAAATATTATACAGAAATTAGAAATTGTCGACATGATGAAAACAACCTTTGACAGTTTGCTGCCATTGCTACAATACGTTCTTTGTCATAAGGGGAACGACAGGCTGGACAACGGCCCTCAGTTTCATCCTTCTGTGCCATTTCCATTATATGATGCCAACACCAGACACAAATCTGTGGAAAGGGTAGAGGAAGAGAGAAAATGAACAAACATGATTTATCAGGATGAGCAATATATATGTTCAAACTCACTATTGCCTTTAGTGAAATGCCATACTATTCAGCTTTAATCTCAACTTTCCATTTTCACAGAATGGATGATGGATAAAGCACAAATACTAAACAACGATCAAAATCAGGGTGTTTAACAAAAAAAATTAGAAACAAGAGTAACAAAGGAAGATTCTCATGACAATAAATCCATATATAAGTTTGAACCTCATAACCACATTTGCATGGCTTCAGCTGCTGATCAGTCAGGTCCATCTCCTCAGTACATATGGGACATGATTTTCCTCCTTTGTCAGCCATGATGATTGTCCAGGGAATTCAGCTACACCAAAAAACAAAAATTAAATAACCTGCTAAAAGAATAAAAGTTCCTCTCATTAACAGATATCAATAGGTGCTAGCATGATACTCAGGAAGTCGTCAAATTGAACATAAGCACAGATTAAGATTTTAAGAAACTAATTATCATACAATGAGAGGATTCTCAAGGCCACTAAAACAGCATTTCATCAACTCAAAATAATCACCAAACCCATAGTTACATATTGTAGAACCAAATAAGAAAACACCAGCATGCTATGTAATCGTGTGCTAAAAACTCCACTAAATACCACTGTGTTGTTGGGAACAAAACCGAAAATGAACAACACACTCACAATGCACCACCACTAGTGAAGCTCCGTGGTAAGTTCTACTATCCGAATTAACGTTTCGCCACTAACTTGAAACCAGCACTACTGCATTAGTGATTATTCCCTCAATTTCTTTCTCCAAACTAAATTCACACTCCATTCAACTCAACACGGTAAACGGCAGCAACACGAAACTAAATATTTGCATGGAATTTAAACTAATTCTAGTTCCAGCCACTGGTGAAAACAGTGAAGGAGGATAAACCCTGAGTGTGAAATCCACGCTTCCTTATCCGTTGCTACAACTCGGATAACATTAACTCTACTACACAGAAACAACGAGTTAAGCGATAGCACAAATAATCATCAAATAATATTCGTAGATTAAAATGAAGAAAAGCATAAAACACCGATTACATTGTAGTTAATCGGTAGGTACGGAGTTCAAAATGCACCTTAATCGGAAAAGCCTAACCCTAGGAGAAGAGAAGAGAAGAGCGAAATGAACACGAAGGAGAAGTAAAGAGAGAATGGAATGGAAGGTACGGAGAAATGAGAACTAGGGTTTAGGGCGAAGAAAGAACTTACGGTGAGGTCGAGGACGAGGAAGCAGAGGCAGAGAAATGAGATTGAGAGAGAGAGAGAGAGAGAATGGACGGATAAAGCACGAGAGAAGAGAAAGTGAGGAGTGGACTGTGGACGTATTGTTTTGTATTTGTGTACGTAAAAACCCCGTATGTTGAAGACAGCTCACTTTTCAGTTTTTTTCTTTACTTCTAATAATTAATAATTAATTAATTAATCCGCGTCATAGTTAATGCACTTATTTCATTTAGGGTGAGGTTTGTTTATAGTTATCTTTGTCGCATAAAAAAAAATTCAGGAATTATAAAATTAGTTTATGAGGTATTTCTTATAAAAACAACTTGTAAATGAATGTTTACATGACAAAATACTACTTAGTTAATAAGTTCTATTCGAGAGAAAGTTTTATCTTGTGTAGTAGTTTTACTTGAGTCATGTAGTATTATTCATCTATGGTCATTTAAAAAAAAAAACTTAAACATTAACTTTTATTTGAGTTTATTTGAATATATAACTTATTAAGAATCTTAATCTTAAATGAAGGAAGATAGAAGATTGACTTTGTGGTAAAGGATGTAGGAAAGAAGAAATAAGTTATGAGTTTGAATATTCTATTAATAAAAATTAATAAATTAATAACTAATATTTATTAATAAAAAATAAAAATTTTAATCTAACGTGCAACAGAGTTTGGACGATATATCATAACATATTTTCATAGTCGTAGGTATAGTTATATTTTAAAAAATGCATTTATTTCTAAATTCATACTTTTAAGTGCATGGCTAATAATCTTGATATCTATTTTCATACCATATGCTATACATATATTCATACTTATAATATTTTAATTAAATAAGATGTTATTTTATACAGGAATGATCAACGAGCATTTGTGGTCGAATTCAAGCATAAAAAGCCTAATCCAAAACCATTGTCATAATTACTTATGATATTTATGCTAACTTTGTTGTTCATATTGCTTGTGTTTAAATAAAAGTGTATAAGCATCTCTATTTTTTTCATAATATCATGATTTATTTATCTTGACTCAATATATACATATTGTTGATATAGAAACAAACATATTATAGGGTTCGTGGCATGTATCTCGTCATGTAGGTATGTCATTTCTTTTCTATCCTTGGATAAAAAAATTAACTATAGAAGTACAATAAGATGGTAGTGAATATTTTGCTTTATCATTTAAGATTTGTGAGTTTTGTTGCTCAACAAAAAATTAATGTTCTAAGCTCATGAAAGAGAAATTGAAGTTCAGACAACTATTGAAACATCTATTGACAACTCATTATAATTTAAAAGAGTATAAGATATAACTTTGTACTTTCTATTTTATTTGTTACTTTGTAGTTTTGTTTTATTAGTTATATTCATGATGTTTTCTATTTTATTTGTTACTTTGTAGTTTTGTTTTATTAGTTATATTCATGATGTCTAGTAAATTCATGTTCAGGAATATTTAATGATAAAAAAACAATTTGTTATAAGATTTATGAGTGAACTTGTTCTAATGGAAAAATCAATTCCTTTTGAAAGAATTTAAAATTGTGTTATTAGGAGAAAAAGGTGTTTCTCAAATAGGTCATGGTTGAACATTGTGGTCTTGATCCTTTGTCATGAGAAAAGATTGTTTTAAATTCTTAAATTTAAATATTTAACCTCTTCCAAAAGTTTAGATACATAGTATAAGCATTTGATCATCATCGTTCATTCTTTTGTCATTTTCCATTAAAGGGTTATAAACATACAAATATAAATAAAGATACTTTATCTTAATGGCATTTGTACTTATTAGTTTGAAAACCTAAACTGTGATCTTTTTATAAAAAAAGTCTAGAGTATGATATTTATATGAAATAACGTATTAGCAAAGAAGATACTTATGATAACAATGATTTTTCTATAATGATGATCTTCATTGTCTTTGTGAAAAATAGTTTGAAGATGAACTTTCACTTATTGATTAGATTTCAGGTGACAATGTGAAAATTATTGTAAATTGTGGCGCATGTACAAACTTGATCTTGTTCATGGGATATGGAAGGTTAATATATATTGAGTTATTATCATCTATTTCAAGTTATCGAAAAAACTACAAAGGTAAGAATTTTAAATGACTCCCTACCACTTCATTTATAAATTTGAGTTTAACCAACAAAGCTTGAATCCTACCTGCTATTTTTAGTTATAGAGACCTTGAAAGTTTAAGGCCTCTTGCTAATGGAATTTCACATTTAAGTTAGCTCAAGATGTAAAAAAAAAACGTGTCAATTTTGATTCAATAATGTTGTTTTTAATGTCTAAAATGATTTGCTTTGTGTTGTTGAAAGAGTAATGCACACAACATCTACACAATAGTCAAATTAATTACTGTTAATATTCACTGAAGTTACTAAAGGACCATTAAACAAGTAAAAAAACACAACAAGGGGGAAATTGGTTGGATAGTTTGAATATTTTGGTAACAATATCACTAATAACTTAATTTAATTAATATTACTTAATTGGTAAAAACATAACTAATATAACTTAATTTTAATATTATCAATAACCTATGTTAAATGTAAAATATTTTAATAACTTAAATGTCAATTATTAGCAACACAATGCAAAAATGTTTCAATCAAACTGTATTGATAATTCATAGTTAGACAAATTGATGTTAAAAAACTTTAATTTCACGATTCACAAGAATCAATGAACCTTTTATCTTTTATTTTGAGTAAATACTAAACTTGAAATTGCTTATAAAGAATGAACCAAATAATTAAGCATAAAAATTTATTGTAAAGTACAAACACTATAGTTCGTAATGGTAAACAAACATAGATAATTCAAAGTTTTTAAGATATAAAAACTATTTTCATTTAGTTATTTTATCTTATGGTTTGATGTATTAGTTTAGAAATCTAAATCACAAATTACAAAATTAGTTTGATATGAGTATTTCAAACACCAAATAATATTTTTACTATCAAATATTTAACAATGTGATCTTATCCCTGCATTTTTTTCTTTCCTTTTTATGAATTAAATTGCAATAGTTTGGAAGAATATTGAATCTCATTATTTTCTTTTTTTACCGATACAAATTTAACTTTAGTTAAACAAATATTATAAAGTGTGTTATGAAACTTAATTTGAGGGTGTTGATTTAAAAGGAAAATAAATCCAATTGATAAAAAGAGTTGTATCTATTGCTAGGAATATAGGTAATTATTGATTTAATAGACCTATCACGCTATCTATATTTTTCTTTATATTGTTAAAAATACATCTTACCAAGTTAAAAGAATATTAATGTATTTAGATACATTGGGTTTAATATTGGTATTCAAAGTGGTTAATATCCAAAGGAAATGATACACATGATTATTGTGAGAAGAAAAAATTCTTAAAGTGTCGGCTAGAAGAATTTGGCTTAAGAGTGAAAGTGGCTGCTTAAACAACAAAAAAATAATTTCCGTGTCACATACATACTTGGTTAATGCATCAATGCATTTGTTATCCTCTTTGTAATTATTATTTTTCACAAACTTGTAGTACTCTTTTACTCAAATGTAATATAATTATATTTAATATGAAACTAAATAATTTAAAATGATAAATTTATTTAGTTATATATTTTTTCAAATATTACTAAATACAAATAATATTAAGTATAAATATTAAAAAATTGTAATTTATAATTTAATCAAACTCATACATCACACAAGTATAAAATCTAGTTAATAGCTAAATGCAAATGTTGCAAGATTCAAAAATGGTAAGACCGAGTATCGTATCCACAGATAATTTGTTTCACCTAAACTATGTATATTCAGTATGTAAACACTTAAAGCTTGGAAATAAAGTAAAGATTAAGTTGTGAAATAGGTTTTCAGCACTATTAACTATTAAGTAACATACTCAAAGTTGTAAAATGTAACAACTATCAAGATAAAAGCGTTGGGGAGTTTTCTACTGAAATTTCTCTTGCTGTATAAAAGGGTTTTTCTTTATTTGACGTTATCCTAGTGTTCTTACATAGAGAAAATACTCAGATTATTATTTCTCACATGAATGAGTCTAACTCT
Source organism: Glycine soja (assembly GCF_004193775.1). Taxonomy (NCBI): domain Eukaryota; kingdom Viridiplantae; phylum Streptophyta; class Magnoliopsida; order Fabales; family Fabaceae; genus Glycine; species Glycine soja. Next base: position 4,521,730 of record NC_041011.1, read on the forward strand.
CTTAGTTTTTGTTCTTGATTCCTCAACAAACTCATTCTAAAAGAGTTGCACTATGCATACAGTGTAAAATATACTAGATCACTGCACTTCATTCCTAGACATACAAATTTCTAGCTTGTTCTATCAAGTTTTAAGGTTTTAAAGCATTTTCCAATACTAAAAAGCCTAACTACACATACAAATGGGTGATCAAGCCACAAACATGTAAAATAAGCATAGATAGAAGCAAAGAACACCAAAAAATAATATTAAATAGATAGTAAGAACTTCACATTAAGAGTTTCAGTAGTTATTCCCCAACAAAGAGGCTCTAGTCTTCCATTACAAGCAAAGATTCAAAATACAAAGAAAGAAAATGGAAGAAAATGATGGAAAATGTCTTTTCCAACCTCTTAACCCTAATTCTCTCTATTTTTCACATAGCTAGACTTTCCTTGTGGCTCTTGATCAGTTGTGTCTTTTGGTTTCCACCAATCTCAGTGTTTTAAAGGCTCTTGGGCTTCTCATCACACGAAGGCTCGCTCGGCGAGCATGTCTCACTGAGCGAGAGTAAGTGAAATTCCGCAAAGCGAGAATGGACGCGCTGAGCGCGAGAAGAGACAACATTATCACTGGGCGGGCTGGCTGCGGGCTGAGCGTGCAGAACTCTGACTTATCCTCTTCTAGGATTTCCCATCCGCTAAGCGAGCTAGATGTCTCACTAAGGGGATGAGTCTCGCTTGGCCAATCTGTCTCGCTAGCGAGTCATCAGCAACTTTTTGCACATTTTCTTCTTTGGCCTATAAACTGAGTTGGATTCAACATTAGGTCACAAAAATAGAGTTTTTACTCTATAAAATCACACAAGAAAGGAAATATATACAATTTCTACAAAAAGAACCATAAATTGGAGACACATTGCTATTTCCTTGCAAATTTTCAATGTAAAACTAACTCATGAATAACAACTAACAACTATAATCATTATAAACTTGACTTTATTGTAAATTAACTAGCATAAAAAAAATGATAACATAGTGTAAAACAAACTAATGCATGGCTAAATAAATAAATAATTAAATTTTCAAACAAAGTCCATTGTAGTTGCATAAGTGAGCTACAAACAAAAAAGATCATAAAGTTATCAGCAGCAAGCAATAATGTCTCAAATACGTAATTAAATATATTGTTTAGATGAAACAAACTTTGAAGAAAATAATATATAAGATGGATGATTATCTACACTACAAAAAATAGGTGTAATTTCGATGACCAAAATCTGTCGGAAACCTCAAAAATCTATTTGTAATTTAAAATTTTTGACGTAAGAAATTTTAATCAATGGATTTTTGCTCTCTGTTTAAAATGTTCCATCAGAAATGTTCCATCGGAAATGCTATTTTATAAAGAATTATTTATTTAATTTTTTTTTTATTTTTATTATTTATCATCGATAATTTAATAATTATTTTTTGTATTTATATTATTTAACGTCAAAATTTAAATTAACACATATATGTAATTAGCAAAATATTCAAATTCATAAATCTAAAAAAAAGAGTGAAATAGATCATTAAGTAAAATTGGAAATAAATGTAAAAGAAAAACACAATGTAATATGTCAAGAGTAATTTTGTGTTGCTAAGTCGGTAATCAAAATAGTCATTGGGAAAGTGCATCTGTTTGTCATCATGTTGTTGTTGGTCATCTGTCTAGTCATTGTCTTGTTACTGCTAGTGAGGTTGTTGATGTTGATGAATAATGTTCCACACTTTAAGAGGTAGGAATTGAAGGACAACTGATTGAAATACATGCATCTTCTCCTTTAATTGACAAAGCTCCTCCCTTAATCGGTTAAATCTTTACGGCATCTTGAGCGCGATTAGAAGATCCTTGTGTATGTTGCATGAAGTTGTCATTCCCACATTTATAAGTATGAGCAATGTCTCCAATATCATAAAGGCATCCCTTATGCTTTGGTCCCACAACTGCAACCCAACATTGACTCCTAAGTCTTTGTTCTTTAGGAGGGTCTAAAGGAATGAGTTGTGATTTACCAACACTTGATGCAGCATCAAACCTAGCTTGAGATAGTCTAGCCTCGAATTTTTCATGTCATTCATAAACAATTATTATTTCATAAATATAATAAACATTTTAAAGAATAAAAAAAGATGCAAGATAATGGTCTCACATGTTTTTGCCTGGATCTATCATTGACAAATTGACTAGTATCATTTCGTAAATGAGTTTGCTGAAAGACCTCATCTATGTAGACAGATCGACCAAACTCCTCTAACTATTAACAAACATTATAAAATAAACATTAAGTGGTAAGTTAAACAAGTACAAACAAGTATGTATTAGAATTTTAATGTACATACCAAGCGAATGGTGTGATCTTGCAAGCTAATAGAACCACTCGTGTACTTACACCCACCCTTTTCAGATGCCCTTTTTTTTGCATGTGCACACTTGGAACAATACTCAAGTGCATTCCAATGTAATAACAGATCGTTCCAAACACGATCTTCAATCCAATATGCCCTTTTTATTTTCATTTCAGGCATCCCTAAACATCTTAGAAAGTTTATGAAAGGATTTCGAGTTAAAAACTTTCTTAATTTCATTTTCTTCCTCAGGTCTCCAGACCAATTTTCTCTAAAGTATGACAAAGTTATGAAATAGTACACAATTAGAAAAAATACCAATTTTCCAATTTCAGGTTAAATAAAACAAAATCAATATTACTATCCATTTCAACCATTGAACTAATTCATTAACAGAAGGATAAGTTACCTGAAAATGTTAGGAAAAAAGTTCTTGATGATCTTTTGGAATTGCTCCCCATGTAGGCCAAGGGTGACAAAGTTGTTGCCTAATGGACAAAGTGACAGCCTTTGTCGCAATCTTAGATGGGTGAAACCTAAACAAAAAATAATAATTCATGAAAAAGTAAAAGATCAAATGATGTATCATATATAATGATAATTATATAAATTTTGTAATACTTATGCTTCATTGATAAGTGTAACCATAGGACAATCATTGAGGGGAGGGGGTCTTCCATGGCCAAATTTGGAACGTCTTCATTTGTAGGCATGTTGGCTACAACTGGGGATGAGGATGGTGTGGATGTAGGTACCAAGGATGGTCCATGTGTGTCAATCGGGGATGAGAATGGTGTGGATATAAGTATTGGGAACGGTCCACATGCATCAAGATGTGATGGAGATGGTCTAACTTCAGTCGGAGGTGGAAATGGTGCGGGTGCAACATCGGAAGATCTGACTCGCATAGATACAATAGACAAGGATGGGGTAGATGATGTAAGACTATCTCTAGGTAGTAATAGTCTAACCATATATCGTTTTTTCTTTCCACTTGTCCCTTTTTCACTGGAGTCATGTGACGAGGGTCGGGGAGGATCAACACCACCTGATGACATTTATATATAGAAAAATAATATTATAAATAATCAATCAAATAGAATATTGGGATGAATTAAAATTTCATAACTAACAAGAAGCCATATGGAGAAGTAGACTATACTATAGCCTTACAATTTACAAAAATGACCAAGCAAAATTTCTATTGAAAACTTGTAAGTTCCTATCATAATATCCATGTCAATTTGTGAATGATTAGGTCCTCTCATAAAGTAAACATGCTAATTATTTAATGATAGATATCCTTAATTTCCCCTAGTTTGACTCATTACATAAAGGTTTGAGAACATCAAATTTATATTTTATTTGATCTTCTTTTTCTAACAGTACTAGTTAGAATTCTAGTGGAAACATAAATCACCCGAGTCTATTCCCATACAAAATTAATATCACATCTAAATTAGGGGGAAAACAACATGAAAATCATTAATAGGAAGCAAATTTGGAAAGATATAAAAAAGGGAAATTGTCGAGGAAAACAAATAATATTTATTAGAGAACATTGAAAAAGAGGGGAGATTATGAAAGTGTCAACAAATCGATCCTACAATTGTCTTCTCTCTTCTCCGTGACCAAAAAGCAAGTCAAGAATAAAAAATAACTTTTTTTTATACTTGTTGGAGAACACTAAAAGGCATGGACTCCTTGTGTGTTGACCTCAATACAGGGGATTGAAGCAAGAAGCTTCAGATTACATAAAGCGAAAGAAAAAAAATTCAAAACAAAATCAAAGATTATTTAGAGAACATGAAATTGGCTACATAGCAGATTATTCAGAGGAGAGGACATTTCAAAAGAGGAACTCAAACAAAACAACATGCACGAAGATATCAAATTATTTAGATGAAACCAAAGAAAAGGAGTAGAAAACTGAACGAATATGAAACCAAAGAAAAGGAGGAGAGCAAATAAAAGGATGATTCAGATTATTCATCATCAAACACAAAAAAATTAGATTATTCATCACTAAACACAAAAATTAATAGTGAAATAAAGTAAAAAAAGATAGGACGAAGGTGAACGGGGAGTATGGGTAGCGATTATCTTACAATTTGAAAACAAAGAACAAAGTGAGGACGACAGTGTGCTCAATGGTGGCAACGGTGTGAAACCTCAATGGCGGTGTGAAAGCACAATGGATAGACTGAGGGCAAAAATGGCAACGACACTAGGTGACTGAGGAGGGCTAGGGTTTGGTCGTTTTTGTTTGGGAAAAAATTAATTTTTTGACGGACAAATATTTCGTCAGAAAAATCCATTGATATTATTAAAATTTCCAACAGAATTAAATCTGTCGGAAAAAATCCGTTAGAAAATTATAATTTCTGACGAAAAAATAGTCCATGGGAAATTTTTGTCAGTATTTCAAAAGTAACATTTTTTCTTGTAGTGCATTTGGCCTTTGTAAATACTAATTATCAAGTCAATCCAAAGTTTTAGTGTCTTACATGTAGCATGAGAAAAACAAAAGTTACAAATGATAGAGGAAATAACAATTACAATTGGTGGCAAGTATGGAGCTAAAAGCAAGGATTAAATAAGAATTGCAAAAAGCCCAGGTAGGGATAAAATGAAGAGTTTTGGAACATGAAGAAGCGTTTGGTGGCAACCGATGTCAAGCTGTAGGTTGCTACTTGGCAATGAATAAGGTGAAATTGTGCAAAATATTCTCGGATTGGAGGAGCTAAGAGAGGGTAAAAAGAATCCTGTTTGGGTATGTGATCTTGACGAAGAAGATCGCACCCCATGTTGGCTTAATTTCAAGAAATCTAAGGATGGGTACATTTTGTGCAAGAATTGGACAAGAGATTTTATGAAGATAAAGGGTTTGGTGTTGTCCCAACCAATTGTCTTCCACTGGAGTTCATAGATGTGCTAAACTACTTTTTCTTCATTGTTGCGGATAGCGTGGATATGGAGTGAGTAAGCCAGTAAAGGGACTGAAAAGTACTACTTAGATTGTAGAGCAACCATAACTTTGACTGTGTTGAATCTATTTTTGTCTTTGATAGTAATGTGAATCTGTTGAATCTATTTTGATAAATCAAAATCAATCTCTTGAATATACTAAAAAGTATCAGTACTTGATGTAGAGCAACTACTATTATGATGTTGATAGTGTTCATATCGAGTAATTACTCAGATTGTAGAACAATTTTTTATAATGTGCATATTTTTAAGAAAATACAACATTGTTTTCCAACGCAGAGAAGATTCACGTCATCCTCCACTTTCCACCCTCACCCAACCCATCAAGCATCACATTTGTTCCAAACCTCATCGATTAACACCTTTTTGTGCCCTGAGAACCTTATATTTATCAAGGACATATATTGAAATATATATTTTTTATTACACCAAGAGGGATGCTGGAGCACATCCAAGTCCATCAAATCAAAATTATTTTCATAATTTTATCATTATTTATGTTTTTCTTATTTTTTTCTAATTTTCCTAGTAAAAGGGATAAAAATAATTTTTTGAGATAGTTTAATTTATACAATTAAGCTTAAGTTAATTGTCTTTTAACAAATAGATCACGAAAATAATTAAATTTATTCCCGTAATTGATAAGATCTCCAGATTCAATTTTACCTTGTAGACCAATCTTTTAATTTTTTTAATTTTTTTATTTAAATAAAAATAGTGATGGTTTCATTAATTTTAGTTTTTAATTTTTTAGTAAAATAAAATAGAATTGGCCACATTTTCCATTGTAACAATAGACACACGTTAGTCTAGTTTTGGTTAAACAAAAACAAAACTTGGACTGACTTGAATGGGTCAGGCCTGGAAGGCACCATATCATCAACAAGATAAAGGTTGAAGAATTAAAGATGGCCAAACAACCGTTTATAGTTTTTTTTTTTTAAATTAATAAATAGGAATAAATGTTAAATAAATATCTAAAAAAGGGTAAGTGGTAAGCTAATTTATGACTTCTAAGTTTAAAATCGTAAATCATTTTATCATTTTTGTCTCTTTTCTACTTCTTAATTTTTTTAAATACACTCTCAAAATCGTGATTTATTTTTTATATTTTTGACAGAATTTACAACTTTAAAGTATATATTTTTTATTTAAATTAATATTTTTATTTTTAATTTCATTTAATATTTTTTATTTTTATATATTGTTTTATTTAATATATTTTCTATGAAACATTAATAAAATAGAGTTGTAATTATATGTATAACCTTAAAGTCGAACTCATTGAAATGTATTATAATTAGAAAAAAATATAAAAAATATTAAATAAAATAATATTAAATAAAAATAAAAATATTAAATAAAATTATTTATAACTTTAAAGTCATAAATAATTTATAACTTCTATAATATATATATATATATATATATATATATAAATTTATGATTTCAAAATCGTATTAAAAAAATTAAAAAATCATATATTTTTTACAATTTCAGTAAAAAGGTAAAAATAAAAAATAAAAAAAATAAAAGTCATAAAATAATTCAGAACTTAGAAGTCATAAAATATCCTATTGACTTATCCATTTTTAGGTATTTATTTAAAATTTACTCCTATTTAATATTTTATGAAAAAAAATTACCCTACTCCACCAATTGAAGATATTAGTGAAGGTGGACTAAGGGCAACATTTTTTTTAGATACCCAATGTGACCCAACTTTTAAAAAGTATACGAGGAAACAAAACCATAATTCAGACTTTACGAATTATGAAGAAAAATAAAGTTGTTTGAGTAAAAAGTTGGTTAAAGTCGCAAATATTTACTACAACAAATTAATATATACAGTACGTGATAACTCTTGAATTTAGATAAATAATTGTTTTTAAAAAAATTAATAATGATTATTTTTTTTAAAATAAATTGAATTAAACGTGTACTTAATTAGCAGAAATGAGATTGATTAATGAAGAAACAGTTGAAACTGTTTTTTTTTTTTCTAAATTGGTTATACTTTTGTGTTTGTATATTGGCATACTTTTTTTTATATTCTTTATTCTTTATTTTTTTTAGTACGCTCCCCTATTTTAAAAATGAATGCTCAATAAAGGCATTCAGGAAATTAAATCGCTTACCTATGTTTCTTATTCTATCTGAAGTTCCAAAGCCAAAGCGAAAAAGGGAAGGCAATAAATAAATAAATAAAAACATGTTTCTGTCATATTTTTGAAAGTTAAAGGCCATGCTCAGACTCTTATCAAATTGTTTTTTTTTTAATATTTTGACAATGAAAGAAAAAGATTAATTGGTTGGTCGTGCTTTTCAGAAAGATCAATCCAAAAAACACCAAAGTGACTAAACATGACAGAAAGACAAGTGGGGGTATGTATTGACAATTTTGTTTAATCCTTCATATCAATCTTCTATGACGCAGCCATCCGTGTACTTCGCTTTGATATTGAATTTTCCTAATTATTATTATTATTATATTTTTGTTGAAAATTGTTATTGTTTCTTTGTGTGTAAGAAGTTTAATCCTCCCTTTATACTATACCTAATTATTTTTTTTGTAAATGATGGGAAGAATCTTCCCTCTTATAGGTTCAGATACCGAGGATTTGTTTTCATGTCCTCCCATGGTGTCTTGCTTTTTCGTATTTCTTGCCTTTCTTAAATGAATTCTGGTTATGCAACATTAAAAAAATCCTGTGTTAAGACGGAACAAAATTAATCCTTAATTCCTTTCATTAAAAAATCCTTTCTCATAAGTTCTAATTATATGATTATTTATAATTTCATGAAGCATTTGTTGACATTTCAATTAAGTTCCAATTACTCTCATCATTCATGCAGTCTAATATCCACTACTAAAAAATACGTTTTTTATATCGATCGAAATTAATATTCAAAAATGGTAGTCGATCGTTTTTTAGTGTAACGTTGTTGAAAATAAAAAAGTTTCAACAACGGTCAACAATAGATCATTGTAGAAATACAATACTTTCTACATTGATTCTTTTCTAACCACCGATGTAGAAAGGTGACTTTCGACTATAGTGGTGACGACAACAACAACTATAGAATGTGTGTTTTTAAAGTCGTTGCTTATATCATGACCGATGTAGTAAGATGAGTTTTCAAAGACGGTGTTGACATAAACACTGTCTTAGAAACAACGTCTTTCTACATTGGTGCTTACCTCAACACCGATGTAAAGAAGAGATGAACCTGCAGATAAAATTTTAGGTTAATTAATAATAATTATTTATAAATACAAAATTATCTATATTACTAATAATCAACAAATGTAATTATATAATATTAAATTAATTAAAACCTAAGAATGAGTATTAAAAATCATCTATGTTACTAATAATCAATAAATATAATTATATAATATTAAATTAGCTAAAACCTAAAAATCAATAATAAAAATTATCTATGCTACTAATAATCAATAAATATAATTATATAATATTAAATTAACTAAAACCTAAGAATGAGTAACAAACCCTATATCTGATGAAACAAAAAACGTTAGAGATGGAAGAGATGAACCTGGAAAGCGAGAAATCTACTTGCCGCAAAACACAACTAGGGTCCGAACCCAGTCTATGAACCGAGAAAGGAAGTGATGAAATTAGAAGTTCTTGAAAAGTTAAAATTGTACAATATTAGTTAAATACAATATATCAAAAGCCACCACTCCAAACTCTTCTAACATGTGCTACGAGGTTGAGGTTACCTTCGAGAACAGTGTTAGTGTCACAACGACCTCAAGGTTCTACGACAGTGAAGGTGGAGAGGTGAAGGTGCTGCGAGACCTGGCGCAGGATTTTTTCAAAGGTTCTCAGAAATTCACTCACAAGGAATTTTTCAAATCAAAGAACAATTTTGACAAAGAGGGACTTCGAGCAAGACCTAGCGCGAGACAGAAAAAAAGCTTTTATAAACTATCGTTAACGACAATGCATATTAAAACCCGTCTTTATATTTGATGATTTCAACGACGATGTTTCATATACACCATCTTAGTAAATTTTTTCATAATTGAACAAATGCCCCTGCCTAACATACGAAAATGGTCCTACACGAAAACAAAATTGAAAATGTAAGATATTTACATAAATGTCACTGCCTTGTCTATTACAATGTTCATATTGCGACCCACCTCGAAGATACATAGTAAAAAGCCTTTCTTTTAGTAGTGATCATATTATGAGAGAAAACTAGAGCAGATAGTTATTCTCGGAATTGAATTGAATTGATTGAAAAGAAAAAAAATGAAATTTCACACAAGTACAAGTACTCAACGGCAGCTACTAACTACCATTTAATTAATCATAAATTCTTAACTTCAATTCCCTGCAATTCACTTATTATATCGAGAGTTCTAGTTAATTTAAGTTTTCATTTATACTTCTTTAAATAACTTGAATTGTCACTGATTTTTTTTTTTCCGATTCGTATCGAGAGTTCTCAGTGATTAATTACACACCTAACATTTTTTTATGATCATTAGATCCAAGCTTATTCTAGAGATCAACAAGGCATGACTCCTAATTATGGTATACGGTTTCTTGACAATAAATATCATGATTCACCCAGTCAATGAATTAATAATAATGTCGTTTGAGTAATTTCATTTCACTATTGGAAATTATGTGGTCTTGTATAGAAGTTCTAAGTATGAACATATATAACTCCAGCTGTCTGGTTGATGGATGGTAAAAAAAAAGAAGAGAAAGAGAGGACATACGTGAGACCCACTTGAGAAGTGAGTTTCAATTTGATTGAGTTAAAGATATATAGATTAGAGGGATTCTTTTTCTCTATATGAATCAATAGAAAAGAGTGTTTGTAAACTAAAAGAAATAGATATGTATAATAAAAAAGAATTTAATTTGTACATAATCGTATGTCTATCGGTCTTTGGCTTTCCTAGGGAAGACATGCAATTTTTTTTATGTGACACAATTAAATCTTTTAAATTATGAAAAAAGATTTATTATTTTCAATATTGTTGTATCACATAGAAATTGTACATAAACGTATATATAAATATTACAATGTCTCACTCGATCTGGCTAATTCGTTGTCGTGTACCTGAGCTGTAATTAGTTAAAAAACTATATCTTTATTCCATATGAATACAACGCATTTTAGAACACACTGCCACTTTTCCTCTTATGCTAGTATACGGTGACTGATCACTTTCTTAAAACTCTGGCATATTAATGAAGGAGTATATTTATCCTGAACTATAGCTAGTGTTGTCTATTAATTCCTATCTAATAATGCAATTTATATATGAAACTAATTGACGAGTCATCCAGTCATAATTGAAAATGCATGTGACCTTATTCGTGATAGTAACGGTGGCTAGCTGCATGGATTAATTATGATTTATGATGGCAAAACTAGAATTAATTGCAACTAATTATCATGCTTAACATAGCAGACTAGTAGTAGTTATGTGCTGGCTGGCTACATGACAACGTTAATTAAAATGGAAAAAAGTTTTGAGAAATCAAACCTGGTTTAAGAGACTCGATCATTTTATAATCTGATTCTTTGAAAGCTACGGCAATAGTTAAACGTGAAGGAAAAGTTGGATACACATGCATGTTGTGCTTTACCTTTGATAATTTTTGTGTGAACCAAAGTATCTTTGAAAGTTAATAACTAGTTTATTGAGTTAATGAGGTTTATTTAAGAGGTTGATTTGTCAGTTCCTAAATCGTGAAATGGTTATTGAAATTGATCCAAAGTTGCCCAAAGGCAATGCCTGCTAGCTCTTGCAAAGTTGGGAGCCTCTAGTTCAATTCTGGCACTTTATGGATGCACCTTTAGCATCCCTGTAAGTGGATGCAATCCAAATTGCTTTTCCCATTGAACCAGTTTTTTAATGATGCAAAACACTGTCACGAGACACGACACTATTATATAGTATTAATTTAGAAAGGCTGCATTGATTGAGAAATTTCACAACCCAATTGTAATAAAATACATGCATATATAACAAAGTATAAAGTTTTTTTGAAGAGTAACAACGTATAAAGTTATTAAAGTTTAGTTAGTTAATTTTATTTAAAACCAACAGTTATATGTATTCTTAATTTTAGATGAGATAATTCCATTCTGTGCATGGGGTTTGGAGATTTACATAATATTTAAAAATGTTTAGTTTTTCTAAAAAAAGTTAACAGCACAATTTTTATATTATTAGATAAAATGTAATTTTTATTAAATAATTTAATTACTTCACTCTTTATTTAATGAGAATTACATAAAATTAGCGCTAGCATTTGTCTTTACCTTAAATTTGATATTGGAGATCAATCATTGTTAGGATTTTGGACAATCTCATTTTCCATTTAGTTTGACATTATATTCTTTTCTTCCTTTCCTCAAAACTTTGATATTATTTAGTGAGTATACAACTCGCATTTTTTGGAAGTATTCGGGAAAAAACTTTAGATTCTTATGAAAATGATGGTATCTCCAAGCTTATATTTTTGTAATGAGATATGTATACACGTCATTGACAATAATTGGAAAAGAGAGAAAAAACAAAGAGATCGAATAAGAAAAATAATGATGCTCTTGAGATAGGTGTGGAAAATAAATTATAAATAAAAATAAAAGAAAGAAAGAGGATGTGAAAAATATATGACAAGAAACAGAAGTGAAATAAATATAAATATCTCAAGTATAAAAAATGCAAAAAAAAAGGAGTGTAAGAAAAATAACATTTCTTGAAGAGAAGAAAAATAGGAAGAAAAAATAAAGTAGACTTAAACATGTTTTTCGTTTCTCATAAGTCTATTTTTTTTTTCCTTAAAATTAAAATTTATATTTTCTGGTCCCTCAAATTCATAAAGAAATAATAGTTCCTCAAGTGATAAAAAAAACCATCACAAATTGTATATCCAAACCATAAAAAATCAGGATGGACTAAAAAAATATTTTATGAAATTGAGAAACTAAAAATGTAAATTTTAATTCAGAAAACTAAAAAATATAAATTCTTATTTTGAAGGAATAAAATTTAGACCAATAAAGTATAATACACTTTGATATGACACAAGTGTGGTATCTAACTGTCTACAGATGAATTTTGAAAAAAAATATTAAAACTTATATAGCTTTAGTGTATGTTTAAGTTAGTTTATTTTTCAATAATTTTTCAAATATGATTATTTGTAAAATTCAAACTTTACTTGTTTATGTTGTTAACCACTTAAGCTATGATTAATCGTTTAACTATTTACAAAAAAAACACTAGTCATAGATTTTTAATTTAAATTAATATATATATATATATATATATATATATATATATATATATACTTGATTAATTTTGTAACAAAAAAAATACTTGATTAAGTAGTTAAATTATTGAGAAATTAATTATACAGCGATATCTATGTAAACGTGTTAATAACAACCTTAAAAATAAATAATTGAAATTGCTTGTATAATAGAGTTATCACACATATAGAAAATTAGAAATATGCGTGGAACTTATTTTTTAAATATTTTCCTTAATTTGGTCATTTAATTAAAACATGTATATAATTAAGAAAATTAATCCATGTGTTGACAGGGTAAAAAGTTTACATTATCATCTAATAATAAGTTATCATGTATTATATGTTTATTACTTTTTATAATAATTATTTTAAAGTGATATTTAATATAATTTTAAATTGATATTATATGATAATGCTCTTTTTTTCTGATAAAAAAAATGCTCCTAACAACCTATCTTAATTCTTAAAGTGGTCTCAATAAAAATTAAAAAATGTCTCTGTTGAAAACTTCGATACACTTGAATTACTCAATTTAAAAACATCGCTTTTGTTGAAGTTACTCTTAGACCTCTTGGACCCGATGTCGCTTTCTCACGTTTATTTAATTTGTTTTGTCTTGGGCGTTAGGCCAGTTTGAAAAATTTGTGAGATATTTTGAAAGATAAAAAACATAGAAAACATTATTTGAATCATTTGAAAAATCAAATTCTAACCTAGCCTCTCAATTATAAAATATAGTAGTATATCATGATTATCTTGATATGAATGAAATGTAAAACATAGTTAATGAACTTTCTATTTAATAAATATTTTGATATACTAACTTCATTTTAACAACTGAATTAGTGATTTTCTCTAAAAATGAATTAGTGATTTTTTTAATAAGAAAAAAAAATATTAATGTGATATCTGAGATCAATCACTCAATTAATGTTATATTTCATAATTAAGAAGACAATTTGATCTCAGTTTTTTTAATGTCATAAAAATGACCGTTTAATTGGAGTAGGTTTATTGGGAGATGTTTAACTTGATTTTTAAAGTAAGCAAATAATTCATTCTATTAATAGAGTTGCATGAGTTGATTTGATTCACTGTGATTAATTACAAACTAAAGTGAACAATAATGATGATGAAAAAAACTACCATCAACCCTATCTCATTCCCCACAAAAAAAAATAGTACCACATATAGAACTGAAAAATATTGTAAATAAATTTGAAGAAACATTCGCGATGAGAAGAAATCGAGTAGATAACTAGACCCTACGCCAAGCCATCATTATCTAATCATGATAAGAACACAATAAGATAATGGATCATTACAATTAGGAATAATAGATAAAATGATATGATAACGAATATCAATTTTAGAATTTGATAAGTAACAACTAGTATGAATAAAAGAGTTAAATAACCATGCATCCTAATTATAAAATAATTTTAGACTGTTATTTAATTATAATTTATCGTAAATATAATTTTTAATATAATTGTTATAAAAATAATAAATTTATTATATATTATAATTCATAATTAAATGATAATCTAAAATTATTTTAGATGATAGCTTAATTTTTTTTCTCTTAATAAAAACATACAGATAGGAGTATGGATTAACTCGTTGAATAACAATTATCAATAGCAGGAAACACAATAAAATATTTTCGGTATTTTTCCAAGATTAAAGATAACACGCCAAAGGAAAAGATTTAATTTAACTGATTAAAGTGTTGGAGTTAACCTTTATTGAATTTCACTTGGAAATTTAAAATTAGATTAATGCAATTTATTCTTTTGTTTATAGTTTTGCTAAATTATTTAAATTCTAATTTCTTAACTAAATAAACTTTTTTTTCTCAATTAAAAGACTTAATTCTCTAATGTTTTGTTTGAATTAAGAATTGAATAGAAAGACGAAGATATAAATAAAAAATAAATATATTGAAAAAGATGCGCTGTTTTGGATTGATAGAAATAAGAAGAAAATGAATGACAGAATTTTCTTCGATTTGCTTGAATGAACTAAAAAAGATAATAAAAATAAATAAATAAATAAAATATTTTTTCATATCAATTTTTTTACTCTATTAGTTTTTAACAAAAAATATTTATTATTATTTTTTAAAAAATAATTTAATTTTTAAGCAACGCCTCATATATAATTTTTCATACAATTACACAAAAAACATGATTAAAGTGGGAAAAAAATATAATATGACGACACAAATTTTCACAATTCCCCTTTCACAAATATTTTTTCTTAACCACCATAATTAAAATCTTTAACTCCTTCAATAAGATTTTCAGATATTTTCACAAAAAATTTTATCATTAATCTTCCCAAATGTTATAATGTACTATCATTGTTTAATCTCATCTCATTCCCTAAAATGTATTAAGAGAATTTGCACTTTGTAGAAAGAAAAAAAAAACATAATGTTAAAATAATCGTTCTTGTGCAAACTTTATGTGGACCCTCACAAGACTCTCTGTCGTCTACTCCCACTTTCCGTAGGTGCAGAAACCTCTGTTATAGTATCTATCTATCTCCCTCTTTACTACTCGAATATATATTATTTATTTATTTTTTTACACCTAAATTAAATGCTAGTAACAGATTTTATCTTATCATATATTTTAAAAATTAGTAAAAGATATGGCAGGTATATTTGTTGTTTCGGTATCTTTGCTTGCTTTTATTTGTTCAGTGTGACACAAAAGAAACACAAGCTTCTATTTCGATACCCTCTGAAATCGCTTTCTCTGTTAAGTTGAACCATTTTTATTTTTTTTATGGTGTGGTGTTTGTCTGCGGAATCCTTCTTGGAGAAGAAATGCAGAATAGGGTACCCTTCTTCTTCTTGTCTTCTTTCTCACTCGTGCTGCTACTTCTCTTGCAACTTTCTTCTGCTCAGATGCCAGGTATGTACCCTCTTCTTTGCTTTTGCTTACTTCAAGTTCCTTTTCTATTCTTCAATTGGTTTCCATAAAGATTGAGTTTTTTCTGCTCTAGCACCGTTTTCTGCATTGGGTGTTTTGTTTTAGTGTTTGTCCTTGTGCTCTGTAACACCTGTTCTCTGGCATTGTGCTCTTGGTTTTTTCATATTGCTTCTCCTCTTCTCTTTTCTCTCTCTCAATGTATTTTTTTTCATGTTGTGCCCTTTAGTCCTTAGATGTGTTTTTTTTTTTCTTTTTCTTTGGGTGGTTCATTTGTCTTTCAGTTCGAAAATTAAATCTTTTTGTGTGTGATTCAAGATTCAGAATACTGAGATGAGCTGAGGGCAACAATTTAGCTTGAATTTCATGTTGCATAAACTAAGTAATGGAAGACACTGGTCCAGCTCTAATGGTTTTGATTCATGTGTTTTTCTGTTTTATTTAGATGGCTCTTGCTGCCACTAATTATGAGTCATTTAAGACCCTTAAAATTTTCAATCTTGATGTGTTTTTTCCCCTTAATCCTTTGTTTTTAGTGCAAGGGTGCATGTGGAGGTTCGTAAACCTTGATTCTAGCAGAGTTACATTAGTAACTGGCAAGATGCACGTAGCTTTTATTTAACAGTGATTAATTGCCAACGGTGATGCCAAATTAAAACAGTGATTAACCATCAGTTATGATAAACAATTATTCATGACTGAAGATTGTTTGCCTCTTCGAACCTGTAGTGGTTGTGTATCTATTTTTTATTAAATGAATCATTACATAATTTCTATCATTGTTTTGCAAACTTCT
Source organism: Glycine soja (assembly GCF_004193775.1). Lineage (NCBI taxonomy): Eukaryota > Viridiplantae > Streptophyta > Magnoliopsida > Fabales > Fabaceae > Glycine > Glycine soja. Next base: position 4,538,141 of record NC_041011.1, read on the forward strand.
TTTAAAGTATCATTGTGTAATTAGATTTTTCGTTTATCTCAACTCTCAATTGACTATTGCCTGATATTTACTTGATTTGACTTGGTAAAATTTCCCTATTAGATCTAAACTTGTCTGCGCAATGAATTCACTTCATGTATGCTGTTATTTGGTGACAAAATATGTCGACACGTTGTGTTTTACAGGTTTTGTAAGTTTGGATTGTGGTGGTAAAGAAAATTTCACAGATGAAATTGGTCTTAATTGGACTCCCGATAAACTTATGTATGGAGAAATAAGCAATATATCTGTTGCCAATGAGACACGGAAGCAATACACAACACTACGACATTTTCCTGCTGATTCCAGAAAATACTGCTACACACTTGATGTTGTTAGTAGGACAAGGTACCTACTGAGAGTGTCATTCTTGTATGGGAACTTTGATGCAAACAATGTTTATCCAAAATTTGACATTTTTATTGGTGCTACTCATTGGTCGACTATAGTTATATCTGATGCTAACACTATAGAAACGAGAGAGCTTATATTTTTGGCTCTAAGTCCTACAGTCAGTGTATGTTTATCAAATGCAACAACTGGGAAGCCATTCATATCCACGGTTGAACTCCGGCAATTCAATGGTTCAGTTTATTATACGTACACCGAGGAACACTTTTACCTTAGTGTCTCTGCAAGGATAAATTTTGGTGCGGATAGTGATGCCCCAATCAGGTATTAGATCAACTCTGTCTGTTGATTCATAGCTTGCTTGGTTGCAGATTTATCTTCTAAAGACTATTTTTTTTAAGTACTACTCCAGACCTAAATATAAGCAAAATTATCCAGCTTTTGCATAAATTGAGAAAACCAATCACATTTAAGAAATGAACTTTTTTTCAAAAGTATCATTCATTAGCACTTGATATCAAGAATAAAAAAGAGTCATTAGAAATAACTTAAGGGTTTTTTGTTGTTGCTTATGATTACATATAATTAAGTCGGGAGGGAGTATATCACAAAATACATGTAATACTATGAAATTGAAGTCAGTGATTGAAATCAGATAATGTTACAAAGTAGTCCTGAATCTGACCGGAAAACATTTCATTTGGCAAACTATGATGTGTGCATGTGTTAGCATACACAAACAAACGCATGCATGTGGACATCTTTCACATATATTTTATTGTTGTTTTCACTAGATAAATCTTAAATATCAAACTTTTGTAACCGCCTTTGTAGAAAAGAACTACTTCATACACAGGTTATATCCCTGATGGTAAACATGTTTACTGCATGGTTAGTGTTAGCTCTTTTGGTCTTGAAGAAGTTTTTTTCTTTTCACTCATTAAGTGTATTTTTGCCATATCAGGTATCCTGATGACCCATTTGATAGAATTTGGGAGTCAGATTCTGTCAAGAAAGCAAATTATCTTGTTGATGTTGCTGCCGGAACAAGGAAAATTTCCACCAACAAATCAATTGATGTTAACAGTGATGAATTGCCACCGATGAAAGTAATGCAGACTGCAGTGGTGGGCACAAACGGATCTCTAACTTACCGTTTGAATTTGGATGGTTTTCCTGGTTTTGCATGGGCAGTTACCTATTTTGCAGAAATTGAAGATTTGGCTGAAAATGAATCCAGAAAATTCAGGCTAGTACTTCCCGGTCATGCGGATATTAGTAAGGCTGTGGTAAATATTGAAGAAAATGCTCCAGGAAAATATCGCCTTTACGAACCAGGATATACCAATTTATCCCTACCCTTTGTTTTGTCCTTTAGATTTGGCAAAACATCTGATTCTTCTAGGGGCCCTCTTCTAAATGCCATGGAGATTAATGAGTATTTGGAGAAAAATGATGGCTCTCCCGATGGTAAGTCCGTACCACATGATATGTTGTTTGGTTAACTTACGACTGTCGTGTGTATGTATATTGCAATGCTATGTGTTAGAAGTTAAATCCTTTTTGAATTAGCATCCTAATTTGTTTTTGTACTTTGATTGAATGGTTTGCAGGAGAAGTGATATCTAGTGTACTTTCACACTACTCCTCAGCTGATTGGGCACAAGAAGGGGGTGACCCGTGTCTACCTGTTCCTTGGTCATGGGTCCGCTGTAGCTCAGATCAACAGCCAAAAATAATTTCAATGTAATGATCTATATGTTTTAAGGTTTATATATTTTTTATGTGCATTCATATTCCTCCCCAAACCCTAGCTCAACTTAATGCTCCCCCTCCCTGGAATAAAAAGAGAGAAAAATAAAAGTAAAAGAGAGGGAAAGAAAAACCAGCTTGCTTTTAATACAGAATGTTTAATTACTGTTGCTAAAGAGAAGTTCAAGTGATCTGATAATGGTTACTTTGTATTGTTGGTGATGGCAGTTTGTTGTCTGGTAAAAACTTGACGGGCAATATTCCTTTGGACATAACCAAATTGACTGGTCTGGTTGAGCTGTAAGTTTTATATTGCTTTCTTATTTTGGTTCATATCTATTAAACTTGTGGCTGGTGGCATAATGATTTGATTCACGGATGCAGACGGCTTGATGGTAATATGTTGACTGGTCCAATACCAGATTTCACGGGATGCATGGACTTAAAGATCATGTAATTGGTGATAAACTCTTCCTATATTATTTTTTTTCTTTGTAGTTTTCAGTGAACTAGAACCTTTTTCTCTTGCAGTCATCTTGAGAACAATCAGTTGACAGGTGCACTCCCAACCTCTTTGACGAACCTTCCAAATTTGAGGCAACTGTAAGCTATCTTGAACTTATATTGTTTGATCAAATTGGAAATTGGTATACTTTTGATAAATTCTAGTATGATTTATGAGCTTAGCAACAGTCACTGGAATAAGTACCTTTCTGTTGATGACTCAAGTCCTGTTTAGATAATATTCAAGCTATTATGCTAAATACTTTTGATACAAATTTTATAACACTTGCAATGGTTGTAGGTATGTACAAAATAATATGTTATCCGGAACTATACCATCGGATCTTCTGAGTAGCGATTTCGATTTGAAGTGAGTACCCTTTTCACTTGAACTTAAATATAATGCAGCATTACTCATGCAGAAATGGAGGAAATTATTGGCATGTTGCATCTTAGGAGAATTAATAAATATATCCACAAGATATGGTGGATATGCTTTTGCATTGTTCTGCTCTGTTCAATTCAATTATTTTTTCTCTCTAGATTTTAATGTTTGCAAATGGCTTGTCCATTGTGTTAATATCTGTTACTCCATGAAATTTGCTTTATAACAAGAGAAACCAACATTCATGGTGTTATCAGTTAAGTAGAAAGCTAATGCTGCTTTGATTGCTTAAATAAATGTAGTATGTGTCAACCAATATTACAGTCCTTCAGTAGTATATTATACATTCTGAATTTTTTCCTTGAAATGTAATACTTCAAATATCAATATATTTGTTCTGAGTTCATTCTTATCCCTTTTGTCCAGATTTTCTAATACCCTCATCACCATTTTCACATTATGACCACTACTTTTAATTTTCTCCTTAACAGCTTCACTGGAAACACTAATCTTCATAAAGGTAGCAGAAAAAAGAGTCACTTGTATGTGATTATTGGTTCAGCAGTTGGGGCAGCTGTTCTACTTGTGGCCACTATTATATCGTGCTTGGTTATGCATAAAGGAAAGACAAAATATTACGAACAAAGTAGGATTCGGAATAAAAATTACATACTATTTCTTTCTGAGATTTTTGAGATGGCAAAATGTGATATACTTGTTTACACTCTTTACAGGAAGCCTTGTTTCTCACCCTTCTCAAAGTATGGATTCTTCTAAGAGCATTGGTCCTTCTGAAGCTGCACACTGCTTCAGCTTTTCTGAAATTGAAAATTCTACAAATAATTTTGAGAAAAAAATTGGTTCTGGAGGTTTTGGAGTTGTTTATTATGGGAAACTGAAAGATGGAAAAGAGATAGCAGTTAAAGTTCTAACCAGCAATTCCTATCAGGGCAAACGGGAGTTCTCCAATGAGGTAACCTTCATTTCATAAACCTCTTTTGGTAATCCGACGTTGCAGCTATTCCAGCTGCATTTGCTTAGTTACGTTTTTGTATTGTGATCTATGGTTTATTTCTTTGCTTTGCCTTGTTTGCTTTTCTCTCCCTCCTCATTCGGTTTCAAGATAAGGCATACGAGAGAGAAAACTAGTTTCAACATTCTTACTAAACTCTGTTGGCTGGTATTGAATACATGTTCATATGAGAGTTATATTTTCATTTGATCCAGGTAACTCTTCTCTCAAGAATACATCACAGAAACTTGGTACAGCTTCTCGGGTATTGCAGAGATGAAGGAAATAGCATGCTTATTTATGAGTTCATGCATAATGGAACTCTCAAGGAACATCTTTACGGTATGTATGCCTGCATGATTTAAATCAAGGATCTGAAATACATATGCTCAACCATTCTTAACTTATTGTAGGCCCATTAACACATGGACGGAGTATCAATTGGATGAAGCGCCTTGAGATTGCAGAAGACTCAGCAAAAGGTTTGTTATATCGCTTATGTATCGTTTAAGATGATAGCATTAGTACTTTTTTCCTCTCCAATTTTCTGATGGAATAGCCCTTCCCCTAACTATAAATCACATTGTTATTGATTGTGTTATTCTCATGCTTGTTCAGGGATTGAGTATCTTCACACGGGTTGTGTTCCTGCAGTCATCCATCGAGACTTAAAAAGCAGCAACATTCTTCTTGACATACAAATGAGAGCCAAGGTTTCAGATTTTGGACTCTCAAAACTTGCTGTGGATGGAGCCTCCCATGTTTCTAGCATAGTTCGTGGGACAGTAGGATATTTGGATCCTGAGTAAGGCCTTCACTGTTTTCCATGAATTTGCATGTTTATACTCTGATTTCAAGGGTGTGCCTATTCTCTTATTAACAACAAAGCTTATCATTGTGGCTTCCAACAGGTACTATATTTCCCAGCAGCTTACTGACAAGAGTGATATTTATAGTTTTGGCGTAATTCTTCTTGAACTCATATCTGGTCAAGAAGCAATATCTAATGACAGCTTTGGTGCTAATTGCCGAAACATAGTCCAGTGGGTGAGTTTTAATTTCACTGCAAACATAGAGTTTTGAAGCATAAACGAAGCATCCTGAGCTTAATTGATATGCAATGAAGAATAAATGGAGCATCATGAGTTTTAATTTCACTGCAAACATAGAATTTTGATTTATATAATGACCATTTTACTACATCATTCTATTTATTAATATAATGTGCAATAAGGTAAGTTCTTATTGAATGTTTGTGTAAAAATATTTTACATACCAGCAATGCATATAAGGTAAACTCATTAATTTATAACTAACAATACATTCATGATTTCATGTTATATAGATTTGAAGAGCTTCCATATTATGCTGAATTACATTTATCTAAACTACATTGTTTGACAGGCAAAATTACACATTGAGAGTGGAGATATACAAGGAATTATTGATCCTGTGCTACAAAACAATTATGACCTACAATCAATGTGGAAAATAGCAGAGAAAGCATTGATGTGTGTTCAACCACATGGACATATGCGGCCATCAATTTCAGAAGTTCTGAAGGAGATCCAAGATGCAATTGCGATCGAGAGAGAGGCTGAAGGCAATTCAGATGAGCCAAGCAATTCGGTTCATTCTTCAATCAACATGGGTTCTCTGGATTTGGTTGCAACTGAGAACTACCTCTCAATTGATGAATCCATTGGACAGCCTACTGCACGATAGAGTAAACATAATGCACAATTCTTTTCCTATTAGATTTTAAAAAATGGGCAAGGCCTTGTTCTTATGTTGTCCAAAGTTTGATCATTGATGCTACTCCCAGTTTTCATTTGTTATCTCAGATGTTATAATGTATGTAGGTTTTGCTTTGCATATAACTTGTAGTTGTAGGCTTCAAATTTTTGTTTTTGCCTAGTGGAATGTGGCAACATTAATATGGCAAATCTAGAGTGTGCTTGGACCTGCACAGTCAGAGAATATGTTGTGTATATTGATCATTTTTTGTAGAATGGATGCAAAGAGGTTTGAACTTATAATCTCTTTTAAATTTCTCAAAACCCTTAATGGGAAATCTCTAGTGGATTGTGTTGTGTGGATATTGAAATTAGCATCCATGATATATGACTTAATGATTGCCATACAGCATTAATATTTTATATTGCATGATGCATTTAGTCAAAGTGACATTTTTTTTATATGATATGCACCTACTCAAAGAAACCTTTGGTTTCATTTTCATTTGAAAATAATTTTTGGTACAAAAAGAATGGATAATCAAGACGGGTCATCTAATGCGTCCATAAATTGGATTTTCTAAAGTTGTTTTGGCCTGCATAAAACTAGATATCTATTAAGAAGTGAGTTTTTAAATATTTAATGAAAATTTAATTTTTACGCTATATGAATCAATTAAAAATCATCTTATAAATGACTTAAAATATTTATTATAAAAATAAACAAATTTATCATATACATGATTAAATAATGGTATAAAAAATCATTATATTTTCAATGCATTTCAATTTAATTTATAATTTTCTGTGTTTATAAACTTCTGTTCAAACATTGATTTTTGTGAAAGTAATGTTTTGAATAATAAATAAAATGTTTTTAGATAGATAATAATTCATGAGAATACATAGATGTTGTTAGATTAACTAATCAATTGCTTATTTAATAAGTTATCATATCTTATTAGAACTTATATCATAAATTTGATCATAAAATTTATTATAATAAATTAAAATAAACTTAATTTAATAAGCTTTACCAGTAAACTTAATAAAATAAGCTAAAACCTAAAAAAATACTTACAGAAATTATAAAGTTATTTCTGTAAGTTCAAATTAACTCCTCATAATTAAGTTATTTTAAACACATTCTTAATAAAAAAATTCAAATGGGAATTCAAAATTTAGGAAAAATTGAAAAAAAATCTAAAACCGAATAAAATAAAAGGTGATTATGGGATTAAATTATACCCTTTTTCTTGAAACAGTGTATTGCTAAGAATTTATCTCATGAAAAAACTTGATTTTACTATTAGGAGTTAAAGAGTATTGAAATAGGTTCTCCTAGTGCTACAATCTTTAAAGGAACTCATAATTGGATGCCTGGTAAATGGTAATGGGTTGCGTTAACTGTTGCTATAGACACATTCCTGGTTTCCATGTTGCTATCCGGAAACTTATTAAGCACTGATTTTTTTATTAATGGCTTCTTTGTTTTAGAAAATAAATTGGAGAGAGAGAGAGTACAGAGCAATATGATTTTTTAAAAGTCCTTTTACAAGAAAAAAAAATATAAAAGTAAATGTTACACTTTTAACTTTTGTAAATGATATTTTATTTAAATATTGAATGTTGCAAGAATATAAATACTTTGCCTATCATTTATGCTTCGAAATTCATGCAACAATTTTAAGTCACTTCTTTCTACTTTTCCGTTTGATTTGAGCCGATCGATATTTTATGTGGACTTTTTCTTTTCTCCCTTATTTTCATGTCTATCAAAGGAGGGGAAGATTTTTGAAAAATGTACATTCTTCTCTTTGTTAATTAGAAATTATAAAATTATCTTGCGTGAGTCTCACTCTTTGTTAAATATATTTTTCTCGAAACTTTGTGATTTAAAATAAATTTAATCAGTATAAAAAAATGTGTTATAAAAAGTGTAATAGAAGATTTTTTTTAGTAAATATAGTAGAGGGTGTGCTGTTTTCATTTAATAATAATGTAGGCAAAACATTTTATATTCTTGCAACATTCAATAATTAATTAATTACTGGCAACCATTTATACTCTAGCAACATTCAATAAATACTTTGTTAGAGGGTGCATTGTAACCACTTTTAATACATTTTTTAATTACCGACAAAAAATTATAAATTTATGTGAACCTTACTCGCACCTTACTCATAATTTTATAATTTTCATTAAACTTCAATCAATAAAGAGAAAGTATGTTACAAAGAATGTACTAAAAGATGTGTTAGTGCCACTCTTTATATGTTTACATGAGCATTAGTTCTTAAAAATTTTATGAGCCTTATGTACATGTATTTTTAGGAATTAGTGATAAAACATAAGTATGTGAGGTTATTTATGAGATCCATTTAGTATATTTTTAAATTTGTTGGTGGGAGAGATTAATTGTTTAAATCATAAAAGTGGATGTAACTAATGTGTAATGATGAGACTTATAAGAATCCGTAAAGATGGATAAAATAGGTTATTAAGATAAAGATGACCTAAATTTGGGTCAATGCATTTAGAGCATTTTTATTAGGAGTTCTCGAGCTGTGTTTTTTAACTCAAAAATTCATGTCCATCAAATCTATTATTATTCTTGCTCAAAAAAGTTTTTCATGTTGGAAGTTGAGTTGTAAGAGAAGAACTCTTATAAAAAAAATTGTTTTTTTAATGTTATTTGAGAGGAGAGAGAGTTTTTTTTTTGGATAAGTAAAATTCAAAAACCCAAGTTGGGTTCTATCACTGAAATAAAAATGACATTTTTTTTCATCTCGTGATATTATGGAATTCACAAAAAATGTTCTAAGAATTTAAAATTGATTCTTTCATCTGTTTGATGACAGGCTAAATATGAACATGAACTCCAATGGCTCTTCATTAGTTTGATAACCCACTTGAAGGATGTAAACAATTGTTTTGGCAAGATTATGTTGGTGCTTGTTTTTCTCGTAAATTAAGTGTTTAGTGGTCCAAAGGTCTCCCTTATGTGTGTATAAAGGATTGAGAGAGAATAAAAAAATGCTTCCTAGTAATGTAAATAACAAAATCGTGTGTTTGGATAAAGAATTTTAACTGAGAAAATTAATTTATCAAAAGAATTTGAATTTCTGTCTTATAGTTTTGGGATAACTTTTTAATTAATTTTATCAAACATAATCTATTTTAATTTAGATTTGATGTATATAATTAATTAAAATAATATTACTTAATCCGAAAATTATAGTTATTGTATTTGTATTATATAAAAATCTATAAATAACTTTTTTTAATAATTATATAAAATAAAAATTACATTAAATATTATTCTTCAGCACATATAGATAGTAAAATTTTAGAAAAAATCTATATTATTCTTCAGCACATGCTGGCAGTCAAACAAAAAAAAAGAAGTTATAGAACTACATTAATCTTTTTTCTTTAAAAAATCTAATTCAATTTAATATATTTAATTATTTTAAGGGAATATATTTGAATTTTTAATCAATATCTTAAAGATGTTGTTTAAAAATCTTAAATACAAAAAATAACGGAAAGATATACAAAAACAAACAAAAAGTATTTAAAAAAAAATCCCCAAAATTATACACGTGGAAATAAATGTTAAACAATTATTAATTTCCCTTATTTTTCTGGTTTTAGGCAAGTATAAAAAAACCCCAACCAATGGGAGAAGAGAAGCGAAGGGTGCAAAGGAACGTGAAAGTAAAACGGACGGTGGCGATAGAAGCGTCTCTCATCTCCATCGTCTCCTCACTCCTCTCTTCTCCAGCGTTCATTTTTTCTCGCGCCCAAATACAAAATCACATCACAACAGGTTTCAACATCTCACTGTTTTTTTTTTTCTTCTTTTATTTTTATTTTGCCCTTTCTGTCTTATCTCTCTAGGGTTTTCTATTTCCCCAATTTTATCATATCATGTTTTTTCTTCTCCCCGTTCCCCTCCTCCGATTAGGGTTCCGGCGACCATGTCCGATGCTCCGGCGAGTCCATGCGGCGGCGGCGGCGGAGGCAGCCACGAGAGCGGCGAGCACAGTCCCCGCTCCAATTTCCGCGAGCAGGACCGCTTCCTCCCCATCGCCAACATCAGCCGCATCATGAAGAAAGCGCTTCCTCCCAACGGGAAAATCGCCAAGGACGCCAAGGAAACCGTGCAGGAATGCGTCTCCGAGTTCATCAGCTTCGTCACCAGCGAGTACACTTCTTTGTTTCTCATGCGCGCTTTCATTTTTTGTTTGTTATTCGCGTTAATTGAATGAATAAATTGCGTTGTTGTTTAACAGAGCGAGCGATAAGTGTCAGAGAGAGAAGAGGAAGACCATCAACGGCGACGATTTGCTTTGGGCTATGACCACTTTAGGTTTCGAGGAGTATATTGATCCGCTCAAGGTTTACCTCGCCGCTTACAGAGAGGTAATTTTTAGTTTACATTTTTTTTTACCTTTTTCAATTAGTTAAATCAGTGTTTTTACCCTCTGTGATTTCTGCCGACAACAAGACTGTAACAGGTATAAATTGTTCATATATTGATGTTTAATTGTTTATAGTACAGCATGCTGCTCTAGTTTCCTGCAATTGAACTCTGCTTTTCACTAATGATTTTTTTTTTATTATTATGGTTTATCGTGGGCCAATTGTGAATGTTGCAGATTGAGGTAATTTTTTTTTTCTGTGTTTATCTACACTTTTGAGTGTGTGAGTGTGTGTTTGTACACATTGTGGTTTATGATTTATGATCTTTTGATGTGGCAGGGTGATTCAAAGGGTTCGGCCAAGGGTGGAGATGCATCTGCTAAGAGAGATGTTTATCAGAGTCCTAATGGCCAGGTTGAGAATGTATATTATTGGTTGTGTTGCTGGAAATATGATTAGAATTGGAATACAATGAAATTGACATCTGATGTTGGATTATTTTATGTTGTGGAATTGACAGGTTGCTCATCAAGGTTCTTTCTCACAAGGTGTTAATTATACGAATTCTTAGGTAATTTCTCTCTCAAAAATGCAATATACCTCTTTCCTCCTGTGCTCTTGGCGCAGAATTGATAAATGATTATGCTGAGATTTCTGTTTAATCTGGCATGGCTGCAATGTAGTATAAGATGCCAATGCTTCTTTCACATGAATTCCTACTTCGTGTCCCTTTTCCTCCTAGAAAGTTTTTATTTGGAGCTCAATTTAATTTAAAGTTTCTCAATTTGTTGCTTCTAATACTATTTTGATTTTTTATTTGAAATTTTGAAGACATATTATAGCTTAAAAGGGGTCCCTCTCAGAATTCATGCCTGATAACCATATCTACACTCCCCATTTAAGTCCCTGATGAAATATTGTATGGCTGATGGGTTGGTTTGTAGGCTCAATGACTTTATCTATCTCTTTTCTTTCTTGAGTTTGTAAGCTTTTTGATTTATTAGGTTTATTCAATGTGTGACCTATCTTAGAATGCCATTTTTTTTCCATGTTGGGCAAATGAAAATGTAAAATTAGGCAATTGGAAACTACTAATTTGTCATGTTGCCTTCCAAAAAAAAACCAATTTGTCATGTTAGAATTTTCCAATCTTTAATAAATTGTACAACTGCAAGCTATAGAATACTTTAAAGCTGCTATGGTCCCTGCACTATTTGATTTTTTAATTACAATTTTGCGTTAGGATTGAATTAGGCTTAGTGGGGTCCTATAATGGTGGTAGGTTTCTTTAGTGATTTCGGACCCTAAGTATGGTAAATTCCAGGCCCCAAGGGTGGTAGCTTTTACTTGGCTTTCTTTGATAAAACAATGTTTATTTCCTGCTAATGCATAGTAAAATTATGCCTTAATTTCAAATAATTTCTGGTGGTGAATCCTGGGTTTTGATGTGTCAACTACAAGGTTACCTAATCCTCAAGAACTAGAAGTCAGATATGCCTGACTGGCTACTTTGTAGTAATAACTTAAATTGAAAGTATATTTGAATTGGTAAATTAGATGATCCTTCCTTGTGTTCGGATAATCAGACGGAAATCTCGTTGCATCTGTTGGCAATTACAAATTGCACTGGCCTTTTTCTTTTCCATCATTGTATTTTACTCCATATACTTTCCTAAAGTACTCTAGCCTCTGGTACCATTTTGTCATTTGGCTTTTTTATGGGGTTTAATAATTAATCTTTAATTATAAATCTGGAATTTTCAGTTCTTTAAAATAAAAGAGAAAGCTAGTTTTACCCAATTAATTAAGCATTAAACCTGACTTTATTTCAGAAGAAACTTATATTAGGAATTGATTTTCCTTGAATCCTAACATATAGCATGGTGAGCATACAATTTTATTCATATAATATAGTTGATTTTTTCTCTGGTTTGTAAATTTGTGAAATGTTATTTCAGGCAACAAAATGTTTATAGATGATGAGTTTGTGATATTAATTTTCTCTCTCTTTAATTTTTCAGCCCCAGGCTCAACATATGATAGTTCCGATGCAAGGCCAAGAGTAGATATTGATCCTCTCCTTCAGTGTTTGACATGTGTGATCTAAATGCCAGTGGAACTTTTATGTCAATATGTGCCCTTGGTATATTGAATGCATTTTATGTTATGTAAACACTACATGCGGGGATGTTGGTTCTTGTGACCAGATATTATTTATTAAGACTTACATTTATCTTTGGAAAAGAATCATTATTCATAAGTTATATTGTAAATTCTGGAACAATGCTTGTCTGATTCCATCAATCGTCCTGGTAACGATTTTATGTACCTGATTGGAAGCATAAATTGGTATATTCTTTCCCTTCGTTGTCTGTTATACTACATTGGATGAAGATGCTACTAAATTAAAACCTTTTCGTAGGAGACGTAATCGGATCCTGCTTTACATAGATTTATTATTTATACTTGTGTTTTGCCAAAGACTACAACTATTTTTTTCCCATTAGACAAGGTTAGCTACATATATTGAATGCGTTTAACCCAACTTTTTTTTTTTAATCTTTGGGAATCGAACTTAGTAGTAGTGTTACAACTCACTCACTGCACAATGTGTTTAACATTCATTTAGGATTTTATATTTTCTTGTATACTCATTCATCAATCACATGGCATGCATTATGCAATGCTCGGGTTCGCTGTTTCCATAAGGCATGTGCCTGAGCAATGACTTGATTACTTACGCTTAAGGAAACACGAGGTGGAGCTGAACTGAATAAGTTGAATTGGATGTGTAAAATTTACCTTTCTAAGTATGGAAGATTTTTTATAGTGTGGAATGTAGCATCACATGGTTAGTGTCAGTTTTCAGTCATGCTATATATTTATTTATAAAAACACTACTCCACACCACACCTATCATAAAACTAAGCGCTACTGTTTTCAGTTATATTTTTTAGTTGACAATACTATTGGTATTTCATTTGATTCTAAAGCTGCAATGCTTAATTTTTGACAAATGCAAGCCTAACACATCTGTTATTCCGTAGTTTGTGGTGGGTTGGTACAAATAGCACTTTTGTTGGTCTGCAGACTCTAGACAGTAGTTAGGACTGAGGTGTGTGAATATATTCGGAACTTTTTTATGTTGTCAAGTAGTTAGAATTATTTTAATTTGCTTGCTTTTGAATTTGATGTAACATGCGGGCATTAGGGTATTCAACTTTTTGAATTGTGGTTTAGTAAAAAGAATATTTGTAACTCTGGAGAATGGGGTTAACGTCAATGGTGCTAATCTGCAACAAGTCCACGTCAAACTTGTTTTAATGTGTGAGAATGCTTCCAAATGGCCATACTTGAGCGTGCTCGGTGGATGACTAGGCTACTGTTATTGGACCTTTTGTATCTTCTTTACATGACCACCCTAAAACCCTTTTGCCAATATATAATGCCTTTTTCCTGTATCATTTCCACATTCATATTCTCACTAGTGTTTTCATATTGGTTGATTATTTGTTTTCTTTTGCAGTGGGAGGTAATCTGAGTGAGCCATTTATCTCTGTAGTTCTACATGCTACTAGCTATGTTTTTAGTTTTTACTTTTTTCCATTTCAAAAGAATCAAAACCATTTTATGAAAAGTATGTCAATTATGTTTTTAAGGATTTAAGGTGGTTCTGCGAATTCGTTGCGCCCTGTGTTAAAAAAAACTTTCCTCACATAGTTTTAGGTTTTTTGCCGTGATTTTTCGTTGAACGCAAGTTTCAATGACTAAACACACTTATTTCTGTATGTGATTCATGTTTGACTTGCAAGAGACTAGTAGAATTCAAGTCTCAAAAGTTCAATCTACAACAAATTAAACTGAAAATTAAGGTTCACAATCCACCATTTGGACCTTAGATTTGGTTGAGTTCATATTGTAATGGATGTGCATTGGATGGATGGATTAATTTGGATTTGGACTAGTATTTAGGTCCTAGTCATTTTTTATCATGCTCAAAGCTATCCATTATAACCCTTTTTTTCACTTGCCCAAAATAAAGACCCGAATTAAACCCACCGAAAAGTCTTTTATTTTTTATTTTTTCAATTTTATCAGGTTGTCTCTACTTATTCCAAAGAGTGTGAGAGTTAAATACAACATAACTGATGTTTACGAGAAAATTTTCCCATGTTGCTTTGGTATTTTTGTCTTGAAAATCCAAATTTCTTTGCTGAACGTGTTTTGGACATGTTTCCAAATATACTACGGAAGAATTGAAAGTCCAAGATCAAAGTAAAAAAAAATGTACCTTCTAATTGTTTTTTTCTTAATATCTTCTAATTGTTTAAAGTTGCTATAAATAATAGCCGAAAGAAAACCTTGATATAGTTTTTTAAGTATTGTTTATGTTTCTTTTAATCACATTGAAGTTTTACTTCAACAATCTCCATAATCATACAATGCAAATTTAGTATTATACAAATGCAATGGTTATCTCAAATGCTTTCACTTCACATGCCCCTTTACGATGTGCCCTAATGTTATCTGAATTTCATAGGTAGGTTCCTTAGTAAGAAAGAGTAGTTGTCCAGTCAACTACTAGTGGAAAGAAGTAAATGTCAATTCATTAAGATTAAGATAATGGCTAAGTTTACGGAATAAGGCCTATTACCGTTATAAATTTTCTATGATAGATAGAGGTTGAGATAAAACCACAAAGTCCTATTACCGTTATTATTTGAAAAATAAAAAAGGGGTCGGAAGGATGCAATTATGATAAAAAAATACAATAAAAGAGTATAAAACCTTGGGCTTCATCCTCGAATTCTAGGCCCAAGACTACCTCACGGCTCACAAGCTGATTATCATGGAACAAGATGCTTATCCTTGAGGAAGGAAATACTACTATGCGTCAATTTTTGGCCCTTTCAAGTTTAGAATAATGTATTCACAAAAACAAGTTATTATATATATATATTCTTTTGAAAAAAATCTTAATTAAGTCATATAGGAACATTATATAGAACATAACTATCTTTTCAAGTATATATGTACTCAATGACAAAGAAAAAGAAAGAGTTTAGAATCATGTTAACATTGATGTTTTGGGTTTAGCTCTCAAAATTATTGTAATCATCCTGCTTTAAATTTCTGTTAAGAGAGTCAATTACATTTAATACTTGTATTTTGAATTTCATTTCTAATAAAAAATGTTATGATAAAAAATAATTCTTTTTATAAGAAAAAATACCTATGAAAAGAGCAACATCGCAATCAATGGAGACCTCATTTCGGATCAATGGAGCAAGAGCAACGGATACTTAATTTTGGAACCACGTAGCATTGATTTCATAATGATTTCTTTTATTTAAGTATGCTATAAAATGCATTTAAAAGTTGCTTCACAATCTAAATTAAAGCGTTTAATTGGTACACGTTTGGTAACATTTACAAAATTATAAATATTATCTATATAATAGATTTTTGTTATTTAAATTGATTTATCTCATCTTTTAAAAAATATTTATCTTTTTGGTGTAGAATGGTCATACTAATATTTAAATCTACGACCTTATTCTTATTATTTAAATCTATGACCTTATTATTCAAGATAATTATTTTAATTTTATATATAATATAAAGGATAGAGGAATTTAATGATATTTTTAACAGGTAGAATATTTGAGCACAATTACCCTATGTGAGAATGATAGAATGAAGATGTTATGTTTATCAATGATAAAAACTTACAGTAAAAAAAATCAATGATATAAACTCATATCCCTCCTCATATTTTAACATAAACAAAATTTCATACTATAGTAAAAAAAATCAATGATATAAACTCATATCCCTCCTCATATTTTAACATAAACAAAATTTCATACTATAAAAATCACATGTCATCGTTATACAAAGTTGAAATGACTAGTAAAATGTAATTAACTGTCCCTTAATTTCATGAAAGTACTAGAATTTTAAAAATGTCTCATAAAATATAATTTGTTTGTTCTTTATAATCTTGCTGTTAAAAGATTTTTATTAAAGTTAACACGTGTACCTATATGACAATTATTGATGGTGCATAGGTAAATGACAATAAATTAATACTTCAATTATCATTTATCATCCACTTATATATTATTACTGTATGTATCAAGTTATCATATGCACTTATGCACCATCAATTATCATGTAAATAAAAGTTTTTTTTTAATACATAAACAAAAGTTTTTTATTAATAAGGTTAAAGTGATAGATAAATTACACTTTTTATTGAACCTTTTGAAATTTTAATACTTTTAAAATCATAAATGACAATGCATTATTGAATTACACTTTCTCGTATAGAAATGATTATTCATAAAAAGATAAAATATTATTATAATGTTCAATTTAATTTATTTAGTTTTAAGTCTCAACAATAAAATAATGAAGATCGAATCAAACTCAACAAAACAATAAAAAAATATTTTTTAGTTTTATTTTCAAATTTTCAGGTGATATTTACCTCAAAAGATTGATTTGATGATTTAAACTACTTTTATTAAGTTTTGATCATTCTTTATATATATATATATATTATCTTATTCATATTTTTTATTATTGTATTTTTTTTATTCGTAAATACAATACTAATGATTTACAATAACATTCACATATCTTATTTAACGAATTGACTAATACTTTTTTGATTTATTATCCTATTTTCGACTTAAATGAAAAAAAATTAAAACCCTCCTTTGTTAAAAAAAATAGAATTTCATCACAACCAAATTTGTAAACCTAATCCAAAAGCCCAAACAGAAGTGATATATATAGTATAGGTTTGATTGAGAAGTGCATCAAGCTTCATGCACCTCACCAGCAGAATATCCATTCCTTGTTAATTATAAGGGATTAGCAACGAGACTAATCGGTAATTAACATCAATAATCACCCCACATAAATATATTTACACTGTCATCACCCTATGTTTTGTTTTCCAAGTTGCAAGCGTGTGCAATCACCCTTTCTTCCTTCCCCTGGTTTTCTTCAATTCTTATTTTTTTTCTCCTTTTTCTATTTTTTTTCATCAATTTACTTAATTGTTCATCAATCCATTATTTTATTGTTATTCTCTCAGAATAAACAATTCGGCGAAGAAGTAAGACGAAGAAAGAAGAAAGAAGAAAGAAAGAAGAGTAGCGTTTCCTTAAAATTCACCATAACATCATCGGTTTGTTTGTGTTATTTTGTTGATACGAAAACTGGGTCTTCGATAGTAATTTGAAACTGTTGTCGTTTTGAGTCTTCAACTTCTCGTGATTGTTTTTGCCACTGATCGTGTTCTTTTTGCTGTCATTGTGTGTTTGTTTCTTCATAATAATTGCTTTGTATTTTTGTTTCCCTTTTTTTGTTTATTAATTTTTTGTGTGTGCATATTTATCTGTTGTGGAAATTGTGGTGTTTGATTTGTTCACTCTGAGGTTTCAGTTTTTAAATTGATTTAGTCTTTCGTTTATGATGTTGTAAGAATGCATCATCGGCACCCACAGCAGCTCTGTCCCCATTTTTTTGTGAATAAGGTTTTGATGAGTAATTTAACTGAGATGATGTTGAAAATTAAGAAAAAGAATAATGACTACTACTTATGATGGTTATATTTGAGGAAAGCTTTGAATAAGAGTTTGGTTGTTTTGGATCGCAGTTATTAATTTACCCTTTTTTTCAAGTTAAATTACAGAAACAACAAAATGTCAGTTTTTGGTTCAGAATTCAAAGTTGTTTGTTTGGTTTATATGTGGTTAAGGATTTATTATGGTGATGAATGAAAACTGATTAAGGTTTTGAACTGTGCAGGGTTCTGTTTCCATTTGTGTGTAGAGGCAATTCATGGGAAGTCGAGGCCAAAAGCGTCCTGAGATGGTTGATGAACTGCCTGCTGATAAGCGGGCGTGCAGTTCATTGGATTTTAGACCAAGTACTTCAAACTCATCAGTTCAAACCCAGATGAATTCAACAGTGGAGGCGCATGATCATGACATGGATACTTCCTCATCTGCTTCGGCTTCGAGTCAATCAGAGGGAGAGCCAGAGAAGGATTCGGCTTATGGATCGTGTGATTCAGATGACATGGAGCAGCATCACAGCACTCTCCATGAATATCACAGGCAGAGACTGTCCAGTGATCATGGGAAATTTAAAACTATTATATCTAGCTTGAGTGGTCTGACTGAACCCTCTCTTCAATTAGCCGTACTAACCGAACTTTGTGAGGTTCTGTCATTTTGTACAGAGGGTTCAATCTCCAGCATGACTTCAGACTTGTTATCACCACTACTTGTAAAGCTGGCACAGCATGAGAGTAACCCAGATATAATGTTGTTTTCCATTAGGGCCATCACCTATATCTGCGATCTGTATCCTCGATCAGCTGCTTTTCTTGTTCGTCATGATGCTGTTACTACTTTATGTCAAAGATTATTGGCA
The DNA here is from genome assembly GCF_004193775.1 of Glycine soja. Lineage (NCBI taxonomy): Eukaryota > Viridiplantae > Streptophyta > Magnoliopsida > Fabales > Fabaceae > Glycine > Glycine soja. The sequence goes on from NC_041011.1 coordinate 4,556,802, forward strand.
ATTGAGTATCAAGATGTAGCTGAACAGGTAATTATTGTTTTGCTCGTCCATAGTATATGTTTTGTTTTTAATAGAGAAAGAAAGCAATGTAACTTATTGATGTTGAATTTATGAAGTGTCTCCAAGCATTGGAAAAAATATCACGCGAGCAACCACTTGCTTGCTTACAGGCTGGGACAATTATGGCTGTTCTGAACTATATTGACTTCTTCTCAACAAGCACACAGGTAAGGCTCTAACATAATAGGGCATCATCTTCATGAGTAATGACGATTTTTTCTTGTCATCCTTCACGACATGAGTTTTATTGGTTTATGTATTCTCCCCCTTTCACCAGAGAGTTGCACTTGCTACTGTGGTGAACATATGTAAGAAGCTTCCTTCTGAAAGCCCTTCACCTTTCATGGAGGCAGTGCCTATACTGTGCAATCTTCTTCAGTATGAGGATCGACAGGTACCGGTGAATTGATTTCAGATGCTTATAATTCAGATTTGTATCTTTTCATTGTGTTGTGGTTTCATCTTCCCTTCGCTAATATCTACTGAACTGCAAATATAATTCTGCAGCTTGTTGAAAATGTTGCTACCTGCTTAATCAAAATTGTGGAGCGAGTTGCGCAGTCCTCTGAAATGTTGGATGAGCTTTGTAACCATGGACTGATTCAACAGGTTACACATCTTTTAAGTTTAAATGGTCAGACATCGCTATCTCCATTAATATACAATGTAAGCAATTTTTATCTGCCATATTCATATCCTAAAACTTTCCCTTTTTTTCTTATGAACTTTAAAGTTGATGTAAATCTATTATTTTGTTTGTCAGGGATTGATAGGATTACTTGTCAAACTTTCATCTGGGTCACTTGTAGCCTTCAGGACTTTATATGAACTCAATATAAGCAGCATACTGAGAGAGATATTATCTACATTTGACCTCTCACATGGAGTATCAACTTCACTGCTTGTTGGTGGACACTGTAATCGGGTATGTAACTTAGGCTCCACTCTGTTCTGTCTTTAACTAGTGTGCAGCAGCACAGCTTGATTAATTTCTTATTTCCAAATTGAAAAATATAGGTATATTTAGTTGTGATGAATTTTTTGATTGGTAATGTTTTCATAATTTTTTAAGTTTAGTGATTATGGCATTTATGTGATACAATTTTTTAGAAGCTATTTTTTTTGTAACTTCAAAGAAAACACAAACCTTTTTTTTTGAAAACTTAGATATTTATTATTATTTTTTTTAAACATGTCTTCGATAATTCTTTAAAAAAAGTTAAAGCTATCATATCCTTTCTGAGAAGTATATATTTTTATCAAATGCAATATTGGTATTTAGCCCCTAAAAGCATCCTTACTCTTCACCCAATTGCTTATGGTATGACTGTGTGAGCTTTACTGTACCTATGCATTAAAAGTATTCGGAGTTAAATTTTCTGTTCTTGTTGTGTTTGTTAAAATCTGTTCTTCATATTTATTTAACAAACATAACAAGATTTTATCGAGTGTTCAGAGTTAATAATCAATATGAAGAACATATATTATTAAAATGCATTTAATGTCATTCAGAAGTACATAAAAGGGTTATCTTTTCTAATGTATTCAAGGATGAGATTTGTTAGATTTCTTATAAATAAGCCGTGTGAAAGGTGTGTCATATAGTTTGCCGATTTGCTAGGTATATGAAGCACTCAAATTGCTAAATGAGCTTCTCCCTGTCCGGGCTAAAGATGAGAATGATCAACTCATGCTAGACAAAGAATCCTTTCTAGATAATAGCCCAGATCTTCTGCGAAGACTTGGAATGGATGTGTTTCCCATGTTAATCCAGGTTAGTTGATTTTTTTGTAATTAACTAAACGATCTTCCTTTATTTTAATTACATTTCAATACCTACCATCCTTGTACAGGTGTTCAATTCTGGTGCGAGTTTATATGTTTGCTATGGGAGTCTATCTGTAATGTACAAGTTGGTTAGTTTGAGCAAATCTGACATGCTTGTTGCATTGCTTAAGAATGCCAATATTTCAAGGTGAAGCAGGCCTCCTTTCCTTAGTGTTTCATTATTGACTATTAAATGAATTTATATTGATGTTGATTTTACCTGGTTAACATGGCAGTTTTTTGGCTGGAGTATTCACTCGAAAGGATCACCACATGCTAATGTTAGCATTACAAATTGCTGAGATAATCCTTCAAAATTTTTCAGATGATTTCCTAAAGTTGTTTGTAAAGGAAGGTGTCTTTTTTGCCATTGAGGCACTATTAACACCAGAAAGATCTTCAAAGTTGATGTACCCAGCATTTGGTGGCATTCAGCTGTCATTGGACTCTAGTCAAAAGTCTTCTTCAAGAGATGCCCTCAAGTGTTTATGTTTTGCATTTTCAACTGGCCAATCCCCTACATCCTTAGAAGCCAGAAATTGCAAACTGGACAAAGACTCTCTTTATAATCTTGCAACGCATATAAAAAACAAATTCTTAGCACCAGAATTATTTGATTCTGAGAAAGGATTGACTGGTATTCTACAGAATCTCAGAGCACTTTCTAATGATTTGTTGAGCATGTCTACTGACAGTGGTGCTCTTGCTGTGCATGAAGAGAAGATCAATAATATATTATATCAAATTATGGACAAGCTTACTGGCAAGGAACAAGTTTCTACTTTTGAATTTATTGAAAGTGGAGTCGTGAAATCACTTGTTAATTGTTTATCTCATGGTCAGTATATCAGGGAAAAAAAGAGAGTACATGGTGTTTGTAATTATAATCTTGTCATAGAAAAACGATTTGAGGCTTTGGCTAGTGTATGCTTATGTGCTTCTCAGCCTCTCTCAGGTGAAACACCCCTTTCTATGTTAATCAGGAACTTGCAGACTGCACTGGCTTCATTGGAAGCTTTTCCTATTGTTCTGAGCAATGGACCAAAACTGAGAAATTCATTTGCTACTGTTCCTAATGGGTGTTCCATTCCTTACCCTTGCCTGAAAGTTCGTTTTGTCAAGGGAGAGGGAGAGACTTTCCTGAATGACTACACTGAGGATTTTCATACTGTTGACCCATTTTCTTCTGTGCATTCCATTGAAAGATATCTATGGCCAAAGGTCAGTGCAAAAGGCACAGAGCATGCTAGATCGTCATCTGTCCAAGTAGTGTCGCAACCTGAAAGTCCTTCTCCCCTTCAATCACCATCAAATGCAAGTTCAGTCCCAGTTGAAATTCCCGTAATTTTAAGGACTTCTGACATGATGACAGATCTCCCTGAAACACAGGTGATATTTGTAACCATAATTATTGATTTGCAGAACTATCTGCCTATTTCTGTGTGTTTTTTCCTTTGTTAATTTATATTATTTTTGGTTAATGAGATTTTTGTTTTAATTTAGATTTTTTTCCCAACTATATTATTTTGCAGATGGAAGAGGCAAAGTTGTCACAGCCTAGACCTGGTCAAGCAGTCAATGAGAATGCTGGGGAATCATCATCCTCTGGAACTCAGGTTGTAAAGATAATGCATAAAATTCTTGCTTGTTATTTTTGTCAAACTAAGTTTTTAATTCTACATAATTGTTCTTGGCATTTAAGCTTGATGTGTTTTCCAAATTGTGTCATTTTACAGTTTTTAACTTTTAAATCAATTAAGATTATATAAATTTTCTGGTTACTTGAGTATAATTTTCCATTTTTATTTAGATATTAATACTTTTCCATTTGTGTTATTCTTTACCTTAAACTTGCTACTTGTGTTGTCATTCTTGTATCTCTTTTTACAAAAAATCTTTTACTAATTTTCTTTATGATAACAAGTATATGTTGCACTTTTGAATGTATTTGAACTCTTTGTGCCTTTTTCTATCAGGGTTATGCTGAACAGGAACTGCAAATGAATACAGAACCAAACTCAAAACTAGAAAAACAGCATCCTGCATCTTGTAGCAATGAAGCTGGTCAAAAGCTTGATTTTTACCTCGAAGGACAACACCTGGATCATAAATTGACTCTATATCAGGCAATTCTTCACCATATAATAAAAAAAAATGCAGATTCTTTTTCTAGTGCAAAACTGTGGAGTCAAGTGCACATAATAACCTATAGAAGGGATGTAGAATCTGAGGATGTAATACCTCCTGAATGTCATTCTTCACCCCAGCATTTCTCTGATGAAAAAGTTTTAGCTTATTATCAGCATACTCCTTTTTTCTCAGACATGTTCTCTTGTGAACTAGTTTCTGATTTGGAGATGTCCAGTCCAATTTATGATATTTTGTTTCTTCTTAAAAGCTTGGAAAGCATGAACAGAATTATATTTCACCTTATGTCGCGTGAAAGAATTTGTGCTTTTGCCCAAGGGAAAGTTGATAACCTGGATAGTCTAAAAATAACAGTTCCTTCTGTCCCACAGATTGAGTTTGTAAGCAGTAAGTTGACAGAGAAGCTAGAGCAACAGATGAGGGACTCTTTGGCTGTCTCCATTTGTGGTATGCCATTGTGGTGTAATCAATTAATGGCTTCATGTCCTTTCTTATTTAGTTTTGAGGCAAGATGCAAATACTTCAGATTGGCAGCATTTGGTCAGCCACAAGTCCAACCTTCTCACAACGGCTCAGGAACAGTAAGTGACAGGCGACTGAGCCCTGGTGGATTGCCTCGAAAGAAATTTTTAGTTCATCGCGACCGGATTTTGGAATCTGCTGCACAAATGATGGACCTGCATGCCAGTAATAAAGTGGTTCTTGAGGTGGAATATGATGAAGAAGTGGGCACTGGTCTTGGACCAACTTTGGAATTTTATACCTTGGTGTGCCAGGAGTTCCAGAAATCTGGCTTGGCCATGTGGAGAGAAGATGATTCTTCCTTTACCCTCAAGACAAACTTGCAGGCTGAGGAAATAGGAGTTCATTCCTTTTATGGACTCTTTCCTCGTCCATGGTCATCAATGCAAGATACATCTGGTGGCATACAGTTCTCTGAAGTAACAAAGAATTTTTTCCTTCTAGGCCAAGTTGTTGCTAAAGCACTTCAAGATGGAAGGATCTTAGATCTTCACTTCTCAAAAGCTTTCTATAAACTTATTCTTGGAAAGGTAACCAATTCTCAGTGCAACTAATGAACTTCGCATTGCAACCCAGCAACACAGTAAGATTTATAGTTGTCCTTATAACTGACTAAATCTCTCTGCTTATTACCATCTCTTCAGGAACTTTCTCTCTACGACATACAATCCTTTGATCCTGGGCTTGGTAAGGTGCTACAAGAGTTTCAAGCATTAGTTATGAGGAAGAAATTTATGGAATCTGTCAGTGGAGGGAATTCCGAGTTGCAGTATGGACTAAGCTTTCGAGATATGAGCATTGAAGATCTTTGTCTTGATTTTACTCTTCCTGGGTTTCCTGATATTGTTCTTGCTTCAGGGACCGATCATACCATGGTATGGCATTGCTTGACATTTTTTTGCAATTCAATTCTCACTTTCATCCTTTCAATGGAAGAATATAAATTTATCTTTTTCTGTAGGTAAATATGAGAAACTTGGAGGATTATGTTTCTCTTATTGTCGATGCAACTGTGAGGTCTGGAGTTTCAAGACAAGTGGAAGCTTTTAAATCTGGCTTTAACCAGGTCTCTCACTTTGTCTTAATAATATTCAAAATACTTGTTGCTTCTATTTTTTTTTTAAGTAACTTAAAACATGAGAGAATGAAAGAAGTCTGATGCTCAAGACTCCTCAACCTAGGTGATGAAAATATTTGGACTATTAGACACTGCTTACATGTGATTCCTTAGTTAATATATCATCAGAACTAGGTTTTGTGTTTGATCCTCTTCTATGTCATTTCTTATTGTGTCTTCATTGTATGCCATCAAGATCAGTAACTGTATATATAGTGAATATGAAGTTTTCTTTTGGATTTACCATTTACAATACTGTTCATGAATTTCTACTATATCTTCACTGTGATTCTCATTTTTTTTTCTAATTTGTCTTCTACTTTCAGGTTTTCTCCATTGATCATCTTCGGATTTTCAATGAAGAAGAACTTGAGCGAATGCTTTGTGGAGAGTATGACTCTTGGGCTGTAAGTACAAATTTCATTCTTTTTCAATTTGTATATGTTCTTTTCTTTTTTAGAGGAGAGGAAGAACAATTAAAATAAATAATGTCGTGTTAGCAGGTCAACGAGTTTGGAGATCACATTAAGTTTGATCATGGGTATACTGCTAGCAGTCCTCCCATTGTTAATGTAAGCATTATGCATATTAAACTTTTGATCTTACTTGAACATATTTTGATTTCTTAACCTGAATCTCATAACTTTATGAACTGTGTCCTGCTGTGGACCCAGTTGTTGGAGATTGTCCGAGAGTTTGATAATGGACAGCGACGAGCATTTCTGCAGTTTGTGACGGGCGCACCTCGCCTTCCTCCGGGAGGATTGGCATCTCTCAATCCGAAGTTAACTATTGTCCGAAAGGTTTGCTGATTATATACTTAATATTTTTTGTGTGGATTTTTATCCTTAACAATAACCCATTTTTTCTTTGTGTTATTTACTTATAATCGTTTGTTTTAACAGCATTGTAGCAACCGGGCAGACACAGACCTACCTAGCGTGATGACTTGTGCAAATTATCTCAAGCTGCCTCCGTACTCATCAAAAGTACCTTATCAATTTATACTATTTCAAACTTGTATTAGTAAAAACACATAAAAAATGTTTTGGAAAATGATTTTCTTACATTTGAGCCTTAATATTCTTTAGCAACTTTCTTCTATTTCAGGAAAGGATGAAAGAGAAGCTCTTGTATGCCATAACAGAGGGTCAAGGATCTTTCCACCTTTCATAATTGCACTCTCTTAACTGGTCCATAATTGAAGAATTATGAAGATGTAATTATTAGGGTAATTGATAGTTATGTAGATAAGGGTGCTAGTGGCTTGCTGGCAGTGGTCTAAATGAGTTTATTGCAGTGGTGGTCACACGAGTCACTCGGCGATGAAGCTTCTATCTTCACTGACTACAAAAAATTGTTGGGGGTGTGTACATAGCACGCTGATAGTTTAGTTGATTGACTTGTATCAGCTGTACAGACACGGAGGGCACTTTTTAAGGGTCACGCTTGATATTTGATGTACAGTATTTGTACAGGAACCTTAATCATTAAAATTTTAGTCGTTTACTCGCATAATGATAGTGGTTTCTTATCTTTTGCTTAAGTTGCATCTGAGATGGTTTTAAATTGTAGTATTTGATTCTCCTTTAAATTTCATACCACTTTCTTTTTTATTTTTTAATTTCCATTTACAGTTTTGCACTGTTTTTTTTAATATGTCAAAATCGAAGACAATGGAAATTTACAATAATTTGCTTCAACCAAATGAGTTTAACTCCATTGACAGTTTTGTACTGTTCCATGACAGAAACTTGAGATGACTTGATTGCATATTAAGTTAATAAAATGTAATAATGTTCCTAAAAAAATTGGTAATAATGTAAGAGCTTTTTGGTAAGATTCATCGAAAAAAAGAGTTGCCCCATTGGAGAGAAAAAGTGCCTAACTACTTATATTGGGGATAATAAGTGTTGTGTAAGCGGTTCCATCGATAGCATTCAAGAGAGTTGTTCCATTAAAAAAGTTGCTTCAATGTTTTTCTTATAAAATTCAACAAAAAAATTGCATTCGTTGGTTCTTGTACCAAAATCCTAAATGTCACGTGGTAATATGGAACGAAGGGAGTTACCCACATACTTTAAAATGATATTCTATTTTAGACTTAAATATAAATAAATTTAATTAATTTATCTAATTTAATATTATTATTATAAAAATGTTTTTCATTCGATATCAAATTTCTATAAAAAAAATATTTTAAAAATAATTTTATTTTTAATTTAAGATTAATAAAATTAAATAATATGAACCAGTGAAATTATTATGAATATTTTTTATAGCAGTTGCGTAGCGTGGCAGAGAATCGAAATCCGACATCCATGAGTTTGTGAAGGGAACACCAAAAACGTAGTTAGCGCCAAATCCATTATTAGTTAGTCTTCCTTATCCCAAATGAACGCCACACTCTTACAACCCCCACTCTCTCCCTTCCAACGCGCCACCACCACAAACTCCCCGGAACCCCGCGACCAGAAGCTTCTCTCTCTCCTTCGAGACCGCAAAACCGAAGAAGCCTGGCTCGCTTACTCCCACTCCACGCACCTCCCTAACCCCACCTGCCTCAGTCGCTTGGTCTCTCAGCTCTCTTACCAGAACACACTCTCTTCTCTCACGCGCGCCCAGTCCATCGTCACCCGCCTCCGCAATGAGCGCCAGCTTCACCGCCTCGACGCCAACTGCCTCGGCCTCCTCGCCGTCTCCGCCACCAAGGCCAACCACACGCTCTACGCCGCCTCCCTCCTCCGCTCCATGCTCCGCTCCGGCTACCTCCCCCACGTTAAGGCCTGGACCGCCGTCGTCGCCTGCCTCGCCTCCTCCCCTGACCGCGGCGATGGCCCCGCCGAGGCCCTCCAGCTCTTCCGCTCCGTCACGCGCCGCCTCCGCCGGCTCCCCGACCCCGCCATGGCCGCCGCGTCGCGCCCCGACACGGCCGCCGTCAACGCCGCGCTCAACGCCTGCGCCAATTTGGGTGATCCCAGGGCCTTCTTGCAGGTGTTCGATGAAATGCCGCAGTTCAATGTTGCCCCTGATGCGTTGAGTTATAACACTATGATTAAGCTGTGTTGTAGAATTGGTAGAAAGGACTTGCTTGTGTTTGTTCTGGAGAGGGTTCTTCAGTTGGAGATTCCTTTTTGTGTCACCACTTTGCAGTCCCTTGTTTCTGCTTATGTTGAGTTTGGTGATTTGGAAACTGCTGAGAAATTGGTTCAGGCAATGAGGGAAGAAAGGAGGGATATTTGTAGGGTGCTGAAGGAGTGTAGCAATTTAGAGTATTCGAGTGGTAATGAATCAAGTGATGATGATGATGATGATGATGATGATGATGATGACAATGATTGCATTTTTGAGAAGTTGCTTCCGAATTTGGTCGATCAAAGTGGCAATGAGGTTGAACCACCCTTGTTGCCAAAAGGTTATGCTCCAAACACTAGGACTTACACCACTCTAATGAAGGGTTATATGAATGCAGGACGTGTGAGTGATACGGTGAGGATGCTTGAGGCGATGCGGCGGCTGGATGATAAGGGTAGTCAACCTGATCATGTTTCCTACACCACTGTGGTTTCGGCACTTGTGAAGGTGGGTGCCATGGACCGCGCTCGTCAGGTTCTTGCTGAGATGACCAGGATTGGCGTGCCTGCGAATTTGATAACTTACAATGTTCTCCTCAAGGGTTATTGCAAACAGCTGCAGATAGATAAGGCAAGGGAATTGCTCAAGGAGATGGTTGATGATGCAGGGATACAGCCGGATGTGGTGTCTTATAACATACTCATTGATGGGTGTATACTGGTGGATGACAGTGCTGGGGCTCTTTCCTTCTTTAATGAGATGAGAGCAAGAGGAATAGCTCCCACCAAGATTAGTTACACTACTTTGATGAAGGCTTTCGCATACTCGGGTCAGCCGAAGCTTGCTCACAGAGTGTTTAACGAGATGGACAGTGACCCTCGGGTGAAGGTGGATTTGATCGCGTGGAACATGTTGGTGGAAGGATATTGCAGGTTGGGGTTGGTGGAAGAGGCGAAGAAAGTGGTTCAGAAGATGAAGGAGAGTGGATTTCACCCTGATGTGGGCACTTATGGCAGTTTAGCCAACGGAATTGCATTGGCAAGGAAACCCGGAGAGGCACTTCTGCTTTGGAACGAAGTGAAGGAGAGGTGTGAGGTGGGAAAGGAAGGGGGGAAATCTGATTCTTCTGTTCCTCCGTTGAAACCGGATGGAGCGCTTTTAGATACTATTGCTGATATCTGTGTGAGGGCTGCTTTCTTTAGAAAGGCATTGGAAATAGTGGCTTGCATGGAGGAGAATGGGATACCTCCCAACAAGACCAAGTTTACTAGAATCTATGTGGAAATGCATTCAAGAATGTTTACTAGTAAGCATGCTTCAAGGGCTAGACAAGACAGAAGAGTAGAGAGGAAAAGGGCTGCTGAGGCGTTTAAGTTTTGGCTGGGTTTGCCTAATTCCTATTATGATGGAAGTGAGTGGCGGTTAGAACCTATGGAAGGGTATGGCAATACCTCTGATTCGGTTTAGTTGCTCCCCCTTTCATAGCTTGTCAAAACATACTCAAGTATGAGAAAGGACACTTCTATTCTACAATGTAGAAATAAATGTTTAGTTAACAAAAAAAAGTGCCTATTGTACTCTACAACTGCAATGTCGTTTTGTAATTAAAACACAGGTTTCCCAGGTATGAAATCAATGAATAATTTCGATGACTTTTTTTTTTATGCATCAGTCTCCATTCATTTTTTAATTTACATAATAAAATGAATCTTTTTTAATCTTGTTTTTCAAAATTTAAAAAGTTAATATAATACTACCTTTGTTTCTTTTTATGAGAAACAAGTTATACTGAATTTTAGACTATAACTTGTTTCTTATAAATAGGAACAGAGGTAATATGATATAATAGATTTAGATAAATATAGTATATTTAAAGAAAATATCAAGATTATTGATATGTTTATTCGATATTGTACAGAACGTCTTCAACTGTAAAATTATATTATATCATGCATTTATCCTATATAATTCATTATCTGTTCTAGTTTCAAGCCACAGAGAAGGTGAAGCTGGGCAATGCATGATCCAAGTATTCTGGCTTGAGTGCAGAAACAGACTCTTGCTTGAACTGCAGAATCTTTTACTGAACTAACGTAATATTTGCAGAATCTTGTGAAGTAGCCAGTTCTGATTGCATAAAAAATGTATATTAGGATTAATCTACAGTCACATTTATTTGGATGAAGCAGTAAAAGGAAATGAATTTTCTCTAATTGTTATATCCCAATTGTTTTGAGCTTTATTTACCAACTTCCTTTAGTTATTTTGTCTTCAAGTGTCATTTATAGTTAGATTTGTCATTTGTCGTAAGCTTAAACTTGGCAATTGCTAAATGTACCTCCTATACTTGGGGCATAGTTATAAAGTTGGATAATCCGTACTAGTCATCAAGGAAAGGTTTTTTTATGAAGCATAAGTTAAGGAAAGGTTTGCATTTCATGTACACTTTCTTATGTATGTGTTGAATTCATTGGGAATACACCCGTGTGGATGCTGAATGTGTGTGTGCATTTTACCTGTTTCTGTTGTCATACTGCTAGCAACGAGCATGATGTGAGATGTATCTCAATACCATGTCTTTCCCAGTTTCCTTCTGTATGATGATGACAAACAAGTGATGTCTGCACGTAGGGTTGTGCAAAAAAAAATAAAAATAATTCGGACCAAACCAAATTGTAACCGCACTAAAATTAAACCAATTTTTACTCAGATTGATTTGAAAAAAGAAAAAATTGAATTATTTTACCAAACCTGTTCGGTTAACCAAATTGCATTTTACCTGAATCAAATTTTTATTTTAAAAAAATAGTTGAAAATAGGTTTGGTTCTTAGGACTGCTTTAAAATTAGTTCAAAATCAATTCAGTTCAGAGGCAATTTTTAAAACTAGTTTGGTTCCAAAGTCATATTTTAAACTAATTCACCTATTTGGATATAAAATCGAATAGGTTAAAACAGTTTGAAATTGATTTGGTTCAGCGTTTTTTTATCGAACCGGTTTTTCCACTCCATAGTGTGCCGTACCCTTAGAGTGACCTTAGAGGAGAGGCACAGCCTTATTCCCTACTAATAGTTATATATATATATATATATATATATATATATATATAATTAATTGTTGTTTAGTTGTATTTATTTGGGATTGTATAGCTCTATTAAATGTGGCATGGTGCTTGAATATTGGCTCCTAAAGGCCAGTGTCCATTGCTTTTGTAATTTTTTAACCCAACATTAGATATCAGTTTATAAATGGCATTATGCAATCTGACCAGTCTAAAGTCCTTGAACGATCTAGGCAGTGGTGGATGTTGCCCAAAAATTTTGGAGGGCTGAATGATCAAAAACTATATTTAAAATTATTTATGACTTTATTTATAAAATAAATTCTATACTTACTAAATTATTTACACTCACAGGTCACTTCGATCCGTTTAAAGTCCAGTTTGTGAAATCCTCATTTTAAGCAGACCGATTAAATCTATTTCGCGAAATAAATGGATTTTTTATGTCCATATCTGGTCTGCCAAGTCCACATATAAACGAACCGGTTCGCGGGTTCAATTAATAATTTTTTTAAATAAATATGTTTTTGGTTGTTTGACACGATCACAAGCAAGAGAGAGGCATGACGAGGTGGGAGACACAACGTGCAAGAGAGAGGTGCAATGCATAGAAAGGGGCGGCGTGTAAGCCGAGGAGGAGGAAGTAACCTTTTTGCGCAGTGTTTGGCCGAGGTAAGGGAAGCGTAGTGCGGTGCTGGCCGGGGTGGGGAGGTCGCGCACGAGCTAAGGAAGAGAAAGTGATGCCTCGAGCCTCACGGCGGAATGAGGGCGGGGGAAAGAGACGTGCGGCACAGTGAGGATTTAAAAGGGAAGGTTATGAAGTCTCCTCAACTCAAATATTCAATCTATATAATTTTATTTTAAAATTAATTTTCTCTTATACGAGCTATTCCGTGGATTTAATAGATCGGACTCAAGTATTACTTATAATTATACAGATTTGTGAAAAAATAGGCTCATAATTTGCCCAGTCCGCGAGCTCAACGAATCAGCCCGTAGACCTCAACCAGGATACCCACCCCTACTAAAAGGGAAGGAAAAAACTGGGGAGGCTATGGCTGCCTCCTCTCCAAAGAAGCTTTGCAACTGGATCCAGACGTTTAATCTCTCACTTCTTTTGATAACATTTTATATAATATTTTTTACAAACCTTGTATGATTTCATGTAAGGTTTTTATTATTTTGACAAAAATTATTAGACGTTTAAATATTTATGTAAGATATATTTATCTAGACAGAATTTTAGCCTAAGTTTTCTATACGTGTTTATATGTGGAAAAAAAACAACTGTCAAAATGTGTTTGAATTGGTTGTCACAAAATTGATTTTGAATGAAATTAAATTTACAAAATTAAAAATTAATTATGATTAGAATTGATTATGAAGTAACACAATTTTTCTTTGGTTAACATATGCCAGAAAAGTGATTTTTTTTAAAAAATATTGCTTGGATACTTTGAATAAATTGATTTAAAACATCAAGTCTCCACTAATTTTCGAATTTACATAATAAACATGAATCTTTTTTATCTTGTTTTTAAAATTTAAAAAGTTAACATAATATGATATAATAGATTTAGATAAATATAGTATATTTAAAGAAAATATCCTTATCAAGAATTTTGATATGTTTATTCAATATTGTACAGAATATCATCAACTGTAAAATTATGCATTTATCCTATATAATTCAATATCTATTATAGTTTCAAGCCACATAGAAGGGTCTTGAAGCCGGGAATGCATGATCCAAGTATTCTGAATATCATAGGAGGAGACTATCTGGCTTGAGTGCAGATACAGATCCTTCTTGCCAGTTAGCTGAACTTTGTGACCTGGTGACATGACGACAGTTCTCCCAGAAAATAAAACAGGTGATTTTTTTAACCATAGTTATTGGTTTACAAAAGTATATATCAGCCTATTTCTCTGTGTGTATGTGTTTTTTCTTGTTAATTTAACTTACGTTTGGTGAATGAGGGGTTGTTTCCTAATTATTCAGATTTTTTCCCAACTATACTTATTTTGCATAAGAGCCAAAGTTGTTACAGGTTCTTTGTTGTGAAATCTAGGGGGGAATCATCATCTTTTGGAACTCAAGTTGTAAAGATACAATGCATAACATTATTGCTTTTGATTTGTTTCAAGCTAAGTTTTTAATTCTACATAATTGTTCTTGGCATTTCTTGAATCTTGACAAGTTGTAAAGATAATGCATAACATTCTTGCTTGTTATTTTTTTCAAGCTAAGTTTTTAATTCTACAAATTGTTCTTGGCATTTCTTGAATCTTGACAAGGTCTAAGTGACTCTGGCAGCATTGACAATGTTCTAAGCAAGAGAGACTGAAGTTATGGGCTCAACTAGGTTAAAAATTAAAATCCCAAAACCTTAAGAGTTGTTATTCTTATTCCTATTGGTCCTTACAAGGGATTGTCACTTCCTTTTTTTTTTCTTTTTTCCAAAAGTACTCTTTCCACTTCCACATAATCATGATTATGTTGTATAATCATGTACAAAATCCAAAGTGAAATTATATTATACAAAAGTTCACACATTTAAGTAATCAAATTATTTGTTACATAAACATAAATTACTTCTTTTTTTAATTATGATCAGTCATGAATTGATTTGAATATGATTAATAAAAGTAATTCTTATAATAATTAATTTGATTACCACTTACATTGAATTAATTTAACTTTAATTTAAAAAGATATTGAATATTATTAAAAATGGTAAATTGTATCACAGTTAATTTGATTATTTAAAAAGGTAACTTGCATTTATAATTAATAAAAAAATTATAAAAATAAAAATATTTGATAGTGTTTTTATCTTTTATGATATTAAACTTCGTTTAATACTTACCATATTAATTATTGAGAAGGTTCCTAAAGAATAAAACATCGTGCCTAATATTTTAATAACACAAACAAAATGTATTTATATACTCTGACATTTAACATCAATCTTTAAAATTGATTTTAAGGATCTAAAGTAATACCAATACATTACTCCGATTAAATATTTTACATAACCGATTGAACTCATTGAAGTAATGAAAGATTTCCATAAAGAGTCATTATCGTTTTTTTTCCGTGATTTTTTCTCCTTAATTTGATGCCGTGTAAATAGAGTCATTATTATGAAAAGTAAGGGCAGTTTAGTTTATTTATTTTCTATTTTAATTTTAACTGAAAATTAATATTTTTTAAAATAAGTACTTGCAGTTAAAAAAGAAATATAAGTACTTTAATTTTAAAAAATATATTTTTGAAAATATTTAAAAAATGAAGTCCAATTGTAAAACAGAAAATATTCTTTAATTTTATATTTAAAGTTTGTATGAAAAATAAGAAAAACAGAAAACAATGATATTTTACTACTTTTTATATAAATTTTATATATAATAAAATAAAAAATTAAAATATATTTTTTATCTTTCTAAAATTTCAATTTCAATTTTAATCTCTCTAAAAAAAATTATATCCTATTTTCATTCTTCTAATTCTCAATCGCGTCATTTTTTCTTCTTAAGCACTATCTCAATCACTTTTCGTCCATTTATAAAACTTTATATAAATCTCTTTTTTTTCAGAAGTTATATAAATCTCTTTAAAAATCAAAATTCGAGCATTTTAAAATTACAGGAAAAAAATAAAAATATTTTTAAAATACTAAAATTAAAAGAGAACTTACAAATTTTCAAAGAGAAAAAGAAAATGAAAATGAAAACAAATAAAAATGTACAGCTCTTTCTTCAAATGAGAGAGGCAAATAAGTGTACATACACTTACCAAAATATTAACGGGCTCATAACAGCAAGAAAAGGAAGTCAAGTCAAGAACTGCGTTTTTCCTGGTACGAAACCAAACAAAGCTTTCTGTTTCTGAATAACATTTTTTCTCTATCTCTCTCTCTTCAAATCCCTCAAACCATTTTCCTCACTTTTTAGTTTTAACTCTCAATTTTCATTCACAACTCTCTTTTTATCAACAAACAACAACTTTCTGTAGAAAAACCAACAAAAAGGTTTGAACTTTCTTCTTTTTTTTCTCGTTTCATCGCTCGTGTTGTTCTGAGTTTACAATGTACATAGTAAAATGTGAGTGTCATATGTTTTTTTTTTTTAATGTTTTAGGTTTTCGGTGATAATGGCTGGAAATACCGGCCAAATCGATATAAACTCTGAGGCCGTTTTGTTTGGTCGAGAAAATGATGTTGTGGGGGTTGAATCATCAGTGTCCAACGTTATTTGTGTCGGTTTCTCTCGTTCTGAAACCCTAATTGGTGACCATGTTGGTGGTGGTGAGGTTGTGGTTCATGATCAGAAGGTTTTTAATGTTGGAGATGATAGAGGAGTCAATGGTTCTGTGGAGGTTTTTAATGGCAGTGAAAAAGAGGGTTTTGATGAAGAACCTGATTTGGTGGGTGTAGGGAGTGGTTTGGAGGAAGGAGTGAAAGTTGTTGATGGAGGGTGTGATGAGAAAGAAAGAGAGGTTTCGTGTGGGACGGTGAAGAATGAAGATGAGAAAAGTGGGATTGAATGTTCAGATGGAGTTTTGTTTGATTATGGGGGTTTGTTTATTGAATTTAATGATGGTTTTCAGAGTGAGCTGGGGTGTGAGAAGGCTAGTGATGTTGCTGAAAATGGTTTGCCGAGCATTGTGTCGAATAATGTGACTCAAGGGGGTGATAATGATGCGGTTGAGTGTGCGCAGGAGGAGGTTAAGAACGATGGTTTGGTGAATTTAAGCATGGTTGTGGAGGCTGATGGCGAGAGGAATGATGCTGATAGTTTGGTTACTAAAAATGGCCTGGAAGATTTGCATGCCACAGAAGTTGCAACCTACCAATTACGGGATGGCATTCCATGTATGGAAGGTGTGGATGTCATTGCTGAAGAATCTTTGCATGTGAAAGACTTGTCAAGGAATTGCCTTGAGCTAGAACCTTCATGTGAGTTGAAACAGCCAGCCTTTCAGGTAGATGCAGATGTAGATGTGATGCAGAATCAAACCATGGTTGTTGATGTTTCTGAAGAACTATTTGAGAATATACAAAGTGAGTGTCATGGTTTTAATCTTGTTGTGGATCTGAATTCTTACAGAAGCACGCAGAAGGTTGGCATGTACTGGGGATCAGTGTCTTCGGAAATGAATTTCCGTGTGTCTGATTTAGTATGGGGAAAGGTGACTGGCCATCCTTGGTGGCCAGGTCAGATCTTTGATGCCTCAGCTGCATCAGCGAAGGCAAAGAGGCATCTCAAGGAAGGCTGTCACCTGGTAGCGTATTTTGGGGATCAAACCTTTGCTTGGAATGATGTATCAATGATTAAACCATTTCAGATGCATTTTTCGCAAATGAACAAGCAGAGCAATTCAGAAAATTTCCACCATGCTGTTGATTGTGCTTTAGATGAGGTCTCAAGACGGGTTGAGTTTGGTTTATCCTGCCCTTGCATGCCTGGAGATGTGATTTCTAAGATTAAAACTCAAGTAATTAGTAATGCTGGAATCAATAATCAGTTGTGCAGAAGAAATGGAGGGGACAGGATTATGAACCCAATGTCTTTTGAACCCATGAAACTTGTCAATTTTGTTAAATCATTAGCCCAGTCTCCACTTGTTGAATCTGATAGGCTGGATTTTGTAATTGCACGTTCCCAATTGTCAGCCTTCTATTGCTCAAAGGGTTATTCTCAACTACCTGAGTTCCCAGTGCTTGGTGGGTTGTTCGAGAATGATATGGAAACTCTATTCTTGAAAGGGAAAGAGCAATGTGATTATCAAACCCATGTTGGTTATACACAACAGGAGCACAAGCACATCTCGGGGGATGAAAAGCGGCGCAGTAAGAAAAAAAAACTTTTGTCAGATTTGATGTCTGAGAAGGGCTTCTGTATTTCAAATGGTGAAGGCACATCAGAACAGGAGGCTAAGTCAGTTCCACGGCGTCGTGGGAGGAAAAGGAAGTCAGCTTACAATATTTCGGAAGATTATTTCCATAATTCCCTAAATAGAAGGCTCTTCCAATTTCAGCATGCTTCTACAAATGACATGAGGTCTCAACTTTGCTTGGCTGCCAAGGATCCAATTGGAGAAAGTTGCTCTAGTGACATGGTACATTTCTTTGCAGAATTTCGAAAATCCATTAGCATTGATTATTCTGCTTCCTTGGATCAAGAAATGTCTTTGGAACAAATGCATGATGGTGAGACCGGAGTAACTTCTATAACAGCATTGACATCTGAAATGGAGCCTTGCAGTGATTCTTATTGGCCTGATAGAATAATTCAAAGCATTCCTGAGGACCAATCATTGACAAAATACCAGAATGAGAGAGCCATTTTTTTGCCTGAGACTCTAACGGAGGCTAATGATAGAAATCTTGGATCAGAATCTTCTAAGCTTGTGGAACATTTGGTTGGGAGTTCTCAAGAGGGCTTCTGCCCCACTGCTCTGACTCTGAAATTCACAAACTTGGATTCTGTTCCTTCAACAACCGATCTCAACAAGATTTTTTCCCGTTTCGGGTCACTGATTGAATCAAAGACTGAACTGCTAGAGAGGACTAACCGCGCCAGAGTGGTTTTCCAAAGACGATCGGATGCAGAAGCTGCTTTTAGTAGTGCTGGAAAATACAGCATATTTGGACCTTCACTTGTTAGTTATCGCCTCAAGATTTTGCCTCGTAAGCCACAACAAAAGGGTACAGTAAAGCGAGGCAGAAAAAGAAGAGAAACAAGTTCTGTGGATGGCGCAGCAGTTTGATGCCTTGGTGTTGACCCTTCCAACCTTAAATAGAATGTTGAATTAAGGTTGGTGTTTTTATGTGAATGTCAACATTCCTAGTATATTATGTTGAGCTAAGGTGACACGCATTCTAATACATAGAATTGACTGATTGATATTTGAGAGTAGGATCCATTACATTTTAGTTGCCACGGTGCATATAGTTTGGAACTAATACAAGGAAAGATCCATGTTTCAGCTGGTATATGACTGTGGGAAAGAATTATGTTATGTTAATTTGTTAAATTTTAATTCCATCAATGGAGAAACAGACGCAACTCTTGAATATGAAATTGTCACGTATACGAGTAGATTCATTCTCAGGTCATTTGTGTCAAGAGCATTATAGTTCTGAAATTAAAACACATGGCAATGATTGCCACCTTTTCACACGCTCTCAAATGCATGTTTAATTCAGTTGGTTTTAAAGAAACAATTGTTTACTTATATCAACTTTGAGATTTTTTCTAAAAAATAAGTTATTAGTTCTCTAGAAATAATTCCAACCAAACATGCACTTAAGTTATTAATAATCACACTGATTTTTTTCTCCACATGTGTTCCAGTTCCCAATAACAATATTTGTATCCATAATTAATATTACTATTATTTAACAATTTAAAATTAACCTAAAATTAAAAAATGCTAATCCACACAAATTTAGCATCCTTTCAATTAGATAACATTAGCTTAATAATTAGAAAAAAATTATTATAACGAACGAAATACTATCAATCATGACTTAAAAAGTACATATCATTAGTCTAAAAAACAAGGTCTTATCACTAGATAAGATAGTAGATAAGATAGTTTGAGCCTTTGAGGCAATGCAATGAAGTATAACCAATATTTAAATAAAATTGTCATTTTCAAAATGTCAACTTTACGGAAAATGAAATTGAGCAAAATAAAAAAATTGTTTTTATTAAATAAATTTATTCTAGATGCATGACTCATTATATTTTTAAAAGCATATATATACTTTCATTGTAAAAATAATTGTAATTATCACAATTTAATTATTCATTCTAAATTATTTATTCCAAATCCCTAGGACATTTTCATAAACTTCAAACGATCAGATTAATTTTAGATTCTCCGTATAAAATGTTATTTTTAAGGGGATTCATTTTCTTCAAATAATTCAATTAATATAAATTTTATATTTATTTCTTATAAAATTTTAAATTAATTATACTACATAAAATCCGTATAAAATAGAATATTTAGATTTTAATTTATTCTATTTTTAAAATTTTATATAATAGATACAAGAATCCTACTATTTTGATTTTGAATCTTGATTGATTCTCCAATACATTTTTAATAAAAATAAGTTTTATAAAAAAATCAAAAGAAAACATAAAAATATCAAAATGAAGGAGATCCTAACAAGACTCTCAATAGTAACATTTTTTCCGAGTATTTGTGTATATTAAAATACATTTAAATTTAAATTAAATAATTAAAAATTTACATAATATAAAGAAAATTATTCTATAAATTATAAAATGTATCTTAAAACTAAGCTAATACAGATGAAAAAGTAAAGTTGAACTTAATTTAGGTTTGGTGCCTTAGATAAAAGTATGTAAATTTTAAGATTAATGAAGTACAAACGTCCACTTGGGTGCCAAAACAGCAATCCAATCACACTCCTACATGTTAATTAATAATTTTTGGATAAATAATAACTTTTGTGACAAATTTTATATTTTCATTTTCAGAAAATACATTTATCAACTAATTACACATTAAGGAATAAAAATGACTATTTATCCATAATTTTCCTTTATCATGATTCTTTTCTCTCATTTCGGGAAAGGTTGCTTCTTTAAATTTTATTATTAGGCCTTTTCATATAAGATTATCTTAATATAGTGATGAGATTAAAATAGAAATCATAATTAATATTTTTCTTTAGATATTGAATTTTTAAAAATTGAATCTGAAATATACATCTTGATAATCCGATGACCAATACTCACTAAACATTAAATCTTTATAACAGCCACAAATCACTGCGCGTTTGTAGTGACTCCATAGAGATAGCCTCAAGGCTGGGTGAAATGCCATTCATAATATCGTTCAAATTCCATTTAATTTCATGATTTGAAGTACTAATATCTATATTAAATGGTGTCATTCCATTTGTTGGTTGGTGACGTGGAATCTTTAGAAATATCCACTCTCCCTAGGATTTATATCTCAAAAAATTATTAAGCAGGGTTTTCAGATAAACAAATTGCAGCCTCATCAAACAGTAAAAATAACTGGAGAATTGAAAATAGGATCAGATATCTAACTAGTATTAGGTAGCTCCTATGCCTATCATCTCCAGTTTATCGATTTCATTAACAGTAGCAATTGCTAAACCTTCAATGGCTATATATTCAGTGAAAGTTTATAGCAAGAAGCCAGAGAATGGGGAAGAAGCAAAGCCGAGGCAAGCAAGCTAAGATATGTTACTAAAAATGCTAAATGAAGTTCAGTAAAATAACTAAAAAAGGTACAAAATTGTTCATAAAACCCATTCACCTCAAAACAAAATTCGTAATACTTCAGAGAAACTATTGAAAACAAACATAAGAAGCATTTCACAAATTTAAGACCTTGGTTTCTCCTTCTTCTCCTTGAAAAGAGCCAGAAGAGAGACACCAGATACCTTCACAACCTTAAATCTGACACCAGGAATATCTCCCACAGCATGACCCTTTCGTCCAAATCCAGCAATCAAGACTTCGTCCTACACAACCATTTCCAAGTTACACAACGGCTACAAATGACAATTTATCAAAGAAACTCAAGTTGTTTCCAGGAGTATAAAAAAGATAATGAAACTAGAAAAAACATGGACCAACACTCACATTCTCTTCAATGTAGTTCAAGCAACCATCATTAGGGACAAAAGCTGCAATTTTCTTCCCATTCTTGATAAGTTGAACTCTGGCACACTTACGAATAGCAGAGTTGGGCTGCTTAGCTTCAATACCTCTGCAAATAGAAAAACACATTAATTTCTCAAAATCATATACTATAACCAAATCAAATAAATATTCTAGTGAAAGATAAACAAACCAAGTTAACCTAATTCTTACATCTTTTCAAGGACAATTCCCTTGGCATGGGATGAACCGGCAAAAGGTTTCTTCCATTCATTCCCAAGATGGGATTTCTTGTATGACTTATCAGCCCACCTTTGCCTCCTGCGGTGAGACTTGAGCTTGCGAGCAGCTCCCATTCCATGTGTCTTCCTGTAAGACAGCAACAAATATAATTCCTTAAATTCTATGTTCTTTTGTTTGTTCATCAACCAATTCCTAGTCCACCCCCATTACAAAGACCATACCAAGTCTAGAAGGACAGAACTAAAAAACCTAGTTAAATTTCACAACAAATTTGCCACTGCCACCACACCCCTCAAAAACAAGAACAAAAAAACCCAATTCCATTGACCCTAAATCTAAGAACAAAAAACTAAATAAAATAAGCGATATTTACAAGGCAGCTTTAGATTATCGACCAAATTAAACTAAACAAAAACCAATGAAGCAGCAATTCACATTGCACAAAACAAGGGGAAAACCAATTTAAACACTACACTGATAAAATATACAAAATCCGATTGTAGAAAAATATAAACTTTTTCACACGGGAAGAATCGACGAGAATATTTGATTTGAAACAGATCCACCGGAAGCAAATATAAATTCACGAGCTCAAGTTCATTCGTATGCGTTCAATTTTTGGGAACAAAGCAAATAAAACAAAAGAGGAACATAAACGTGCAATGAAGCATATCTAAAGAGTAATGGAGAATTATTAGGTTACCCCATGGCTTCGTTCTTCGGTGTAGAGCTCGGAGGTTATGGAGGATGAGCAGCGACAACAGCACAAAACCCTAATCGATAAGCGAAGTAGGGGGTTTATATAGTGGACTAAAATGAAAACACCACTGGGTTTGTTAAGCACCACTGGGCCTATGCAACAAGACCAGTGGATTTAAGACCAAAAAGAAATTGGTTTAGTTTTTTTTTAATTTATTTTTTAAAATATAAAAAGGATAGAATATAAATATAAGTAGTATATACTGATGAAAAACACTGATATATATTTATTTCTCGTTTATATAATTAAAAATAAACATAAGAAACATAATTTTTCAAGTAAGTCTTGTTAGCTATCTGATTGTAATTGTCATGAAACAATTCTAATAGAAATGATAACCCTTTTAATGATGTAACTCTTGACTATATATATATATATATATATATATATAAATTCACATAAAAGTCTCACATTTAAAAAACATATATAACATTTATTAAATTTAATAAAAATATTATGTTTAATGAGTTTCATGATTAATATATTATGAGTAAATTTGACAGTGTGATAACATTAAGTACTATTTTTATTGAATCCAAAATCTTGTCAAATTATTGAATATAAATATTTGTTATGAAAATTATATAATATAAATATTAAGAGATAAATTATTATAAATGTTCATCACTTTATTCATATTATACTTTATACTTATTAAAGTTTTTAATTTTAAAATATTATGTTTACTAATTTAAAATTCAACAAGTCGTTAGGTCGAGTGATACTATACTCGTTTCCCTTAAGTAAGATTATTGGGTTTGGAAAAAATGTGTTTGAAAAGACAGATCCTATAAAGGTGATCAATTAAATTCTTCGACCAAAAATTAATCACTAGTAAAAATTAGTAGATATTTAATATCTATATCATAATATTAAAAAAGATTATTGATGATAACTATCAAGAGGCAAATTATTATATATTTATATATTACATTATTATGTATATGTTAAGTTTGCTAATTTTAAATATGTCTAATTAAATAATTCATTTAAACTTTAAAATATAAAAAATTAATGTATTAAAACATATATTATATTTCTTAAATTTAATAAATATTATATTTAATATACTATAGTTTATTTTTTCCTGTCCACTATCCAATAACATTAAATATGATATGTTTCAAATTATTATGTGTAAAAATTAATAAATAGTTTAAGGTACATATATTTAGTAATTTACTAGTGTTATATTAATATATGTGAATTTTATGTTTTATAAACTATTTTAAAAAATAATAATAAAAGAAAATTAATATAAATTTTAATATTTATATATACATGGGATTTAATTATTTTAATAATTACTTTTTGTTTCATAATAGATTTTTATATACTCATAAGAAAAGTCATATGTTTAACACACAGACATTATATTTAATAATAAATATAGTATTTGAAAGTACTTGTTAATTGTAGATTATATTTAATAAATATTATAATTAATATATAATAAGAAGAATTGACTCTCTGACAGTATTAAGTATTATAATTTTTTAATATATAATATACAGTCAAAGTAAATAACAAATGCAATAATTACATTTCATTTGAATTTAATAAATATAACATTTTTAATAAATATCATAATTAATATTTAATATACTATAGTAAAACGGACTGTTCAATAATATAAAATGTTTAAATTTGCAGTAATTAAGATATATATCTGATTATGATATGATATTAATTACTCAGTCAAGGATTTGATTAAGATATATTTTAATCAACTATCTAATGTAATTGTAATTATTGTCAAATATTGTAATTAGCTTAAATAAGGATACCTACTTAATATATAAAAGATAATTGCCTATGTTTAGAGATTTAGCTTATTTCTCTTCTAATTGTAACTGATAGTCTATTCACTTGTATATATTTTGTCTCTGGATCAATGAAATACACAAAGCAAGCGTATACTTTGAGTAGATATGAAAGTGTCCTTGAGGCCCTGTTTCCTATTGGCGCTTATTTTGCCAATTTTTTCAAGTATTTTTCAATTTTCCCTTAATTCATATTCTAGACTTATGATGAAGAAGAGTTCTCAATTGTGATTGATTTTATTTCATTTTATTTTTGCAGTTTTGATGGTGTCACAAACGGTTGCGAATCATACTTGCAGTTTAATAGTGTACTATTCAGATAAATGTGATATAGTGAGTTGTACAAACGCCTGCGTGGACTATACTGGATTCTATACAGCTGCTGGACTATGCTTCCCAGATGGATGCCATTGCGAATATGATTGTCCTCCTACAACTTTGTCTTAGTTAATAATTATCATGTCTACCATCAAAAATAAAATTAAGAGTTCAAAATTATGGGCATGATACCAGTTTAATAAAATGCTACTATCTCTTTTTACTCGACCAAATACAATGCCATCACATGCTTTTCTTACTTCTATAGTCTTTTTTCCCCTTTATTTTCATTTTTGTGTTTCCTCCTCTTTTTCAAGTTTTCCTTTGCCTTTTCATCTGCATAATTTTGAAATGTTAAGCAAATTAATGAGAACGAAAATAAAACCAAAAGTTTATAAATTGGGTGGATCCACTTCTATTTTTTTTGGTGGATCCACTTCTAAAAATATATTAAAAATTACTAAAATAAGTTCGTACTATAAATTGGATCATTTAGTAGTTTTAATACATTTTTAGAAGTCATTTTTTTTATATAATTCAGAAGAAGAAAAACTTCTAAAAATATATAATTCAGAAGAAGAAAAACTTCTAAAAATGTATTACAACTACTAAATAAGTTTGTATAATATAAATTTGATCAAACTACTAAAATAACATATCAAACACTCTAGGTTTAGATTTTTCATTACCACCAATAATGGGGCAGGTTTGGCGAGGCAAATTGCCTTATCTTTCTCAACCCCTTGCAACTTAATTCCACAAAACCCACACTTTTGTACTTATGAATTTATGATTATTTTCCAACCGCTTGTTTTTTCTTTCGGTTGTTTTTATACTCTTAAGAGTTTCTTTTTTATTGCATCCAAACGAAATTAATTATCTTCAAACAACTTTTCAATAAACTTGCCAAAACAAAAACAATGTCAATTTATAATCATTATAACAATAATTATAATCGATTATCGAAATAATCTAATGTTTGTAGCTATTCCAAACACACTCATTATTCCAACGGGAAAAGGGCATAAATGGATAAATACTTTGTAGCAAGTTGCCCTCCAACAATACTGACATGACATTAGTCTCAAATAACACAAGATTGAAACTATTTTTCCCCACGAGTTGGGTTCTTACTACTTACATAACATGAAAATTGGTACAAAGAACAAATACATGTAAGGCCTGGTCTATAAACACTCACTGCACAATTAAAAAACCCTAGCAAGCAGCAAGTAACTGGAACCACTAAACCTCAGCAATTTAATAGCAACTTCAAAATATTACACGACCTTCTTAACTTCAAAATATTTGTTACACGATCTTCTTAAGGCAAATTGTCCCCCAAGGATTGCTTGAATAGTGAACACTGGATACCTGACAATAACCAAAAGTCAACAAAGACAATGAAACAATTCAAGTTAAACCAGTGTAAGATAAGTTGTTACATTACCTGCAAAACATCTATTATACATTAATGAGTCTTCTTCCACAACACTCCAATCTTCTTCAACATGTTTGTATTTTTCTTTTTGGGAGAGTCATCATCATCTGTGTCTTCTGAATAAGGTGAACTAATCTTGGCAGTAACAGAATTGTAGCTACTGTCAAGTGAACCTGTTCGTTCCACAAACTTTCCATTGTTTCCAGAAGAAATCATAGCAGCAGCTGCTTCGGCCGCTTTTCTCCACTGGTCCGACTGCACTTTCAACCTCCTTAATTCAGCCTCTAACTCGGAATTTGCAGCCTGCGCAGTGTCTAGCTGTTCAGTTATCTGTGCTACTCTTTGGTTACTTTTATCGGCTTCTTCAGTTATGTAGCCAAGTTTCATCAAAGCCTCGCGCTCTGCGGCCCTTGCTGCTTCAGCAGAAGCAACAGCCTCATCGGGGATTTTATTCTTCTCTAACTCCACCCTCTTTATTTCCTTCTTTAGTGCATTGTTTTCCTCAGTCACATTTTGCAGCTCCGTCTCTCTGTCCAATAATCTTTTCTTCAACTCAGTCATGTCAGCATCCAATTTTTTGAGCGCCACCACAGGTTCAGAATCTCTTTCACTAGGCTGGTTTTGCTTGATCCTTGACACGAGCATCTCATTCTCATCTGATAAACCCTGCAACTGAGATTCCTTGTCCATCATCTTCTCCCTTAACTCTTCAATATCAGCTCTAGCTCTCTTCAATTCCTCATTTAATTCACCTTGTCTTTGAGAAGATTCTGATTTTGCATGCTCCAGTTGTTCAAAAGCACTTCTGATCTGCAATGTGCTCCGAATATACTCTTCTTGGTATCGTACCTCAGAAACGTCCAGCGCAGATTTTAACTGCACTGCTTCAGATTTGGCAGAAACAAGCTCGGCTTTGAGATGGTTTATCTCCTCATTTTGTACGTTTTTCGGTGTAAGTTCAAGTTCTGCTTCATTGACGGGACCTAACATATTTTTGTTACCACCACCAACCAAATCAGCCTGAAGTTTGCTGACAAGTTCCTCCAATGATTTTACTTGAGCTCTTGATTGCTCCAACTCTAAAGCTAAGGATTTGTAAGCTTCTGATGCTTTCTCACCTTCTAACTGGAGTGTTTCCACAGTCTTGTTTGCTGCTTCCAATTGCATTTGAGTTTTGCCAACTACTTCCAAAGCCCGGGATTCAGATTCTTTGCAATCAATTACCTCACTTTTCAGCTTTTCCACTAAAGTGAGTGCTTCATCAAGCTCCATCCTCAAATCCTCAATCTCAGCATTATCTGACTCAGCATTGCTAATGTGAACAGCTTCACATTCGCGCACTCTTTCAAGTTGAATTTTCAGTTTCTGTATTTCATTCATGGCAGACACTAGAGCAGTTGAATCCATTGAGTGCTGCTTCTGGACAGCCTCAAGCTCAGACTGCCATGCTCGATCTCGGTCCTGAGAAATCTTACGGAGTTCTTGAAGCCGTTCCTCTTCAGAAGCAGATAGTTCCAGAAGCTGTTGCTGGGATTCCTCCAGCTCTTTCGATACCGCTAAAAGCTGCTTATTTGCTTCTTCAGCCTCCTGCTGAGCTTTCCTCTTCCATGACTCAGATGAGTTGAGTTGGTCTTTAGTTCTCTTTAGATCTTCTTCAAGTTGAGCAAGTTGAGACTCCAATTCTTGAACCCTACCTGGTCGCTTCTTCTAGAGCGCAATGATAAAGTGCAAGGAGATATAGTGAATAGCAAAAATTAAGACACTATCAATAATCTCAATCTTTTGAATTTTATATAGCTATGGATAAGTGATAAATGAAGGACTTCTATAAAATAGGGGAGAAATTATTAAATAGTTTGGAACTACCATGTGTCCATACTTCCTGAAAATCTCTCTGTGACATGAAACCAATTTTTTTTCAGTTAACGAGAAAGAATTAATAAAATCTGACTACATGTCACGTGAAAATTAGTTGGGACTATGGTGATCCTAGAGACCTAGACCGTATAATAAGTTCTCCATTCAAGGGGGAGGAGGGAATTATTCAGTTCTAGGCTTCTAGCAGTGAACTATCTTATAAATTACAATACCTCAGATATTGGACTTCTTGGTGACTTGCGTTCTGTGACCTTAGGACTTCTATTTTTTGGCGTCTTACTTCCTGGTTTTGGAGATGATGAGACTGAGTCGGTATCAGAGCCTGGTGTCTTCAATTTGCGAGCATTCTGAGGAGATGCAGGAGACTTCCTTTGGGGCACTTCTGAAGTACCAGTTCTGCTCACAGACAAGCATAGGCCAATAAGCATGCAGATGAAAAAACATCTTAACATAGCACAGTAAGGTGATCAAGTAAGGAAAAGTTCATTTAAACAGTCCCTATTTAAATCTTTGGGATCAAAATGAAATCTAAACAAGAAGTGCTATGATTAACAGGGCAATTTTTTTCCAAAATATGATAGTTACATGGAGGACACATAAAATTATATAAAACTGTTTACTAGTTATCCCTATTATAAATAGTTATGATAGGACACACTTACCTCAATATTGATTCATTTGGTGTTTCACCAAACAACTCCAATTAAATACAGATATGCCCCTAGTTAGTTCTTAACATTTCTTCGGAAAGCAACAAACTCTAAATGGTGGTGTGGCACATTCAAATTGAATAGATAACATTAACAGGTAGCATTCAACTATTCATCCCTCATTAGTCATTACTCATTAGATCCCAGAAATAATTATATTTAATTTGTTTGAATACAATTTCTGTAATAAGATTCATTACGAATTCAGTAATAAACTCCAACTAAATAAATGGGCCCAAATTATTAATCTTCAGATTTCCTTGCAAAGGAACAAGCCTTAAATCATATAACCAACCCTGTGAACAAAATAAAAGCACTCCATCCCCTAATTAAGACCTCAGAATTCGGAAACATGCATCACAAAAATGGAATGCTGCAAAAAGTGTCAAATAGGACAATCTTACCTTGCTTTTGGTGTCTGCATACTTTAATAATATCTGAGTTGATAGGAAGGGTAAGCTAAAGAACCTCTCCTTCAAAGCCCCTGACCCACACTTTCTGCAATAGTAATCTGAGAAAGAAATGAAGACAATAAGGAATTTGATTTATAACTGAGAGAAGAGAAAGAGGCAATGGTTTGCACTTTGCACTTTACATTAGATGACCACCACCTGGGATCAGCATTCAACAAAAAACCTAACAAACAAACCGCACATAATCCCTTCAAAGAAACTCCAAGTAAACTAACTCCACTACCACCTACCAAATTCAAAACAAATAAATAAATAAACAAATTTAAACAAATAAAACCTTGCACCAAAATAATTAGTAGAATATAATTAACGGAAACCCATCTTCCAACTTTTCCAAATTAATTTTAGACCTTTCCTCCCTTTTACTCCACAGTGCCACGTTACACTTGAGCCCCAATTGACCAGCAACAAACTATTATGTTAACCCCTTTAAGCATCCTATAAATTAAATAAAATGCACACTAAAACTAAAATGTAAGCAAATTTTCCAAATCCATCATGTCACCAAGAAAACAATTATAACTAGAAATGATTTAAGTGGGCTATCCAGACAACCATAATTTCACTGCCCCTTCATGTTTCACACCAAAAATAAAAGTTCATTTTCGGTAACGTAAACTCAGGAACCGTGTTTAAGTTTAGAGATTCCTTGCCTTCTCATGAAAATAGGCGCAGATTTTATGACCCCATTTTTCAATCTGTGTGGAAAGACAAATCCCAGAAGGCCAGAATGAAAAAACGGAGGAAAGATACAAACTTTATGCATCCCCAACGCAAACGAGAGACAAAATCACAAAACCCAGATCTACATGCAGCCTGAGACCAAATCACTGATCCGAAAGAAGAGAAACACAGAAAATTAAAAGAGTAAAAAAAAAAGAACTTTTTAAAATCAAAATGTGTTATTGCAAAGAGAAAGTGCTAACAACTCACCAGGTGTTGTTCAAGTTGAACACAGAACAACCAGGGTGACAATATTAAAAAAAAAAATACACACACACACACATACACAGAGAAAACTCTTGACATGAACAAATACCGAAAAACCAGAGAGCAGTATCATGGTTTTACATCAGAAGCACGTGCATGAGTCCCCAATATTTTCCTTGTTGGAAACACACAGTAGCATAGGCAGAAAACGATGGCTCGTCCTTTTAGAGATAAAAATGGGAAGAAACATCACGAGTGGAGAAAGAAAACAAAAACTCAATAAACCAAAAAACCAGCCAGGCAAAATGTACTTGAGTCAAAATACTGTTAATGCTATCATAAACTACACCCCAGAGGGAGAAAAAAAGAAGAAAAAGAGTCAAAATTTGTAATGGAAGAGAAAAGGGATGTATGAAATGAAAGTGCAGTTACCGAGTGGAGGTAATGTGTGAAACTCTGAAGTGAAAAAACTATTGAGTAAGATAAGATCAGGTGAATAAGCTTTCTCTCTCTCTCTTCTTCTTGTTAGAGTATGTTACTTATTTTCTTATTTTCTTGGTGTTGGGGGATGGAGGGAGTAGTAGCAGGGATGAGTAAAATACATTTGAAACCGAGGCGCCAATGATGTTATACTACGCTCCTTGAAGATGCACGTGTCGCTCACGCTCAGGGCTTCGGTGGCAAGTAGGCAAGTGTCGAAGTGGGTTACAATGCAATGTACGAAATTCCAAAGTTTCTGTCTCGAGAGATGATTGTTGTCTGGTTACGCATCAACATAAATCTTAAATAAGATAATTGTCTTCTTTCTTTCTTTCTTCTTCTCTGACACTTCAGTGCTAAATTTGGATAATATATATTCGCTTCGATACGCCAAATAGTTTATATACTACTCGAAAGAGTTCGTGTCTCTATGTGTATTTTTCAAAATAAAAAACAGTTATACTCTTTTGATTTGGAAAGAAAGAAAACGAAAACAAAAAATAATAATAATAATAATAACAAAATGATATAGGTTTCACATTTTTACAATTAATTTTAATTTTAAACTTTTATTTCATATTACTTTTTTTCATTTCTTTTCATTCTATCCAACGGTTTCTTAAAAAATATAATAACAACAATTACATTTTAAAGGTTATGTAAAGAACTACAAATAATTACATGTATTGAAGGGTATTTCCATGACCACAAAATTTCATATTGATTAAGAGTCAATGTCACATGTTGGTTATAAACATCATATTCTTTTAATTCATCAAGAATCTTTTATTAAGAATAAAATTATGATGATGAATGAAGCATTTAAGCATACAATAATATCTCAAATGAAAACTCTAACGTTATAAATTTGAGATAGAAACAAAGGCTGATTTAGAAATAGAAAATATATACACCAAAAAAAAATTATATTTATAATAGTTATTATCACACTGAATTTAATTAATTTAACTATATTTGGTATGATAAAGTGAATTTTAAAGTGAGTTTGAACTTAAAAAAGTTATCATTATTTAAGAAAAATTTATTTGAGTTAACAAGTAGTCTATCATATTAAATATTGAACTGTGGTTTTATTAAAGAGTTGAATTCCAAAAGAAATAGATTAGATTAGGTTCTATAAAAAAATTAATTTTTTCGTAAATGAAAATATAAGAGAGAAAAAATATAATAAGGGAATTGTTTTGTTCTCGACCCAAGGTGAACATAATCACGAAGGAAGATTTTAGTATGACAATGATGAGATTTTCAGTAGTGATTATATGTAAGGACTCCAGTGTGCACCAAAGTTAATACGAGCATGGGGAGAATGTAAAAATGAATTTTGAATTCATATTTGGTGGACGAATCAACCTTACACGAGGTAATTTTTGTAAGAACAAATGCTAACATGTTTCAATGTACGTAGAACATGTGAGATTATATTACAAATATGTAGAACATGTGAAACATAACGAAGAATCTCTGGGTAATGGGGTACGAAGTTTTTATGTAGAACATGTGAAAACGTATAAGTTGGCAAGTCGACCTATGAAGATTGACTTTGCATGGTTGGTGTTGATCCTTATGCAGGCTGGCTATATGAATAGCATAAAAGTGCAAAGTCAAGCAGGTTCTTGACAAGAAGGTTGCATAAGTAATATCAACATTGTGCCCTTACAAGGTTGCCAACAAATGATGAAGGATGATAAGTCGAAAGCTAATAGTACAAAATAGCAATTGAATTGTGTTTTAGGAAATTTTGCCAGAGACAGTTTTTATAACCCAATAAACATTTAAAAGAGTTAAAACAAAAGGCAGTCGAAGTATCAAAGATTTTGAAATGTTTGTTTGAGATATGAAATAATGATTTTGTATGAGTTTTAAGAAAATGTATCTTTTTGGTATGAATACTTTGTGTAAGATAATTTTATTTAAGTTTAGTATGATTTTTATAGGAGGCAAAACTCTTCTTTTAAATATTTAATGTAATTATATACTTAAAATTTGAATGGGATATAACTGATGAAATTAAAATAATTCTATGCAGGTTGATTTAACAAAATAGCTCACGAAACTATACATTTTGTTACATAAAAAATTTAAAAATATATAAAAAATCCTAATAGTAAGTAGTAGTAGTAGTAAATTATTAAATTAGTAATTTAATGCAAAAAAAAAAACATATATGAAGTGTTGAAACTTACGTTATAATTATTTTGTGCTTATTATATTTTTATGTTATGTTATGATAATCTTCATATTAATATACATATACTAGAATTAATCAAGAAAACATGTTATACTTGTCTACCCTAGTAAAATTATTGATTTACAATATGCTCTTTAATGTATACTAATGATAATTAAAAAATATAAAACCCAATAAAATACATTAGAACCTTAAAAATTTATAACTAATTTTCACTATCATATTATCAATTTTAAGTTTTATTTTTAAAAAAAAAATACACACGTTGTTGATTTTATA
This sequence comes from Glycine soja, assembly GCF_004193775.1. Lineage (NCBI taxonomy): Eukaryota > Viridiplantae > Streptophyta > Magnoliopsida > Fabales > Fabaceae > Glycine > Glycine soja. The sequence continues at coordinate 4,589,837 of NC_041011.1, forward strand.
TCTTTATCTAAGACTAAAATCTTTTATTTCACCTTCAGTAGAAAATGATTGAAAGATACAAACTTATCATAAAGAGATTCACCATCTTATATAGGGACTAGCTATTTAATATAAAAGTCACATGTCTTTTTCGCTTATAATTGTGTGGTGGCATTTCTCTAAATTTAACTATCAACGCTTAGATCCATGTATTTAAATAATGTAATTGTGTTTTACACGAGACTTGAGTATATATATCATGTGAATGACATATCACATCAAATTTAATGTTGTTTTTCAATTCATATATCAAATAAAATTTGTAAAATATTATCTAAAGGATAATACATACGGCATGATTTCAAAAAGTGAATATGCAACATGAATATAGTAAAAAGTAAACTGATTAAATTAATTATGTATAAAAAAATGCTATAAATAGTTGTGAAGTACTATAAATATTTTGTTTTTTTTTTTAATATGAGATATTTTGAATTAAGTGAATTGAGAGTTGGGGACTATTCTTTCAAAGTACTCAAATACATTTTATTTTTCACTATTTTTTTTTACACATAAATATAATAATCAAATCTCTGATCACATGTATAAAAAATAGGATTACTTTTCAACCATATCATACATACGTTGATCTACAAATGTATTGATTTCTATGCCAAAAGAAATAGAGTAAACTACTTTGTAAAGGGGATAAAATGAGCCTAACCTAATAGCTCATAAATAAGGTTAAAATTGGTTCTTGAAATTAAGATTAAAAAAATGAAAAAATTGGGCCAATTTGGCCTAATTTGGTGGATCAGACCAGGTCCATTAAATGCTAGCTCAATATTAATTAAGGTCTAAAAAACTATCGTAAAAAAAATATAATCTACAAAAAAAATTGATTAACTTGACTGAATCCGCTTTCGCACCTTGATCCAATAGTTAGGGTTGGGTGACAACTCATTTTGTCACCTTTAATAATACATTAATACTTTTAGTTATTTCGTCAAATATCACTTGATATTCCTATGTTATATTACACTTAAATATAAAAAGACTAAAAAACCCATTTTTTGTCATATAATTTACAAAAACAACTATTAAAGAGAATAACTTTACCAATAGTTACTTGTTCTCTTCTCCATATAAAATATTTTTGTAAAAGGCTAAAACATACATATCAGGAAAAAGTTACAGAAGTATTATATTTCTTGCTTTAAGAGGATAAATCCAAAAATGGAAACGTAAAAGAAATGATGCAGCATTCACGTGTTCTATAGATTATAGCGTAAGCATTTGCTTTGTTTATAATAGAAGCAACAAGAAAATATTCGCGGGACTTGTGATTTTGTATGATTTGCATTGAAGTGTAAAGCTATTAGTGCAAACAATGGACAACCTGTTCTAAAGTGACTACTACCACACAAATATATAAGATGAGGAAAATGCATGCCAATGCTCTCTGTTAATTACTTTAATTAGATGCCCCACAAGAATGATCAAGCACCAGAGTAGTGTTTGGTGCTTTTACACTGGAACTACTAATCAATCTCTGGATATATACACAAAATAATCTATTAAAATAGAAATGGTTATTTCACATATTTTATTTTTTACATTTTTTGTTGATATACACAAATAGAGATAGTTTTAGTTATTTTATACAAAAGCAATATAAAATGGTATTAAGATAATATGTTAAACATATAGTTATTTTTATCACAGAAGCATTACAAAATTAAATATGGAAGAACTGTTAAACATGTAATCCTATCAAATCATGACAAAAAATGAACCATTCCCAGAAGCCCACCCTAAGGAGAACCAATACTTGCTTTCATATCTCATTTTATTTATCTGGACCCATTGACGACGTTGTAAAACGGTACCGTCTAATTACTTCATAATTATGATTTTTTTTATTGATAAATATTAATGGTTAATTTTTGTTTATGAACAAATCTTATATCTCTCATAATCGTGAAAGATTATTACATATTCCCGTAATACCGTGCCTTATTTATTTATTTATATTTCTTTTCCCCTTCCTTATAAATTATAATTACATTTTCTCTAGTACATGAGAAAATGAAGAAAACAAAATAGAAATAACAGTCTAGGATCTTTCAAAACGTAATTCCTACACTGTCAGCAAGGACAAGATATCTGATTTCAGAGGGAGTGAATAGTCTCCATTCTCTAATATGGTTATATATATTCTCTACTCCTTTAAAGAATTACGTATAATCTAAAATCTCATATAAACTAAACCAACCTTAATGTATTGAGAATTATATTTATCTGTAGTTGAATTTGTAGCTCAGGATATATACTG